>NC_082603.1:21223775-21840741 GCF_030936135.1 Gavia stellata | reverse complement strand
ATTCAAAATATGAAAACACAATGGGAACATAATGTAATTATGTGAAAACATCTGAAAATAATCATAACACTAGCAAACAGGGAAATGTGTCATTCCTGCCTCACCGTGTCTAGTGGGGACTTTTCAGTTAGTATTTGAAGACCCACAGACACATCTGTGTGCAACATTCTGTGCAGAATCTACTGCTGAAATGTTCAGGAAAAGTTTTGCGTAGGCATGTCTTTACACCTCTCTGACAAATATCTGAACTTCATCCCAGTATGCCCACCTTAAATTACGCTATAAACATTTAATTAGGTTTTCAGTGTTAGTATACACCTCTAAAATGCTGTTTACATGTCTTTGGAAAAAGTCCCTCCATTCAGAAAGGCCAAATAATAGGAAATGCCACATATGTGATGTTTTAGTTTATTTAAGTGCTGATGTCCCCTTTTATCATACTGCCCTTTACTTTTTCTACGTTCATTTGCCCTTCGGCATCCAACCCCCCAGCTCTGCTTCAGACCATTGTTTCGATTCCTTCTGCTTTCTGCATGCACCCTCCATTTTCTGGGTGCGTTCTTCATGAACAGGAAAGCCAAACAGCTTGCAGAATCAGAAAACAGTGAGTAGCCAAAGGCTCTCCTTTTAGTGAACCTTGCTGAAAAGATCTGTGCTTTTTTACCCTTTATATATTTTGACTAAGATGTTCTAAGCCACCATGTGGCCACACAATATTAGCAATGAGAGGGAGGATTTATTAGGTACTAGACATGATCTCAGTTTCAGGTAATCAGAAAACAGTGCAGTCATAGTTCTCTTGCTATTAAATTCCAGGTCATAGCAAATAAGCGGTGGAAGTAAGGGCAGCAATTTAGGCGAGGGGAACTGAAAGAAAAAGGCATAAAACAGAAACAAGAGCCTAAATTGCAGATTCCAGCTGGAAATTTATTTCAGAAATCCTGCTACACAAACACTGATGCTTTTTGACACTCATTAGTCACAGAGCACATTAAAAGAAAGTGATTTTTTTCCCCTCTCTTTGCTTATCTGAAGTAATATTAGCTTTAATTATTATCATACCAGTGGTGAATCATTGCTTATATTTTAGAAGTGGTAATTTTAAAGCATATTATTTAACACCTATTTATCTGTACTTTTGAAACATATTTCCAAATATTTTTAATTTAAATTCATCTTCCCAAATCACAGTTTCATGGTTATCTATAAAAAGAGAGAGAGTCAAGCTACCACAGTCATGTTCTCATACAAGGCTTGCATACATAAGGATACCAGGGAGGTTAATATGAAATTACCACAGTATAAATTTAGCGTGTGATAACAATAATGCCTTATTTGGACCTTATTATTCCAAAGCAAAGTTGCCTTTTTGCAGATTCTAAAATCCACACAAAAAGATAAAGAATAGCCTTTGCTGAATAGCTATTCCACTCTAGCCATACTGTACTTCTCCTCACATTTGTAAGCCCTCAGAAGTCTGATCCATGCTTCTGTAATAAGGGATATTAGGAGAAGTGGTATTCACCAGCAATGCAGCCTGACAACATCACAATATTGCATTAAATGCATTCAGAAATGAATTAATTATGAAAAAAGGATTTCACAATGTCTTTGAATGATGCTTGTAGCCACAGGTGCATAAATGCCTTTAAAAATCTGTGTCTTAAAAACATCTACTGCTGGTTCCTCTGAAATAATCATAATGCTGTAAAAAATTGCTACTGAATTAGCCTTCGGAGCTAATACATATGAATATAGCCCTGGTGGAACACTGTCACATGAAAAGGGGTCTACAGCTCATAAATATATATATATTCTTCACCCTCAATACAACAGTGTCCTTGAGAGTGATAGTATTGCTGTGTTATTAGCAGGTGTTTTGCATGAAAAGTGAGCATAATAGGCATTAAAGTAATTGGATCCCAAGCAATCTCATATTATGAAGAATACTCTCCCAGGGAAACTTACATGCACATCCACACCTAATGATGAGCTCTTTCTAATGTTCTGTTGCATTTAAAGCATTCAAGTCAAATACAGTATTATGGCTCCACGTGATGAACTTCTTAATGACTTCCATGCTCTGAATTCTCTTTGATATCATCTGGAGCTGGAAATTTTTCACCTCAGTCTGAGCTGGAATCCATGTGTCTGTCCCTCTACAGACATAGCGTTATCCCACTCCAATTGTAATCCTACAATTCCAGTCGTTGCTAAGCTTGCAGGAAGGCACTGATCTTATCTTTGAATGTTTCAAATACATTTGACAAAATCCAGAAATACCTGTGGGTATGGGACTCAACGTTTACTGGTATTTGAATCTTTTCAAGGTTGATTGACAATGACGTCAAACAGAATGCTTGCATTTAAGCTTTTCCTCCAAAGTAGACTTTTTAAGAGATTTCTTTCTGCATGTATCTTCCACTGTGGGATCATACGGCAACCTTTTCACTCAGTCATAACACTACAGAGCCCCTATGACCTCTTGGTTTATTTGCTTTCATAGAAGTTGTAAGAATGTAAATTTTGGTTCTCATTTATCTTTTTAATGTGCTTGAAATTGGCTAGTGATTAAAAAAGTTTAGTAAGGGATCATACATAGACATACACATTAAGTGATTGTGGATACGTAGGAAAAGAGAATAAAAGCAAAGAAAAGGTAAAGAAGGCACACAATGTATGGACGTACTCAATGGAGAAACACAATCTACCTTTCTATATACAGATTTTTACTTTCCCTTTTGGAGCAAAGAGCAAGCAATTATTGGGAGACTGATGATAGATCTCTAGAAAAGAAGTGGATGTCATCTTGAATGAGAAACAGATAACCTTGGCAGAAAAACAAATGTGTTTCTACCGACCACACTTAGGTTAAACTGAAAATGTTTCCAGGCATCACAAAAATTAGGTAACAGTCTGCTAATAGTAGCAAAGGTATTAAACTGTAAGAACTGCAAGAGAAAGAAAGCATTCATGAAGGCCCTTTTAGTAAAACAAGTTCAGAAGGGAAGAGACAAACAAAATGAGGATGGGAAAGGAGGTGGCTTGGAGAGTCTGAAGTCCTATTTCATGGAACCGAATAATGACAAAGAAGAAAAAGTTGGGAGTGGTGGAAAAGTCATGGTGATGGACATCACAGAAAGGAAGTGAGCAATATTGTACAGGTAAAACTATGGCTGGAGAAAGTGAAGTGTCTGGCTACAAAAACTGTCCCAGTGCTGAATGGAAATGAATGGAAGGGAATGTGTGAGATTTCTGAGTGAGGATTGATAGACATGCACGAGACGAGATTTTCAGCTGCTATAAATCCAGAAAAGTTCAAACACATGTTTTAGGCCAGCTCATAGCTGAAGATCCAACAGCACTGCTTGTGAAGAGGTTCATTCACACTATGAGTCCACAGTTAACACCTGGAATGGCAGGTAGCTGAATGCATGAGAACAGCCTTAACCCAGGGAGAATAAATAAAACAAGTTCCTAAGTGTAGAGTGACTCTTCTTCCACACTGAGTTTCATGAAGCACTTTTCAGCTGAGAATCCAGGCCATTATTCTTAATTGCATATAACATAGAATTTTGTAAATAAACTAACACTTTTCAAAATCCATAGCCCCTGAAGTTTAAAACAGAAATATGCGTGACTTACTGAATCATTAAAGAAAGCTTGTGAAAAATTAAGCTAGTTTTTATTTATATAGTATCATAACTGTGGTCTAGATTTTACTGCAATAAAATATACTAAACATAAACCCAAATCCCCGTCCAGAAGAACTTATGATATAAATAACAAATACAATAACTGGTGAAACATACCAATTTTTCATGGTTAGATATTTCAGAAATACAGCCAAAAGTAATTTTATAAACTTTACAAAACAATCCACCTCTGGGATTAAGAACAAGCATGAGAAATTTCAGCTGAAAGAGTAATTGTTTCAGAAAGTTAGTGGCAGCTGAAAATAGAAACCAATAATGGAAGTGCCTTGTCAACCATAACTATTATAATGGTAGCACAATGCTATAATGAGAAAACAACTAATTGTTTCTTTGTTTATTTGTTTCTTAAGAGGTCTCTAAAAAGATGGATGAAAGACAGGAATCTTGCCTTGCATAAACCAAATTAAATCCATTTTAAATAAGGCTGTTTGAAAATCATATTGCAAAATATACCTAGGATTTGTTTCAAGCACTCAGCTTTAGTACTCCTGATAAATATTTCCTGTCCCACTTTAGATAGTCCAAGCTTCCAAATCAACATGCTGAAATTAACTCAATTTTTAACTTGTTTTATATGACCTAGTGATTTAACCAGATAAACACTTGCTAATGAAATCTTATCGCTCAGAATCCCAACAGACAAGCTTCTCTGTGCTTCCCAGATCTGGTCTCCTTAAACTCTCTTTAAGATGACTAAGTTTCTCCACGTTTTAAACAGTTTCAAGCATTTGCATACAAAAGATAACCAGTTAGCAAGTTAGCCAACCAGATTGTACTGTTAGCAGAAGATCACGTGTAAGCAGAATGACATGGTGGAATATCTTTTCTGAATTTGCCAAGGTTTATCCTCCAATTTTAAGGTTGCCTTAACTGCTTTGTTTTTGCATAAAATGCACACTTATTGTCTTTTATTAATCTGTGTATGTTCTGTTCTGTAAAGACTAAAAAAACTCTTTCTGCTCTGTTAACTTTTCTCCTTCACTTTTGCAATCAGCTTACGCTAATGTGTACAGATATAGAATTTCAATACTAGAGAGGCTTTAAATGTCCCCTTTGTTTTCTTTGTGCTTGAAATAAGATTGTTTTTTAAAGTCTTGTAAATTTTGAAGGAATAAGCACCATATTGGCATTGCCTCAGCCTGGAGCCTGTCACCTGTTGTGCGTGGGTTCGAATGCCAGGGATGGGCTGTGGAGTGATGCTGCAGCTGAGGGATGGGTTGCCCCCGAGCATTGAATCCACAGATCAGCTGTCCAGGCATCACATGGGATTGTGGCACCACCTAATTGGTTCAAATGGTGATGGACCTTCATGGACAACCTCACTCTTCGGTAATGTAAATGTTGAAACTTGCAAAACAAATGACATTCCAGGAAAAATTCTTGTGCAAGAACATATTTCCTGATTTGGGCAAAGGTATGGATTGCTTTGATATTTTACAAAAATATCTTAACCAGGATCGAAAGCCCTTCAAAATACCTCTTTTTATACAGAAACTAAGTTTAAAGTAGTTTCTTGATACTTCCAAAAATATCTAAGACAATAAAAGGACCACATTCTGGAGATACTGAGAACTTATGATATTCACAGATTTCCATAGAAGTTGCAAAAATCAAAAAAAATTGAGATTAAACCCTGACTAGCTGCAATAATGCAATAGGTCTTTAAAAAGAACAGACATTTCCAAAGCATATCTACATTAAAATGTTGATTAGACTTCACTTTTAGTTTTAAATAATGTTCCTGAACCGAAGAAAGTCCTGAAGCATTTTAGTGAAAATCATTACCAGGGTGGAAGGACTCAGTGTTATGCAAGAACTTAACATTTTCTTTTGGCCAATGAGATTGTAGTGGATTTATTTACTGATCCTAAAATCTAGGAAAAAAAGTTTAGCCAAAACTAAATGGGAATTCTTTACCAAATAAACATATTACACCTTAGAAAAAACTATGCACCTACTGTGGCATTTTAAATTCTGTATTCAATCTAGTTTTTTAAACCTTATACTATTCTAAATCACTCTGAGATTCTTCAGACTGTGAGCTCTTGAGGCAGACTCCCATTTGTAAAGAGCCTAACTCAACATGATTATCTGTTGCCTTTAGTGCTTCATAGAATAATAACAACAACAACAAAAATAATAGTGACATTGACAATCAATCTGAAGTCTAGGGTAGGATATATAAAATGATTATAAAATGGTTTTGACACCTGGCTGTAAGTAACATTGTTTTCAAGAGTATTATTGTACATCAGCTGATGCGTATATTTTTATACCTGTATGCTATATCTCTACTGCAGTGGGCAGTCACAACCATTTGCTCTCATCTCCCCAGCTGAAATAAAATTTGATAGAAAACATTTCTTTGGGGAAATAATAGACATACAACATTATATGTACAATTGCATAAAGTTCATAGGGAATTTGGTCTTCTAAGAGTTGCTTAAGGAATGGATGGTCATTTTATGTAAATCTAACCTTTCACAGAGTTCAACCAGTAAATTTCATAAAGATGTGTTCCTACAGGTGTGAAGAACTGACAATTTGTGCGCAAGGTCAAAGAGAGGACAGGTTCTTAATACTACGTTAGTAATAGCTGCTTCATACTGCCAAATTACATCTGCCTAGCAACAACAGTGAATTGTAAAAGTAAAATACAGCACATTAATGTGATGAAGTTTATGTTTCCACCATATCAAGCATCTTCATTAACACTCTTTTTCACTGTTTGTATCTGAAGGAAGAAAGCAATTAGAAAGCTTCAGATTTTATGTTAGAGCAGGGAGTATTTGATCAATGGTTTTACTCATTGAATAATGCAGATTTATCCTAGCCCAAACTATTTAAGAAATTTATGTCAAATTCAGTTAATAGCTTCAACTAAAAAATAGTAATTACTGAAAAATTTACATTTTGTTTCAAAACAGTATTTTATGAGAAGATAAAATTTTTACTAAAAAATGCAAACTAAACAAGATATTACATTCAAGCCATTTTCTCCACTTCGCATTTCAAAGAGAAGTCTGGGAAAATGTTTTTTTTTAATGTTCAGTTCAGCCAGCAAAGTGAAAAAATCATTTATTCACACAACTTTATTTACTAATACTCAATGTGGAGGAGTAGATTGGATGACTAATCTTGTTTGTTCCCACATGCCGCCTCCACTTGCTTACGTAGCTGCTGAGGAACAGCAAACTTGAGCTTCCAATGTCTCATAGGTTTTGACCTGACTGTCTTGCAGTAGCAGTATGGACTTTGTAGAGAATGTGGCTGCACTAAAACAAATATGTACTCTCCTCACATGCTGTAAATACTATTAGAAAGGAGGGTTTCCATAGTAATGAAGATAAGCATTTGGAAAGACATCACCATTTCTGAGGAAAAACATTGAGTTTGACTTGTATAAGACTTTTTAAGTCATGTTGAAAGCCAGTTTTCTCCACAAATATTTCTCATAATGGAATACTATGAAGGCACATGAAATTTAATGATTGTTGAGGGCATGAAGATGCCTGTTCATGCAGTTTCTGCATGACTTCACACAGACATGAACATTGTATGGCCAAAAAGAAATAAAGATCAAAGAAATCCAGCTGTAGCCCAGGAGCATGGACACAGATTTGAGGTAAATATCTGGGATGTAATATAGTGTACATACACAGTGAAATGTCAAACAGACAGAGTAACTAGATAGTAACACAAATGTGAAGACTGTATAGAATTATCAGAATTAATGAATAAAATTTGTGAAATAGAAAATAATTATTAGAAATCCAGAGAAGTTCTTTATGGGGGGAAAATTAGCCTATGACAGATTTTCTAACCCTTAGTTTACTCTGCTTCTGCTCTTGGTCACTGCTGTATTCTGGATGACATAGCCCTTGGATCAGATCCTATATTCCCATTTCAGTCCCATCATACAAACCATGTTTCATAAAGAAACACAATAAAATAGAACTGTCTGCTCTCAGTATGGTTCCATAAAGCCTATACAGCTGTAAGACCTAACAAAGATCTCAAGATACCATAACTTTAGTTGTTTACCCAAATATAGTCCCTTTGAGGACACATTTAATTTTTATACCTTATTTTTCCTTTTTCCTCTGTCATGAAAAGGCTTTAAAAATATCTAAACCTAGGGAGATGGTGTGAACATCAGCACACACCCCAGTCAAAATGAACCATAGAGAAGACTTGCTAAAGTAGCTTTGTAGGAGTTCAGAGCAGCAGGACTTTTCTTACTCATTTTTTTATGTGTTTGTGTAGTTGCTTGTTATTCACTGATAGGTAGACAGTACATGAGCAGCTGCACATGAGACTGTCCAAGAGGTATCACTGATTTTTGAAGGCAGGTACCCTCCTAAGGAAGATATTGAAAAGCCAAACCACTGACAACTAATTAAGGTACAGTTAACTTATGAGCCCAAATAAATCCATTACACTTCTTAACACCCATTATACATAATCACAGAATCACAGAATCACTAAGGTTGGAAAAGACCTGTAAGATCATCAAGTCCAACCATCAATTAACACCACCATGCCCATTAAACCATGTCCCACAATGCCTTGTCCACACATTCCTTGAACACCTCAATATGGGTAATCACATGAATGTTTGTGGGCTTAGTAATCCTAAAGACTGCCTGTCTGTATTATACTATTTGAGCTGTGGTAAAGAGTGTTTTCAGTCATAATAAGTGATTGTAGCTCCATGCACAGAACAGAAAAAGCATTTTAAAGTACTGTCTTTTCTCTTTTATTCCTCAGACTATCTGGTATGTTAAATAGGCTCCAGACACTGCTTTTTCACCAAATTTTCTACTGACTAGACAAGTATGATATCCTACTGCCCAGGAAAAGTAATTCTTACATATTTACAGAGTTAGTGAAAAGCCCAAAGGTAGGACAGATGAGATCTTACAAATGCAGGTCCTTGCACCCTTTCTACTGTGCCACTATATTTTTATACATGAATAGAAACATGTATAAAATACGAAGAAGAACATGAAGAAACAAAATACTCTCTGGAAAATTATATCAACAGTGAAGACATAAGGAATGAGGACTCAGAGAGACAAAAAGGTAAAATGGTTGTTCCTAGATCACGTTGCAGGTCTTTGTCCAAGGCAGGACTGATGAGTTCTAACTACTGAACTACTTCTCACTCTTTCTTTTCCATTTTAATGCCATTAGTACGAGGAATGTGTCCCACAGTTATCAGATGAGTCTTTGCTCATCTTCATAAGACCTGTTCTAATTTTCCAGTCTCAGGAATACTTCCAGACAGCTGCTACTTTTCTAAAAATCATCCTTTTAGGAAACCATATCTTTCTTTGCTAACCAAGAGTAATATTAATATTTTCTCCTTCACCCTGGATGCACCTGTGGTTTTTAACCATAAGTATCCTAGTCAGACAGAGATTTTTCTGCATGACCTCAAAGCCCATAGTTTCATGAGCCAGTTTTTCAAATGACACTTTATACCACTGAAAAAAAGTTAATTTCCAGCACTTACTTTCAGCTCTGGAATGTCCCAAAATAACAGGCTTTACAACTGTGACAAGTTTATGCCCAAAGAAGTATGGATTAGCATGTCATTTTTTACAACTCCCTCTGAGCCCTGCCCTAGTGGGCTCATTGTAACTAAGGCACCTGGCCTCCCAAGCAAGGGGAAATGAAAAAAAAGTCTCTGCAAAAATAAAAATCTACATAATTCCTTTTAAAAAATTTTGTCTGGATTGGAAGTGCTGTATCTAGAATATAAAATGGCATGTTGCTGTAAAAGGTTTTTACAAACATATGTTTGGGACAAGCTACACAAATGCGCATGCCTTCACCACCACAGAGAGAAAACTCTGAATTCTTCCATATTCCTTATTTGCAATATTTGGCAAATATTTACTTAAAACTTTTAATCTCTAGATATACTTTGGGGCATAATGTATCTGCATTTAAACTTTATTCCCACATAAAAACCCTGAAAGAAACATTGCCCCTATTTTGCAAGATGCAGGGGAAATATTTTGCTGGGATCCATGAAGATTTGACTGTTGACACCAAAGACTATCAGGGATTGTGTGTGGCACTCGTGTGAAAAGAAGATGGACACAGAAGAGAAGCAAACATGAAAAGAGGAAAATTCAGAGAGAACTAGAAGAGAACTTGTAGAAGAACAGAACCTAGAAAATTAAGGCTAAGTGGAAAACTACAGAAAAGTGGATAGGGAAAGGATAACAATGGTGTTCCTGGCAGAGAAAATATCCCTGCCTCTGCAGTTTGAGAGATGAACAACAAAATAATTTCCCAGTAGCCTTCAGAGTCCTATGCAATACCACAACATTTTCACAACAATACATTTCAGGATGCAGTAAGAATTAACGTTCAGCTCCACTTAAAAATATGAAATTGAGGGTTGGGAGCATGGGGAGAACTGAATGCCACTGGACCCAACCAGCTATTCCTTTATTGCCTTTGGTATTCAGATGACATTTACTCTTACCCTTTTTTAAAATCCTGGGGGAATCACTGAATTATATATGCACATATATATCCAGTACAGAGAGCTGAAAAGTACAGTTTGCCTTCAGGGCCTGCAATTAGGGATTTGCTAAATCAGCTATATGCTGCCGGGGAATCAAGGAAATCTCCATTAGAATGCCATTAGGACCTGAAGAAAAGCTCTGCATTTCTTAGCCCCCTTGCTCTACAGACAATCTATTATACTCCAGAAAATTTCCATATTTTTGCAAAAACATTCCTCCTTAATGAATATTATTGCAAGTTCTAATAGGTTTATTTAGACCAGCATAAATGCCCTTCAATCATCCTACCTAAGGTGGCCCGAACGGGGCAGTCATCTGATGGATCTGGCAACCTTCCCTACTGGCATGTTGAGACTTTGGCAAGAGTGGGTTGAGCACAGTTCACGCAGACTGCTGAAACAACTGTTTGATAACATAGCAATTTTTTTAAAATTGCCAGTGAACAGTCAAATCAACATTAACACTCATGCTAGGTTTGCCTGGTTTGCTCTCTGACCTTCACATAGAAATGTTTGCTCATAAACAGCTGGTTCTTTTACTTTCCACATCATTGTTGTGTGAACATTTATACAAAAGGCACGAAGGGAGCAATAGAACAGGAGGAAAAGAAGAGAGCTTGATCATTTCTTGAGAATTTTTATAGTGATATTCTTGGTAATTGTAATCTGCACTTGGTTTTATTTCACATTAAGGTCTAGGAACCAATAGGAAAGATTGAAATTGCTGCCATAAAGTATAAGAGGAGTTTTTCATTAACTTGTAAAATAAATTTGCAAAATGTGTTATGTAATTTTTTACTCACTTGGAAATTTTGGCAGCACGAATAGGTAGTGAGAAGTCCATGTGTGATTACATGAATGCAAAACCACACATGTACGTGTATTCTATGTACATGTTACATCTGCACAAGCGAAAGTTCCCATGTGATCGGAAAAGGTTTGGTTAACTGAAACTGGTAAGAGTACTGACTGACCTGAGACCTCAATTCTTTTTTTCCTTGATCCAAAAGAGTTTTGTAGAATAAACTACTAAACTTTTGTAGAATAAACTGCAGGAGCTAGAAATCCCTCCTGTTGGAGGAATCTCCTGTGGGAAGAAGTATCCTGAGATGCCAAAGTTGGTATTCGATCTATATGAACATTTTTTCCCCTGCAGCATTATTTCAATTCATCTATGAGAAATTGTTACACAACCTATTTCTATCCTATTTAGTATTATTGTATGTAACACACTGCAACATACAGGGACCTCCAGCTATTCCTGCAGACAATTTTGGAGCAGCAGCACAACTTGGATCTGGCTGTTCTGGCTACTTTAGGAAGCATGCCGCTTGTTAGGAATAAGCCAAAACACATGAAAAGCACTTGGCATAATCTAGGAGGATTCCATGGCATAACCCAGGTCTTCCATGAATGCTACAAGTTTGCCATGGGGTGAAGAACATTGCTTCCAAAACCTGTCCCTTCAACAGTTCTTAGGAAAGATACAGAATAAAGGAGGCAGCATTTCCTGGTCACCCACCAACCATTTTCCTTTTAGGGTGAATCTAACCTCTGACATGTAATGTATATTGTACATTCTGTAGTTTTTTCTTGATAACGTTAACCATTCCCTTCAGTACTTGCATACCTGCCAAGATCTTTAAGAATGTGGAAGGTCTGTGGAAAGGTAGACGGCGAATTTCATGTAAATTGTATAACAGATTCAAGCTGTTCACCTGAATCATGTAAAATGTATGAAACTGAGAGCTGTCTTACACAAGTGATGGCAGAGCAAGGCACTGCATCTTGAAGAAAGTTTGGCTGAAGGAATGGACTGTACATAGAGATCAAACATCATTATAAAGAGGTAAGCAATCAAGCATTTTTACATTTCTTTTTCCAAGTTTCCCAAACGCACTAATCCACAATTCAGACTAATGGCTTGTAAAGTTTTCCCTTAAAAAAACAAAGCCGTTTTGAGTTGTAGCAGCATAAAATAGTGTCTGAAACCAATACATTCCATTTTTATACTTGCATAACTTAGAGACAATTAAACTGACTTTTTTCCCATAACCTAATAAAAAAAAAAAATCCAGTCTCGCTTTAAAATCTCTGCCTGCCAAATGCAAATCAGAATTTTTTTTAGGATTGAGTTATGAAACCATGAAAATAGGATGTGTAACAGAAACCCTCACAGACCCATAACTACAGAAGTGCTAAAGAGGCACTGGTTGGAATACAAAACATCAGCTAACTTACCTCTTCATTCATGTCTCTTGCTAAGTGTTTGGTTACTGTAAATGCTTTCGATTTTGTATAATTTATGTAAATTATTAAACACCTGTTCTCTTCCCATAAAAGAAGGATATGGAACAATCTCTTCAGTTTAATTGATTCTTGGCTTGAGTTGTCGTTATTTTCTCAGCAACTACAAAGAAACTGTAGTTCCCCAAAGGTCAGATTTTGTTGGCAAAACACAGATGTTCAGAATCTACCATTCTAAAACTGATCTATTTTTGGTGATTTTGTTGAGAAAATATCATTAAAACACAATTAGTGAGGCAGTGGTGAAAAACAGTGACAGATAGGTTCTCACCATTTGCATTCCCCTTCTTTGCAGATGTGATACTGCTGGATGATGCAGTTTGGTTGATTGTGTCCTACCTATCGGAGTTTTCTGACACGTCTCTTGTTAAATTGTCTTAATGTGTCTCTGTCATAAGCTGTTATCTATCTGCTCTGTTTCCATCAGGACTGCACTATTGGAAAATTGCTTAGGGGAAGGGAAGCCCCTAGGAGTAAGTAAACTGGGTGCACCTCTAAGTTGGAGGTCATGCTATTAGTTAAGACAGAACATGATGTGTTTCATATACAACAATTATTTTTGCCCTTTCTTTGTCAATGAGAGAAATTATGATTTTGTTCATATCGCCTTGCAAACTAGAGTAGTTGTATGCACTCCTCTCCAAGCCAATTTTGAGAACCTACTTTTCAGAAGTGCATAGCTGCCAATTGCCGCTCAGCACTGGGAGAAGAGGGCACATTGCCCAGTAATCATAACCTGTTTGCTAATGGAACCAATTCAGGTGATCACAATCTCTAATAAAATTCATCCTATCTGCTTACTGGACCCCTTTCTTTCATTGTGTTCAGCAACATCACCTGAGATGAGCTGAAACAACTGAACCAGATGACACAACTTGCAGCCAAATTGCCCTTGTAGCATCAGCGAGCAGTGAGCAGTTGTTTCTCAACACTCGCATGGAGCTGGCATGGGATTTGCAGTGGACTTCTTGTAACTCTGAAATACAAAATGCACAGAACAACAGACACAATTTATTGGAGGAATTAGATCCATTCACCTTCTAAGTACTGTGATACTCGTAATCATTCTTACAAGCTTTTTGCTTTGTGGCATCTCAAGGATGAGCTCAATTTCTCATTTAATTAGTCAACCAGTTTGTTCTGGTTTTTATTTCTGCATACTGACATTGCTTTTGTTCAATTTTCTAAATTTGCCATAAGACATAAAATGTTATAGTTTTACTAATAGAAAAATAATGAATATTCAAATTAAATTATATTTTTATTACATTTGCAAAGTCCTCATTTGGGGTTTGTAAGTTTGAAGATTTGAACCAGCTTGTAAATGTCTGACCATTTGTTGATTCTGGTCTCCCACGCTGTTAAGTACTCTGTGGGAATGTACAATCTGGAGTTCAGCTGAAAAGGGGTAATTTTCATACCCGTACATTACACTTGTCTAACAAACAGAAATCAAACTGAATGCACTGCACTCAGTGAGAGGAAGAACAACAATTCAGCATGGTGATGAAGGCTGGCACATGCGAGTAGGCTCAGTTATTAGAATTAACCTGATGTAGAGGACAACTTGGCCTGCCTTGCTAGAGCATTACCAGACCTTTTGTTGAATACAGAGGGTAAGACACACTAATTTGAGCCTTATCAAAGTTTCATTCTGCTCTAGCTGAAGTGGACTGAACAAGGGAAAGACAGAGATTTAAATGGAACAGAAACCACTATATTTCTTGAAGTAAGCCAAATTTAAATTTCCAAGTGTTGTCACTTCTGTCAGATCATGGCCACTTCCTAATTTCTTGAATCCAGGTGGGACTAGAGTAAGAATCACAATATTGTAAGAAATTTATTTTACTGTGTCACAACTGTGGTAGACAGCTGAAATTTTGCATTAAATGTAGAGAGCAGAGTCCTGATCTCCTAGCATTGTGTGGCATTCATTCTCAGGGACACTAGTTTATCTTCCTACAGCTGTGCTTTTACGAGTCACTGTGTCTTGAGCACAGAGGAATTTGGTCTTTCTAATCTTTGCACAGCACACATAATATGTTCAGATCTCAGCACATATGTGTACACTCTTTTAAGCCTTCTCCCATGCCAGCTGATTGTCTTCAGTTTAACAGTGATCCCCTTCCCTGGGACATAATTCCTGTCTTTAACATGGAATGAACCTGAAAGCTGGAAGACGTCCTCTTTACTTCTATAAACAGCTGTGGATGAACACAACATATCCTGTTCGACAGTTTTTAAAAAGGTTCTTTATGGTCTTTATTAATATTTGAGTAACAATGGCTCCTCATTTTTAGCTAGCTTTAATGTTTGCATATTAATGGACTTGACATAGTAAGAATGTATCAAATATATTCCAATAATTATTAAATACAATAAATATAAATATTGTACCATCAGGAAAGACTCAAGGCACCATATCACATACGTAACACTTAATACAGCACATAACAGAAGACAAATAAGATACCTAACAAACATAAAACTCACAAATGTAATAACTTGTGTTGCAAAAACTAAGTTAATAAGTAAAATTAAGAAGGACTCATTTTGGTGCAAGTGTTGCCTCTAGTCCTCGCAAAAAACCCTCTTTGCTTTCACTACATGACTGGTATTTTTCTGTGTAACTCCGCTCTATGCAATTTTATTAAGGACTTCTGCCAGGCTCAGGAGAGGAGGCAGATGAAAAAAGTCCCTTGCTGGTATTTCTAATATACCAAAACTGCTTCTGGCTAGAGGCCTCTAGCATCAAACTGCACCTAAAAAGGCATTGGCAAAGCCAATTGGAGGTGACCCAAAAATAAAGTATGTGCTAAACAAACTACATTGTTTGTTGTAATGAAAATTATTATCTTTCTTCACGTCTGGGTGGTATGGGCAATGTTATCTCTTGGTAGGCAGAAATGTTTCCTACTTTTCCGAATGAGTTTGTCTGTTCTGCATAGCCCTTACTTTGAGACTGTCGAGAACATGCTCTGGGCGAACATGTATGAATCACTTTGCTCCATGCTGAAGCAATCTCGACTGAAGCACAGCAACTGTTTAACAGAGCACAACACTACCCATTCTCGCTGACTGAAAGAATAAGTTTAGTATTCATATCTCTCTGAATACAAATCTCTCACAGATGACACACAGCCACGTGTGTTATGTGTGTGTACGTACACATCAACAGCTCTGCAAGTGATCTTAAGAAGAATCTTTTTAACACACTCAGAGTTTGAACCAGAACCTCTCTGGTTCTCAGCTACATTAGAAGTACACAAAGAACCAGCAATTTAGCACAGTATGCCTTGTAATTAGTTTAATCATTGTCAGCATGTAACTATAAACCAAATACCAATTAGTCGTCTTAGTATATCGATGGTGTTTTTCTTAGTTGTTTTTTGAGTTGTTTTCTGTGGAAGTAAGCTGAGGTCCCCTGTGAGAAGCAGGAAGGCAGCTTCCCACATTTGTTAAGATGTGCAAATACAGGAGCTGCTAGGTGCCTGTCATCAAAAAGCAGGTTTGGCATCATTTACAAATCAGAAAAAATTTAAGGATTGAGACATTTAGAAGAGCAATTCTGCAAATGTTTGACAGCAGTGAGTGAGAGACAAGGCTGACTGGAGCACTTGCTGTAGGATCCAGGGTTGGAACTGCTTCAAAGCTCAGGGGTCTTCTGATCCATGGATCCGGTTCAGATCCCACTCCATTTTTAAGTGGCTGAAGGTGATTTTAATATTCTGTTAGATTTTCTGTGTAAACAGAATAGCGGGTGTTTAAAAGGGTGGCAGAAAGAGAGAGTGAGTCATCTTCTTATACTAGTGTGAGGTACGATTGGAAATAGCATTCATTTCCAAGCCAAGACTGTCTCCTCAGGTACTCTGTCACATCTTTCTTTTCTCAGGGTAATACAAGATTATCACAGACTGCTAAGATAAACAGTGCAAAGAGATTTACCAAAAGAGAATTTGACCCAGCGTAGTAGCAGTCTTTGGTGGCACTGCCAATAACATCCAGGCACAGCACAGCTCTTCAGATGTGAGAACACGTCCCAAGTGCAGCATCCCGGTGAACTGCCTTGGGAGGGTTAAGCAGCCCCCGACACCTCTGGGAAGATCAGCCAAGCAGTGGAAGGAGTGTCAGTGCTTGAAAAAACACAGAGCTGTCTTTCAAGGGACAGGGGAGCTAGAGGAAAAGCTGCAAATAGAATAACTATTCAGGGATAGATTGATGGGGAGTGAAGGTCACAGGATGGTTATTAAGAATGGAAGTGGTAACAGCAGCAGCAGAAGCAATTTTACCTGACCAGAACAGATGCAAAAATTGGCTTTTATTTGTACCAGCCCAAGAAATTCTTTTTATCTCCTTCTCATTTGATGGGCAGAAGTCAGGAAAAAGAAATGGAAGGGATTTCCCCAGAGACCAAGTGTTCTTTCTCCTCCCACAGCAAAGGTAAAGGAGTTTGTTTCATTTTGTTGTGGTGCAATAATGTTTAAAACTACCAGTTTTAGGAGGAAAAAAGTCACTTCCAGTCATTTATGATTTATGCTGAGACAGTACAATGCCAGCATTTCCAGATGTTCAGAAGTCTGCTGGAAAACAAAACATATTTCCAAAAATTCCTGGGGCTAGAAGTGCAAATCTCATTCAAACTCATGAGATCTTACATAAACAGTACCTTGGTGGCACCACAGGGCTACTCATAAGCACTCACCAAAACAGAGGCAGCTTCAGACCTGCATGTCCTATAACACTCTTCAAGCTTTGTAAATCTGCAGACCAGATATACAGCCTGTGTCAGTGAGCTATATTTCCCCACACTGCTCTAAATCTGCTTGGCTCTAATCAATCCCCAGTTCAGCTATTCCCCAATTCAACTGTTCCCACTTACACCCACTAAGGATCTGTCCCTGTTCGTCAATGAGGAGAAGTTCCTTGGGCATGTGTGCTGCAGGTTTTATATTCAGCCTCCCATGTGTGTTCGTATTTCCATCTGTAGGGAATTTTGCCTGTCCCCTGCATTATTCCAAGAAAACTACACTTTGGTGCCTAAACTTCACTTCACTTGACTTGGGATGACAGTCTGGCCCTGAATTGATTTAAAAACACTACTAGGTAAATCTAGATTTCTCAGTAGGCATATTCACTGGGCAGAGATATTTCTTACAGTATGTATGTATCTGCATTCACACATACACAATCGTACCTATATATAAACATGTACTTGAGGTCAGAATAAGGAACACAGAGCACCTACCATTGAAACCTTAAAGTGACATGAAGCTTAAGACAGTCTTATAGCCTCTTGCAGTCAGGCCATTTATTTATGTCCACATGAAGGCCCAAGTCTGAAAATTTGTCACCAATACATTTGTCTTTAATGCTGTCATCTTTATTCTAAAATATTTAGATGCATATTTAAATGTGACCTCAGTCGCCACAGAGAGAACGGGAATAATGAAGTGGTTTGAAGGTTATTAGAAGCACTGTTAGAAGCTAGAGAAATGACGGGACTATTCATAATCATCCCCTTGCATGAAGCCGTTTGATTTTGTCGTATGAAAACTACAAATACTGCTTGTGAACAAGACATCCTCAAATTTGGCACAAGAATATGTTCATTATTCCCTGTAAGACCCCATTATGAGTGATGATGTCTCAAAAGTCACAAAAATGTTGAAATTCTACTTCAGCTGAAAAAAGTAGTGCACAACAAATCTGTGTGTGAAATGTATTAAATCCAGACTAGAATAGTATTTCTGTCTCCATTAGCAACAAGCACCCAAGAGGATGCAGTGACTGACTTAAAGAGAAGATTGTTTGTGATATGAATGACAATTTCCCAGAGACAAACCAATGTGGTGGCACAAATAGTCAGCCTGAGTCTCCTCCCCAATTCCCAGTTCAAGTGGTGTTTCACACCAATGAGGCAAGTACTGGCAGCCAATCATCTTCATATTATTTATTACTCTATTTTCACATATAGAACCTTTGCGTTAGCTATTAGCAGTGATTCAGTAGCACTGCAGGTTATAAGTGTATAAGGGAAAGTCTACTCCAGAGACCTCGCTTTACCAGCAGTTCCTCTACATTTTTTCTCCTCTCTAGTAGCTGTCCCGCCTGTGATCCTTTTCACTATATTTGTCTCTTTAATGAAATTTTACACAGTTTTCTGACAAGTCAGGTTATCCAAGGATTTATTTTCAATGGACAGTCATTTGAATGGGTGCAGGTTATTTGAGAAATGAAAGTATAGTTCTCTTGAGGAAAAAAAACCCATACAGAAGACGTTTCCAGATATGATAATCTTATTACTTAGAAGGGAAGCATAAGAAATCAAAAGTTTCACCATACAGAAAGATCATTGATTCCCTGTGCCTATACATACATGAATTACTTTTCATGGTATTGAAGTTCACTAACACAGATATAGGTCACTTGAATAAGTAAACAGTCCTTCTAATAACTCTCTTGAGGGACTAAAACCTCTAGTTCATTTAGGACCAAGCAGTTTTCATGTACTTTTTTTTAAAGCTATTTTTAAATGTGCTTATCTACATGTATCAGAAAGCAGCCAAATTATTAGTAAAGTATGTATACAACACTGCTTATTTGTTCATTTATGTCCTATGTATACATGTTAAATAATTTCATTGATTTCTGTTTCTCATTTCTGTTTCCTCATTTTAGTTTGTTTTATAGCCATAGCAAATTACATTTTCAGTTCAAAGTCAGAGTTTCTTTTCTTTTTTTCCCGCTGCTATTCTTTTCCCTTAGGTTTCCAAAAGTTTGCTGGTGATTTTGCAGATAAGCATTCCTAACATGTAAGACCCTATTAACAGAAGTTCAGAACCAGAACGTAAAAAACTTTTTGTGAAAAGGTGCACTATAAATATGAACAGAAGTTTGACAGTTTATTTTGTAGGGAAAAAAAAATCCCAGATTGCAACTACCTAATATTTCGGATGCATAACTGTGGTAATGACTACATTTACTTCTATAAATTGGAGTCAAACGATGATAATTTCCATTTTCATGTGATCAGTCTTCCAAATTTGAAAGTCCCCGTTAGATAACTGCTTCAGTTCTCCAGAGTAAGCAAAGTAAATTACAAGAGAAGACTCCAAAATTGGGCTTAAGAACAACCCTATAGTCACAGAGTAGCACTGAGGGGTGTCCTCTGAGGTGCTTAACTTTTGGCATAGATGTGTGCATAGCAAAGGAATAAGGCTTTTGTCTAATCCACAGCATATATTTTATTTGCAGTTGATCCCTTTACTCCCTGTAATAGGAGCTAAATCTTCACACCTGACAGACCCTGGCAAAGGCCTGGGGACTGAGCAGCGTGCAGGCTTCCCCCCTTCTATTGTGGTCTGAAAAAGCCCTGGCAACCCAGTGTTTTCACATTAAACCTTCAGAAGGGAGTCCACCCCGAAAACCATGGGGAGTTTTTAGTCTCCTTCTCCCTTTCCACAGTTAGACCTAAAACTGCTGTTGCCCCAGGACTCTGCGTCTTTGGGACTCCTCCACAGGACCTTTTTATCAAACCAGGTTGAAATGGGCCCCCTTATAAGCTTACTGGGAACCTGAGCCAGAGAAGAACGGCAGTTAGTTATTAGCAAGTTCTTCCAAGGCAGCCTAAAGGGGATTGTCCACCAGTGTTTGAATATCTAGCTATCAATTCACTGCAGTTCTAGCAAGAAAGGGGGGAAAAAATCTGGTAAATGACTAACACATGTGTATAGAGCAGGACCTTAGCTCTAGATGTACTAATAACTGTGACTTTTTGTACAATTTTTTTTGGAAGAGGTCAGAGGAATTTAACAAACAAGGTTCTACCAGGCTTCCTGTTACTTGTAATTACAAGATTTGGCAATCTTTCATTTTAATAGGTCACATACTTTTTTTTTCCCCTTGCTAGCATTTCTTATTAAGCAGACAACAGTGTTAAGTTAAAAAAAAAAAAAAGGAAACCATTGCCATTTACAGCTTTTAGACTAAACATTAACACTGCTGGTATGCTAGCAGAAACTGGGACAAATCCTGCCCTGGCTCCAAGAGTGCAAAGGGCCAGATAGCAGCAGCATGATGCATAACAAATGAGCTGTCTGGAAAAGGTGGGAAAAGGATAGCCGGAGAAGAGGAGGCATTGCAGAGATGGGGAACAGTATGAAATACAGTTCAAAGACTCATTGTGCAGGGGTGTCTGAAAACCCTGTAGGTATGCACAGCTATTACTACTTTCCCTCAGCAGATGTAGGGGCAACAGAAATACAGAAAAATTTGCTGTTAGTCAACTGGAATAGTCTGTTTTGGGAAGCTTTACTGTGGTCTACTGCCTGTCTTAGCTAATCCTTCTTCACTTTTTCCATGGAAGATCTGTCTTTGCTAAGCAATGAGGAGGTGATTTGGTGTTTTAATTGTATGTAACTCTAGATGTCAACTGAATGTGCAGTTTAAGATGTAGATTGAGACACAGAAAAAAGACATCAACTTTCCCAGAAAAAAAATTCTAATTTTTATTTTTCTTTAAGGGTTGGTATATTCTACAGACAAGGGAATACTAAGAGAATAACTGGTGATCAGCAGTCTTTCCTTAGTAATTACCACAGAAACACTGAGTATGGATGCTTCAGATCACACTAAAGATCTTAAGATCTTCCTGCTTCTATTAAGACACACTGATTGCTATTACTACTACTGTATATACATAAAGCTTTGTTACAGTCATTTTTCACCACACATCAGCACCCCCCCCAACAGATTATGCTGAAAAGCAAGAAGAAAATAAATATATTAAACGAAAGAGCATTTTGTTATCATAGTGTACAGTACTTATGGCACAAACTGGTAGCGAAAATATTTTGCAAACAATTGTGCTTCTAAAAACTATCATTGCTCAGTACTGGTACTGAAACAAGTATGAGAAAACATGTTACTGCTGTAAATAACTTTTAAAAATATCAAAAATTTATTAGTAAGCCTTTAACAGTACATTTTTAAAAGACTAACATTAAACTCCTCATCTCAAGAGGACTGAATAGCTTGTGGGATTACTAGATGGCTCTGTCCGGAGCCCTTCGTTCTCCCACTCCCACCTCCATTCTGCAACCCCCTGGCCCTGGCAGAAGCCACCACCTGACAGCCCTGTGGAGAGGTGTTCCCATTAAGCACAAGCAGTTGCACAAGTAATTAGCACCCTTGTTTTCTGCATGAGCTGAATATTAAAAGACTGAAACATTATTCAGTGAACCCTCGCTACAGAAGAAAGCCCTGTTCCCTGCCCAGGTGTGTTTCAGGTCTCCAGGCCGTGAGCACCAACCTCCCTGGAGGGCTGGTGGCTGCAGGCTGCTGCTTCCGCTGGCTCCCATGGCTGGTCTTTGGCCCTGCAGGAAGGCTGCAGCCTTCTCAGCTTGTCCACACCATGAAATCAGGCTCCGACGCATGTTGGTCAGCTGCCAGAGGCTGGTTTAGGTATCAGACCTTCAGTGGTTTGAGCGTGGATGGTGAGGGAGCCTTTGCATGAGCAGTGCAGCAGCAGGGTTTAGGAGTACTGTGCTTGCAGCATCACTTTCTCTAGACTCCTATAATGGCAGGTTATTTTGCAATAGAAAATTAATTTAGCAGGGATGACAGAGGAAATGGTCACTCACAACTGACCTGATAGTGTGCTGCAAAAGAGTGTGGGACGTGTAGGGTCAGGTTGACAGTGATAACCTCTGCAGATAGGGACCGCCCCATGTCCCTGGTGTTTGTTGGCTCTCAGTCTGTCATTAGCAGTTCTGCCGTGGGCAGGATGAGATGGATGTGTCGGAGGTCTGGCTGGAGATGCTCCTGCATGACCCAGGCTTTGGGCAGCTGTCCAGTATGTGAGAGGGACTAACAGCAGTAACAAGCCATTAAGCTGGAGTGGATCGTCTCTCATGGGTATACCACCACTTTTCTATGAGTGAAGGCTGCCCCTACCACCTCATCACTGGCCCTTCTGTACCAATTTCTTTTTTAGTGCTGGATTTTTAGAATAGAGAAAGAGGCACGTAAACTTGGTGCTCTAAGGAGTACCAGGATCTCTTCACACAAGTGCTGGGAACCCATCTACCCCGCTGAGCATTTTACAGCGTGGCCCCATGCAATTTTGACTGCCAAGAACAGCAGTAACAGCTGGTTTGGTGCTTACAGTGTCAGTACTGATTGCTTCAAACCAGAGTGGAGGCTCACCACCAGCACTGAGCAGGAGCAGTGCGATGCCTCTGCCTGCACAGTACAGACTGTCAGTAAACTGCGATTTACTAGCATTTAGGGCCTGATCCTACAAGGTGCTGAGCACCATATGGCACACACAGAGCAACCTCTTTCCACACACCACCAAAGAAGTCAGCAGTTTTTAACTTTTACTTTTCAATGAAAAATACTGCTGGTGTAATAGACTAAATTTTGTAATAAAAAGTGAAAGGTAGCAGCTAACACAGCACCATTTAAAGCTGCATCTGGAATACAATTGCTGTTTAAAACCAATAGGGAAAAGCAAGATACGGAGCATCAGAAGAGGGCTTAGAATGGAGACCTTTAAAAAAGAAGAATGTGTTATAAATAATAAACACCTATACAGTTGTACATGATATAAACCAAATTCTATTTCAGTGCCTTGGTGGCATTAATAAACCTCTCAGCTTTATTCTCCTGGTTTATGAGATCGCCAGCACCCCTCTATGGAATTACATGCTTTTCCACCACAATGTAAAAAATCATTAAGACAGTTTTTCAATATTTTGTTATTGTTTGACCTACAGATTAATATGCCTCTCTAGAATTTGCATCTCCCCTATTGTCCTAGAACAAATTACAGCACAATAAATGCTGTCTGACTAGAGAGTATTGTGTAGCTTTTTGCTACTTGCAGTATAGTTATGACTGGCTCCTGCCTCAGCAAAAATGATTAGAATAAAAAAAGTTAGGTTTTAGGAGCTCTGAGATTGCAATGAGGTTATAGATCAGAAGATGTTTTCTTGCACTAGTGCCCTTGGGCTTGGGAAAACAATCTGGCTGTTAAATGTTAATTGCTAAATTAGTGAGGCCTAAGCTAAATGGAGGCAGGTTCTTCAGGCTGGAATGACTATGTTCGTGAAAAGAAAATAATCAAGGGGAGCTCTGTAGAATATTTTCTGCAAAATCTGAAAGAACAAAAAATCACCTGCATTCAGAATCAATGCAGGCTGTATTCACAGAAAGGTTTGCTTCTTTTCATTACTCTCACTTCGGGGAAAATATTAGGAGTGCTTTGTAGTTCTGCACTGAAATCAGGAAAAATTTGCTGTTTCACTTGGGTTTATGCGAAACCCAGTAAACTTTAGCTCCTCTGACTTGGCTGTTACTTAGAAAATGTGATCCTTTGTATGTCAAAATAATTTTCAGCCTGAGGATCATCAAATAACAGTTAGGAATTCTAGGAAGGGGAGACAAGTAAGTGAGAGCCTGGGAAGGAGTGATGAATTACTGGGATTGTTCGGGGGAAAGAAGCAGCGCAGGAAGGAAGCCCAGGGTGTTTATGTGAGCAGAGGAACTCAACAAAAGCCAGGAGAGCTGGGAGAAGCTAGTCAGCGGAGCAGCAGGAGGAAAGAGAAAAATATTAGGGATTCTGTGAAAGGAAGGAAAAGGTGACAGTGCCAGAGACTGTGTGCAGGAAGCAAAGGCAATTTGCGCTTAGGAATCAGAGACCTGTCAGAGTTTGTGTGAGAGAGTGATGCACCAGCTGTAGTAGTGGGACAGGACTGGTGTCACCAGGGACCAGATGCCTGGGGAAAGTGATGAGGAAGAAGCAACACATCTAGGTTTTAAGTCAAAATCACTGTTAAGTCTGTAAAAAAAAATGTAAAAAGCTTTAAACAATAACAGGGGCAGTAAAAAGGATGGCATTAAGCTATTTGCTAACTGTAGATCTCCCTTTTGTACTACAGTTGAGATATAGAAATAATAAGGATAGTCACTGAAAAATTCAACACAAAGCAAGAAAATGAAACATGTATGGATACACAACAGTCCTTAACTACACGTGTTTAATGATCATAAGGATTTATGTATACTGCACACAGCCACAGTCATGCTCATGGGATGAATGATTTTCACAGAATAAAAACAGCTGTGGGGAAATTTTCTCAAACTGTAATAGTAACAATAAAAGCAGTAAAATTAAAAGATGTACCTTAAAATGTTATTCAAGTTGACAGTCCATATGCAACTATCTTTTTATACCAGATAGAACTCAATTAAAATGCAATTATAATATTTGCTCCATATTTTGTGCATGCTCTGAGAATAGCACTGAATACTCTAATATAAGTTTATCTTTTTAATGAGCTTTGGGTTATTCCATGAACATGTGTATCTTAATAAGGACTGTGCATTATACCCTCTATGGGACATTGAATAATGGTTCAATGTAGAGATGGCAAAATAACTTGGATGGAGTGAAAGGAAGAAAAATGGAATAAGAATGATGGAAATTTACATATAATAAAGTTTCCCAGCAACATGATGGTGGGAAGCAATGTGACTTTCAATGTCTGAAGGGAGGGGAGTTCCATTCCAGAGGTCCTCAGAGGCAAACAAAAGTCTGATTCCTTTCTACACCAGGCTTGGCAAGGAAAATGATTTTCCTGCTTGCCAAAGTCTCTGAGATTTCTAAAATTTCCCATTCCTCCCTGAGATAAACCTAGACCAGTTGAGGTGAAGCAATGTGGAGAAGTTAAAGCACGCTCATTACAATAAGCACATGAATGTCACTCTTCCACTGAGTGCCATTCACCCACTTTAGTGAGTAACTAAATCTCAAGTATATCAGTAATTTGGGGATTTGGCACTTTCCTATTGGAGTTAGTCAGTCTTGCATACATGGTAAACATTCCAGGGCCACTGAGAAAGGGTATAAAACAGCAGGCAAGGTCACCTACGGAGCAGGTCACCAAGGTCTATCTCCTTACTTTGTGAAATTCTTACTTGGATCTTAGATTCTACAACTCCGACGCTTGTCCTAATGATTTGTTAACTGTGACGTAGTTCGCTTTTATCTTTTTCCCTCTCTTCTTTCTCTCTCTCTCTTCGACTTCTTTTCAAAGCTGGTAGGATTATTCTCAGTAAACTGCTACATTTTGAACAAAAAAGAATTATTTTGTATTAAAAATCAACCATCTAAAAAAATGATGATCATTAAGAAGAATGTCATCAGTTGCAACTGCAGAAAATATCAGTGTGATATATCACAATTATTTCTGTCTTTTCCTCTTAGTTTTTTTGGAAAATACATAGGGAACAAGATGTCTTGCACACCTTTGTTACAGCAACTGTCAGCAACGGTTAACCTTTTAAGGACAGTCATTGCCTGTGTGTCATGAATTTTTCAATATCCTTTCTTTTTGTAGTAGTTCTGATCCTTTCTTTGTCTTTGTTTCCATCATTATGCCATTATTACAATCCCACTGAGGCCTTCTCAAGTAGAATTAGAACAGCACTTAATTACTGGAATTAGAAATGACAAATATCACAGTTTTTATCCGGTTGATCTTATCTAAGCTCTTCTGTGTATGAACTTGAATAATCTTGAATCAATGACTTCTAACATTTTCCAAAGACTTAAAGAGGGTTGTTTTTTTTTCTCCTCTGTGCTTACTTTCTCCTTCTTTGTTCAGAGTAAGACTGTTTTGACAGTATGTGCACTAGCTGGCAACTTCACCTAATTCTGCATTACTTAGTGTCTAATTTTGCAGTACTTGGTCTCTTCATTTTTCCTAGCCCTCCATCACTGATTTCTCATTTTCAACTTGCAGCTAACAATGGGTTCATCCACCTACAATAAAATCACCCCAAATCTTTACTCAGAGTCTCTCATTTCTTGACCTGTTTAATTCATGCCTATCTGGAACTTTTTCTTTAGCTCTGAAGTTGGCTTACTTGGTCTGAATCATTGCAAAGTTGTTTAAGCAGATATAGAAGATTAATTTTCCTCATTGCTGCATTCGATGCTTAGTTGGATAAACATGACTTGAGTATGGAAATATCTGAGTCTTTATCTAAACTAGGCTCTGTACATTATTCTTTGATACTGAAATTGTGTGGGAGGGAAAAAAGACAGCACTGCCCTAACCAGTTTTTATTTTTTATTAGTCATTTCTCACCTTGCTGCTTTCCATTCTTAAGTTGTCCATCCAATGTCTCTGGCATTAGCATGCAGTGATGCTATCTATTAATGTAAAGAAAATAACAGCAAAGTATTCTAAGTCTCTTCAAAGGAGAGAAATAAAATTAAAAAACCCCTCTGTAGTGGGGCTAAGTATAATATGGAGCTAAAACCAAAATCTCTAAGGCTGAAACAGACTTCCTACTTTTAGATACCAGGGGGCCTGTTCAAATGACTCCAAGCACAACAGTAGGTCATAATTTAGAGCATCTGAATTGCTTTAACATGCTGAAAAGCAGAGATGTCTGAGCAGATGTGTTGCATCTGCACTGTGT
Source organism: Gavia stellata (assembly GCF_030936135.1). Classification (NCBI taxonomy): domain Eukaryota; kingdom Metazoa; phylum Chordata; class Aves; order Gaviiformes; family Gaviidae; genus Gavia; species Gavia stellata. The sequence continues at coordinate 21,813,681 of NC_082603.1, read as the reverse complement.
ATTATTTCTGCTATTTTAAAACAGTTGCATTACAAACACAACTATGAAAATAGTCTGATTTTTTTTTTTCCTAAATGCTTCCAGTCATGCATGTGTTTATTTCCTCTCAAAGGATTCCCTGAAGAATACCATAATTAGCCTTGTATTGAAATATTGTCTGTGTAACCCATTGTTTAGGGATATAGAATAATTTGAAGATGCTTTTATTTGAAAGCTTCACTTTCCTTTTGTTCTGGTCAGTATGCACACCTCTAGAGTTTGTCTTCCTTCTCATTTGGCGTGAAGTAAACTTCACCAAGAGTTAATTTAGCAACTTATCAAAATCAAGTGATTGCTAGAGAGAGGGACTATATGAAGCACTGTGAATTATACTGCAGTGTTCTTCATAGTGGTTTCTCTTCCATTTGGTTTCGCAAATATCTACATGTTTTCCACTCCAGCGTCATTTTTTCCCAGTTTTAGGAGCCATTGCTCCCTTGCTTCTAGGCTTTTAAGATCTCCTACCTGCAAATAGTAATTAAAAGTAGCAGTCTCTCTTTGGTGGCACTCTGGAGTTGCCCCATTGTTTTAGTTTAGTTAATCACTTCATGCATCCCAAATTCTGTTGCAGTCTAAGGCACACAAAATATTGAAAAGAAATAGCTATAGTTCAGAAGATACTCACATACATATAGGATAGGCGAGTGAGAAACATCTTCACAAAATTTGTTTATGAGTGATGGGAAAATATAAAAAGGGGGCAGAAAGTATCTGGTTTAAAGAATTAATGATATAAGAAAGGATGTATTAATGAGCAGGTCATTAGCTGAAGGTCTGGTTCCAGCTGTCCCCTCATCTCAGTCACAGTTCCATTTAGGTATCTAACTCTCACTGATTTCAAAGGGAATTAGGTACCTAAATACCATTGCAGATATGGATCTGAGTCTGTCTTTTTTTCAATTATTGAGCGATAAGATGGAGATAATAGTACTTCCCTTGCTTCTCATGCAGTTACACTTGGGTATTGTAAGGATGAGTACAGTGGAGAATATGAGCTGCTTAGATACTACAGTAATGGGAGCTGTAAAAAAAGCCTAAAATAGAAAGAAAACGATAAGAGTAGATCTTGAAAGTCTGCTGAAATGGAAAAACGCGGTGAGGGACTGCCATGGACCTGGGAAAAATGTCTGGAAAGGCTAATAGATATGAATTAAAGAAACTCCTGTGATATGGAAAACATTTTAAAAGACTAGGGAATGCATCTGAACTTCTGGCTTCTTATCCAAAATGAGTCCCAAATCACTCGCAAACTACAGAAGTTTTTCTCTACCTATTGCTAGTTTCAGTGAATAGATGTTTGCATCTCTAATATTGCTTTTTATTTGACATCAACATATTCCAGTATAGAATCATATTACAGTGAGAAATTCCTATTAAAGGATCATATTCTAAACTGAAAACATTATTATTTTCATTTCTTTCTATCTCAGAATCTTTTGTATGGGAACGTATTCTAATAAATGTGTATATTTGTGCATGAAAGAGACATTTGTGAGAGATAGAGAACATTTCCTCTGCATTTTGTGCAAAGAGAAGAACTCATTCTTCAGCTATAATGTATTTCCATTCTTACACATAATTGGCAATTTTTGTACATATTTGAAATTAATTTTTAAAAGCATATGTCTCAGTTTGTAGAGTAAAGTTGCAGGAACAGAATGTGCACTTCTATATCAAAATGATAATGTATTTAATTGTTGGGAAATATTTTTCTCATGTTTAGATGAAGGAACTTTTCTATAAATATTTACAGTAAGTGACTAACGTATTTCACAGAATCACAGAATCACTAAGGTTGGAAAAGACCTGTAAGATCATCAAGTCCAACCATTTGTAATATAGCACATAAAAATAATAAGATTTAGGTGATGTTTTTCACTGATATCACATGCAATTTGAAAGTGAGGGTTCATTCTGGTCAAACAAGTATAGAACAGGTTGAAAGTGTTTTCCTTTGGCCAGATGTTCAAAACCCTTGGAAATTTTTTCAGGCAGGCTTTTACCAAAGCAGAACAAAGTTTCTGCTACAGCTTTATTTTGGAGGAAGGCTTTTGGCTGTAAGCTGTGCAATCCCAAAGGAAGAAATCTGGAGAAAACAATGTTTCTATAAGATGTAGGGTAAACTTCAAAACAAATTCAGGTCCCACAAAAGGAGCGAGCTTTGGCTTTATATAGCAGCCTGACAGGGCAGTATAGTCATCTGTGATGACCAAGACCCAGTGATTCATACAAAAAAGTACTGAGACAACTAATTTTTAAAGAGGATACACCACGTCTGTCAGTCATAGCTCACTTCTGATGCAATCGAGAAGGGAAGACAGAAGGATTTACCTACACTTCCCTTGTTCCTCCAGTTCTCCCTTGAGGAGTGGGTATGGGGGACACCAGGACATGATCTCTGCCCAAGTTCCCCCTTGGTATTGTGCACTTGCCTTTACAAGGTTGGAAATACAGTGCCAGAAGCAACTTGGCCTTAAAATATTTGTCTTTACTTTGTGTTTAATTTCTGGTAGGTACACAACAATATTTTTGGTCTACTATTACCAGCAAAAAGATCCTGAGAAAAATCAGTCCAAAATTGTGTTATACATTCTCTTCCTAATTCTGTACCGTTCAGTCATTTGCGGGTTGTCAGCAATATGGCAATCTGTTTTTAAAGGACTTTGTAAGGTGTTGTGGATTTAACAAGAGAGATATTTACATCTAAAGAACAGAGAAGCATTATTAAACATCTCCAAGTCCTTTGGTGGATTTCATGACATCACGCATGGCAATTTGTCATTGCTGCGTGTCAGCCTTCAAGCACTGCTCTTGTATTGTTTTGGCTATTAAAGTAACTGCTTCCAGAGCCAATTTACAATCTAAAATAATTCACAAAGCGGCAGTGCTTTGTACCATAAAAATAGATGCCAGAGATAATTGGGCAAGGTGGTGTCATGTCACATGTGTGCAGTTCATTAATTAACTGCTTGAAACTGCTATAAAATAATAGCCATGTCATCAAGATGAAACTACAAAAGTGCAAATAAAATAGAAGTGCACTAAGAAAGAAAACAGAGCAGCTGTTATTAAAAGGTCCTCAAGTTACTGTTCATTTTTACTGCCAGCTTCTCTGGTCTTTCCGGTGCCAAACCTGAACCTCAACTGGTACCCCAAAGACCTTTAGTTTATATTACTTCCAGCGAGGCCCCTCTCTGTGCAGAATGCAGAATCAATTTGAATTTACACTATCGTGTTTTAAGTGCACAGTGATCCTGATCCACAACTGTGCCAAGTTTACAGTTGCAGGTAATGAAAAATGTGCCTGAAAGCTGATGGGCAGCCTTCACCAAATACGACTGGGTAGTCTGGGAGTTTATTCTTTTGAGGTCCTTCCTCTGGAGTCAGTTTTAATTTTTGCAGAGCAGTTACAAGGTTTTCTTGCCTGTAGATTCCTTTTGTGTCACAGTCCTCGACCTTTTACGTACCCAAAGCAAGAAAATCCAAGATCTCTACAGCCTGGTTCTGCACTCCTGATGCTGAATGTTGAAACAACCACTGCAGAATCTACAGCAGCCCAAAGGCTGCTCCAAAAGTGCAGAGGCAGCAAAACCCCGCAGGAGCTCGGGTCTGTCTCTCTCATGTCTCAGGACCCCACTCACAGATCCTGACATAATCCCTCTCTCTGTTAGCAGGTTAATTGTTAATACTGAACTTCGTACGCTGGAATGATGCCTCCCGCCTCAAGAGTCTGTGTTTGTCAGGGTTAATCTTTGGTGGACTATTTATGGAAGTTTACCAGCTGCTTTAAAGAGAACAGCTGGAGTCAGAGTCTATGAAGAAGGCCTAATTTTTAATTAGCTTTTCCTACAGAATATAAACTTTTAAAAATATTATAAACAGACTTTAAAGACAGAATAAAATCAAATCCTAAGACCTACACATGGACACGAATTCCAGACTAGTACAGAGATTGTTTCTATTTTCGTAGCATAACCGATGTACTGGCTGTGTTTAAGAACAGTTGAACTCATATTTATCCAGAACACTGAAGATTTTGGGTACAGGCACTGGTTTTGGTGCAGGGTGTGCTCTGCCCAGGACTGCCCTGGGGAAGGAGCAGTCTGGTGCTTCTCATCATCAGAACTTTTTGGAGTCTGTCATAAGGAGTAAGTGCACTGACATCAATGGACTTTGCCAGCATAAAACACTACGAAGTAATACTGGAAAAGAGGAATCACACCCCCAGCCTACACAGTGACTTCTGATCTCGCGTGCATATCATGTTTCTCTTTGCTAGCAAATTCTTATGAAATAAATACCATGTCTGTCTAATCAAAGATTTGTAGCATGTATGAGGCTTTAAGTACAAAGCACTCTATTTTTTTAAAAAATTCACTATTAACTTGAATTATTTGGATTAACAGAAGGGAAACGAATCTACAGTGACACAGGATGATCTAAGAATGATTATGCAGTACATGTTAAAGAAAAGTAGATAAGTGGGTTGTTAGGATTATTAAATGTATTACTAAATGAGACCTGGCACTGTGTGATGAAAATGAGACTATATGGATAAGTAGCAATGATGACTTTCTCAGAATTATCCTGTACTTTAGCCTGTTTGATCTCTTTTTAGCTTCAGACTTACCTTTGTAGACTAATGCTTCATGAGGCAACCCAACATACCATTACTGAATATTTGGGGGAAAAAAAAAGTTTCCTTAATAGGAGCCAAGACTTTTCAGTGATTGTTCATGAACTTAAAGAGATGAAATATGTCCTTGTCCGTGCTTATTCCACACCTGACATTTCTCATATTTAATCAGTTAATGGTTATTGCCCATTATGCTACTTTCAAAGGTCAGATAAAAAAGGGTTGTTAAGTCTCCTTCAATTGAGATACATACTGGAAAAAGCTGTTCACATCTATATATCTCTCTTTTGAGAGGCATAGATATCAATATTAGCACTTATCAAGAACATACTTAAGATAATACTAGAAACATGTCTGGATGCTCTCCAAACAAAGATCTATGATGTAAGATTACCACATGTAATATTTTGCTCTAACTCATTTGAGTTAGATTAAAGTACTGAAATCAACTGCATATATTTCTTTTGAACTCATTCACTACATAGAGGCTGTTCTAGCCAGACTATTTCTAACAAAGCTAGAGAAGAAAAGGCTTTCCCAAAAATACAGAAATTTTCCCAAGAAACAGTTGTTGAATATATTTGGTGGTTTTCCACTTGCAAAGAGAAAACACAAAGATTTGAACATTCAAGGATCTTAATGCAGAACGTGTATTCTTTCTGGAAAATGTTCTGACCATTTTTGAGAAAGGAATATGCAGATGATTTCTCACACAAAAATGGATACAGCTTCAAGGGATTTTTTTCATTCTTGTTGTTGTTCCTCTGCGTGCTGCATTTTGTTCTAAAATGAACACAATGAATACTTTTGAAGCAATTACTTTGGCCCGCATGCAAGGCTGCTAAGCTCTTCAGAGTTCTCAAATCTGCACAAGCACTGAGAATCATTCTGTCCTGATAGCTTCCTCCCAAAGCCTCAAGGACAGAAAATAAACAAAAATCATGGAACCAAGTGAGGAAGCACGTTAACTCTCACTATTCAATTGCTTGTCGTGCAAGTCATTTCTCATATTCATTTACAACCTAGCTATCTCCATTCAGAGAAACATTCATATTTATAGGTAAAAGAACTTTTTCCTGGTGTCATAGATTTGTCAGAAAAGCATTTTGCTCGCACTGCCAGCATTTCACAATTTTCTGAGTAACCCTAATCCATCAGGTTTCCTTGCGGCTTTGGCAGAATAGTTGCCCTAGTCTAGGTCCAACAACCCAGTATTGCTGTTTCACTCTAGATTCTCATCAGAATAGGCTAAATCGGCTGTGAAATAAAGACTGAAGTAATTATTGAGATACACAAACAGTGATAATGAATACTGACTGCCTAAACCAGAAATACAGCATCTGTGGTCAGTTAGATGAAGAAGCAGAGCTTTTTGTGAGGCCCAGCACAGGACACCCCAGGTCCCTCTCTGATGGCATAGATGCATTTTTCAGCAAGTCATTGTCTTTGTGGATCCCATCAGATCCCACCTGTGTACACGACTGTCCCTGATGCCCTTTCCAGAAAGGAAGTTTCATTTGCTTTTTCGTTTGCCCATTTCAGCCATAGGGTTCACTGTTAAATGTCAGCATTGTATGAAAAACTCCCTGGTGTTGCTGTTGCTGTTATTCCCATGAGAATCCTAAGTATATTGTCTTAGTCAGTTCTGAAGTGTGACTGCACTGCACGTTAAACTGGTAGGGTACAAACCTCCTCAGATTTGTTAAGTTTTGACCCGGCTATGATTTTAAGCTATACCTCCACCCAAAAATGGTGTACAGGAAGTGTAAAAACTTGGAAACATGCAGTGAACATGGAAATATTACAGAATATGTTGCAAGCTCTGCGTTCAGCAGAATTTGCATGCATACTATGGGGTTTTTGTTGCAGTTCCCCAGCTGAGACACCAACTCCTTTAAACTGCAGACAGGCTTTAATCTTATGAATATAAATAAAATGGTAAATTCTCACACTGCATTAGAAATTTTGCATGTATGACCTGCTACATACATATATATGGATGAATCCACCCACTGCTAACATCTAGGTCCTTCTGGAGAGAGAAAATGGCTATCATTTTGCATTAATAGCATTAAGGGAGTTGATTTTAAAAGCAAAATTGAAGAAAAAGGCCAAGAAATCAATTTGTATTATTAGTACAATTTTATTATACTTCATTATTTTATATCTCTCCATAATGTCTCCCCTCATCTATCTCTTTTCTCAACTAAATAGATATAATTGTTCTGATCTCTTCTTATAAGAAATCTTTTATTTTAACTGTCCTTCTCTAGTACTTTTCTTGCTATATCCATTTTTAAGATAGGATAACCAAAAGTGATCATAGCACTGGAGGTAAGTACCTTCATTTTATATACTGGCATGTATAATGGCTTTAAGGTTCATACAGGTTGTAAGTCACACATTTGCCTTTGTTCATTTTTCAAAATTCAGTCACTTCAGGACTTCAGATGTTCAGAAAAGAGTAGAGGTAATGGATTATCCCCAGCTCTACCAAAGGGCTTATTGAAAGATAGATAAATCATGATCAACAGAAACAGACTTGGTCTCTCTGGCTAATTTTTTTTTCTATTAATTTGAATAGAGCTTTTATCAACTTAGAATATATGTATAAGTGCTATAAATAAAACACCAGTAATGTGAGTTTGTAAATATCATATATCTCCTTTAATTATTGGTTTATTTGAAATATATTTATCTGCAAGAGAAATTTTGCTTGTATTAACCCCATCACTTTGCTTTGCAGATGTAGGGCATGCCTCCTCTGCACAATGAAGAATGGTACAAAGGCACATGAGCCAACACCAGCCTGCCCTGACCTACATTAACAAGTCACGGTTGTGCAGCTTACTATAACTTTGAGAAAGCAGCCACACTGCAGAAATAACTTTGCTTTCTGGTTAGGTCTTACTCGCCCACATACATGACATATTGACAAAGTGAAACTTTTCTGATTCTGGCACTCAGACACTCATCAGGCATTTCTCAGTTAAATATGATCCATTGCAAAGAGTACTGACCCTGGGCCACAGACCAGGTACTGAGTATCATCCACTTTACTGTAACAGCTCAGCTTTGAAAATCAATGGACCTACAACTTTCTCTGTCTTCCAGTGAATTCTTCTCCAAATCTTCATACTACAACATGCTCTGATGTCTCTTGAGAGACTATTTTTGAGCTGACAAGTCCTGCATTACTTGAAAGCCCAGCTGTAATGTGTTGCACTTCCATGATGCATTAGCAGAGCATCGCTTTCTGAACAGGGAATGAAGCAGCTGTTAGGAATACGAGTTTCCTTTAGTCCTTATTCTGTAGCTGGTCCTACAAACTCAGGCATGATGCCTGACCCACATCTAACTGAAGCCAAAGTAAGGCTTTTTTCCCTGAAATATGAGTAATGGTTCACTGAGAGGCTGAATACAATGCACATGGCACAAGGCTCCCATAAAATGCTACTCATAATCAACATCATGTGAAAGATGCTGGAGTTAAAAAGATTAGTTCATCAGTTGCGAGCCAATGTAAAAGGCAATCAACATTAAAAGGGAGATTTCATGGGAAAGTATCCAAATCCAATAATACAGAACAGAATACCAGGCAAAGAGGGCATCATGATGTTTGCTGAAACCCAGGATCTAGAGCCATGTATGGTATGATCCACGCAGCAGGAATTTGCCACTTGTTTCTCTGCACTTCTTAACTGTGAAGCCCACAACCTAATTCCTAACCAATGGACCCTCTTGACCTGACATGCCACTTTCTCTTTGTCGTTGTAAATCTCTCAACGTCCATGGCATTCCTTAAACAATTAATAACCATCTAAAGCTTCAGCTTCACCTCAGTCTCTGTGGGTGTTTGGATTTGTTCACATTAATCTATATTGCTGTCCAGCTTCTGTCTCAAATTCCCTGTGCTTGTTCTGTCATCTTTTCTTTACAATTTGAACCCATACATCCCACTGGTACTATTCGTCTTGGTCCACACTGAATGATGATCTCAGCATCACATTCTTCTTGCCCAGCTCTTTTTCTCCAATGCAAAACAAAACAAGACAAAAATCCCTTTTCTTCTGTTAGGATTGTGACAAATAAGCGATACAACAGTTGTCACTATACTTTCTTTCTGGCAAACAAAAAGAAAGCGGGAGCTTGTCAGAGCTTTTGAGTAACAAGTTACCTGTCACACTTTCAATAATAATCCTGATTTCCAGGAATGAGGCAAATGCATCTCATTTTCAAGTGAGGTGTATTAAGAAATCCACTGGATAACTGACCAACGCAAACTGGATAGGGAGACCATAGCTGGCTGAGACTTTGTGGGACATAAAGAAGAAAGTAAAAAGGTGGCTGTGGTGGTTTGTTATCCAGTTCAGAACAAATTCAATCTTCTGTCTAGTTCAGATGAAAGAAATACGCTCTGTGTTCATTATCTCATCCCTACTCATAGTTGAGCACATCGTCTGGAAAGGATGCCACATGTAAGCATATCACACTCTAGTTTATACAAACACAGTACACAGGACTGTTTGACATTAATTGGATCCACCCAATCCTCACATGGACGCCAATTTGGCACAAAGAAAATTTGTGCACTTTTCACATGCAAGACTGGAATTCTACATCAAGTTGATACAACCAACAGTCACTAATTAGCAGCTTCTGCATTGCCACCTCCAAGATGAAAGTTGCCAAGTGCCCACCCTCTTGTCTCAAATTACTCTTTGGCAGGCAGTGTTACAGGCAACATAAAAACAAAACCCCCCTCCAAATTGCTCCAAGGTGACTTTTACCTAGAGCTCAGCAAAACTGCCAGTTTAGACTACAGGGAATCTCCATCTATGATGCCCTCATCACTTTTACTTTGCAGAATTCACTTTAAATTAAAATAGAAAGTGAAAGAGACATGTACATATGAACTAAAGCTTAACTAGACAGTTTTATTTTAAGTAGCACAGAGTAATGGCTCTGTAAAAAGCAGAACTGCTGTAACACAGTTTCAGATTATTACACTTTACACAAAAAACAAACCAGAAAGAACGAAGCTGATTAGTTTGCAAGGACAGAGGCATGTTAGTTGCTCAATAAACATTCCCTGAAATAACATTCACGCATATATTGACATACCATATCAAACAAAATGCAAGAAATGCAATAATTAGCAAGAGATTCTAAATAAAGTGATATTATGTGTACTATTAGTCCTTCATTTCATATCCCTTCTCTCAATTATATTAAAAAAAATTTCCTTCAATGGACAAATTATGATGAGGCCTGAACACTTCCATGGAAAAAAGCGCATACAAAATATTGCACAGAAAAACAAAAATGGGAGTAATAGAAAGGTCACTTCTTGTTCTTCACTTTAACTGTAATCTGCTTGCAGGAGCAGGGAGATGCTATCTTTTTATAATGACTGTGTAGTAGCTACATAGTGGTATTGTAGTCTGTGATTCGCATTTTTATACACGATAGTCGTCATTATTAAGTTACACAGAGATGGTACTACCAACTCAGAAACTACAGAAACAAGCAGAAAGCTACACTTCCTCACATGGTCACTGGTTGTGTACACCAGCATCAGCTACATTCCTTCCCTAGTAAGACAAAGCAAAAAGGGACCTAAGGAATATACTCATCTGGCAGAGACCGTGGGCAGAAGTAAAGGCATAAAAAGTTCAAACACATGCAGATACTTCAAAGGAAAATTCCATTTCAGGAATCAATATCTTATGCAGACATCTTTATCAGGCCTTTTTTTTTTATATATATAAATGAACTGTTCTGACAAAGCTGCGGAGATTTTGTATGTCATCCCAACGTGTTATCAAAAGATAACTTAAGTGTCCCATCATATATGGCAGTTTGCCTATCCTTTGGAAAAGGAGAAAAAATGAAAACAAAGAAATAGTCATGCTGAAAATGAAATTATATGTGTGTACTAAAATGTTGATTTCTCCCTACCCAGAGATATTTCTAAGAAATCAGAAATTAATTGAGGTTGAATCATCAAGGGCAACAAGGTTATCCAAAATAGAAGAAAAGACTCCACCACCACAGAAGACATTCTGCTGTTCACTGAAGAGTCTCTTTCTGGACATGCTCATGCTTATGGAACACACCAATGTACTGAATAAATTTTTTTGCAAGAACTGGAAGCAACTGTTTGACATTTCTCTCTTTCCTTCTATTAATATGATTTGCTTTCCATTTCTCAAGATTCAAAGTGTAGTAAAATTCTTACCGTTGCCAAAAATCACTTTAACAAGATTGTTAATAATTTGATGATTTTTAAAAAAAATCAGTAGCTTCACAATTACAATAAACCTTTAAAATTGCCTATTTTAAAAAACAGTTCAAAATACTTAGCATTCCAAAAGTATTATTTGTACTAATAATATATCTCAACCAAAAGCAAAGAACAATACAGGATTGTCTTGGCAGTTCCTTTTCATAAGAAACTACCGGGTAGGGCTACACTGAAATTATTTTACCCAAAACAGTTTCTTAAAATATCTCAGCAAAAATCATATAGAAAATCTTTTGTCTTTTTCAACTGACTTTTACTTCAAGGGCAATTTTGAAGGCTCATAAGCTTTAGATAGTTCACTTGCAGATATGCTTTATCCTAATGATGGCAAAATTAGCTATAGTCAAGTTTTTAACTGATAAGAGTGTCCTTTGTTAACCTTACTCAACGTTAGCCCTATGCAGCTTTAACAAGGTAAGCAAATGAAGACCTGGGCCCTTTCATGGCTACCAGGGAAGAAGCATACTTTCCCAGGGGATTTCTACAGTCTTACCCTGACAACTGGACAATGTAAGTGCTATTACCTGTGATCCACAGAGGTAGCATCTATGATAACAGTGCCTCACTTAGCACTATCAGGGTATGCCAGCTGTTTTCTAAATCTGGAGTCTGATAAATGTCTGGACGTAGTTATCTACCTACTCCCTTGCAATTCTCTATATATGTTTTTAAATGTGTACATTTGCATAGGTACATATCGTATAGCTACATACATAACAATAGTTCTGTACTACTGATTTCATTATTCAGAGATGGTAAACAATTTACCAAATAATTTATATTTTTATGTGGTGTATGAATAAGTGGCCAGAGGAATGGATGAATAGCTGGGTGGGTGGATTCATGAATAAATGGGTAGATACCACACAACGTACATTTCTATGTGTAAGTAAAATAATACTGAATTGCCTTCTTAAGGAAAAAATAGAAGAAATGGACTGAATGCCATCTATCTTCAACCAATAACAAAAACCTTAAATTAAGTAATCTCTACAAATATAATAATCTCTATAATAATAAAAAAGACATGTGTAACCTAAAAATCTCCATGATCTCAGGTGACTGGATGCTTAACAGACCTCAATTAACGCAGCCTCCTAGCTGTATTTCTTTGCTCTACTGCTCTTTTATTCCCTACTGTTGCATGAGGGAACTTAGGTTTGATTTTCAGCATTTGACCCAAGAAACTTTTCCCAGAGAGAAAGCCATTCCATCAATATGGAAGAAATACAATAAAGCCAAGAAAGAAGATGGATGATCTGTCAAGCAATGAGAGTCTTTTCTCCGCTGGGAGAGTCTACCACTTCTGCAGTACTCCCCATCCCTTCTTGATCAGGGAGCTGGTGTCTGGGTCACTTGAATCCAGTGTTATTTAATATAAAGAATAATAATGGGTATTAATCTCATGTGATTAATGCATATGCAATCTCACATCATATTTATTAGGAGTGCAAATCATGAATTTCTAGCCTAATAAGAAAGATTAATTGAATCAAGTGTTTAATTTCCTCTCTTCAAATCATATCTTGATGATTCATGAATTCCATAGCAAAGTCATTTACATTATCATATCATCAGGAAATATAGTTAGTTGTTAGAAAGAGAAGATTGGGAGGTTAAATCCTTAAATTTCAAAAGACTTATTTTGTTCAAAGGCAGGGAACATGTAATGGGCACAGTAAGCTGACCAAGACAAAACATTTGATCCTATCAGAAAAGCAATATCACTTGTATTTTCTGTAATGTGAAAGTATGGCTTCTTCAAACCACTCTGACACTGCATTGAAGTCTCCTTGTTCTTGTACTGTACACACCAGAAAGTTTAAAATGTTAAATAATCTCTGAAACTGCCGTAGAAACTCAAGTTGGCTTATTAAAGTTTTTTTCCCCCATGTTTGAAAAACTTCTTTGTTTCACTAAGGGCAAATCTCTTGTGTTTTGTAACATTGTTACTGAACAAGTTTAATGATTTGCTGAGGACCTCATCTAGCGGCATTACCAAGCAACATGAGATTAGAAACGTATGGTGATGTAGGCTCTCCTAGAATAAATGAAAATATTTTATTCAGCTACCAAGAAGGGTCTCCTGAGATCAAATTAGAAGCTAGCTGTGAAGGGAGATGTTTAGGCATGCTCTGGAATTATTTATCAGCATTTTCTGCTTGTGTGAGAATAAGCAGACATTAAGTTTAAATTAAACAAAGGAGAAAGAAAACAAGGTTTTTTAAGTAATTTGACTGCTAATGATATTTCTGAATTATTCTCAGTTTAATAGTTTAAGTAATTTGCAATGATAATAATTGTTCCTGCTAAAGCTCCAATAGTGTCAATTCTATCTTTGCTGAAATTAACTTTCTTCAAGACCTTTAATGGACAAGTAATTGCAAATTTATGGTGGGCTTTGTTAATTTTAAATTTGTTTTCTTCTTGACATTTCTTTTAATTTAATTTAATTTTATTACATTCATCAACAACTAGAGCAACTGACTTAAAAGTCCATTAAAAAAGAATAAATGTTTGGGGGTTTTATATTGCACTTGTTTATCTTTATTTATAATGAGTCTGTGCTTCCAGATAGAATGGAGGCAGTTTAATTATTACTTTTTAACAGTAATGTGTGCTTTCCTCACAGTCTTTCAAGATAAATATGTTATAAATTCTTCTCACCCAGCTAGAAACTGTTGTTGTGATTTTATTACTCAGGTGCTATACTCTTCCCTGTAAAATATTTGGAAAACTATGAATGTGTTTAAATGGAATACTCAGGGGGCTAAACTTAAGCATTATTAAGCCTGTAAGACAAACCAGTAGAGAGGACATTTGGTCCCTAAAGGAAAATAATACTGTAATATACATCACAGATACTCATCATGAGTGAAATGCAACTCTCTGAAAAATCTTGTTCCAGCTAATTGCAACGAAAATTTCACCCCACACTTGTCCACAGAGGACACAGCTAGCTCAGAGTTGTTTGCTGGTCTTGTTGGGCACAATACCAATAAAATTATATTTATCTGAGCTTCTCAGGGAGTTTCATTGTCAGGATTTGCTGATTTGTCTGGTCAGGATGTTCCTTAGGATTGTGTCAACTCCCATATGGCCATAACAGCCTGGAGATGTCTGGTGGGCCACAGCAAGCCCTGTAGAGAGTCCCCTGCACGCAGGTACAGTGCCTTCTACTGCAGGAATGTGAGACGATTTGGGCACTGCTCTCCTTGTCCTCTCCAGCCATGGGTTAACATGTGTTCATGTTCTGTGCCTTTTTTTACAGAGAAACTACCACCGGATGAGACAGCCTTCCCAGTCACATAAAGGTATATAATTTTGCTCATGTGTTTGCAAATAGCAGTAGGGGAAAGGAGCCATCTCTCATAATGTAAATATTACATGGCACAACAAGTGATTTGTTATAGAGCTTCTCAGCTTACTGTTATCTTGCTGCAGTGTCGTTTTGGTTCTGGCCATGGATTAGGCTGGGCTGTGTGCTCCAATAGAATGAAGAGATTGTCCTTGCTCCCAAAATCTTGCAGTCTGACACTAGTCAAGATATTAGGAAGGCATTGATTTGCTCCATAAAGCAACGTACTATTAGAAGCTGTATCGTATCTTCGGTGTCTTTTCTTAATGCCTGATCTCAGCCCCTATCAAATGTCCGCTGCTAACTTAAAACCATATGAAAATGAAGGTATGTACTGGGAAGACTGACAGTCCCTCACATGCTAATATAACAGAATGAACAGACTCCCACTTGTTCTTGAGCTCTCCATTTTATGAGGGAGAAAAGGAGAAACGTTTCTTGGCTCAGCATCTCCTCCTCTGCATTTCTGCCAAACAAAATGCTTGACAAGTGCAATTTTACAGCACATGCCTGATGTGAACATAATGTCACCATGTTTGGCATTAACAAAAAAAAAAGTTACTGAAAAAAAAAAAGGTAGCAAAAATGGTTTGGTTTCTTGCATGTCCTTGTGGTTTTCTTCCTGCTCTCATTTTCTTTTCAGATTTCACTGAAACAAATGTTGAATATGTCAGAAAAGTAAGGATGCTTTGTGGCTTCTGCTGAAAGTGCAGCAAGCTGGTAACTTTTGCAGGCTGCTGCACAGGCGTCCACCGCGGTCCACCACAGCAACTGCCTGATGCTACTACTCTTATGCCCCAGCAGGGAGGCCAGGAGCAGCCCTGCAAATTTCCTTCTAACCTCTACAGGTTGTCCTTGGAAGCATGAGACTAGGTACACCTTTAACTAGAACATACTGGTAGGGCAGGGGAAGCTTTTATGCTGGTTCCCAAGTTGTTCTTCTTGCTGCACAGAACTGACCTACTTTTTCCCTGTAGAACTGTTGTTCGGGCACTTTTTGCAAGCACCAAAGATATGCCTCTGCACTGCTCAAGTGCACGTTTTCAACAAAGAAAAGGGAAAATCATCTATATGACCTAAAAATTAGAGGTGAAGTCATAACTTTAAAAACTACAAGCCCTGCACATGTGTAGGCTGACTCAGAAGACCTAGCTCAACCTTTTTATTTCCTATATTTCACTGTGACTATGAAAGAAAATATGCATTATAAAATAATGTGGTATGAAGACCTCTCTTTGCTGAATCCATGACCATTATATGATGCCTCCTTGTGAGCATAAGTAGCTCAAATGAATACAAAGGTCAAAAAGAACTTGGCTTAAAACCTGACGTTCTTGACTCAAATGAATATACTTTTTTTTTTTCCCCTACTCCCTGGGGCGGGGGGGGGGGGGGGAACAAAACCCAACAGCCAAAGACAGAAAGAAAGAAAACCTGGAAGATTAAGCCTGCTATACAAGATTTGCCTCTGTGCTACTCACTAAATCCTCCCTTCTCAAGGGAAGGAATGGTCTGATGCTATGTACATTCCTGCAAAGCCTTTCTAAGAAACACACCATTTTCATTACCTGTGCAGATATTGGTGAACATATTTAATGAACCCTCTTCCTCAGATGAAACAATGAATAAATAAAAAGCTTAGCTCTTGTGGAAAATGCAATAAATTTAGCTGGAATATTTCTGGCATTCTGTCTTGTCCAACATCAGCGACCCTCATTCTCAGAATGCCAGCTGCTAAAAATTTGGTTCTCTCATCCTGTGTTCTCTCATCTTGACTGATATAACTTAATAAAACCTTCTCCACCAGCCTTCTCTGTTCTCCCATCTCCCCATTCCTGGGAGTGTCTGTATAAAACACCACTGATAAAATTATCTCCAGCTATTCTGCTTCAATCATATCAAATCACTCTTTCAATCTTTTTATCAATTTCCTTTTTATTTTTTTAACAACATCAAATTCAAGATCATTTCCTGTTTGAAGTCCCACAAAACTTCATTATAAATCGCACAATAAAGCTGTCTCTTCAGTTTCATTTCTGGATTTTTTTTATTATTCCTTCATTCCTGTTTGTTACTGCATTCTTTATTACATTCTCTAACGTCCCTTCTTGAGGCTACAATGAACCAATTCATGTTCTCCCCACACCCACCTTTTATCACCTTCTAATCCCCCCATAAAACTTATTTTCTCACAGAAATTCCTATCTTGTTTTCCCTGAAAAATAATCTTGGCATACCTTTCATTATCAGCACCTGTCTTTGTGAGGCTTGTCACTAGGGCATATGAGGGTTTCGTTATGCTCTATATATTTGCCATCATATGGAAGTGACTGATGATAATAACTGTAGTTTATACATACCTTACTTAACTGTTTTTTTGATGATGCTCTTAATTTGGTAACAATATAAATAAGATATGTCCTTCTCTATGGATTCATTACTGCAATACTCATGAAGAGTTTAACTCATTTGTTAGAAACAGAGACCTATTTACAAGTTCTGTCACTGTACAAAACAAATAGTATTGAATTATGCTCAAAAAGCTCCAGCTCACAGATATGAGGTACTTCCAGAAACATGGGTAACATATAACCCACGGTTTCTAGTGGGGTGATATTGCTAGAAGAGACTACCAATGGGGGTTGGGGTGGTTTCCAAAAGATACCGGCCACTTACAAGTTTTTGTGTACCACTGGCACAAACAGTGCTTAGTACCTGCTGACGTCAATGCTCCTTACATCACATGTGAAAATATGGGTTAGAATATCAAATTTTATCATTATATGCTCAATGTAAGTGAAAGAAGCCTGTGGCAGAAGTTCTCAGTTCAGTCTGTAAACAGGCTGGCAGTATAATAGCATGTTGAACTTTGTATTATTTCTTACCTATACTTGTTATTGTTTCCTTCCACAAATCACAGTTTCCTATTAAAAGAAATTGCCTTTACCTTCGAAACCACGTGAAGGAATCTTAAAAAAAAAAATATGGGAGGAAATTTTGGGAACATATATACTATGCTGCAGATTAGAAGCACAGTTATGTTTACTGCTTGATTAATCCCTTTTTCTACAGTATTTTTTATTTCTTTATCTCTCCCCATTTTGCTTTCCTTGCCCTCTTACATAAGACCACAAGGTTTTCCCACTAGGATGCTTGGTGATCAAATGTCAGATTTCTATAATCAGAACAAAGGTGGAAAGAAATGTTCCTTTTTAATAACCTACATCCAGCCAAGATGCAGTCTGAAAAACTGGTGATTTAAGTGTTAATTCCCCAGTGGAAGGACTGCTTCTTTATCCTCTCCCTATGGGGGACGGGGCAAAGCCTTGTAATTGGACAAACTAGAAATTTCAGGGATGTGGAAGAGGAACAGGTGAAAATGTAACTGATCATTATCTTCAGCCAGTAACTGGCAACCAGATGCTCCTGAAATACATCAAAAGAGTTACTCAGTAACACAGGGCTTCCTTCTCAGGGGGAGTAAAGTAGGATGTCTTCAGCCAGAAGAAAGTGATATACAACTACATTTAACTCTGTTTTCACTCTGCAAAATTTACGAACTTTTACTTGTCAGGCAGGACAAGACCTGGAAAACCAAGTGATCATTTTGCTTTTAGCCTTGTATAGATATTTTTTTCTAAAAGCTGAATTAACTAGGCTCAGTCTGCAGCTGAGATAGTTGGATCTCGACTATTGCACAATATGTTTCCTTATCTGATGCTGTAGAATAACATAAAAGGAAGGTCCTGGACTCTGTATTATGCAAACATACGTCCATGGTATTGTCATTTAAGAGACTGCAGATCTAATCTTTTCATTTTCCTACCTGGTCACTTGTTTTCCCTCTCTCTCCTCCCAGATTCTAAGTAAAAAATGAAATCCTTTGAAAATAATTAGCATTTGTATCATTTTACTGTTTCAAACCAGAAACACAGTTGATCTATACGGTTGCTGCACAACACAGGCTGACAGAAAAATCCTAATGAAAGATGATAGCAATTAACAAGAATTATGAATGTTAAATTCCTTTGCCAGAGTGAAAGAATAGATTTCTGTCTGATAACCTGAGAAGAACAATATCCAATTTGTGAGCATTACCCACTCTTTTGAGAGCTCTGAAACTGTAGGATTTTCCCTGAGTTAATTTTAAAGGAATGCCTGACATTTTCGTAAAACACTGGTCATGAATTTTCATTTGGGCTTTTTAAAAAAAAACAAACAGATTCATCCTCATATGCTATCGCTGTGGTGAGTGAAAGTGGGCAGGTTTCCCAAGAATGCACCTGAATTCTGCCGGTTTGCTCCATGTTGACAGTGGGATGATATGAGAAGTGTAATAAAAAGGGAAAGACTTAGCGAGATGACTTAACACAGATGCCTGTGACCTTTTTTACTGAACCAGGCCCCAGCTTTAATAGAGATGTTGTCACCATTGTTTGAAAGGCTGATCTAACACTCTGGTTCGAGTAAGAACTGGACAGGCTAAGTAGCTAATTGTTATTCTTGGCTGGCACTCCAGTACACTGACTCCACGAAGAAAAACAACATTGCAGGACTGTAAAATATCTCAAAAAGAAAACTACACTCAATTAATGGTTCTGACTCATACCAACAAAAGCAAGAAAATATAGAGCCAAAGAACTCTCCCTAGTCTGATTTTTCCATGTTGTGTCTGGGTATTGCAAGGTTTTCTAATACAACAAAATGTTCACTGAAGAGCCATGATGTATCTTTGCCTCTGGGGGTGAGCTAAGGGAAACTCATATATTAAGTTTCCAGTTCTAACAGTGCCAGAATTTAAGTACAGATGAACCTGTCACTATACTGTGAAGGAGCAGTACAGGTTTAAGCTTTCTTTGGCTGGGTTTCAACAAATACTGCAGGCAAATTTCCTACATGGGTTTTCCCAGCTCCAGGTCCACACAGAGTTTTGACTCAAAAAAAGCAGATCAACCCAACTAAGGCCAATCACTCTGGTTATGAGCCCATCCCTATGCCTTTCAGTCTTCTGGTAATTTTTGATACAGACAACCTGAGGTGTACCTACCCGTCTTTCTGGAACATTTTAATGATGTCTCAGGGATGTTAATCTTTCATTAGCTTTTGAAAAAGGTCCAACAAAATAGTTCTGCTGTCTCCAATGTTATTAGCTGCCACTAATTACTCATGCATGCTTTTGGCAGCTGCATTAATTGCACACTCTCACTATCCTCCAACATCATTGACAAATTTTGCTATAACATCAAGAAATATTCTTGAATAGCTCAAAGAAAACCAAGGCTTTTTCTGCACATGTGAGACTTTTTCACCCAGAAATGTATGGAAACATATTAAGCATTGGGGAAAGGGAAGCAGAGAAACTCCTTGCAGTTTTAGCAGGGATTTATTTTGAACTTTCTGTTCTGTTTTCATCCGCCTGATTGGAGCATGGAATGCTCAGGAGCCAGCAGTGCTTTCAAGCATCAGAAAGAGCAAGTAAATTAATGGTTTTGTCAGAGCAATAATAATGATATTATTACTATATAGCATGTCAGTATCTAAAAGCCTCAACTAAGAATATGGCGTCATTTTGTTAAGCCTTGGAGAAAAACATAACGATGTTTTCCCCTCCCTGCCCCAAAATGTAAATAGATAGAGCAAACAACATTTCAGAAAGGAAGCTCTTATCGCTATTTTATAAATAAAGGAAGGAACCATAGACAGACAAGATGAGTTACCCAAAGTCACAGAAAACCTGTGGCAAAGTGACTGAATATGCTTCCCCCAAGTCACATGCCCTAACTACAAAGCTATCCTTCTTTTCCAGGCAGCAAGAACTTCAAGTCATGCCACTCCTGATAAAATATGCAGACTTTCTGAAAAGAAAGATTAGAAAGATTACTGATAGATTAGTAAACGCATGATTCCTGTGGACAATTTGTAGGATATTTTTAGAAATAACTAGCATTAAAAATAAATTTTCACCTCAGACAAAATCTATACAATATTTAAATACGCATCTATAAACCAAAATTATACCATTAATGAAAGTAAAACATATTTCAATAATTTTTAGTACATCTGTAATGTATAGAGCTGTAAATGCAGATTTATAGCCAGTATGTCATGTGCTGGTGAAATGTCTGCATAAAAATGCATGGACATTTGTGCTGTAACAACTCTGTCAAAAGAACATCATGGTGATCATTTGGCAACACGTATATGTTGTCTGATGAACTTTGCTATAATTAATTATTACTGCTAATGAACATTTGATTAAATAAATTTCCTAAAATATACAAATGATTAAGTGAGAATATGAGAAGATTTACTGCACATATTGATAACAGTAAATTCTAGGTGACATTTTCCTGTGTTTAATGTAATGAAATAGTAAAATTATATACCTTTAAAAAAGAATTTCAAAAGAACCTTTTTGAAAGCTCTGTTCTAATATACACATACCCAGGAGTAATTTGAATGAGCTCAAGATAGCCACAATGCTGACCCCTGTGATACATGCCTGTCACTATAAAATGCTGCAGAAGAATATTAGCAGAACAGAAATAATACCAGAGTGGTGCATAGTAACAGGAGTTGTTGCCTTCAGTTCAAATTCAGGGCTTAGCACAAGAGAGCTTCATCCCTCTCAAAACACTGGTTAAAATACAGAGTACTTGTCACATGTCCTATTTTTTAGCTTGTTTAAGTTGACCCTCTCCATTGTACATTGCATTACAGGTTTTGGATTAGCAATGAATGGTAGAAGAATGTATTTGCACTGAAATGAGTACACATAGAAATAAACAACCTGAAACAACTCTGTTATTTATCTCTTACATTACAATCATTAAAATATTGAACAGGCGCTGGGAATCAATTTGCTCTTGTTTCAAAATATTGATCCTAAGTTTGTACTAAGTAGATTTTTTGGGTTATAGTTCCACAGAGAAAATTATTTTGCTTATATTATATTTTACAACACCTAATGTGCAAATGCTTCCTTGATCTCTGAGACTGCTAGAGGAAAGAAAAATCCCCTTCATGCTAGTCATTGCAAAACAGTTTCTGCCAGTGATGATGGTGGTGACTATTGGAATGTGGTGGCAAAACACAAACCCTAGAAGCCATCATCTGTCTCTTCAACACCTTAGTTTATGTCAGCAAGGTTCCCAAAAAGTTCTCCCACCTGGAGCAGTCATAAGGCACATTCAGAAGCTCTCCCTCACTTTTTCATGGTCACCTGATACTGAACGCCTTTGTTAATGGCCAAATGGGTCAAAAGTTTTTTGGATGGAAGGCAGAAAAGTATAGGCAGAAAGAGGGTGTGATCACATAAAGCACTGTTCTTTGGGAAATCAGGATAAAGTGACTTTCTTCTGTGGTATCTGGCCTGCACATTGGATTTAATATATGAATATTGCTCCCTGTGTAGGACTCATTGAAGCTTAGCTTGCATGGCTGCTCAAGATAATAAGCGGGCATAATCCTACATTTGGCTTTCAGCAATGCCAATAGCATCCTGTTATCTTGTTTGATGCTAGCAGTAATGTGAAATAAACTAAATTTCAGAAGTAAATCAATACTCATTTTTACAAAAAATGAAAATTATTAATAACTGCATTTAAAGAAAAAATTATGTACAAATGCAGCCCTCAAGAGAATGTGGAGAAGCAGTGATAGTAACATGACATATAGCACAACACTTTCAATAGTCAATCACGTGTTTGACTTAATTTTGATTTTGTAGTTCTGTAAGAATGTTGAACTTTCTGCACAAAAACATTCCAATTTATGTAAAATGTAAAGTTTGTAAGTATAGATTGTTGTTTCTAATAAACTTGTAATTTCTTCTTCTAATGAGTCTAAACCCCCCCCCCAAAAAAAAAAAAAAAAAAAAAAAAAAATCTGTGTTTAATCATCAGCAATTTTGCCACTAGGAATGTGACCCTCTCCTTAATTTATCACGTTGCCACCAATACTTTGTATTTCTAGAAGGGCTCCTTGCTGAAGTTTCCAAATCGTTTACAAGTATCAGCAATTCAGTTTACCCTACTTTCATGCACCTAGTGCTTTACAATCTTTGTGTTAGAGGTTACAGAAAAGAGACACTAATTGTTAAACTGTTTGCTTTAAGTTGCACAAGAAGATTGATGACAGATAGAATTCAGATTTTGTGACTTCTTGTCACATACTTTAGCAGCCAGTCTGTTCTAAAATTGTCATTCAGAAAGTATGAAGAAAAAGCCTTTGAATCTGAACTTAATCAACATGTAGGTATGGATGCTTCTCACAAATACACCTTTAGTTTCGAGCCGACCATCTGTGGGTGTGTGCTGGCTTTCTCTTATCTTTAAGATCAACTTCTGGCTGTTAGTGTCTAAATACAAAGCTCTTTTACTCATACAGATAAAGCATTCCCTTTCCACACACAAGCATCCTAATGATTTTGTGACAGTATCTGAGTAAGACCCATAGTATTTCACTATCAGTATGGAGAATCCTTCTACTCAGAAAAATGGTTGGCGGAGGGGGGGTGGGGGTGGGGATGGGGTGCGCGTGGGTCTGTGTATCACAAACATTACAGTCTTCCCATCTGTCACATCTTTAACAATTTTTATAAACTCCATTATTGTGGGGAAAAGAATTCAGAAATTACTGAAGTACTTTACTTTTCCGTACAACTTTTCCCACTCACTTAGCTAAAGGATGCAACAGCTATTGACATACTAACTGTGGATCAAGAGGGTTCTTGTAGTTATATCTCTAATTCTGCCCTCTTAAACCTAGCAGGAGATTTGGATTAATCATACTGGCATCAATGATATAAACAGACAATTCATCTTGAATCGTTCAATAATCTTCAGTAAATGATTAATACGCTTTTAATCACAGAATACCTGGTATCTTTCCAGTCAATACTTCTCATGAGCCTAAAAAGATACATTACTGCAAGCCACAGATTGGATTCTGTTTTGTTAGATCCAACTGAAAATGCCTTGGGTTTATTTGGGAAAGGAAATTTAATGACTGAATTTTTTAAATCCAGGGAGAAATGATTGTGTAACATTTTTCTGATTTTCTTTCAGCTAGCTCTAATTGAATATAGAAAATATATTGGTATTTTTATTAGTGGAATCTTTATTAGGTCTATCGTATTCAAACTAAGTGAACTCTGTGAATTCAGGGTGAGTGTGGTATTGTTCTTTCTTTAGGGCATAGCAACATTCTTTCAGGGAAGTTTGGCAGTCATCTATCATCAGTGCTCCCCTTGGAGGTTATCATGCATCATGGAGAAAGGGCCTGCTCTCTCCCTACCAACAATATTTGCCTTGAAGGAGAAAATGCCCCCTCCCCACAGCTCTAACTTTCTTTCTCTGACAAATCCATAGTCCAGCAGGAAGTGGCAAGGTGCCTATCGCTGCCCTTTTTGAATATCAGACCTCTGGGCATTTCAGCTTGCCACTATACCATGAGAAATGTAGGACGAGGCAGGAGACAACGTAACTGAAATGTCAAAGGTTTGAGTTCAATTTGGTTTGAAGGATGGCCAAAGGCTCAGATCACTTCTTATTTTAACCAAACTATTCGTAATATACATTGTCACTTTGTTGGTAATACAGCATGTTGCATTTGGCTGGTCCAAAGAGAAATAGTACCTACTCTAGGTGCAGAAAAACACCCCGTGTGCTAGAAAGTAAGGTTGAGATTTTTTCAACTAATTCTATATTCTTTTCTATCTCTATTTGGTCCTGGTTAAACCACAACTATATTGTCTATCAGTCTTCACTTTTTTAGCGACAGCTTGCTTTCTTAAAAAACCTTAAACAGAGAAACACATGCATATTCTGCTTTCTCCTGAAGACTTTACTTTTGTTTTTCATGATTCTTCTCTTTTTTAATCTCAGGTAAGTGTCACTTTACATCCCTGGCACAGTAGGTTCCACAAGTCAAGCTTCTCAGTGCTACCACAATACCGAAATAAATGTGCATATTTTGCTCTCTACTCAGGGAAATACGGTGTGCTTGTCATAGCATTCAGGGGTTTTTTGTTTGTTTGAATAGGTGATGTGAAAAAAAATACCTTTTAAATGAGACATAGGCTATTAGATAAAATTTGTTAAATTATACTACTGATTAGTGAAACTGTTCATTTGACCCAAAATTCTGTTTGTCTTTTCAGAACTAAAAAAAACCCCAGCTAATAAATTCCCTTTCTATTTATCATGCTCATTACTATGCACTTTTATCACTAATATCTAACTGGCATCCTGTAATTGGGATGGTTTCATTTGCAGACTTAGAGAAAATATTTCCATTTGGAACAGCTAATAAATTGCCAAGAAAGATATCCAGGTCCCTTAATTGTATCCAATATTTTCTCTCAAATCTGCCCCATCTTGAAAATATATTTCAAAGTATCATCAGTGTGCAATGACACTCTATTTGAAACTGGAATATGCCCAATTTTTGCCCCATTGGTTGGCAGCAGGTTTTTACTGACTGGACAATAAAGGTGAGAGGAAAAAATGCATTTATTTCTCTGCCATAACATCACATAATGCAGAAATGCTCATATTACAGCATATTAGACACTATTCTGATATTCAATTACACTAGATAATGAAAATAAGTTTTTTTATTGTAGTGCTCATAGTTATTCTCACAAGAGAAGTAGTCTACCCTCTTCAAATTCTCTCCTCCATCTCAAATATTATAGTAATATGGTCGATTCCACCTCCCTGAAATGTAATCCTTAATCAGATATTTTATTTGGTATCTAATACACCATCAGTAAAATCTACATTAAATGTCATAGGTGTTGAGACTTTCAACTTGAGGTTAACACTTTTCAATATTTTTAATTTGGCGGTGTCACAAGTAAGTTATCCTGCTGCCTGGACACAAGTGCAGAAAGCAGTGCACAGATAGCAGGCAGGGCCTTCAGCTTCTCCTCCTGCCTGAAGGGCTCCGGTAAAAATCAGCCTGCGTCAGGGAAACCCCAGCTCTTCGGCAGCTGATGGCAGGTTGCTGGGAAGAGGACAAATGTGACTGCCTGGGGATATTGCTGTTGGCGGTACGAACTTGAGCCAATTTTTAGTGACATTAATAGTCAAATCCAGAATTACAGGTTCTTTTAGAGCGGCTGCTGTGTATTAAAAGGAAGTCAGATAAAGCCAAGAAAATTTCCTGAGCGTCATGAGTTGGCGCGGGCTTTGCCAGACAAGGTAAGGCTGCTGCATTACAAAGGCTACCGGCAGATAATATAGAAATGATTAAGAGGAAACTTTCTCATGCCTGCCTTCTTATATGATTAGCTTTCTGAAAACTGTTTCATTTGCTTTAAATAAAAAGTGTAAAACTAGGTTTCTAAGAGTTTGTGTTCAACATATGTCTTTTCCTCACATGCTGCAGCATACTCTGCCTTTCAGCATTTGTTCCTCCTTGCGGAACAAGCACTGCTTTATATTCTTAGAGATTCTCATAGAGATTTCAGAGACTTTTCCAAATCTTGCCTGATTTATCACTGTCTCTCATAGCCCAGTACTGCTGAATACTAATATTCATGACCAACTCTAGAGCAGATACATTTTCTACTTCGCTAAACTCTTTTGCAGTCTTAGTTCTTATTATTTTTATTAGCTTGAACAATTCCACTCTGAACTGCCAAACTCTTCCTTTAAGCACTTTGAACACCCTCATTACCTTTCCTCTCTTTCAAATGAACTGACATTGTCTAAAAATGATAATTTTTTTTGTTTCTGCAAAATGTATTTCAATCAGTCCTTCAGAGTAGATTATTCACTCTCCATATTCTTGTGTTGTGTTATTGTTGCTTTTTAACAACTTGAATACTAGTATAGAGCACAGAATAAATAGGTTTTATGATTACGGACTGTCATTTATCACTCCATGATAATGGCAAGCAATCCCTCAAAAATCATTGCCTAGTTCGGCTTTTTCCATTATGTGCGCACTTTTAGTAGTCATAGGCTTATGCATTTGGTATAGTCAGAAGTATATCTTTGGTCATGGTCTCCAAGAAAATTAAATCAGACAGCGTCATGTATTCCAGCCTTGTGTAAATTCCAGCCTTGTGTAAATACGTAAATTTTACTTCATTATTTTTCTAAATGTCTCAAAAAATCTTCTAAATGTTCACACCATCCCATTTATTCCTTTCTTAGATCCACACTTCACATGTTCCTTGCTAAGAGTCTTGAATTCACTTTCAGCAATATAATACATAAAAAAACCTTGCATTTTATTGTAGTCTTCGTTTTAACAACCCATTTCTTCTGAGCTCTCATTTATTTGCTTACACTTTCATTAGCTTAAGTGCCATCAGATCCCCAATTCATTGAAACAGAGGTAAAGCCACACTTGAGATGATGCCACCAATGTGTTGTCCTTGTCCAAACATCAGTTTTCTCATGTGCTGCATTTTAAAGATGTTTTACCACACTTTGAGATTTTCATGTGTGACTGTACTAAAATGCAGAGGTTGGTTCTGCATGTGTAATTTGGTATTCTTCTTTTTATATACAGTGCACTCCATTTATAACCCCTTCATCTTATCACCTACACTTTTTTTTGATCAATTAAAGACTATTTCTGAATATTTCTTGAATTCAAACCAAACCAGAACAATAAAACATTAGTGGTTTGCACAAGTGCTGGACCTGGTCATCTACATTCTAATCAAACTACTGGCATTTCTATTTATCAAATATTCCTGTTGCTTCCCTTCTTATCTAGCAATGTATGTGGAGAAAGAGTGATTCACACCTGAAGTGGCTAGCTGAGAGAGCAAACTGGAACAAGCAGACAGACACCTTGCTGTTCCCTCATGAAGGTGGAATACATGGAGAGTGGATTACATGCTGCAGCTTGATGTAGGCAGAGCTGTGGCAAAAACGGAGGATGCCAAAAGGGTGCAAAACTGCCTGAAGCCTTTCAACTCCCACAGACACTGCTGCTGCTACCCAGTATGTTTTCTGATCCTGAAGACCTAGACATACATAGCCTGCAAAGAAAGAAGCCCAGGATTCAGAGGTATGGGGTAAGGAAAGCTCTGAGAAGCTACCTGAACTCTAAACTTTGCTGTGCCAGCTGTAGCTGCAGTCTCCTTGTCTGAATTTTTGCCTCATAATGGTTATGAGGTAGCACAAAAATCTTTCTAGAACTGAGTAAAAAGTTCAGTCTTCCTGGATTTTATGTGCAATGGGCTGGTTTTTGTCTTATCTAAAGCAAAAATCTCAGAATTTCATTCTTGGAGTCAAAAATTTAGACCTTTTTTTTCACATCTCAGTCCCCATTTTCCACCTATCGGTGAGTTCACGTGTTTATATTGGCTGCTGCAATATTATTCAGTCTGAGGAGGGAAACCATAGAAACCATTTATATGTGAAATGCTTGTAGCACTTAAAGAAGGCCCCTTCTATCAGCTACCCAGAGAGCCTATATCTGTGTACATCCATCTTTGGGCATATGCATGCAAGGGTGTTTTTACAATAATATTTGGAGTAATTACACTCTGCCAAACTCAAAGGTGGTATAAGCAGATGTAGTTCCATTGACTTTATTTGTATCCACTTAACCATTTGTGGGCTTATTATACTTAATTTCAAGATTTAGTAATACTGGCACCAAAATGGAAGCCTGTTTTCTCTGTTCTGAAAATGAAGCATTCTTAAGTGCCTGCCTAAGTCTGCCAGTGCACAGCACACAACCCCTAACCCCCTGCTTGCCACTCCATGGCTGCTTGTCCTGAGGACAGTGACAATTGGTGTAGGATGGATGAACTGAAGCACAGAGTCTGTGAAACCTGTCCCCTGGCCTTCCCTCTGTGGCTCCAGGAATTTAGAGGTACCTGAGATACTGTATAATACAGGCTATATTGGGAAGGAAATTTTCACTTGTAATTAAAACATTTGTTCTGTGGGTTAGTATCAGTCATTAGGATCCTATTCCTTTTACAAAATGAAGAGTGAAGTGGAAGCAACTGGCAGGTTAAAGCATCAAAGGTATCAGAGGTTATTTTTTTGTTGAGAAGCCAAGATGTTTCTTAGGGAATTATCTCTGTGGGTTAGGACTGTTGTCGGTAATTGCCTACGCCCAACAAAAAGGACAGGCTTGCAGAAGGTACGTAACTAATTTAAGAGGAAGAGTACACAGATGACTGGAAACCTGTGAAAATCCCTTGGAGTCTTCCAGGGTTGCCTTTCCTAGATTATCACTAGTCGCAAACGGGCTTTAACAGGAGCCATGCTATCACTTGCTTTCTCTTCATGCCCCATCTTCATGCCCTAAGAGATATACATTAAAGTGACAGTACTGAGGAAAAAGCTACACCCAAAGGGCCACTAAAATACAGCAGAGTTCAAAGGAAAAGAACAATTTCGGGGAATTGTTGCTCTTTGTTGCATAACTACCTGAAGTGAACAGGCTGCTATGAAATATCTTCACATCTACTGATCACAAAAGACAATCTATCAACAACTCTGTAAGTCTGTCTAACTACTTTTTTAAGTAATGTTGATGACTTGCTAGAAACAATCTGAGCTAATTCTTTTTAAATACAAACAAATGGCAAGTAATTACACAACCTGTGATTAAGAAATTGCTGGTAATCAACTAGCATACAACAAGTAATGGATTAAAGTGTTTCCAACAATTTAAAAAGGTGTGATTTTTCCCTGTTCCGTTCCAGTGCTTTAATTTCATTAATACTCCATGCTACCAAGAGGGCTAGTCCCACTTATTCAACTGGATTCGGTCCTGTCGTATGTTCTGTGATCATCCACATGAAATGCATGGTCCTGTGAGCCTACACATAGTGATTCACACGTTATAATTGCCCGATTAAGAGTTAAGGTCATTTTCAGATGTTAGCAGTTCAGATGCATCTCAACAAATCCTCCTTGCTGTTGAGTGCACCTTACAGGTCTATTTAGTGTAGTTTTTCCTGATTCCACAAATAACTTCCTTTCCATGACCTAGTTTAAAGCTAGCCATGTAGAAAAGCAAATGGCAAATGAAAGATTATTTCACATCTAATGCCTCCATAAATGTGTGTACCTCTGATATAAAGACCTGGGTTCTAATTTACTAGAAAGCCGAGGCTTGATCTTGGTGCTATGCTGGGCAGTGTGCCAACCCACAATTTACTGCTGGCCTATATTAATGATTTGTGAGGTAACAAAGTACACTAGTTCAAAATTTCATGAGAGCTATAAGGACCTTGCAGGGACAAAAAATTTTGGTAATTATTAATCATCATTCTTTCATGGTTACATCCAAAATCAATATTGTTTTTCTCATTATTAAGAGAAGAAAAAACTGAAATAACAAAATAATACCAAGTCTTAAGCTATCGTGCCATGTTTTTGTTGGCAGTATGTCATACGGAAAATTATTTTTAAAATTCTGGGCAATTTGTAAAGTGCATTATAACATGCAACATGATACTGCATGCATATATATCTACTATATATTATGTCTACACAGATATGATTTCACTCTGATGACATAAACAGACCTTTCCACAAGAATTCTTTATATGCTGCACATAATACAGCTTCTACTGTACAAGTTGTACTTGCTACACAGAGGTTTAATAAGAAGTGTTGTTTTAAGGAGAGCAATTTACATTAAACTGCTCAGGACCAAAGTTCAAAATCTGATGGGCGAAGACATATAGATGAGAATGGATTTTTAGCCAGTCAGTAGCATTTCATATGTGGTTAAGAATAGCACTTTGACCCAGTTCTTCATCCAATTTTCATACAAACAGGCACAAATTCGCCACGCACAATCTTATATAGTTATCCTGGTAAAAAGACATAAGGATAAATGCATGTGATAAACTGTGATAAATTAGAGCTTTTTTTCCCTGCTGTATCAACAAGCCAGGAGCTATTTATTCAGCTGTTTGAACCTGGCAGTAATTGCCTTATAGAATAGTTTGGAAGAAAACTTGCTAATACTATTTTTGGGTATAATCCTATAAGTATAATTTTACTTACTGTCTACCCTTTTTTAGCTTTCAGTCCACATAGCACATGCTGACTGGAGATATTGAAAAAATGCAAGGTGGTTTCACTTGTTAGGAACCACAAATCAATGTAGTGTCACTTATAGACTCTTTAAGATGCCTATCCCAGATGAGCATCCTTTGCTCTGCCTTCTCAGAATGGTGGAAATGGAAAAGCCACAACAGTAGACCTGTGTGAGGTCACTCTGAGAGGTCTCTGTTTCCCCTGTTGCAGAGCAAGGGCAATTTGCTTCACCAGTTATTGCCTGCCATTCCCCATTTAGCCACGCAGGTATTCCCCCAGACAATGGCATAAAAAGGTTTGCTACTGTACAATACCTATTTTAACTAAGAGGTTAAAAGTTTATTAAGTTGTGATTAACTGTGTAGAATGTAACACATTATAAATGTATTATTACAGATTTTATTATCAAAAGTAAATTAAATTGGAGCACATTAACTTAAAACATATTAAGCAAAGATTGAAAAAATTATAAAAAGGGTTACTAAATGTTCTTAAAAAAAAAGGCTGCCTAAGCAGCAGAAATTAAATTTATGATACTTGGGAAAAGAAACGGTCCCATTTGTGTGGCAGTTTGGTTACAAGATAGGCTGAAAAGGGACATAGAACCAGAATGTAGCAGTTCTTACGGGTCTAGTATAAATCAAGAATTACAGTGTTTGGAAGACAGAATTTGTGAGAGTGGACTGAGGTGCTGGTGCTGTGAAACTGCATTTTTCAGTGATGCAATATATCGACTTATTTAAATCCCTATCACTGCTCAAGGCTAATTTCTGAATTCTGAATCATGTGACCTTGGTATCTGTTTCCTATGAATCTGTGAATAAGTATTTTGTTTCTATTTTTTGTGGGGGGCAGTTAGGAAAAGGAGAAAAGAAAGGGGCTGTGAAATGCTGTAAAAAAAAGACTAAGTTACATACATTTATTGTTATTTATACATCTATAAAATGTCAAGATAAATTTTATGCACTGTGTCTTGCTGACAAGCAAGAAAGATTAGACTCCACAATTGGATTACAAGTATTGGCTTAATGAATCATGGTTAGTAATTATTAATTATAGTTTAATCACTATATTTTGACAAGTTAATAGAAGGTTAATTTTAAAAGAAATTTTCTTTACAGGTAATCTTGAATCACTGTGTATGAATCATGATGTAGGAATGACAAATATCCATAGGGAACTTTAAGGGAACATGATGTCTTTCCTAAGACTAACCTCCTGAAAGAAATCTTTTTTATATATATTATATGAACTGCTAGACTAAGATTTATGTATGATGTATATATTTATACCTTATATAAATTGCCATATGAGGTTCTGTTATTTTTCTTTGTGTTTCTTAGTACAAATAGGAAAAAGTAATCTAGGAAGAACTATCAATAAAGACCACAGACCCTTATTGTACTCCGAACTTCTCAGGCTATTTCTAATCATTCCCTAATCAGCATGATTGGTTGTTTTTGTACATTTTAAGGCATTGAGATTCCTAGCTCTGTTGATAATATGTGGAAAACCTAACACTTAAAAAATGGTCTAAATTTCTTTTGGCCAAAGCACAGATAAGCCCTACCAATCTTGGTGCTGAGGTGATGAATGCCATTGTCTACATTTCTTCTGTCCTGAAATTGTAGCCCATTTCAACAGTCTCTTTTTAACAGTAGCATTAGCTGAAAAAACCCTAAACTATCCACAGTCTCAGTATACAAATCTCAGATACTACTTCTGAAGTACTTCTAGCAAGATTCAGGACAATTTCTGAGTTTAAAATGTTCATAGAAGATTTTTTTTAAAAAAAATGCAACACACAACACCCTTCTGCGTTGCACTACCTGTTTAATACTTATACATTGGTAGATCCAGAAGTGTGCTGAAAATATCCAGTATTGATGGGGGCCAAAGTAAAATTCCAGAGCAAATCCCTTCTGATATTGAAAAATTGAGGTATCTTTCCTGAGAAAGAGAAGGAACTGTCTCCCCACAGTGGGTGACAGTGTTGGTGCAGTAGCCCAAGAAAAACGGACATCCCCTTCTTGATGGCAGAGAGAACATGAGCCTGATCCTACTGCAAAAATGCTTCTAAGGAGAAAGTTTTCAGAAATTTTGAAAAATGTGGGAGCCCCTCAAAAAGTCATGAAGCAAACCATTGAAATGCATCTTTAATTGATCCAGACCTAGGTTTCTTTTGTAATTCACACATTATTCAGAAACAAGCTGTGTATGACAAGAAATTAAAGAGGAAAAACAACTTTGTGCTCCTTACAAATATGCTCCAAGTAAAAAACCATACAAACAGATTGCAAAACACATTTAAGTTCAGAAGATTTAGAGTTCCAGAGAGACATGCAGAGAGATACTTGCAAAATAAAAGTACTTTTCTTGGGTAATTATCTTAATTGGCTCCTTTTTTTTTTAAGAGCCCTGATCTAATGAAATATGTATATGCGTATAAAGAAGATGGAAAGTTAGCACAGGTGAACACCTGAGGTTGAAAAGCAAAAGTTCTTTATGAAATGTCTGGCTGCAGCTGAGATGGCTCTGTCAGGATTATAGATAAAGGGATAAAATCCTTCAAGTAAGTTAGTAGTTCCAAAGATACAAGTGGCAAGTTGCAGAGCTGGTTTTCATTCAACAGAGTCCTTGGTATCATTCTGGTTTTGTTAATCATTTACTGTATGGTTATGGCAATATCAGATTCCCTGTATACCAGTTGGAAAATGCATATCATTTTCTTTATAACAGTGTTTTTACAAGGCTCACTTAATTACAGCCAGATTCTGACGACGTATTGAGTAGCCCCAATGAGTTTATTGAGTACTTCCAGTGACCCCTTGTAGGAAAAGGTGCTATTAGCATTAGGAAAAGTGGCTCAATTGATTCCTCAGTATTTAGGAGATCATTTGAAATCCCCAGGTGCTAGATAAATGCAAAATTGTATTTCTGTTGTGTATAACTCATACGACTATGGCAAAATAATTATCATGCAAAGGGGTTCACTAGCATGCACCCTGCCTCCCATTGACTTCATTAAGTCCCCATGTGGGAGCAAGAGGCTGTAATTTGCAGATCCCTCTGAAGAACTGGGTCTTTACAAGGTAATCTCAGCATACATCATGTTTTCACCAATGAGTTTGATGGAACATAAAACAAAATCGTGGTGACAAGCAAATCCATCAATGGCACACCCAGTAGATTCCAATTACATTAATTAGAGTAGACTTTCTAATGAGTGGAATGTCAAACACTGGATCCATGCCCAATGCTAATCATTCATTCATTTTGCTGCTGGTTCTAATTCACATTATGCCAAGGAGGTTTCATGCATTCTGACACTAAACTATGAGCAAAGTGTTTCTGCTTTAGAAATAGAAATAGAAGTACAAGCACAAGTTTGACATACTAATTAAATGTGCCAGGGTGGGTGCAAGATATGTTGCTAAATGTCATTCTGTCCCTATAAATGCAGGCATCAGCCAAAGCACAGAAAGGGCGTAAAGCAGTATTTATAATAATTCCACAGCATAAACAAGACAGTGACAGTAACTACTCTGTTATTCTGAGACGTCTACTGAAGTGGCATCCAAACAATAAGTAAAAATCTTGGAGGTAAACCTATTAAAAGGGTGCTGAAGTAGCAGGGTGTATCTGAGTATACCAAATCTATGGAGTGATCACCGCATGAATACTAACCTGATATTCAGCTAAATGTTTTGCATATGACCTAAGAAAGAGAGTTCCAGAAAGATCCACTCCAGAAATACAGACTGCTTGCGTTCAGGGGAAATATTCACCTGCACCAATAGCTTTAAAACATAAAAAGTTAGCTGCCATCTGCTGATAATTAAGCATGTTTGAGTTTATTTTGTATTAGCTTCAACGACTGATGAGGATGGATGTGCATTAGGGCACCCAGCTGTGCACTGGAGAGGCAGAAGCACAGACACTCATCCATCTCTTCTGATGGTTCAGCTGCAAGGACAGGAGCATTCCCCAGGGTGCGAAGAGGGTAGATGGCAGTAAAATCCCAATTCACTGCAGGTACTCTATCCAGACTCTTATCTCTTGAGTTCACTTTCTATATTGGCCACCTACATATTGCACAGCAACTAATTAACCAACCAACCACATTTTCAAGCTCAGGTGCAGACGATTATGCCTTCAAATCCATGCTCGGGATACAGGGATGCACAGGTGAGGAATATCTTCAATATGGTGTGAAGCAAACTTGTTCGATACTTCTACAACCTTGAATGAGCATCTGGGTATTCATTTGGTTTTCATATGCAGTTTTAAGTACCCCAACCTGTTAACACTGAATTAGAGACACAGTTTTAACTTAAGCAGTGTATATATGATCTACACTTCGTCTGTCTGGAAGGAAGTTGAAGCTAGATTTTCTGTCAAGTTTGCTATAGATTAAAGTCACAGTCTTTAGCTACTCTGTAGATACTCTCCTGACTAACTGTGTTCATAGAGGTCTGGTTCCTCATCTCCTATCCTCTTGTGTGCTGATGTTAACAGTACCAAGAAAGATAGAAAGTGAATCAGTGACTGCTTTGAGTAAGGTGATATCCCAAAACACTGTGACTGCAGTAATGTCTAAATATTTATCAGACACAAGACATAACAGGATAAATTCCTTGTATCAGCTGTGTAATTTTCTTTAATTAAAAAAATAAGATCCCTGGAGGTGCTAAGAAATAAACTTCAAGCTGTATTGTCTTTTCAAACTTATGCTTATTATGTAAAACATTATACAATGAATGAGAATAACTCGATTCTGTCTGAATTTATGGTTGGATTAACTGAATTGTATAAAATAAAAATCTGCCTGAACTACAATTCATGACTTTTTCAGGTTTGTCTACTTTTTATTTGTTTATTTAACTTGGACAATGTATCATACAGGCAGAAAAATACCCTTAACCTCTTGACTTCATAATCAAAAGGATAGATGACTAAATGAGATCTCTCACTAAAAAATTCACAAGCAAATGAGTTAAAAGATATTAGAGGAATAACAAAAGAGACAAACAGAGCTTTAAATGTTTTTAAACAGAAAACAGGGTAAAAAGACAATTTCTAATGAGTTGTTTTTCATTTCCCTTTTTTTCAGCCACATTAATTCAAACATTTTGTTTTCTTTTAGCTTTTCAGAATTTCCTTTTAAACATACTTTTTAAACTGGAGAAAGAAGAGGAAAAGTAAAAGGGAATGTTTCATGTCTAATAAGAATGTAGAGAGTTAAAAAATTCTTGATCTATATTAATAATGACAGCAATGGAATATCACAAACAGATTGACTAGCTCTATATTTGACATATAAAGACAGAAAATTAGGAAGGCCAATATTTCTTGAGATTTCAAACTTCTGTTCAAACATATACCTTTTGGGAAAGTTTCTGGATTTTCAGATATTTATTTGGGCCCTTTTGCAATTCATTCACTGCTACCTCAAAGATTCTTATGTATAACATAAAGCTCTGAT
This sequence comes from Gavia stellata, assembly GCF_030936135.1. Lineage (NCBI taxonomy): Eukaryota > Metazoa > Chordata > Aves > Gaviiformes > Gaviidae > Gavia > Gavia stellata. The sequence continues at coordinate 21,777,816 of NC_082603.1, read as the reverse complement.
CTGTAACTTACAGGTCTGAAGTAAATGATGGTACTCAGTCATTGCAAAGCTGTAAGTAAATAATGAGGAAGAAGGTGAACAGGCATTCAATTCATCTGAACTCATAAAAGCCAATTTTTAATAGCTTACACAGTGCCCTTCTGCTGAAGGTCAAATTCTGACTGATGCAGGAAAGTGCACGAAGCACAGCAGCACCGTTGAAAGAGAAGATCACAAATTTCCACACACACGCTGCTGCAGCTTTGCAGTGTGTTTCAGGTATTAGAAGACCATGCACTCCTCTTTCTTTCATGGTACATACTAGGAAGCTTAGAGTCCACACAGCTACAGGGTCCCAACACAAGATGAAAAAGAAATGGAAAGTTTTTTGGGTTTTCTCTCACCCATAATATGGTTTATTCGGCACTGGTGAGGCCGCACCTCAAATAGTGTGTTCAGTTTTGGGCCCCTCACTCCAAGAAGGACATTGAGGTGCTGGAGCGTGTCCAGAAAAGGGTGACGAAGCTGGTGAGGGGTCTGGAGCACAAGTCTTGTGAGGGGCGGCTGAGGGAACTGGGGTTGTTCAGCCTGGAGAAGAGGAGGCTGAGGGGAGACCTCATCGCTCTCTACAACTACCTGAAAGGGGGTTGCAGAGAGGTGGGTGTCGGTCTCTTCTCCTGTGTAAATAGCGATAGAATGAGAGGAAATGGCCTCAAGTTGCGCCAGGGGAGGTTCAGGCTGGATATTAGGAAAAATTTCTTTACTGAGAGAGTGGTGAAACACTGGAACAGGCTGCCCAGGGAGGGGGTGGAGTTGCCCTCACTGGAAGGTGTTCAAGGAACACGTGGACGAGGCATTGTGGGACATGGTTTAGTGGGCATGGTGGGGTTGGGTTGATGGTTGGACTTGATGATCTTACAGGTCTTTTCCAACCTTAATGATTCTGTGATTCCATGTGAGGTGGTTGAGTCACCATCCCTGGAGGTATTTAAAAGAGGTGTGGATGAGGCACCTAGGAACATGGTTTAGTGGTGGACTTGGTAGAGTTAGGTTTATGGTTGCACTTGATGATCTTAAAGGTCTTTTCCATCCAAAATGATTCTATGGTTCTATGATTCTACGACATGCCATGGCTCCTCCTCACACATGATTCTCTGAATTTCAGTTCTGCTGGGACTGATAAAAGTTTGACAAATTACAAGAGTCATTCCAGAGGGACAAACGCCCTAGGAATTTATTTATTTATTTTATGCATGTACTGACAAGGAACATGGGTTATGTTTTGGCTTTTCCTTTCTTTCTACATTATTAGTTCTTTCTCCATGTGCTATTTTATTGCCAAATCCCTTTCTTTTCTGTCTTCCTTTCTTTCTGTTGCACACATATGATATCTGTCCTCTCTTTAACAGATATGTCTTCTTTTAGATCTTTTCATGACTTTTCCTTCTGTACAGATGAATTCCTGCAAAAAGAAAAATGGAACGTACTAAATAATATTCCAAGGGACCAAACTTCATGAAAAATGATGTGCAGCTTTAAGGGGTTGCAGTGGCTTTTTCTCTGAATCTGAACTGGTATGAAGGCAGAATTTGATTACAACAATAATAATAAATTCAAATTAAGCAGGTTTTCCATTCCTTTTTACAGGAACAAATAATTCTTTGTAGAACCCATTAACAAGTTAGGTTAGAAATCAAACTGGAAATATTAATAAAAATGGCTAGCAGAACTTGTACTAGTACAAATTAGTGTATTTTTACTGGATCAGTGGAGAGATGTCAAAATATATCACATGAGGATCTTACCAACCATTTTAAAACCATCAGTTAAGAAAATCATCATTAGCATCAATCAATTATCATCAATAATTAAGAAAATATTTTAGTAGTTTCTGCAATAAAGTCAATTTGAAAGGTATGACTATAACATCTTACTGCAATTTTTCCTATTATTAATCCATAGATATGTTCAAAGAGTTCTTTAAACTTTCAATTTATTATTATACTTTTTCTGTAATTTATTTCAGGTTATTTATAAGATTACATTAATAGTAGTGAAGTATTATAATTCAAAGCAAATTTCATTCACTTATATTTTGCAAAGATTGAAAGATAAAGATATCACATTAAAAATTGTTTCAAATATTTTGGTAAATGAAGGATTAAATCAGTGATTTTTTTAGGTGCTCCACCTATTGCATTTAATCTATACTTTTTGACTTTGATGTATCATATACTGCTCTGCATTCAGATTTCAAACTACTATTGCAGCCTGAAATGTTCATCTTTTCATGGTGATATCTTCATTGCCTAAAAGCTACCACTTCAGTTAACGTTTCAAGGATCAGGTCAGCAGTCTTCCCAGATAAATTCAGAAGTTAGTACACTCTGCTAAATGTCATGCTTCCTCAGAAACTGCTTATAATAGACATATCAAATACACTGGATGATTTGTAATAGATGCAAGGATCAGTGGGTCACATTAAATAAAAGTAGATTTAGTAAAATTGTGTAGCCTACACTGTATCATAAATTATTAAAATTAATGAACCTGATCCCCTCTGCAGATTACTCCATGGCTGACACCGGTATAATTTCATTGATATTAATGATTCACTTCCAGTTTCACAGTGATGTAAAACTGGAATAATAGCATGATGATTCAGGTCTAATACTGTTAAATTAGCTGCACCATTTACATTAACATATGGCAGGCAAATATGTCTTCCTTCGTTCATTCAACTCAGGTGATTAGGGAGTTCTTTTTTTCTATCCACCATTATATGGCACATTAATCTATATGTTTCATATGCACCTATATAACAGCTTTTGGATCCTGATCTTCAGAAATGTAATTTTAGTATGGTGAGAAGAGTTAGAGATTGAAGGCTGGGATGGAGGTTGTGTCAGAAATGGAATGAAAGTTGTAACGTGAGCTATAACACGAACACCTCTGCCCTCTCAGGGATATTTTCCCACCCTGGTGCATGCCTTTGGTCTCAAATATTGTTAATGAACTGACCAGTCTTTCACTGGGCCATTGCACTCTGTGGGATAGGCTTAGGGCTCTGCCATTGGATGGCACAAGCCCATCTGGCTGTGCTTGATGGAGGTTCTCCTCTAGGCCAAATGGAATAAACAGATCTAGATTTACCTCCACTTGCTGCTTTGAAATTCAGTGAGTGAAAGAGCAACGCTCTCAGAGTGCACTGATGTTTAAACTATTACACAAGCTGAATCTAATTAACTCATTGCAATATTCTGATCACAGGGTTTTTTTCACTTAAATACAGACAAGCCATGTGTTTGGCTTTGAAAATTTAAATAAGGAAGAAATACGGTGCTCATGCCTCTGTTACTTGTCCACACCATAGCTGTTCAACATGCCTAAAAATGTATTTTATATGTAAAAAGCCCTGTGACTGAATAGAGCTTTTAATGTGAGTGCTTTCGACATATAGCTTTGCTTTTGACACACTCTAGTTCTTTGAGGTTGCAGTATTTTTACTGAAGAGAATAGCTTTAAATCAACAAATGAATACTGTTACCTCAAATGATTTTATTCTTATCCTTGTTATTTCCTTAACATATATTAAATTGGAATGGAGAAAAGCCATTATATTGTAAATACTGAAAGAGCTATGCAGCCAAAATGAGTATCTTTTTAATAATATATTTCTTTGAAACATGGCTAGTCTGTAATACATGTCCCAGTATATAAACAATGAAAAAGATAATCTTTTCTTCAAAACCTGGTACAAATATGTACACAAATACTTATAGTTTAAACCTAACCATTGGAACTGCAATCATTGGAATGTCGGCACAAAACATTTCCATTTTTGTACTTCCAGGTGTATAAATACACTATGGTCATCGAAATCTGAGGCTTACGAAGGAATATGGCTTGCTCAGTGAACAATTTATGTTCTGCAAGTTTGGCACCTTTAGGGCACCTAATATTAATGGACTTTCAGTGAAACCAGTTGGAAAAATCACCTTTGATTAATTTAGGTTTCATTATGTAATAATGGAGTTGCAGTTAAATTTCAAAATTTCACGAGACTATGAAAACTGAATATACCATTCAGAATAACTGGTTAAAAACATTTTCACTTTAAAAAATTCCTGAAGTTCTGAAAGTGCTGAATTAAAACTTTTTCCTTTCTCCCCTGCTCTTTGGCTAACTTTTCTAGTTAGCTATACTACTATAAAATTTTTTATTATTGTTCATTATTTGAATAGTCATGTTCATCTTTCTAATACAACTATGGCATTTGTTGGATGTCAGAAAAGCATAATGCAGTAACACTGTTGTCGTAATATGGGAGTTAAGTAGATGTGCTGTTATGCAGAATTCTAATTAAGTTCTGTTGCCAGTTTAGCACGTGGAGTAGTGCAACACTGCAGCTACTCCAGTTTTCCCCATCTTATCCCCACCCATTATATTCTCAAGTTTGTTCCAAGCAAAAGTAAGTAAACTTCCATTTACAGAAATTTTGGTATAGCTTTTGTTAGCAGCTTTATTCGTGTGGGGACAATTCACATTTTTTTCATTTCTGGAACTCCTATGTACTTTTGTTGTCTTCGAATGGCATAGGGACTAGCCTCAGTCCAAGTATCAGCAGAGGCAGCAAGTGAAAGGCTGTGAGTTTGAATTGCTGGTGAAACAGCTGACACTAGACCAAATAACTATGAAGATGTGATGATAGATGCCACAGTATTAAACTGGCACTTGATTGCATGTGGCTGAAATATGAAAGAGGATTTTTATGTGGGAAAATCATTATCCAGAAGAGATAGAGTGGTTTATTATGTCCAGACTTGAATAGTTCTTCACCAAGAACAATGCTGCAGATATGTTGTTGGCATAGTACCACACAAATTTATTTCTTTGCTAATAAAGAGCCTTCGTATTTTATTGTTGGGTTTTTTTTTTATTTGAAGCATCATTAGCAGTATGTAAAAGGAATGATGACTGTGTTTTAGACTTCCTTTTGCTAATAAATTGTTTTATTTTTTCCATTCATAAGTTGCAGTACCTGAATTTACATGTAAATAGAAAAACCTCCTTGATATATAATAAACTATAATTAAAATCTCTTAACAAAACCAAGAAAAATAAAACTTTCCAAAAAGAAAAGACCACACATTTCCTGCAATTTGAGCTATGATCTTATTTCTCCTTGAAAAAGAAGAAAAAAATACTTTTTAACACTCCCTAGAAATCAACACTTGGCCTCTGTCAGAACAAGGAAGGAAGCAGATGCCAAAGATAAGGAAATACAAGAGGTTTGCTGGAAAAGGGTTCCCCCTGCAATACCTTGTCATCACCCTTTCATTAAAAAAATGTTATTAAGATATAATATTATTTTAAAATTTAACTTAATCATTAAATACTTGTCTTACACATTCAAGAATAACTTCTAAATGTTTCTTCTCTTCTGATAAGCCATTCCTTCAAATTTGGGACACCATGAAATTTCTTCAGTTAAGTACTTGCAGTTTTAGCTGATTGATCTCATGCGATGTCACGTAACCTGAAGCACATGTGTTGTGTCTCATTAAAAAAAACCCCTTCTTTCTCTAGAAGCATGTAGCAGCTGGCATTGATAGCAAAACATCTGTACTCCACTCAGGAGTCAGTGGCTATGCCACTCTCTGAATTAGTGTGTTAAGCACATTCCCTGTTCCTGTGCATGGATGTTTATGTTATAGACTAGCTAGATAAATGTATAAAATATTCACTTCACAAATATGAATTTGGCTGTCCAAAACCCCTGACGTTTGTACCTTTCATTTGGAATGTATTTTAAAAGGCCAATGGCATTGAATGAAGGACTGCACAGCTTCTTTCAAAGTAGAACCATTTTCATTAGGATTTGATCTGCTACTGGAGGTTTTTTCTTCTGTTTAAATAGATAAATCTAATAAAAATGAACTTAAGATGTCTGCAATGTTCTTGACTCATTTTTCACCAACAGAAGATACAGACTAGAAGGCCTATGGTGATATCTTACTCCACAGCTCACAGAAGCTTTGAATCCTGTTTAATCCTTAGGTTTGTTCTATGCTCTTTTTCTCAGCGCAGCTTTGCTTTCAACATTTGCCTTCTTGACAGATTCTCCAAGACATTGCATCATTTCATGCAAACAGAATATGCGCCCTATGGGTGCCCATAAACCCCCTTTGATTACCTCCATACAAGGTACAAACTAGGGTTATAAGTCATTTAATTTGCATTGTCTTCTATGTTATGAACAACCTCTTAGTCATTCCATTCCATAGCCTGTATACATCTATTGCCTCTGAAGTAATAAAACCCTAAGAGCACACAATAGGTAGTTTTTTCCCCTTATTGTAAATAAAAATAAATAAAAATTCTGCCATAATTGAGACCTGTACATCTTTAGGCAGTTCCTTTCAGTTACAGCATTTTAATTAGGGTTACATGTACCCCAACCCTTCTCAAGGGAACATCTTATTAGAGTAAGAATGAATAATGTGACTGCTCTTCTGAAAGCAAAAGCCTTGTAAGCTGACAGTACTGTGTCTTTCTATCTTTTAGATTATAATGCTGATTAAAGTAAAAATCCAGTCAGAGATGATGCTCCAGCTTTGTAGTAATATCATTCTGAGGGGAAAAAATTTTTTTAAAATTAGTATTTTGCATATAATTCACTAATACTCATGCCAAAGCAACTGTGTATTGTGGAGAAGCTGGAGAGGAAGAGTTAGGCTGAGATTCAAAGACACTTAATTCGAGCATCCTCTTCATAACAGAAAACAACTGGCTAGTATAAATCTTTCATGATTTACTTGTGTATGATAAGTGAGAGTTACTTGGATAGAAAAGGGGATACTTCATCCTCTTCTAAGATGAAGATAGAAATATACTCAACTGCAGACCAATTATGATGATATTCAGGTATTTTGAAGTCTGTTGAATAGGAAACATTGAGCTGCACTTGTGTGATGATTAGCTTCATTGAGTTCTACTAGCAAATGTAGTACTTAACTTCAATCAATGCAGAGGTTAGGCAAAGGAAGTTTACTGTATTGATGGATTTCATAAGGGATATATGGAGCCATCTGGAAAGGGGTCACTCTTATGAACCTGCTGAAAGAGCTGGCACTGTGGATTTCATAGAAAGTAGCCACAGACTTCATCAGATTACTGTACCTGAATTGTGAGACAGCTGCATGCTCTCAATCTTACCTTACTTACAGACTGCAGCGTGCAATTACTTGCAAACAACTATTGATTCTGTTAAAAATAAATAGGAATCTATTACAGGGGAGATTGCTGTTTCTAGTGTTCAGAAATGTTTTATTGCCTTCCTGTTGCAATAGTGATGTCTTGCTCCAGGAAAATTATAAGCCTAGGGAAAACAATGTATCCTACATCTTTGGGGAAGAAGGTCTGGGGACTGCATCACTATTAGAGAGATTCAAGATTATGGGCTAATATCTGAAAGTGGGAATCCCAGGCAGCTGAGAATCTAGAAGAAACAACAGGGCAGTTTAAATGTTTAACTGCTTAAAACTTACGTACATGCAGCTGATCAGCCTCAAGCTGTTGGGAGCTATGAAACAGTATGTCTTTGCAAGGCAAAAATACAGGGAAAAGGAGATACCTATGCTAAAGTTATTATCATTATTAGTCATACATATAATTAGCTTTTCTTTCAGATTGTTTATTCATTTTGTACTGAGTAGTTCATAGTGTTGTTTCTGTAGTTAACACATGCTTGGAATAAGCATTAATAAATCCCATGACTACATGTTGTTTTGCAGATTTTGTCTTACACTAGATATTTAAGTGCACTGCATTTTATCACTTCCTAAATACATATGATGATTTTGCATCTGGCGTAATTTTCAAATGATATCCTGTGCAGAGTCAGGTTAGATCAGTATTTAGATGACAAACATATAAGGAACCATTAGACAGAGAGTCATTTAGAAAGAACTAATCTTGCACTGCTTTCTTCTTGAAATCTCTGTCTTCTCTGTAAGGCACATCCAAAGTCAGGCTCTAGGCCACTCCGCTTTGGAGTCAAGCTAAGCTTTCTCTTTAACAATAACAGAATGCCAATGATCATAAAAGCTGAGTCTGTCAAACCAGTCACTGTGGTCAAATGTTATATAGCACATTCTGTAACAAGAGGGAAGGAAGCTCTCATGTATCACTGGGAAAGGCAAATAAAGGCTTTCTGTGCTATCGAGTACTCCTTCTAGGTCAAGCACAGAGTGAAGTTATGATTCCCAACTAGAAAGCACAGAAACCTGAGCTCCTCACTTAGAAAGGTTCTTTTCTTTTTAATATTTTTTTTCAGCTTATGATTATGAAAAGAGCTGAAGAAATCTTTTGAAGCATATATGCTAGATTGAAAAGTATTAAATTAATGACATGATAAACATTTGATTGAGTGCAACCTAAGCGACACTCTTCAAATATTCATAAGGTCCAATAAGATGAGCAACAGGGAGCCAAAAAAACAGTATACAGTTAGAGAGAGACTTCAAATTATTCAGGTAAGTTCAAGAGCAATTACCACATGAAAGCAGGTATAGTAGCCAAAAATTAAAGTTTTATAAAACTCAGTTAACACTTTAAATTGTATTAAGATGCACAGACTGGGGTTAAAGTATTTATACACTTCCGTCAAGAAACATCGATACTTTCCTAAAAAGTCCATGAATAACTTTATTCTTCTGCTTAACATTAATCCTGTTTATATAAACTGCATACATAGATGATTTTTCTGTATAATTTCAAATACAGCATTTTTGAAGGTAATAGGCTCATAGGGCTGCAAATAAAAGGAGAATAAAATCGGAAATAGATGAAAACACAGATATTACTACATCAGCAAACAGAGAAGTGCCAGCAATTCTGGCTAATCAAAAGAGTTGTCTTTGTATCTAAAAGACTAAACGTAGATGTTTTGATGTATTTAGATGCTATGTGTAATAACACAATGGAATCTTGGATTCTTCTTGAAAATGAAAAGCAGAAGCTGGCACAATTAATTGATTAGGCATCTTCTAAATAAAATATATATACAGTCAGTTTATTCTTCAAAATGTAAATGTTTCATCTGTTATTTGGTTCTAAATTAGAGTTTTGTGTTTCAAAGAGGTTGATGTTTGGAAGAGGATTTGGTAATTTCAGATACAATGGAAACTTCCTATGGCACAAGCATGCAGAGAGAATTTCACTCTCTGCGTGAGTGAGTGAAATGCCTTTGTATAACCCACTTCACAGGCTACAAAAATTTGCTGCCATAGTTCTTGTGGGACTGAAAATATAGCACATCTTAGACACAGAGAAAACCCCCAAAACTGGATGCATGTGGCACCGTGAGAGGAGGCATTTCTATTCTTTAAGCACGAACTCGCCTTTCAGTCACTCTGAACTGCTTTTCAGTGTTTCAGAAAGCCCACAACAACTAGCAGTCCACACAGAAGGAAAAACTACAGCCTGAGTATAATGTGTAGGCTTCAAAAATCAGAGAAGCACCTTAATTACTTCTAAGATGATAACTACTTTCTTTAAAATATGAAATAGATGACGTGAAAAGGTGCTACTACATTATTATTTCAGTCTCAAAACAGAGGCTTGATCTAGCCATTTCATTAGTCTGTAACACCAGGCTGAACTCCATGTTAATGAGCTTTTTCAAAGCCTCCATTTTTAGGTAAATTAAATTCCCTGTCCATTGGCTAAGGCAAGCAGGGTTTGTGTAGGACAATGCTTTGAAAGTTCCCTGCAAAACCAGGTCCTTTTAACTTCCAGATTTCCAGCTTTTTTTTCAGTTCTTAGGCCTGCAGCATTGTAGCTTTAATTTATGTTAATGAATGATTGGATTATGCTACTGTTGCCAGAGCATCTGATATGTCTGCATCGCTCCTCTGTTCTGTGACAATGCCTTCAGTGATTAGCTGGGCACATTTAAACATTGTTTACACTGATGTATAAACTTCTGTGTGGCTTTTAAGCAAGAAGATAGTGGCAAAAAAGTTTGAGTATGTAGCAGACGGAGAGCCAAGTAGGAGACATCAGTGGCGGATTAGTCGGCACTGCTACACAGTGGAGAGAGAAAAGGTTAAACGTTCTTCATTTCCTAGTTATGTTGGAGACTGTTTACAAGTAGGAATAACCTTCAGGTCTCTCTTTTCAGTTTAACTCATTAATTAGTAGTCACATCTGTTTAATCTATTTGCATGTTTAGATTCTGTATTATATAGATCTGAAGCAATTTCTTCAGCCCTGTCACATCTAAGCTGTACTCACAGAATACAAACATATTCCATGAATGTTTTTTTAGATTTCCATAGATCTCCCCATTCTTATCTAGGAGAATAAAAAACAAGATAATGAAAAGTTTCTGGAATAGAGAATTTAGTTCAAGTAAGTAAAAGTCTCCACTGGGCTTTCTTTCTGTTATCCTCTATTTCTCAGTTAATGTTAATTTCAAAAGTGGATCCCATTTATTGTATTTTCACAGTGTTTTGTCCTGCACTTTTAAATAGAAGCCAACAAGAGTTGATATCCAGTCCAGCAGCTAGTGATCGATGACAGATATGGATTCAATTTGCCTGAGACAGGAAGAAAGGGAACCTGGATCTCCTACTTCCTCAGTTTTTGTAGCAAACACTAATATACTGAACTCAAAAAAAATTCTCCTCTGCCAGTGTTACAAGCGCTTGTCAACGTTCATTTTATTTGAGCCAAATTCATTTATTTGTGTTACACTAAGAAAGAATTTAGCTGCAGTCTATGAATATCTCTGATATATAAAGCTTGGTATTTTGCCCTGTAATTCCATCCCACATCCTTCAATGAAATCCAAAAATTGTTGAGAGTTTTGCCACAGGTGTCACTTGGGCTGCGATTTCAACCCTGTTCCATGTAACCCAAGACCCAGCAATTGAATGCCTCTGTAAACCCCCATTCCTGTGACTCACTGTGGCAGTGCTGGGACTCCATGTGTGAGGTACTGTGAACGGGCATAAAACCTTGCAAGAATAACATTTTCCAAAGGTTCCATGAAGCTTAGGAGCCTGAGTTGCATTTTCAGATGCAATTTAACCACTAAGGAGACTTTGATTCACAGTTAATGGTCCCTGAGCCACTTAGGAGAAAATATATAAAAAAGACTTGGGCGTGGCAATGTAACATATCCTTCCTGTCCAAGCCCAATATCCTCCACATTTGGAGTTCATCCGAGAAGGAAGTGTGAGGTCAGAACCCCTCTTTTATGCATTATTTACTTACTTATACCAAATAAAATAGTTCAGCATGAGATGTTTAGAAACATCCTGTTGAGACAATACTGGGCTCAACAACAAGGAGTCTGTGATTTGGAAAATAGGCACCACCCCACCTCCCACGGTAGCGTGTTAATTACATTGGCAGTTGAATCAAAGACGTCACAAGCATAGGCATGCATGCACACACAGACACACACAAAGCCTATCAGTCCCCCAAATCTGACAGATTCCAGCATTTTGCAGTTCTCTTTCATATATTTTGAACACTTAATTAATATACCTTGCAGTTAAATGTCTTGTTTTCAAATGTCTTAAACAAAGCACATCTTAAATGTGTTTTTTAAACTGTGAAATACTTTATCTTGCAGTCTTTTGTACTTAGAGACTTCTGGATTCTTATCTCTCTATTTGTGTAAAGTATAAAACTTCTCTGGAAGTCGATGGAAAAATATCACTTTATAGCAGCAAAGAAAATGGTTGATGCTATGGATTGTGCCCTCCAAATTTTTGCATGTCTTAAAACACCCACAATTTTTTCTTCAGAGAATTCACAGCTCCATCTTCAGTAAATGACACAAGAACTGCTTACTAATATTACTGACAATATTTGTTTGAGAAACCTAATTTAATAATGTAAATGAAGTGGAAGTAGCTCTTAGCAAATATATCCCTTAAAGGCTTTAGAATGAGGGCCAGCCTATAGAAATAATATTTGTCTGTAGAATGACGGTTTTAAAATGACTGCAATGATTTGTAGGGTAGGCTATTAAGTTGTACTGTTTGTATACAATGATTGCTATTAACAGCCTCACAGCATCTATTTGCAAGTAATTACCCTTACTGTGGTATTTGCCATGTGCCATCGACTTAGCTTACCATTACCTCTACCGGTAAGTAATACAGCTGGTGAACTCTTAGGTAAAAGGTAAACGTTGAAAGGTTTCATTGTGGACCACCATGTGCAAAATAACTGAGGGTAGAAACAGATAATGCTGATGAGGTGTTTTAAGACTCCATTGACCTTATATCCCATTTCTTAATAATTTTCCAGTGATGTAAATAACAGTTGTTCTGTACCTCCTCTTCAATACTTACTCTGTTGGCACAGTTCTTGAAAACTAAGAACACATGGCTCCCAGGCTTGGGGACAACTTCTGCTGTGGTATGCTTCAGGAAAACAGGTTGTTTCTTGCTGTCAATCCAGAAGGAGTTTCCAATTGACTTGTAAACTCAGAGTCCCTCTATCTGCAGCAATAGAAACCTGAGACTTCAGTTTGCTTTATGGTACATATTGTTATTCTGTGCACAGATTTACAGAGCAATGGTACAGGCTTTTTCTAGAAGGACATTATAATGTAAGTCAGCTACAGCCATGAGTTTTATTAACTTTTTTTGTTAGGAACTGTATTAAATGGCAACACTAATGCACAGATGAGCTCTGCAATGCTCCTGTTCCAAGGCTGAGCAGATGGCTGTTTCGATGTGAGCTTGCTTTCATGTTCTCCATTTCATGCAGTGTCCCTTATCTTAGGCAGCCCACTTATATTTATGCTGCCAGAGAGCCTTTAAACTTGCTGGAAGTTTATGGAGCAAAGGGATGGTATGGTGTAAAAGCCAGAGGGAAAACTCAGATAAGACTCTGGTTATGCTTTCTCCTCTACTTGATTAACTCAGGAAGCTGCTTAGATTTCCAGTACCTTTTGTGGAGATGGAGGAACTAATTTGGTAGGGAAAACCCATTTCAATGGGTAGGGTACCCATTTTCGTAGGGTAGGGACCCTATTTCAAAACCAGAACAAACCAAGGGTCTAAAAATTTCCAGTAACACTCTCCTTCTTTCTCTCCCAACATAATTTTTATTACTTTTTTTTCCTTTTCCTTTTGAGCTCTGTACAATGACCCAATTTGCATCTAACTGTAAAATAAGTTTTGGAAGGAGTAAACAATTCGACAGTAGAGAACAATAAGAACTACAGGTGCACAGGTCCTTTGAAAAGTGCGTCACTGATGTTACAAGAGAGGTATTCAAACTGAACCACTGAACCTTTAGAGGCCACTGTTCTGTTCCCATTGCAGCTGGTATTTTCCTTCTAATTTGCATTTAAATGCAGGCAGATCCACATATTCACTCTTCTTCCCTTGACAGGCTTCTATTGCAGGTGGTGCAAAATGCCCAGCTTTTTTTTTTTTTTTTTGGAACAGTCTCTAAGCAGTGATCTGACATGTTCCTCAATCATACGTGGAATTACGGAGCTTTCCCATCTTCCATGTGGCCCAGACCACTCTCTGCTAACGGAGGACTTTACAGCAGGAAGCCTGTGGATGAGGAGCTGTTCCTTTGCCTTATTACCCCAGCACCTGACTGATTGCTGTGACGTGGTCTAGTGCAGCTTGCATATGCTGCCAACTTGTTAGTGCAGACAGAGGCTATGCAAGCGCTGTGGGATGAAAGTGTTATGCAGCTCCCCAAAATCTGGCTTTAGTCAAAATGTAGAAATCTGCACAGGCTGCAGGTTACTGGCAGTGTCTGGTTAAACTGTCTCCTGTTACGATTTGAGAGTAGAACCTCAGCCGCAAAGAAATGAAATGCAACAGCAGTGTTAAACCATGTTAAATATAAAGTACACTTAAATGGTAAACAGTAATACTTCACTTTCCACCTGTGATCACCGTGTACTCCAAATATTGTACTTTATTTCCTTATTATCCCAGTTGAAGAAGTAGCACAACAACAGCCAGTGAGGAGCTAGTGAAGGAATCTGTTACCAGCCTTGAATCCTGCTATGTTTCAGTTTAATTCTAAAGATACTCTAGAAAGACATGCATCTTTCACTGGAATGGGTGCCCACAGTTCTTACCAGCTTTCTTATGCCATTAAGACTTTATATTGAGAACAAGAATATTTTCAGATATGCAGAAAGGAATATGGAACAAATCATCAGTAAACAGTGCCTAACTCCCTTGGCTTTAAACACTTCTCTGGCTTGAACTCCAGCCAATGAGCAGTTGTTGGCTGGTATTTGGCTTTTATTTTTCTTTAAGCATCAAAGTCCCCATGTCTCGTTGTCTGTTCTGACACTTGTGATCTCTCAGTCACACATACCTACTCCCCTTTGCTTCACTTCCTGCTATTTCATATAGATAAAAAAGATTCACAACACCTTGTCAAGGACTGGAGAAATTAAAAAACTTGCTCAAGTTATGAAAAGAAACTGATAGAAAAGCTGAGATAGGAGTCTAGGTCCTGTGCCATAATCCCCATTTCAATTTCTCTCCCTGACATACATGTATATCATATGTCATCAATATGCATAAATACTTCCTTTTATTTTAATTTTGAAATACTAATTTACTGTTTTAGCATGGCACGTTTTCAAATTATCTTTTTCTAGCTGAACATCATGGATGTGAGCATTAGTTGCACAGTAAGAACAGACTGAAAAGGCTAAAGGCAGTGCCAGGGAATCAAAACTAACACCCATTACGATCCATATTCCTTTTTATGTAAGGGGCAGAATCTTTTATATGAGCTAAACTCCTCGAGGTCTTGTTCAGACATGAAACCCAATCAGCCAAAAGTAGCAGGGGGAGTAATGCCATGTATTTCCAAAACTCCCTAGAGCTGGCTGCGCACCCTTCCTATCACGCATACCCAAGCTTTCACAGCCTAATTTAGCCTCTTTTTCATTTTAATATTTTTAAATCCAACTAGAAAAATTGTATCATCTATGCACAGCGGGATGTCCCATTATATGTGAAATAAGCTTTACTGGTATTACAGAAATGACAAGTTCATTCTTGACTCTATGTACAAAGCATAATTCAGTTCCGTAAAGCTTATTGCATTCAGACAACCCAATAGCATATGTGAGCCTTATGTTATTCTGCCCTTTCACAACATTTACAAACTGATACATATCTCTTCAAGAGGATAAATGTTTTCCTAAGTCAAAAAATGTCAGCTTTAGCTTGGACTGCATTAGCTTTATTGAGTTCTTCAAATACACACCAGGTTAACGAAGACTAAACCATGGTGGGTTATGCTTTTTGATAAATATTGAAGTGCTCTTTGATCCTGATAACCCACAAATGTTCAGCATGAGTGAGTTTTCACGGTCAGCATGCAATGATTTTGATATTTGACTTAATCTGTAGCCCAGTGTAGTTTATTTTCCTTATCTGGATGGTATGCTTAGAACAAGAGAAGACAGAGAAATTAAAAACAGCACAGTAGTAATGTTCAAAAGCCTTTTTTCTTTTTTTCCTGTTTTGCAAGAATTCTGAGTCAAGCTGACCCTTATGGCTTAAAGACATCTCTATACACACCTTTGCAAACAAAAATGCGCTGCGATGCCCCTCCTTATGCTGGACAAACTATCTCCACGTTTGCACTGGGGACTACAGTTTAGCTTTTCATTCACTCAGTGGCTTTGTATCAGACTGGGAATTAATAACAATATTTTGTACTTGTATCAGTGCTTATATAGCACCTTTTTATCCCAGGGTCTCAAAGCACTTTACAAACATTAATTAATTAAGTCTCACAATAGCCTTGTGGGGCAAGGAGCTATTAGGAGAAATAATTCCTTTCGGTTTCTTGCCTTTGCCATAGGGAAAAGAACCGGCATAAAGAGCTTCGTTTGTGCCAAAAAAATATAGCCTAGAAATAATGCTGGCGGGGCTGTATGTCTCATCACTGCAGGAAGCAAGTACTCAAAATCTTTACGCATTAGCAGAAAAGGAGCAGTACCACAATCCATGAGCTGATGGAGAGGTGGGAGCCAGTAGTCTTCACTAGCTGAGCATGGAGCCTTTGTAGGCATGCAGGTTATTATTTTAATCATAAGAAATAAAAAGTGAGAACTTGTCTGCTAAGTTTTCTAATGCTCTTGTGGGACCTTAGTAACAATGCATGACTTCTCAAACGGCAGTTAAGGCCAACTGGTACATGATTGAAAAGAATGAGAGTTGCCACATCTCTAGGCATGAAGAATTACCAATGCAAGCTGAAGTTGTTTCCTGGATCTGATAAAATTAGCAGTAACCAGGTTATTATGCAGACAAGCCGAACATGAAAGGACACAAAGATAAAGGATGACGGATAAACATGTGACAGTGTTGTTTAAAAAATGAACACTAATGTTTCAGACAATGAGTTCAGATGCTGAAGCACAAAAACCTCAGAAATAACACAGTGATCTTGATGTGTCATTTAGGGGCACATTTGGTGGTTTCAGGTGTTTTTTGCCATTCTAAAGGGGCAGACAGATAGAACAGACTTTGAGCTTACAATGAAAAAACAGACTTATAGCTTGCAAAAAAAAAAATAACACCTCCAAACCCAGACTTATATCCTGTAAATAAAAAATAATGCCATCTGAATTCAATGTTTAGCCAAGCACTGTTTATCAGGGTTTCACTCTGTGCACTAAGAACATAAATGGTTTCTTTTTTCCCGGGGCCAGATTCGGATCACTAACTTGAGTTGGGCCAGAGGGAGAAACACAACATGTATGATGAGCTGATTAATTACCAGAAATCAAAATGCCTTGCAGTCAGGAGCAATGTGCTTGAAAGAAAGCACTAGTACTAGAAAACTGGTGCATATCTATCTACATGCATGCATGGCCAGGCAAGAACACCATGGGGATTAGGTTTCACTGTAGCCTGAAACAAAGGATTTAGGAATGATTGTTTATCCTTGACAGTGTGACCTGTGCCAGTCTTTATTAACAAGGGCTTTCGGTATATGACATTTAAAGTAACAGAACCCTCTTAAATAAACCTCAGGATTTTACCTTCTTAAAACATCACTAAGATTTCAGCTGCTTTTCAGAAACCGTGGCAGGGATTCATAATTAAAGGTTAGGATATGTCTTATTTCAAGCCTTGTGTGCATAAATATAATCCTTTTGAGTCTGTCTCTTAGGAAGATCTCATTTAAAGTGGAGTGCAAATCTACCAGGAAGCCATAAATTAAGGAAGAATCATATTAAATATTAGGAACATTATATTGGCTAGCTTGGAAAGTTCTTGAAAACTAACAGGATAACAGGAGATAGGTCAGACCATTTTAGTAAATTTTCCCTGTCTCTGAAAGTCATGTGTATATGTATGCAGATGCCTGGAAGTATTTTATGTTTTCTGTACAGGTTTATTTCAGAATTACTTTCTCAGTCACGAAACTCAGAGAAATCACAAACTCACCCATGCCTTCTAATACATCATTTCATGCAGTCCTCCAAAACAGAGAGTCATCTTGTCTGGGTGGAAGTTTTAATGGATGATTTAATATAAAACATTGTTAGACTGCTTTAAAGTGTTCTGTTTACAGTTGTCTATTCTGCTATTTATTTGTTCCTTCCACTACTTGCTTGCCAGACAATAAATAGTACATTGTCATCTCACTAAGAGTGTTTCTGCTGTTGGAATATTTTTTCCTGTACCTATGAACTACCCTTTGAACCAGTAAATGTTTCAAAATAATATGGGTGCTGTAAGGGAGGCTGTGGCAAGGATATGACAGGCTGACTAGGAAACAGCAGAAGACCCAGCCAGATGACGGTTTCCTAGTTACAAACTGTAGTTATATAACCCTTAAAGAAATTTTTGCCTAAACAGTGACTGGTATCATATGTCACTATTTTCAGCTGGATTCATTTAAAACTAAACTGACTTTTCTTTTTTTTTCTTTTTTTTTCTTTCCCATGTGCCTTCATCCTAACAGAAATACCACTTAAGAAAGGGCGTTTTGTCCAAACTTTCCCATTTCCCTCTGCTATACTATCTAAGGATAGCATGCAATTTTAGATAGCTGTCAAAGCTCCCCATCTCTCTTTCTAACTTTTTATGCAATAAATATTTATAGGTGAATTTTACTTTTTTCTTCTGTCCTGATGACATATTTTATATGGCTGATTCTGAAAAAAAAGTAATACCATACTGTAGCCAGCCACAACTGAGAACATTGTTCATCATTTCAGTATTGCGTGCATGTGTCTTGCTTTCAGCCCCCATGACCAACATGTTCTTTGACCTGAGCTGGGCATCAACATATTTTTTGAACTTCTTTCCCCACGTGGGAGTAAAGAAGCATCCAGCAGAATGAATTTGGCAAGTTTCTGCACTAAGCACGCACAGAAAGAGATGAGAGAACAGGGAGATCCTTGGGATCCTATGATCATGGTTCCCTGAATTCAGGGACACTGGGAAAGTTGAGGACAATCTTGGTTTTCACTGAAAGAAATTCAGGCAAAATACCACTGCAAGACAGCCACGAAAATTATTATTTATACCTCACTAGTACACATGTGCCATCAGGTATATCTTTTCCAAATGAAAGCAGTTCTGTATGACATGGCAATATGTATAGCAAAATATAAAAAAATTCTGAGTAACAACTGCTGTCCCTGCATGTGCAGCAGCCATAAACACCCTCCAAAGTACTGGACAGTCTCCTGAACTCAAGTTACCTCATCAGCTACACAGTCTGTGGCCAAAAGCACGGAATATCAGCAGCAACGCTGGGATAGTAATACTGACATTAATTGTCGCAAACCACTTCCCTTCTTCCTTAGCTTCTCCTTATACTGGTGGAAGGATAATAATACCGTAACACCATTTGGCAAAGCTGTGAAATAAATGGAAGGAAGGCCTTCAAGCATCTTTAGACCACATGCAAACAGAGAGAGAGAAAGATGGCAAGAAAGAGAGCAATTTCCCCCCACCTCCAGCTACAGCAGTGTTGGGGTACAGGGCTCAAATCTTCAAAGTAGAAGAAACCTCTTATTTAAAGATATAATTTTCTTCCCCAAGAACTGTAATGCTCATCCTATTAGCATATTAGTGTGTGATCATGGTTCTAGAGTTACATACAACATTCAAACCAAATTTGAACATAGTGTGGAAGCAGCTGTGAGGGCTTGATAAACTCAAGATAAAAAGAGCCATATTCATGAGCTGCCGGCAGCAGCAGCAGCCCCATGCTAACGGGGAGACAACATGGAGAGGAGCCGGGGCTGCACAGCTGCGGCTCCAGCAGGTCACCTTCACACGCGGGCTGCTCTCACTGGTGGTGCGTATCGGGCTGCAACAAGAACTAACACTCTTCTTAACTCAGCGGTAAAGATACGCTTGAGACCCTTCCTCCTGCTTCAGCATCTCTGTAATCCAGACTCCAAGACCCTTGGGAAACTGTGCCACAGGAACAAGGACTGCAGGAAGACAGCCTGAAACTAGGCACAGAGATAAGCATCTGTATTCACCTCTGTGTCATAATGTCATGCAAAGTCAAAGTCTGCTGAGATGAAAGGCAGATGTGAAGCCTAAGATAGATAAATGTACAACAGCTCTCACCAGGGTGCGGAGGGGGGCTGCACACAGCCAGCAGTAGCCTGCAATTATCTTTATTGAAGCAAGTATTTTACATTTTAAAGAAATGGTTCCAAAAAAGAATAAGAAATATTCTTAATACATATTTTATTCTTTCTTTCTCCCATTTGTTATTTAAATTTCCATAATTAAAACCGCTAAATGCCCATCTCAGCTCTCTGGTTTGGATACTTTTTTCCTTAGTACCTAAGCAGCTGTAGTGATGATGCTTCTCCATAGGAGTTTGATGATAGAGTGAGTCTTTGACTCACACCATTAATTACAGCAAATGCGGGGATTGCTTACAGCTCAGACGTTGCCTCCCAGCCACCACCCTCTTCTGGCTCCTCACCACCATCACTACCACTTACATTTTTTGGCAAGCAGTCCATTTCATGAAACAGTGCCTATGTCCAAGTGTGAAACCATGGCACTCATCTTAAATTTCTTCCACTGTTACTGTGGCACTTATCTCCCAATGAGAGTCTATGATATCAGCTAAGTGAAATGACTCCTGTTATTCTTTTTTTAATACTTCTTTATTACTTAGAAGTGGAAACTCTGAAAAAGAATACAGAAAGTGATTTTAACCTTTATTATTTCTGCTTATTATTACAGAATTAATATGTTGAATCCAAGTGGTATCTCATTAACTCCCACAGGCTTTGTATGGCCAGTGTCTGCTATTTCAGAGAAACTCTGTAAAGAAGGCATTTTCAGGATGCCTTGCCCAAAAGAAGAGTTTTTCTTCTGCTCTCGCCCTTCCAATGCAATGGGTTTGCAATGAGACTTATACATGATTTACATCTCAGCACTATCACTTTGGATACTCTCACCATCCATATGACTTTTTTTACTTGTTTTTAATCCTGCTAAAACCAATGCTGCCTTTTGGCAAAGAGTCCCATGGTATAATTCTTCTTCATTGTGGAGACAAATATTTCCATTCCTCAGCTTTAAATTTCATCTTTTAACTGAATATCCCTTTGTCTGTGTAATATGAGAAAGCTGGAGCTGAATATTCCACTCTCTGCTCTCTATGCCACGTATTATTTTATAAAGCTTTATCTGGCCTCCTTGTATTTATCTTTTCTCTAAAATAAACAGTCCTATTCTTTTTACTCCCTTCAGAGATTTTTTTCATGCCTTCAGTTATCCTCAGAGATCATTGCCAACTGTTTTCTATTTCTTCTTTCCCTCAGCTTTTTCAACACAGGTGACAAAAAGTTTTTACCATAAAGCTTGTCAATGGTTCATATAATGACATGACATATTTGCCACTTTGTTTTCTATAATATATAGATGGCATTTCTTAAGGTACACTGGGTTTAATTAATGTTGCAAAGAGCATTATTCCCTCAAATACAAATAAAAGGTGGCTTTTTTTAAAGTCTCATTTTATTTTATACCCATACTCTCTCTTGAATGTGTCATGTTTATAAATGTTTATATGATATATGTTTATATGATAACACCGACTGCCTGTAGCTCTTTCTAGAACCTGTTAATTTCAGATAAATCAGAAGTTTAAACTTTATTGATACAAAAGATGGAATTGCATTTGGAGTATTAATTTTTACAGATACAAAGTGCCTATGCTGTTTTGCTATATTGGGCTATAAGATTAAGAGAGACAGAGCGACATTTCGAAATTCAGCTGAGAGGTACATTTCGGTAGTTGCATTCATACACGTCTCGTGTTTTGGCTGCCTCCTCTTCTCCCCATCTGCCGTGATGGCTGGCTGCCTGCTCCTGCGCTGGCGAAGCCCCGGCCGCCCGGCCACCCTGCCGCTGTGCCAGGCGATGGAGCCGCCCGGGCAGAGCACACCCTCCCTGCCGCAGTAGGTCCTTACTGATGTTAATGCTGAAATATTGGCTTCGCATGCCCCTTTGAACATTGTTACACCTGCCTGACATTTACATGCCAAAAGTACAAAATGGAAGCACAGGAAAAACTTGAAACACAAAGAGTCAAGTGCAGTTCATTACACAGTGCTTTCATCTTGAGAAAACAGCTGGCTAATGGAAGAGGACTAACTCCTGCCGAGTGGTGGGGGAGACTGCAGGGACGGTGTCGCATGCCCAAGAAATATCCCAGGATTTCCAAGCCCACTGGCATGAGCTATGGTCATAGAAGGACAATTACACCTTCTAGATAGATTATAGACAGCATAAACCCATGTCAGGCATGTTTGCCTGTAACCCTGTGCACTACTGAACCAGGATGACTGGATTTGAGAAAAACTTAAAGACTTACATTGATGTTTCCTGCCTCTGATATCAGTGCATGATGATGATGGATGTATACACCTCTAGACATACTCTGACATATATTGCAGGTGGAAGAAGTGAAAATGAAATTCCTTGTAAAAAGGAGCAAAAAATGATGGTATGCATTTCCACCAAGATAACGGACAAGGAGAAAAAGAAAAAAGATGCACATATGCTCACGTGCATGTACACATGCACACATGCGTGCACTCACATTCGCACAGTCATTGCTGGCTCTGTCACCTCCCAGCTTGCTTGTACCAAAAGAATGAAACATTGTGTAGACAGAAATCTGATTTTCAGTCCCTTATGTTCTGCAGGATATTTCTAAACAAAGTTCTGCTTGTTATCTGCTACAACTAGTTAGCTGTATGTTATTCCATGCTGTTATCTTATCCTATTTATTTAAAAATAAATTCATCTACAAAAATTACTCTTGGTATAGAATCAGAGAATCCTAATCAATGTGAAACACCTGTTCATATTTCTCACTATTTTTATTATTACTTCAGGTCCACTGCATTTGAAAAGCTGGTATGGACTGGCCACTGTTTTTCTTTTTAATAATTGGCAGCCTAACTGCCTAACTGCTCAGTTTAAAACTTCCCAGACATCTCATTAACACTAATGCTCCCAACTTTTCCAAACCCAGAGATTTTCAAGGTCTCAGTGAAAACAAATGGACTTTTTCAAGAAGGAGGTCTGTAGCTTTTCTACCATCTTCAAGAAAGATCAAAAGTCTATTGAAAAATGTTTCATGGAAAGCTCCAAACATTTTTCTGTGTTTGTGTCACTATTTTCATCATTTGCTTTAGTGAAACCAACCATTGCATTAGCATGTAAAGCCTGATATTATTTGTTCAGATATACTCCTCTTTTCTAGCATTCCTTCTTGGTCATTTAACTCATGACTTTGAACTCCACACCATTGTGACCGGGCACAGTTTAAATAACAGGTTCTGTTTCCATATAGGTCATGTTGACATTAAAAAAATTGATCAATTCAAAGTAAAATATTTGTTGTTTCCTGGGAAGAGATTATAAAGTCCTTAGAGAGAAGTTATTCATCCAAGTAATCCTATTTATTTCAGTGGAATTGCTTGTTTAAGAATGTTTTGAACAGAGAAATCAGTCTACAGCATGGCCCATGGTGATTATAACAATTTTTTTTATATGATCACAATTTCAAGTATCATGAGAGG
This sequence comes from Gavia stellata, assembly GCF_030936135.1. Lineage (NCBI taxonomy): Eukaryota > Metazoa > Chordata > Aves > Gaviiformes > Gaviidae > Gavia > Gavia stellata. The sequence continues at coordinate 21,754,715 of NC_082603.1, read as the reverse complement.
GGAAGACTGAGATTTTAGGAGGATGCTGGTTTTCTTCCTCATTGCTGTAAAGCGTCACGTTACCTATGAAAGCATCCTTGGCTATCACGTGAAAATTCTCCTTTCTTAAGGGACAAGACAGATAAAAACTTGTGGAGTTGTTAGTTGCTATAATGCACTCAGTTCCCAGAACCCACAGTTTGCAAATGAAGCTGTCCACTGGCGATTTTCAAATGTAACAGCTTTGCAACTCAGGGATTAAATGGAATCAATGAATGTTTGTCTGGGAGACAAAAATGCACATGCAGACTTTCACATGCAGGCTAGTTGTTTTCCTGGGATGATCCACCTGCCTGATTAAAAGGCTGGGAGGATTCATCCCTCAGAGGACTTGCTGATAAAGTGTAAGTTACTCTGATGATGAGTAAAACCTTTTAAAAAGAGCAAGTGTCTCTCATGGCCTTCACTTTCCTGCCAGTTTCTTGCTAACTGTATTACAGCTGGCCGTCATCTATGCCCCTCAACAGAGATTTTCCTTTCCAGAAAGGACTCCCAAGGGAAAAAAAAGGCAAAAAAAGGAGGAAAAAAAAAAAGCAGGCTCTATTATGAGGTAGGGAAACAAAAAGGTTTTCTTGTGTATATAAGAAAATTTATTTACAAAAGAAGGACAAATCTAGTTTGGATACATCTCAAGTCATGTGTTTATGAATCTTTTCTTAAGTATATATACATATATATTTGTACACATTTATCTTAAATTGATATCATTCTAATGCTTTCATCATATTTCAGTAACGTGTGTTAGTGAAATAGACCTATAGTAAGGTTTCTTATGTGTTTGAAGTAAAGTGATTTACAGATATTAACTAATCTTCAAAACACTTTGGAAACTGAGGCTGAAATTTTAAGTCAGTGTCAGAGCCTGGATTAAGTCTGAAGAGCTAATGAGAACCTTTAGACCAGAGGAATTATGGAAGTGCTTTAGTGCGTTTTCTCTGTAGGAATGGACTTAATTGAAGTAAAGCCTGAGAGGAGGTATCTATCCTCTTCCCTGGTCTACATCCCCTCTATCCACTCAAAAGACTGATTGGTTTGGAAAGTAATTTAAAACAGATAAAAAATAGAACCAGACTGAAACTGCCACATTGATTAAAGCTGTATTTTTATATTTTAAAATATTCAGGGTAGAAATTAAAATATACACCAGTCTCAATAATACTCATTTACTTACCACATTTCTTTCAGCAATTTCTCTGCTGCCCTGGCTAATTGTTCCTTATGTACAATTAAGCATGTAACTCTGCATCACTCCTCCTTTCAATTTGCCTAATCAAATATGGTGATCTTTCTTACTGGTTTCTGTCTGGATTAAAAAGATTTTAATTCTTTCCTCAGTAGTGTATTGACCACTTGAGTTCAGTACATACCAGTCAGGTCTCAGTGCTGTGTTGATAGTTCTACATTTTACAAAGAAGTCTCTACATACAGTGATAAGCTCACCTAGGAGTGCATTTGCTTATATGATTATGAAATCTGTTAACTGCTTGAAAGGAAAATAGTATCTAAAACCTACATAAACAAGTAAGCAGCCTCTTTATGCTACATGCTGTACAAATCCTCTCCAAGCTGAAGATCCTGCCATTCAAACAGAAAAGCAGGATCAGGTAAAGGGGAGTGGATGGGGATGAGATGGAGGTGAGAGGATGGTAAGAGGATGCGATTGCCTGATGTAGGGAAACTCCATGACAAAGGCAGGGACTGTGTTCCCCCAAATCTCAGCCTGAAGTCTTTGCAATGGGATTCTCCTACATCTCTCACATATTCCTGCTTACCTTGACCCCCTTACCACCACTTTCTGACAGAGGTGCTCTTTCAGTAGCTCTTTTACATAAGGAGTCAGAATTTCCTGTAATGGGAGAGAAAACAGTTTAATTTAAGTTGTCAAAATACAATACAATTCAAAAGACGAATTCCTGTGTTCCCCAACTAAACATTCACCTCCTGAGTGCCTTATAATTACATCGACAGTTGAACCCTAGGAAAGGATGAAATTTAATGACATGAAGGGTGTGGGGGAAATGAGCATCAATTTGTTAAATACTGCCTTTTCTCTCTGGATTTTAACCTTTGGAGAGTACAATGCACATGTGAAATGTGATTACAAAGAGAAGAGCGAATAGAAATCCTGTTCAGTTAGAGTATAATATCATAGCTGTATTTAAAATTCCTGAAGCGCTCCAGAGTTCTGGCTGCAGGATGTTTTCCCAAAGTACCTAATGTAAACATAAGCCTGTTTATATTTCAGTAGGTGTGAATAAACTCAGCCAATACTCAGTGCCAAGAAATGAAGCACTTTTTTTTCCCCATCACAACAATTGATGGAAGTAATCAACTTGCTGTGTGTTGCGAATGAGGCCTTCATTCTGCTGTCTCCAATAAACAATATTAATGCGTGTTTGAGAAGCTTGGACGGGATAATTTTCTACAGAGAAAAATCTTCATTTCTTGGTGTTTTTGTGGTAAAAGAAACCCAACACAATGTTTTGCAAGACCAACTCCTGATGTTGTGATGACATGCAACAGATTTTAATGGTTAACTCTTAATCATGCCCATGCTATGAAAAGGGCCATTGTTCCAGAGGTGACAGGAGGAGCAGAGGCAGGGGAGTGATGGCTTAATAGCAAAAGAAATAGTTTTAGTAGCCTGTGGAGCTAGTGGCCTTTTCTTTCTCTTGGGACACTGCAGAGGCAAGCCAGCCACAAAAACACAATTGAGCTTTTGATGTCACTGAGTGGAAAAGCTTAGGTGGGGGGTGCAGGGCAAAGGCAGGATTTTTCTAACACGCAAGGAGGCAATAGCATCAGGTGGAACAGAGTTCCCTGGGTTTGCAACAGATTTTTTAAAATGAGATGTTTCTGTGGAACTGAAACATTTAATCTGTGGCCAAGAGCACAGAAGGGAGGTGGCTTTGTATTTTGTAAAAATAATGAAGCCATAGATCCAGAGCCAAATTTTTGAAGAGGATTCTAAATGCTGTTTTGGGGAAAAGATTATGGAAAGAATTACCGGTAGCTGTTGTCACCTCCAAAGCACCACTGCTGAAAGAAAGTACTGAATAGCTTTTCTAATCTTTTCTCTCATCCCTTTCTTTTGGATGAAGTCAAGCAGAATGTAGTTAAAGGCTCTATTTCCACTGAAATGTTCTGTGTTAAATTAGACCTTCTGAATCCAACCCTTCCCAGCAGATGCGATGCTTTTTTCTTTTCTCCTTTCTTTTCCTCTCTCTTCCTCTCTTTTCCTCTCTTTTCTTTTCTTTTTCCTCTTTTCTTTTCTTTTCTTTTCTTTTCTTTTCTTCTTTTCCTTTCCTTTCCTTTCCTTTCCTTCCTTTCCTTTCCTTTCCTTTCTTTCCTTTCCTTTCCTTTCCTTTCCTTTCCTTTCCTTTCCTTTCCTTTCCTTTCCTTTCCTTTCCTTTCCTTTCCTTTCCTTTCCTTTCCTTTTCCTTTCCTTTCCTTTCCTTTCCTTTCCTTTCCTTTTCTCTCTTTTCTTTTCTTTTCTTTTCTTTTCTTTTCTTTTCTTTTCTTTTCTTTTCTTTTCTTTTCTTTTCTTTTCTTCTTTTCTTTTCTTTTCTTTTCTTTTCTTTTCTTTTCTTTTCTTTTCTTTTCTTCCTTTCCTTTCCTTTCCTTTCCTTTCCTTTCCTTTCCTTTCCTTTCCTTTCCTTTCCTTTCCTTTTCCTTTCCTTTCCTTTCCTTTCCTTTCCTTTCCTTTCCTTTCTTTCCTTTCCTTTTCTCTTTTTCTTTTCTTTTCCTTTTCTTTTCTTTTCTTTTCTTTTCTTTTCTTTTCTTTTCTTTTCTTTTCTTTTCTTTTCTTTTCTTTTCTTTTCTTTTCTTTTCTTTTCTTTTCTTTTTTCTTCTCTTCTCTTCTCTTCTCTTCTCCTCTCTTTGCTTTGCTTTTCCTCTCTTCTCTTTCCCTCTCTTCTCTTTTCTTTTCCTTCCCTCTCTTCTCTTTCCCTCTCTTCTCTTTTCTTTTCCTTCCGTCTCTTCTCTTTCCCTCTCTTCTCTTTTCCTCTCTTCTCTCTTCTTTTCATAATAAATCAGTGTTTAGTTACTTGACTTTTACGTGGTACAACCTTTGACAACTTCTTGACTTGCTGAATATTCAAAGTGTACTGTTCAGAGTGTTCAACAATACCAATTGCCTTGTTAGCACTTACAATACAGGGGAGGAAAGGGAAAAGGTTCCAGGAGCTGTAACTCACACAGGTTTGTTACATGTCTTGAAAACATGGACTGCACCGAAATCAAACATGAACTGACAAAGGCCTTTATGATTTTTAGCTCTGATCTAGCTGCATATGCATACATATTCATGCATACCCACTTTTAGTTTGCATTAGGGCTTCGCACAACTTTCTGGCTTTGTGGAAGCAGAAAGCTAGGTTTCAACCTGTGTGGGCTCACACCCACTTCCACCCTCAAATTTGACTATGAGCTTTTGAGTTCAAGCAAACTTAAAATTGCAAAGTGAAACACCATCAAAACCAATGAGTTTTCTCTGGCTTGGTGTCAAAAGTGAGAGAAACTGCACATTTTGCACGCTTTTGGAATACGGCTTCATGGGAACATTTCTAAAACATTAATCATCCTTTCAGGAGACTTCAGGTCTCATGCTTTACATTCGCTAACACATATAAATCACAAATCTGGAACACCACTTCTGATCTCAATTATATTTGACACAATTCTCTTGTCATCAGTTGGGTTAAACATGTTTTATACTGGGTCCTGGTCCTATAAACAGTTTAATAATACAGCTTTAAAATTAAGCATATGCATAAATGCTTGGAAGACCGCAGTCTCAGTTTCAGGCTGTGGAACTTCAGTTTTCAGAAGGTAAAACTGTTGTATTATGCGATCATTTTTCCAGTTTTCTTCTTATTGTTTTCCCTATCTATTTTTAGTTTATAAGAATTTCAAGTAATGTCACACTAAACTTCAGCGGAAGCTTGAAACATTGCATTGTTTGACTAATTAAGACTAAAAAGTTTCTCTTGAACAAAATGTCATATCCCTCAATTATATCTAATGAGAAAAAACATAATTCTTAATAGGCCTCTTGTAAATTAAATAGCTCCTTTTGAAAATAAGTGAGAATTCATAATTATTTGGTAGAAACATGAGCTAAAACCCTATTGAAATTTATATATTAATAAAAGATTATTATCTAAGGAAGAATGTAATTAATAATTGTTGAAAAAAAAGGAAAAGTTGTTTCAGTTCAAAAAAGTTAACGCTTTTCTGTGGTTCCTTATAAAAACACAGAAATAGGAGATATTGTCATAGCACTTTTCTTAACTATAGAAAAAATTAAGATATTGTGTTCCTGCTGCTTCCCCAAAGAGAATTTACGAAGCTGTACTTAGCATGCTATGGATATCCTAAACATGCAGAAGAACCTTAAAAGCAAATTTTGGAAATATATGAATCAGCAAGTTCTTAGCCAAAAATTTGCAGAGTTTAACCACAGGCAAGTTGGCTTAGCTATGACATAAGTAACTCCTATTTTACTGACATTAGTTGAAATCATCAATGAATTGATCAGAAAAAGTAGTAATTCAATGTAGTTTTTCATTTCAAATTTGATTTTAACACTAACTGAATAACATTGTGCCTGTCTCCTATTTCTCCTAAACTGTTGGAATTTACAGTGGTTGAGTAAATGTATAATAATAATAATAATAATAATAATAATAATAATAATTTGTATTTATACAATGGCATTTTTTATCTGTATATGCACACAAAATCTTTGAAATAAATTCTTTAAGTTGGATACCTGAATGTCACACTAGAGTATCCATGAAATGTGTTCCACTCATGCTGTTACATGAAAGCTTCTGGGACTGGTCAAAGTTCCCTAAATCGCGAAATAATTTCCTCTGCAATAAGCTGGGAAAATTTTCCAAGAGTTTCTTCATCCACTAAAGAAATTACTTAGTTCTCCTCCTCCTTCCCACCCAGAAGCACTATCTTCCAGGTTACTTTGCTATCTGCTCATGATGGATAAGAGCAGGAGCAATTTAGATACTCAAAGAAGTCTGATTTGTAGTCTGAAAGTAGAAGTCATTAGCAAAATGCTATTTGGCTAGTGGCAGCTTAAACAGTGATATATGATTTTCACTCACTTTAAGTAATTTCTGCACAATTCTTAGCTCTTATTTAAGTGAATCTAGGAAATTTTCTCTGTGAAATGGAAAGATTTGTGCACGTTAAATGGGAGATTATAAAACATTGTTTTTGCAGCTGTCTGATCTCTTGTTAGTTAACACATTTTTCATATACTTCCTCTTCTCTGAATTCTGGTGTACTTCAGACACAAAACTGAACAAGACTAATACAGTTTCTCGGTTTAGTCTGGTTTGGACCTAGAAATAACTTTTAGGCGTAAACAACTGACCTAATTACATATACAGTGCAGGCATTAAAATGCAATATGGCCTGCAAAATGCAGTATGGTCAGCAAAATACTACAGACTTCAAACCAAAAAAGCTGCAAAACTTACTTGTAAAATTTGCTTTACTACAGACAGACACAACCAGGTTAGTAATAACAGTGTGGGCTTAAAAACTAAAGGCAGCTATGTTTCAATTCAGGAGTCTGGAGAAAAAGAGAACAGCAAAGGGAAACCCCTGAAAATTGTACCTTCCCACGAGAAGCAACTTTGTTTTCTGAAGGGACATCAGTTATAATACCCTGAATGCTGTAGTGAAATGCTTACTAAATAGGAATGAACACTGTACTTTAAAAACAAATCTAACAAACAATCAGCTTTTTTTTTTTTTTTTTTTTTACGGTCACCCTTTTATAGTCTCCCTAAGAGATTTACAGTCTCTATAGCTGTAAACGGTGTGACTGAGTGATCTCTCAGTGAGAACTGCCATGGTACTGTTGCTTCCCAGCAGGCAGTCCAGTCAGATGATGTAGAGTGGGCATAGGGAGACAGATCCCATTTGAATGCATGAAAAAAACATGATGCTGAAATTTCATAGCTGTTGTAGAGTATATTCTAGAGGCCTGATCCTCATTTTTTGCATGCTTGGAGCTTCCATTCAAACATAATGCTGGATTTGTGCAAAACTGCACTCTGTCACTTGTTTGAATTTATCAGCATTTAATTTATGCCAACTCTGAATGCACTGCAGGGCAGCACGGAAATCACAGGAACCACACGTGGCTGATGACCGTGCTGCTTTCGTTCCTGTATCAGCCAGGGCTGCAAAGCCACACACCCTGGCCTTTCGCAAAGGCAGAGGCAGCAGAAGAAGCACTCCTGAAATTTCTTACCACAGATGCCTCATCTGTAAATTGGGACTAATAGCCCTTTGCTATTTTGAGCAGTCCTTAAGGTAGAGTTCAGACCTCTCTAATAGATTCTACTTTCAGCCTCAAATGGTTTCTCCTGTGTCCAACAACCTGCTTCTGCAAAAGTTGCTGACTAGCTTGATAAGGAGCTGGATTAAGCTATTTGTTATCTGCCTGTATTGTACCCCAGATACTTATCTATCTAAGGCACTTATATCAGCACCTTAACACCTAAACACTTCCCAGTCTATAATGGAAAGTATTTTCTTTATCATAGTCTTGGAAATAGTATTCTTTTCAATTTATAGATGGGGAACTGAAGCGGAGAGAGTAAATGACTTTCCTGCAGTTTTAACAAGAATCCTGAGGCGGAGGAAAGACCTGCCCCTTGCCTGGCTGTGTGTCAGGCTGTGGCAACAACCGCCTGACAGGGGAAATGAGAGCAAGTTGGGGGAGAGGGAGGAAAAGATGTTTTAACAAAATGTATTCTTTTGGTTATTTATCAGCCATATATCCAATTCCATAAATTGCCCTGATCAAAAGGGACGTGGGAAGCTCATTAAAACCAAGGATTTTTTTCGCTTTTTTCTGTTTTGGATCATATCATATACATAACAGCATAGTTTACAAAAACTTATCAAGAATGTAAGCATCTTTTAGGAAAAGTTTTTGTTGCAACCTCTACATATCCCCTTGTTGGGGAAAAAAACCCAAACAAGACAAAATAAACCACACATCCAAGTAAAGTAAGACTTAACTAATTCTTTTACAATCATGAATCCTCGTAGAATTACTTTAAGTTGGCAAGATACACTTTATTGTTTGTTAAGACAGAAGAAATTTGCCTCAAACAGGGAAATTCACCTTACAGTAGCAAGAAATCCCATCTCTTCTTACCAGAAACAATCACAATTGAAGAGATAAGTATGGTTATTTTGAAATATAGTCTGATAGAACAGAATTTTGAATTAAAATGAGAATAAATTTTGAACTACAATGAGAATAAACCCAACTATTTTGAAGGAATCGGTCAAAAGCAATTAACAATTAACAGAACATTAATGCCTTTTGTTCTAGCTGGCAATTAGTAATTAGCCACTAGTTGGGACCATATGTCACATATCTGCTATGGAAATTAAAATGACTGACAAAGGAAATTAGTATGACTGGGGTCAGTGATTATATTGAGCCAAGTGAGTATGGGCCAAGCTAGTGCATATGTATTGCATATTATGTTTTATTTGAAGTGTGCTGGGAGCTGAAGGAGAAAGGCCCTGAAAGGGATGGGAGGAGAGAAGGAAAAGGCTCCTTCCCTAAATGCAGCTGTGTGTGTGCAGAGGGGGATCTCTTAGAGCAAACAGGGAAGCTACTGCATGAGAATCAGGGAGAAGATACACGGCTAAGTCTACGAGGTAATAGCAAGGGAGAGAGACTTAGTGAATACTATGGAGAGTTTGGGCAACCTTTAAAGCCACTGAAAGAGTGAAGGATTGGTCCCATGAGGACAGACTGACAGGGAAAAGATTGGTTTCCTGTCTTTCTTATTTAGTCTTTCCCCTGTGGCATGTCTGAGATTTTTTTTATCTGAAGTGTTTTCTATCTTATAGTTTTGTTGCCTCTTCTTAGTGGCCTTCTGTTTTATAGCCTGGAAGCCATATAGGTGTTTTATGTCCTTATTTTAAAGAAAAAGGGCAGACAGTTCCATACAGAGCTCTGGCAGGCATGTGGTCCCACCGCTAAGTTTCTTTGCATTTCTTTGCATCTCCTATAGTTAAGCAATGAGGTAGTATCCCTTGAGAAGTTAATCTCTAAAGAACCACAAAGGTGAGATTTTTCCCTGGGGTGGGGCAGTAACATTCTCTTCTGAGAGATGATACCACAAGGGTGAGAAAAAGTGATCCTGATGGTGGGCAGGGTGGCTGAATATGGGTAGGTGAGTCCGTGAGATGTGAGAGATTTCATTCACCTCCTAAGAAAAGCAGATGCTATTCTCTTACAAAATACTTTTTTTCTTTTCCTTTTTTTTAAAAAATGGTAGAATGGGCTATGGTCTGTGAGCCATTCAGCAGAAATTTTAGTTTGATTCCTGCCAAAATTGGTTTTAAATGCAGAAAAGTGTCAAGTTATTCCTTACTATAAATAGAAAATACAGTGGGGAAAAAAAAGGCAAAGTATAACATATCTATGTCATAACTATTTAAATTATTGCCGTAAATTGTATATCAGACATTTGTTGTCTGAACTAACAGTAGGTAAGCAATCTAAGGAAAAAGGAGTTTCTCTTTTATATCACTTCTATCACTTCATGTTAAATGTCCCTGTCTCACTATGTTGTTGGGGAGAGCACTGGCTAGTGTTACATTGCAACACAATCTAGGTGACATCATGCAACAAGACAATTGCAATTTAAAGAAAAAAGGGGGTTAAGATAAATCAGCCCTTACTACAAGAGCTGTTTAGCAGGATTATAAAAGGAAAACAGTTTCTTCAATTACAGTAAACTGTAGTCCATCCTCTGACTCTTCTCTGGCTGAAGGTGCAAAGGGAAGCATTTGTACAGGCTTTGTTCTACAGAAAGATTCTTTTCAAGGTGACCTTTGCACACAAACCAGTCCCTGGACGCTCTCTCACTTATTGCAGTTAATATTAGCTGGAGAGCCTCAGCTTCAGGGCTTATTCTTTCAAAAGCGCTCAGGCTCTGCTGAGAGCTAAGGTGCCTGAGAGTAACTTCAGGTAGGAGTAATGATTATTCCTTGAAGTGAAGCAGTCCCTGAGGAGAGTGGCTCCTTTTCACGGAGGATTACATAGTCCATGCTTCTCCTTGCATCAAGCCAGCTGGGCTGCCTGGTGCTTGAGGTGGCACTGGGCATAACCCAGCTTGTTTTGGCTAGCACATGGCTTGGCTTTGTGTCAATGACCGTCTCCATTATCTAGTTGATACACCGAGAGTATCAAAGGTAAATCTCACAGCTAGCTGTCTTTAAAAGAGTAGCAAGATTGCTGCTGGCCCTGTTGGTATGTAGAGAGAAGAGCAGGTCAGATGGTCAGGAGGCCCTAAGGGGGGGAAGTGCTCTAAAGAAATGTGCTGGAGAACACAGAGAGCTGCCTGGATATGCCAGACCTCATTTGTATGATGGATATGAAGTATTTGTGACATTTTTGTTAAAACATCACTCTAGGTAACCCTGGAGTGAGCATGATGTTTGTATTCATGTTTGGAAATGTTTGTACAATGTTTCTGGGAGAGAGGGGTCATCAAAAGCTCTGTCAAAGTCTTCAGCAATTGCAGAAAGGAAATAGAGAGGAAAAAAAAGCCAATGGAAGAGTTTTCTTTCAGGTCTTCTGTATTTTATAGTGAGAACTGGGAGAGGGTTTGGAGTGTCACTGATGTCTCCTTGAAATAACTTTAGGCTTGATGTAGGGACTGTTAAAAGAAGAGGAAGAGGAACAGTTGTGGTGAAGCTCATAGGAGCGAGGAAACCAAAAGTGAGATGGAAAGCAAGCGAGATCCCTTGGGCTGATTTCAGCAGTGGACAGAAGGAATGCTGGAGGGGCCCCAGCAGCCCTACCGAGCTGTGATCACTGCAGCAGCTCCAGGTAGATCCTGCTTAACACTTACATGTCCTTAACAGTCCCATGAACTACAGACCCAGTGAACTACCTGTACCTTTAATCAGAGGAGGAAGACCATATCATCTGATATACCACCATCTCTGTCCTGCTGGAATAGCCTGGAGCAGGTAGACTTGCTAATCTTAATTATTCAAGTTTCACAAGTTAGTCTTTTCTTGTATCTCCCTCTCATCTGGTTGGTTTTGCTTAATAATCCCCTGGTTTGGAGGGATTGGTTTATTCTTATCATAGTTGGAAAATTAAGAAAGTTTGCTCATTCTTGAGCACAAATAGTTAAATCTCTTTTTTTTTTTTTTTTTTCCCCCCCTGGGTGTGGCTTGCTCTGTTATTCAAATCTTATTAGGAACACAGAATATAAACCCCTATATTTGGCACAGGGTCCCAGTGGATCCAGCATTCTTCTACTGCTGAGGAAACTGTCTTGGGGTTTATGATTTTTTAATAAAATATGTGAATAGTTACTCATGTAAATGTTCTACTTTAATTATTGATAGGATTTCCATCCTCCTAACGTTATACCTAAGGCATCTTTCTCAGTTCTTTTGTATTTATCACTCTGTATAATATATAGAGAGAATATACATATTTCTCACTGTCATTTTTCATCTGTATGAAAAAACACATCAAGTGTTGGTCGGCAAGGGAATAGAGACAAAAAAGCATTGGCATCTGTTGACAAGTTTTTGCTTTCCTAGCAGAAACCTTTGCTTGCTTTATGCTTTATTATTTCAATTAATGGGCAGCCATATATCCAAGTATTTGTTAGCTTAAAATAATGTTGAGTTTATAGGACTCCCCAATTTTACCTTAAAAAGTGAAGTATTCTGTCAGTGATTTTACAAGAGTAGACAAGCATGAAATTAATTTTATATATTAGCACTAGGTAAGCTTGCAGCTTGCTAACATTGGTAGGAAATTTTACTAGAACTGTAATATAAGGCTGTGGGGATTTTCCCCCCTTCAGCTAGGTGAATTTCTTCAGCAATTCAAACCTCTAATAACTTTTTTAAATAGGGTATCTAAATTTCTATACTGGGAGTTCCTAATCTAATTCTACTCTGCCGCCTTGTGTGTGTGTGTAGCTGTGATATAGAATATATTTTTGTATACATAATATTATTATGGCACTATATAGTTAGATTGGTGCCACGCTGGGAAATTTAGACTCACTGAATTAGAGAAAGCTTGTTTTACAGCTCAGTTGAAAGTAGGGCTGAATAAACATCGAGATGTTTGTCCACTGTCCTAGTATATGGGCTCCTGTTTTAAGGCAAATGAATTGCCAACACAGTAGAGCTCACGATATTCTTCAGAAACAACCATTCCCCTCCTCCCATGGATACTCAAGGGAGAGGTTTGTACTCTGTGACTGATTTCTACCTGCTGGATGACTGGGTTCCTCCTGACACATCCAGATGTGGCTGATTCAGATTCTTGCATAAACTGTTCAGCCAGCTACAGCTGGAAACAGCTCTACCTGAGAATCACCATGCCTTTACTATATCTTTCTTCTCAAGTCATTCTTTATTTACATGATCACATACTTGCATGCATTCCAGTACAACCATTCTAGGAATTGGTTCTGCAGGTTGAAAGCCAGGTTGTATTTTTATACCAGTGTATTTCTACTACGTTTTGATAATGTCTGTCTTTCAGCAATCAAGCAAGCAGGCCTAAGTTTAACAGTAGATCAAGAAGTACTTGTAACTTGCTACTACAGTGTATCTTTGAATATTTAATTACAGCACATAAGGACTTGTGATAGTTCTAAGCATGGTACTGGACAGCTTCTAATGTAGTTGTATAATCTCATCTTTTTTTTGTCTTGAAAAGGTAAAGTAAAATAATGTTTTTTCTGCCTTTCATTGTAAATTAGAGTTTTAAATAATGTGGCTGCCATTCAAATATGCTAATTATGCTATATTATTTTACAGACCATTAGACACGCCTATAAAAATGTGTCTTAAGCTCTAAGCCTTTTGATTAACTTGTTGAGACTCAATATTTCCCAGTACTTGCTTGAGACTGGTAATTGGCATTCAGAGAGGTAGCAGAATGCACCTGCCATTCTGACCACTGGTGACCTTCACTATGAATTAACTGCAAAATCCATGTCTGGCAGTTAATTGAATGAAGCTGTGAACTTGTAAGTGGTAATGGTTATGATTAGTGTATAACATGCCATAACAGTAATGATGTAATCTTGGTCTCAAGAGACTTAGGGTTGAAGTCTTGGGGGTTTTATATACCAAATTAAAGAGGGGATAAATGACAAGTGGGAATCTTGAAAGGGGGAGAGAGAGAAAGGAATCCCTCTTCTCTTCTTCCCAAAGACTCTAAAGATAAAAATATTTAATTGGATTTGAGAGGTTGGTGAACTTTTTATTCCCATCAAAGTGCTTCATCTGTCTTTAAGGTAGAAAGAACTGTCAGCAGCCCTTTCATCTGGGCTAGGAGAGATATTTGTCACTGTGGTTGGATGCAAGGAGTAGTATTAAAATGACTAGGTTTTGTCGTTGTTTCAGGGAGCTGGAGAGCATCCGTGGCTCACTGGGGCACATGCTGTGTGTAGTATGTACGTGTGGACTGGCTTATATGCTACTTCTTTGTCAGATACTTTCGTAGTCATTACAGTAATGAGATTAGTGATGCAAAGCTGATCGTGCTTTCTTTAGACTTTACATTTTTGTATACTAGTGACAAATATGAACTGAGCAGCCAGAAAAAGACATTTGGTAAGGATGATGTGGGTATATCTAAGCACACCCTGCATGCAAGGAGGAAAATCTTTTGTAAACTGTATGGATCCTGCTGGGCTTTTAGCTTTAGACCCACAGATAAAAAGGAACTTATCTTTTGTGAAATTTGCTTCTGACTTCATGCCCTGTTTATATGCTTGTTAGAATATAACATCTTGCAAGGATACTCTACAAGGCATGTTGCTGAACCAATAAATGAGAGAAATGAAGCCTTTCATGGCTGTTGTATCAGGTCAGTAATCAGCCTGCTCGTAAGTTGAAATGGAGTGTATGTCCAGAAATGCAAAGGAAGACTTTGCAAAGTGCTGCCAGTCTAGTTTAAGCATTGCATTCTCATTTTAACAATAGTTGTACTACTGCATCACAAAAAGTGTATTTCAGAAATCTGCATATTTACACTAACAGATTAATTACGTAAATGATATTTTAATATGAATGAATTATGGGAACCAAATTTAACTAGCGTTTTGGAAGAGTAATGGAGTAATAATCTAGCTGTTAAAATGGTCAAAGATCTGCATCGTGGGAGTTACATTAACCTTACTAGTGATTTAGTGCATCGTAATGGAGTTAGGCTTTCTCTTGTCAGTACATTTGTGACCTAGCTATAATAAAACTCATGGCAAGAGAGATTAAGACATAAGCATATGCCTTCTTTGTGTAGTCCACATGAAAACTTCATTGTGGTTGTGTTAATGCATACAAGTGCATGCATTGAGTAATATGACCAGACTGTGTACCTGTATGTTTACACCAAAAATAGAAATTAAGTACTAGCTAACATGATGAATCCACTCTCATGCATTATAGGAACACAGATAGACTACATTATTTCTTCTTGTTATCACCAGAGTAAGGATGGAACTATGCCTCTCTGGGGATGTTACTCTGAGCTTTTTCTTTAACTTTTTAAGAACCCGTCCTTTACATACATCATATAATCATTTATATGATTCTGAATACATGCCAAGCCTAATTGTATCAAATGTTTTATTTTTTTCCCCTGAACACGTTCCTTGACCGTTATTTGATTCAAAAAGTATAAGGCAGTATATGATTTTCTATGCTCCCACACTTAACTCCAGCTTTGTTCCTTTTTGCTGAAGTTACTGCAGTTCCATGAGGTCTTGGCACATCTTGTAATGCATGATCCTGAATAAACAGCTTACTCTTTGGTTTTGTTTCTAAGTCAAATGAGTTTAGTGCAGTTATACTACATGTCTTTTTGAAACCTTCCTAGCGAATTTGATTGAAACTGACACATGTTTTCACAAATTATGGATGGAAAGAATCAGTTAATACAGGTCTTGTGATGGCAAGAGGCCAGGTAGAAGAGAGGGTCTATTAGCAACTCCTTGGAGGGAAAGATCACCTGGAGCCTATATTAGGCATCAGAGAATCCATAAAGAGAAGAGATTTAGAGATGTCCAGACCTGGGACATGCTTCAGTCAGGATTCATGTTATCTTGGACATCCCAATCAACTAATCTGTAGGAATCCAGGCTCCCCTATCTGCAGGTCCCAGAGCATCACTTTCTTCAGCGGGTGCACACATCCTGTGAGGATTTCAGGTCCTTCAGTCGTCCTAGGAGTGTGAAATTATGGCAGAGCAGAAGCTGAACATGGTAGGAGCCTGGAAAGCTGAGCGCTATTCAAGATTGTGGCTAGAAGGCCACAACCAAAGCTAAAAACATATTTAAAGGAAAATAAATGCCTCAACCTGAAAGCTTGAAGAAACTTTTTGGCTCTTTAAAGCATGGAATTCAGATGATTTCTTTCAAAACAGATTCTGAGACAGAAGCGCACATCTATCCATGGGTAACTCAATGTCCAGGAGTCCCGTCACTTTTGGCCTGTGTAATGCATGCACACATAAATGTTCTATTTCTACACTCTAACAGAATTGAAGTCCATTACTGCTGTATGTTCAGACAAACCTTTTGGCTTCTCTGCTTTTATCAACAGACATGGTATAGTTAGTTATCATATCGCTGATAATTGTTCTAATAATTAAATTTTACATCATTTACTTATCTATATAATAGCAAATATCATTACTGTTAAATGCAGTGAGCTGACCTCTTGACAATCTAGATTTCAATACTGCTTGTACCACTAATGAAAGATTTTTCTGAGCCAACGTCTTTGTCCTTAGGACAAATGTCTGTACTTGACAAAGTTCTTTTTCGGTTTAATTTCTAGCTCTGCACTAGAGTTTGAATCCCTGATCCTGATTCTGCCAAGCACTGAGCTCTCCATGTGAAGTTTTTCTGCTATTGTCACTGGCGAGAGCCGAGGGCGTTCAGCACCTGGCAGGAACTGGCACTTTGATGGCAAGCAAGGATATTGCAAAGCAGGATTAAAGTGCACTTGCTGACAGAGCTGTTTGAAGAGGCTTTCAGAGCACCTGTCCATGCTGTGCCTGACTCTAGACTTTGCTATCAGTCCCTCAACCTCATTAGCACCAAATTCATTCTCAAAATTAAATAAATAAGAGACTGTGACAGCGCTATTTAGTTCCTGCAGCATGCCTAAGATATTCCCAAGTAATAAAATATAACATCTTACTGTTCTTTCTCCCACAGGGCAACTTAAGGAATATAGTTGTTCTGGATGCCTTGCCCCAGAACAAAAAGAGAAAGGGTAAAACATTAAAAATGCCTGAAGTTTCTTTAGTTTTCAATAAAATGTAGTTTGCTTTTTTTTTTTTCCCCCCCCAAACCAAGAAAGCAGATGGAAAACAAAATAAAATACATGGTTTGGGGGTTTTACTTGTTCTGAGAGTTTTTTGTTTTCACTGTATTTTGGTGGTGACCGTTATCATATTAAATCAAAAGGGGCAAGAGAACAATACATCTGTGTAGTTGGAATTGCTCCCTACCCTTTGGACTTATCTTGGAATAAAAAATTATTTTTTTGAACTGATGGGTGAATTCAAATTTCTAGAGGCAAAGAACATTGAGGAGGTAATTGGTTTTCTATAAAAACTTTCAAGATTGAGAAGAAACCTTGCCATAATAAATGAAACTATTTGGGCAGAAAGGAAAAGAAAAGGGGAAAAAAAGAAACATGAAAAACAAGTACTTTGAGAAAGTCACTACTTTCCTGTAATGATGAACCTGTAGTTTAGGAATATTCCATTCATTTTTAATGAAAATTTCATATGCGCAGTATTTTTGGTAAAAGGCTACTGGAGACATCTATTTTTTTTTTATAGAAAAGGGAGACTATTCCACTGACAACACAGAAACAGAGCAGTCCTTTGGTATGTTTTAGTGATTATCATTGACCTAGGGCAAGAAACAGGTTACTTCCCAAGTTAGCTTTAATATTCACTAGCAGCTCTTCTACCCTAGCAAGAACTACACTGTCTTCACCCTAACACATCACACAGCCAACTTCCATAAAAATATCCCAGCTGAGACTGCTACCCCAAAATCCAAAGATTTGGTGAGTTCATAAATGAACTCACCTGCTGCTGTTATCTGAGCATCTTCCATGCAATTTCCATACTGTAACAATGAAGATGAGAATAAACTAGATAGATCAGGGAAGGGTGCATGAGGAAAACTCCAGACTTAATTAAATTTAAGTTTCTTACATAAATAAAGTGCCTTAATTTACAGATTTTTTTTTTTTTTTTATGGCACCTATAAAGCTATATGTAGAAAGAGATCATTGTTTCATGTCATTTGTAAAGTTGCTGGTGCATATGTGTCCTCTGACTGGCTTGATGGCTTCTGCAACATTACCGGATAACTGCTAGAACCAATTTAAATCAAATTACATGCATAAATCTAATTATCTGCTATTGTTTATAGAAGTGAGCCCTGAGGGATTTAACAGACAGGAAAGCAAAGTGTGAAAAAAAGCTTTGAAGTGGGTGGTTCTGTAACACTGCCCCTCAGCTTTCAGGTGTTCAAAACTACAGGAAATTAAAAAAAAAAAAACCCACCACTGTGACTCTCGCACAGTAAATCATTACATCAGGCTTCTGATTGGTTCTTTTTATTCACTTTGTGCTACAATGCCACTCAGACTAAAAATTACTCATTCGTGACTGGAACATATTTAATATTTGAATCAGAAAAATAACAAATAGTTTTAGTCTTCCCCTTTCATCTCGCCTCTTCTCCACTAAAAATATTAGAAAATAAAAAAGAAATTTTAATTTTAATTTCATTAGTTACTATTTTAAAGATGGTTTTGTTATTATTTTGTCTGTTTTGAACCTTTCACAATGTTATTCTTTTTCTCATTTTGTGTTTTTCACTGATATCTATAATTTCAAATTCTTCAATAATTTAAGAACATCTTGGGGATTGTCTTCTAATAGCGTAAATCAGGAGTAAATCAACTGAAGTTAATTTAAAACAGATGCAATGGGCTTGAAAATCAAATCTTTTTCTCTACTGTATTATCTTTTAAACAAAGTTGTTTTTCTTGTTTTTAACTACATATGTTTATTTCATGTTTGCTCTGTGTTGATTAGATCTCTCTGGATGGTTAAGACAAGCCTACTCAAGTTATAACAGGAGCAGTGCCTGTGAGCTCAACTGATAGGAAATGCTTTCCAGTTTTGCTGATGATGGCAAGTGTTTTACCAACACTTTGCTGTCTGTTACAAGACACAACAGTTTTAAACAGAATTGCATTTCTAATTGATAATATCTAATCAATAAATTCAAACCTGAGAGTACTAAAAACTCATGCAGTTTATATGCTGTTCTCTTGTTCTCTGTGAAGTTTTTTTGTGCTGGAACACGGTATCATGAATGTTTTCATGAACTTTCCTGTAAATTACACTGCTTGCTTTTCAGAGATTGCTTTGTTCCTTAACAACCTTTGAACTTTTTTCTTTCTCAGAAAAACTAGTGTGTAGTGCTATAAATTACAGTTCTCATAAGCTGTGCTATTCATCTTTTTTAGAGAAGAATACTTGACATATAGAACTCTAACACATGACGCTTAAAAGAAGTATAGTATTGGCATTATTTTCTCTCTTGCTGCTTAGTGGAGTAGGTGTGAAACCAATACAGGGAAGACAAGAAAGAGGTGGTCAGCTGCTCTGGACATGATTTCGGATTTTGAAAGTTCTCTGACCTTTGCCATTCATTCTTCCACACTATAAACAAACTTTTATTGTTCTTAAATACTTAGGTAGCTGTTAACAAAAATTAAATAAGTCATTGCTCAAAAAATATCTGTAATGCTTCTAGCAAGGCTTTATCTTTATGACACTAACGATAATCCCTTGTGTAATTAACTGTAGAGTGGTTATGCATGCAGTATGCAGTCCATGACAAGCCTCATAGAAAATACATCAGTATTAGCCACAGGTGAATTCATTTAGAAAGATTAATGACTGCACCTGAATTTTAATGTCTGAAAAGGGATGGAACACTGAATCCTTAATTAAAAAGTTGAATGACTGGTATGGTTTGTTTAACATCGCAAATTTCAATGGGAGATTTTTATATTCAAATGAAGTCTGCAAAGGAAAGCTTTCGTTAGAAGATGGTGAAGTAAGGGTGAAAAGCAAAAATGTTTTATGTGCTTTACTTTATGTAAATCGATACATGGATCAGTAGCTTTGATATGGATCAAATGAAGTATAATTATGGCTCCTCTCTGTTTACAGTGAATATGGGGCAAAGAATTCTTAAGAAATGCAAGGCATTGCTACTCTCTTACTGATATAAAGTTAGATGAGAAGAGCAGTAAAATTGACGAGTGATCTTATTCTTTCCTTAATGAGATGGTTTCCTCTTCATTATTATTTTACAAAGTTTTTAATGAACAGAAAGTAACCTTGAAAAACACTGTTACAATCCCATTCCCAGAAGATGCTTAACTCACTTTTTTCAAGCTCAGCTTTCAATTACTAAGTTAGTTAAAAGTAATTCGGAGAACCACCATTATCAATGCAAACAGTGTCTTTCAAAAATTTCTTACATTTTAATATTTAATAAAAAGAGAGGCTAGATTTTGAGAGGAATAAATAATTGAAGTAGAACTCTCATACCTGTTCAGAAATGCTAACATAAGGGACATCTGAATGTACTGTTGCTACGCTGCCTAAAAAACATCTTTAAAAACCCTCTGCTGACTGCTTTCGGTTAGTCTTAATCATGGGAAATGTATTCTAAAAACTGGAACCCTGGTAAAGCTTATTTGAACATCAAAATGGATCAGTGTTTTCAAAAGCGAGACTGTGACGTTTATCTACTGACCTGAATAGATACCGAAGGTCAGTTGTTCTGCTGTCTTATTCCTAACAAATGAGAGTCACCCAAACTTTATTTTTAATGAGATCTCCTTCTCTTTAACTGCAGTACCAGACTCTAGGAAAGCAAGTTTCTAAGCAAAAACAAGAAAACTAGTTCAGTCGAAGATTGTCTTCCTAATAACCTAATTATATTTCCCATTGCTCCACTTTTATCCACTCAGAAAAGGAACATAAACCAAAAACTTTGAAATAAGAGAGAGAAGAAAGAAATGGGAAATCAAAAGTCAAGGAAGGAGTGCCAGTGATTTATCCTGGGAAGCGCCTGTGACTACTGCTCGCAGCTGTAGTAAAGCAGATTGCGATGCTCTTTAGCTGCAGCACAGTGCCTGCTGTACCGCTTTTACTGCCAAGCAGAAGCATAGCTTAATTCTTGACCACTTTCCAAGGAGGCCTATTTTTAATGAAAGAAAAGGGAGGAGGTATTTGGAAAGCCGCGTGGGGGTGTGTGTAGATCACAGAATCATAGAATCGCTAAGGTTGGAAAAGACCTGTAAGATCATCAAGTCCAACCACCAAACCAACACCACCATGCCCACTAAACCATGTCCCACAATGCCTCATCCACACATTCCTTGAACACCTCCAGGGATGGTGACTCCACCACCTCCCTGGGCAGCCTGTTCCAATGCTTTACCACAATCTCAGTAAAGAAATTTTTCCTAATATCCAGTCTAAACCTCCCCTGGCGCAACTTGAGGCCATTTCCTCTTGTCCTGTCACTAGTCACTTGGGAGAAGAGACCAACACCCACCTCTCTGCAACCCCCTTTCAGGTAAATGTAGAGAGCGATGAGGTCTCCCCTCAGCCTCCTCTTCTCCAGACTGAACAACCCCAGTTCCCTCAGCCACTCCTCATAAGACACGTGATCCAGACCCCTCACCAGCTTCGTTGCCCTTCTCTGGACACGCTCCAGCACCTCAATGTCCTTCTTGTAGTGAGGGGCCCAAAACTGAACACAGGATTTGAGGTGCGGCCTCACCAGTGCCAAGTACAGGGGCACCATCACCTCCCTACTCCTGCTGGCCACACTGTTTCTGATACAGGCCAGGATGCTGTTGGCCCTCTTGGCCACCTGGGCACACTGCTGGCTCATATTCAGCCGGCTGTCAATCAACACCCCCAGGTCCTTTTCTGTGGGGCAGCTTTCCAGTCACTGTTCCCCAAACCTGTAGCGTTGCATGGGATTGTTGTGACCCAAGTGCAGGACCCGGCACTTGGCCTTGTTGAAACTCAGGACCCGGCACTTGGCCTGATGTGTGTGTTTGTATGCATGTATAAACACTCTTTCAGTTACTCATGTAAACTACCTGCAACATTTGCCAAGACACAGAAAACTAGAACATTATACATATATACACATATCACTTATATATATGTGTCTCTGTGTGTGTATACATAATATATATTGTTTTAGTTTTCAGGTATATCAGCTGTTTGAATGCTCAGTTGAAGAGGAATATGTATGATAAACTGCTAACATCTCCAGTTTAGTGTTTGGCTTGTTTATTGCTTCATACTTCCATAGTCTCTGCTGCAAAACAATCATTGGCATATGAACTGTAAATATTTTTGATACTCAAAGTTTAATTTCCTGGAATTAAACACTGATATCAGAGGATAAAAATAAAACTGGAAAGACATGTTGAAATTTCAGGATCCTTGCCTTGAACTTGGTTAATCCACTCAGCAAAAGTCCATCACAGGATACACCTTTTGGTGAATTAAAGCAATGATTTTGTCGATACCAGCTAAAATAAGTTGCAAAAGGTGTTATTAAACTTGTGACAAGGAAATGCTGACTGACAGAAGCAAGTTAAGTCCTCAGCTAGCCAAAACATTTTGCATAAAATATCGGCTGATTTGGGCAAACCTCAAAAAGCACAGCAGTTGTATTGAGCTCAGATGCTTACCTAAATATTACTATCGAATGATTTTGGGACTTGACCCAAAATAAATAGGATTCCTTCTGTTGACTTCAGTGGAATTTGGACCATCATAGTTTAGGTAATAAGGTTAATAACATCTTCTGAACCAGGTAACTTTAAGTTCCCTATATTTAGCTTTTCAATTTTAAGGACGGTGTTCATTGTAAGAGATGTGACTTAGATGAGAACTTGTCTCTTGGTCTGAATTGTAGACCACCTTTCCTTTAATTCTCTGAGCAGTAAATGACTCTAGAAGTCAAAATTTAAGCTAGACAAGAAAATAAGCAAGGTGAGAATTGATATGATACTAAAAGAATGGAATGTGAAAACTAAAAATAACAATTTCAAAGTTGTTCAATTTTGCCTTCAATAAACATTTTGATATTTCTTATTTTGTTCAGACAATTTTTTTCATTACTATTCTGGGGATTCCATATGCTCAGGAGAAAACAAGCTCGTGGTAAACATTTACTATACACACTATATCAAAGGTCCCATATGGTTGTTAAGAATTCCATGTGCAGACACACTCTTAAGGACATGGGGACACACACTCACACATATTCCACCTCTGCAAAATCAAACGTCTCTGCACCCTAGGGTTCTCACTTCCCAAAGGAGGCGAGGGCCAGGTGTAACATGGGCACCCTGTCTGTCTTTGCTCTTTGAAAACTCTAAGGAATTTGCTCAGAAACTTCCCATGAGTCTCAAAGGTTTATAATGCCCAGAAGGTGACCATCCTGCCCTCTTAATGGAGGCAAGGGTATGTGTACTCTCATTCCCAGAAACCACGGGGGACAGCTCCCTAGTTTTTACGGCAGACTTTCCATTGACTGTAATAATGTTCTGGGTCTGTCTCAAACCCCTGGTTCTTCTGTGAAAGTTTCCCTTTATGGGAATCATCTTTCCTAACGTCACCCTTTTAAGTCAGCACATCATATTTTTAAACCAGAAATGCTTTTAAGTTCAAGTTAGTCTTCAGTTTAATAGCTGGATGAATTCAGATTGCCACGGATCACTTTGTCCAGTAAAATAATTTCATGTGTGGGTGTTGCATATGTTTAACCAAAGTGATACTTTGAGAGAAAGAGATACCATTTTATGCAGCTTATATCAAGTCTAGAAATCTAAAAAGTCTTGGACAGTTGATGCCCTTAAAGGAGTCATGGATAACCTCTTCAGGGTGGACTGCAAGTCCTGAGATACACTGTAAATCCCCACATCTGCTGTAATCTTAGCCTGTTTATGCGGAAGCCAGAAATCATGCAGTGCATTAGTGGATCAGATCTGAACCACCTTCTTTGCTGAAAGAAGGTATATAATGCTTTTTGCCATGAACTGAGCTCAGTAGCATGTTTTGGCATTATCAGTAGAACGCAAACCAGTTTTAACACAATTTAGTTGTGGCTACAGTTGTAGTATCTAGGGGGTGTATCTGAAACGGTCACGTTTCTTGAGGTAATCACTTGAACAATACATAACCTTAGAAAGAGAAGAGAAATCCCAGCTAAAAGTTATTTGAAAACAATGTAGCCCACAGGGCACCCCGAGATAAGCTGATTCTCCTTTCATTACTTCTTAACCATCCATTAAAAGCTAAGCACTCTATTCTGCCCCTACTTGCACCCTGCAGATCCTGGAGGTTTGTGCAATGTGAATGAAAGGCACTGCCCCAATCTGTCATTCAAACTACAATTAGACATCGATCTTCAAGAACCCAGGGCATAAAGAAAATATAAAATAGAGGGAAACAAGGGCTTACTTAGAAAAGTAGGAAACAAAGAACACATGGCCCACATAGGCATGTTACGTGTGTTTTCATTTCTGAAACGTTTTGTAGGCTTGGAAAAAAAAATGGGTGCATAGGTTAAAGCAGTCCCTAGGCAACTTTGACTTGCACAACCAGCATTTACTGAGCTGATCACCATCCTTTATCACTGACCTTGGCAATAATAAAAGAATCCTATATTCACAAGGATAAACTCTTCTCCACAACTTCACCAACTTATTAGGGACAAACAGGCTTTACTTCAGCATCTGGCAAGTGTGATTTATATCTATCTATTTTTCATTCAGCCTCCTCTTTCCACCTCTCTTTGGACAGTGATTGCTTCTCTTCCATTTCTCCTGCTGTGTGCTATGTAGGTAAGTTTTCAAGAGATCAGTTTATTCAGGAGGGAAAGCTGACAGTGAATAATATCCAAGAGAGTGCAAGCTTATGTTACCCCAATTAGTCATGAAGAAGTATGTAGAAAAATATGAGCTGCAAGGGACCTAAGACTGGAAAAAAATCCTTTAGGTTGGGCTAAACTGTACAGAAGATACTGTTACCCATTGTATATTGTTCTCTACTTGATAATTGTTGAAGAAAAAACCTGTGTGACTCATAAAAACCTGCTTTTTAAGCACCTCTCATTACATTTATATTTTAATTCAGAACCTAAACTTAAAGTCAAATATGGATTTCCTTATTATTGTAAAAAAGTGTGAAAAATATCTTTGAGTATGTATAAAAATAATATAAGCTGATTAATATTAAGAATAAATAGCTGTGACTAACACACTGGCATTATATTAAAGACCATCTCAGTATCATTCTTGTGCCAGACTGTCTGTACACTCGGTATCAGAGAAGCACATGGCTAGGTATTACTGAAAAGATAAATTATTCTTATAAATGGTGAGATTGAAGTAAGCATTGCCAGAATGAAAATGAAATTCTTCGAAGATAAGTTACTCTTTAAGATCATATTCTTTAAGAAGTGTTTAGGGGTTTTTTTTAAGAGCTGTTGCAGTTTTAATATTTGTTCTATAATAGAATGTCTGTGGAAAAATCAAGTAGAGCACTTACTGCTAAGCCATTTCTCATAGTTTCAATGTCTATTCTCTACCTTTTGTGTACCACTAAAATTCATTACCATTTTAGTAGAAATTGAGTATTATAAAAAATAAAGAGAAGCATTAAGGCACAAACAATGTAAAGCATTAGGTAAGTATTTATTCTATACGTGTAAGTCCTGATTTCAAACATCAAAATAATTTCTTGACCAAAACAGACTGCTGCACAGTCATATGTTTTATGTATCCAGCAAAGCTGGAGGTTTACAGTTTTCACATTTAGCATTAATACTCTGGGATTATGCAGCTAAAGAGTTAGACCGATTAACAACTGTGCTTTTGTTTATATGGTGTTAAGGCAAAACAGTCCAGTGACAACTGTATTATTTCTTGCCTTTTCAGCTGTCTGCACTTGTGCAACAAGCTCAACGTCCTGTCAGGTTTCATCATGTATCCTCTTCATTATCGCATTGTGTGAACCTGTAAAGTTGTAAATTAGAATGTCTTTTCTTTTTTAAGTTGAATTCCTCATCACAGCAAAGATGCCATGGTTACCATGTCAATCAGGCACGGATAATCAAGTCCGTAATAAGGGATCTCAGGTATGCTTGGTATCTGGCTGGAAAACGAAAGTTTTAGAAGTTAATGCCACCAGGACAGTTGAGGAAAACAGCTGCAATGTAGGACCTGGTAATATTTTATGGGTTCTTTTAAGGCTCAAGGGGAACGCATAAAGCAATGTCTGTTACTTTAAAAATGTTGGCGTATTTGTCTCTCATGTACACGCACTTCCATGATCCTTCAGAAAATTCCCTTTGAAAACGTGATAGCAGGAGTCTGGTGTGGTTGATCAGGACTATCTAAGCACACCACCAGGTTTAGTGTTTGTACACTGTGTTTGTCACTGCGATGGGGACCTCTTATATTTGCAATCTTCATAGTCTAAATTTTCTCTGAAAAGTAGTTAGCAGCACAATGCAATCCCAGAGTTTGGCTTATGGGTTTTTTTCATCAGTATGCAATAATCCATTCTCATAGGATGGCTGTGTGCGCCTCAAAAGTGTAAACGCCATTCTTGCCTATGTTCTCATTCCAGGTGCTGAACCAGGAATTTCTCCTTTGAAAGAGCAATGAATCTGCTAGTTGACAGCAATCTGAGATTTAGATACTAACTTTTCCCCTTGTGTTGCTGTGTATTGATCTCCTTTATCCTAATTTCTGTTTGTTTGTTGTTCGGTTCACTGCCTCTGAGTAAGATAATCTGTTTAGACTTTTATGTATACACATGGCTCTGGTTTAGGCTTGTGTTTGCTTTGGGATGGTAGAATTTCAAGAGTGATCGAGGTGTCTGTTACATGGGTCAGACTCCCCATTATACACACACGTCTGGGGATACTGGAAACCTTTGATAACTGGAGCTTCACCATTTGGGTTTTTTTCCTTGATACCCAGGTTTGGTAAAGTGCAATTAATTTAAAAAAAAAAAAAAAAAGGCCAAAAAATTAGTAACTTGGGCATCATAGTCAGTTGGATTTCTCTTTGTAGAATACCAAAAGACCCCCAAATCATCCAGCTCATCCCCTGTCCCTCTTGATGGGCCAATACATGACTTCTAACTGCTCCAGATCTTCCCTTTGGCTGATGTGCCACTCCTCACTGCTGCTTCTAAGAGCTATTAAGGTCAATGGGCATTTTCATTCTCTGCCGTCTGTGTCTCTGCTAATTATCCCAGAGGTACAAAATAAAAACAAAGAACAAAGAACAAGCAAATAAATAGAATAGATTGAATTCCTCAATCCAATATGGAAAAAAATTGCTAAGAATTGTTAGTAAATTGATGGTAATTGCTAAAACTCATAGCAATTTGTTTGCTTTCACATAAACAAATTACTAAAATATGTTTCTGTGACTTACATGTCCCCATTTCATCTCACTCACTAAATGGTTATTGCTCCACACTTTAAAACACTGTTTATATACAATTCTGTAACAACCTCACTGGATGACAAACTTACATTAACTTGGTGTTTAGAGCATTTGCACTCACAGAAGGTCTGTTTGGAAGGGCCCTAAGATCAATGAGAATTTTTCCATCGCTTTCAATATGCTTACTGTGAATCCCAAAGTGAAAAGTAGCTTGCGGGGAGCCTGGATATTGAGCAGGCTGGTACACACAAGTAGGAAGTGCCAGACTGTAAATTTCTGGGAAATGTTTTTGCTTCCAAGCCAGACTGCTGGGTCGGTGTGAAGCTTCTGCCTGTGGTCTCTCGTGCAGTTGGGGCTACCAAGCATTTAGCAACAGTGACAACGAAGACCTGACCTCCACTCTAGCGCTTTGGCTGCCACAGTATCTCTTCACCCCACATGAGTGAATTTTAAATTAAAAAAAAAAAAACTAGTGGTTCTTTTATGCCTTTCAGTAAGCAATTTTCTTTTAAATGTGTAACATATGCTATGTCTATGTATTTGCTTCTCCTCCACTGCCCTCTCTCTCCTCTTCATTCTCTAAGAGAAGGGAAATTTTAACAATTTTTCCTCTGCTCTGCATGGGAACAACATTCAGACTCGTTCTGTGTCAGTCAAAGCTCATCACTCCACAGTCAGGCATATAAACTTAATCCTGCTACAAAGTTCTGACTTTCTCAAAATCTGAGAACTGAGTTTGTCAGCCAACAAACAGCATCAAATTCCTTGTTCCACATGTTGAATGATGAAATCTGTATACTTTATCTCTTTTTCTGGCTGCTAAATTCTCAGGAGTTCATATGCTTCTCTGATGGGAACTTCAAAAACTTCCATTAATTGTTAGTAGCCCTGGTCAGAGAAATTTAGCTGGAATCATATTTCTCTGGAATATTCAGCTCTGTCAAGATAGTACAAGGTCAGTTCTAATTTTGCCATAATTAGCTTTCTGAAAAAAACCCTGGAATACAGTTCTGACAATGTTACAGGACTCTAATTTTAACTGGTTTTACTTCAAAATGTTCTGTTTATAATAACAAATTAAAAAATCAAAATCAAAGTAACTGGTTTTTGTAAGTGAATTTCAGAACACTCAGGTTTAATTTCTTGTCTCTTTCTAAATTGAAAATTGTTTTATAAGACAAAATGTCCACATGTGATCCGAGAAACGTCAATATAACACTAGGCAGAGTAGACTTTAATATGTATCTCAATGAAATACCTTGTTGTACAGTCTACCATACATGTTAATCACATGTCTAATGTTTCCTATGTGATCTAATAAAAAGGTAGAAATATTCTGGAAATAATGAGCTTGATAGAATGCATTTGCAGTTAATATTTTGTGTAATGCATGCTATACAGTGTATTGTGGATCATAAAAGGAATGCAAATCAAATTACTTAGATTAGTCTAAGTAAAGAACAAAGTCAAATGCCTTTTGCTATAAAACCCAGGTTTTATCCCAAAGTTTTTTGGGTTTTATCCCAAAGTTTTCAGCATTTCTCAACCTTACATATTTTGCAGTGTGATTATTTAAATAAAATATTTCAGTACAAAAAGGTAAACATACACACAAGCACACATTCACATACTACAAACACTAAATCTCACGTCGAATGTGGGTTAAGCAGCATCTAGCTCTTCAAAAAACATCATGAAAAACGATTTCACATCCATCATTAAAAATGCATGAGAAAACAAAATACAGGAGAAATATACAACTTGAATACAAGTAGGGGAAATTTATAGAGATCAGTTCCTTTCTTTTGAATGCACAGGTCACTTCTCTCAAGCCTTTCTCAGCTTGCTTTTTAGTATCCTGTGTGCTGCTCTATCTATCTAACTTGCTACAAATCGCTTTTGAACACTAACTTCTAATAGTGACAGGGTTTTCCACACCCCTAAACTGAAAATTCCTGCAAACGTTAACTACTAATTCAATAAGCATGGGGCCTGCAAAACAACGCAAGCCTTAGCTCTGATTTTCTTCACATTGACCCTTTGCTCAGAACAAACTGCATTCAGTTAATCCCACTGCTCCAGACCAAAATTTAAAAATTAAAATCTTGAAAGTCGCTGCCCTTTGAGCAATTTTAATGGGGGCCCAATTCAAAATCTAGGTTCTTTCTCGCTGCTGACTTTACTGGCTTGAGTGAGCCTCCTCGAAAAGCTTTGCGCTGTCCTCTGCTAAGTGTCCTTTGGCACATAAAAAACAAATGGTGAGAAAGGAAGGTAAAATCTGTTTGCACTTTTTTTTTAATGGAGGTAATTATAGCTGTTTGTTAATTCCACTGAGAGGATCAAATTCTGCTCTCAAAAGGCAGCGTAAATCCACTGAAACCCTTCAAATTGCTCTAAATTCAACCCAGGTAAATGCCAGAAGAATTTTTCCCCTGGGACTGCAATGCCACAATGTTAAATGCGTTAAACAGAAAACCAGAACTCCAAAAGGCAAAGAGTTAATTAGTACACAGCTGAATATATAAACTAAATAAATTATCGAGGACATATTGTGCCCAAAGAAGTGGTGCCAAGCGTAGCTATTTTGAAAAGCTGTCAAATGGAGGCTTTCAGTGGTTTGCACAGCAGATACAGACTGCCGAATGCCTCCCTTGAGCCTGACACCATTGATGCTGTATAACCATAATCGAGATCCAATCCCAAACTCTTCTCCCTCTTCGGCTGTTGGCAGTCAGGTCTACCTGTGAGCGAACAAAATTCCAGATGTAGTAACTCAAAGCTGTAACCTCCCCTCCCCAAACTGATGTGTGATAGGAATGCTTAATATTGAGATTGCTTGGAAAGATTAAAATAGCACTTTTCATCTCTTTCCTGAAAAAGAAAATAAACCTGATTTTCTAAACTGAACGAGACCTAGTATAATTATGTGATAAAGCAAATACCAGACGCATAGCACCAAAGCAAAAAGTCTAAAACATCAAAGCCAAACAAAACATCCAAGTCTGTCTACTTTTCTCCTCGTTTCTGTTGAAATAGTTGACATGTATGCATAACCAACCGTATGTAGCACATCTGCATTCAGAGGCCAGCTGTCTCTCTAAAAATAAATGTAATACTAATTGCAAGAATGAAGTCTGCTAAGACATACGTAGCAATGACATGAGTCAGCAAAAAATACATTCAGCTGTTCTGTCCCTGAAAGTGTCCTGAGGCTTGCACAATGCAAAAGTTTGCCCTTTTCTACTTTTTTCTTTTATTTTCCTCAAGGACCACAGGTCACAGTTTCATTTTGTCCTTCTGATCATTAACTTCAAGGGATGAGAAGAATGATTCCAGCAGAACATCTCGAAAGAATTACAGTCTTGGGTTAAGTTCGGTGACTCCTGCTCTTTGTACCTCTTGGAGCTGTGAAATAGACCCTTTTCTGCTCACCTCTGTGCTGCCACAGTCTCTCCCTGCTCTACTGGCTCTTCTCCCACCTTCTGCCCTTTTGCCAATGCTTTCACATTATGTTGCTTAAAATCTTTAGACTATCTGGTGCTTCCTTAGGATGTAGTCAGCATTTTGCTTTGCTTTGAAGAATATGTCAACAGAAGGAGGAAGAAGGTAGGGTATTGTCAGGAACCTTGGATATTCAAAAGATACTTTTGAAAAGTCTCCTTTTAGAGATTTCTCCAATTTACTCTGAATGTTATTAATTAAAAGAACAAAATGAGAAGTTGCCATTATTCCCTGTAACCACTACAAAAATAGCTCTAGAAGTAATTTTTGTCCTTTAAATTTTTCTTTCATACTAAAAGAAATTAATTATTATCATGTTTTGTGATGACTTTTAAACGTTATTAGAAATCATAGTCAGTAGCCTTTTGATAACTGCAAACCAGTTTTTACTGCAGTATTCCTTGGGTAAATATGTATTTTGGCCATATTACTATGACTAGGTCTGGCAGTCATTGAAAGCAAAGTACATGCCCAGATTTCTTATTTAAATCTGACACAATATATACCACTACTAAACTATAGGTGGATCCTTAGGCACTGTAAATTGAATTAATTCTCTGAAGCAGCGGAGCATCAGAACCATTCATTTATTTTAACAAGCATATAATTAATTTATTTGTTTCCCTATTCATGGTCAGTTAGCCATTTCTGTTTTCTCAGTGAATTAGGATATCACACATAATATGCACACTTTCTGTGTGCTTCTTTCCATGTATTTCTTTATGTGTAAAGAGAGTATCTTTTCTTTAAGGACATGCCTTTTCTGCAAGTTCACAGGGATGAAAGAGGCCTTTTTATAGTGTTACCAAAATCAGAAGAGTCCAGAAAGAGGAAATGTCCTTTCTCATACCGAGGACTCGACAGAGAAAATTGGTGGTTTTCCATAAGTGAGCTGCTTGATTGAAGTCAGATAGTTATTTAGGTCTCATTACATGTGGTTAGTTTGACTAAAAATAGACACATTCAAAACCAGACATCAACGTCTTAAAAGCCACTCATGGGATAAACAACAGCTTCTTTCTTTAAGCCACTTAATTTTTGCCATCAAATTAATATTTTATTATTCCTTAGAGCCTCTGACATAGTCTTTATGGGTTTAAGATGTGCAACACACCATATGCACAAATTCTAAATGGAGTCTTGCAAGTCCATTGAGAAAAGGTGCTGGAACTAAATATTTTAGTTTCCATCAGAAGTAATTAACTGTGTATAACGTTGCAATAGTTTCTTTTAAGTGAGAATGAGCAAGAGAATAAAAATATAAATAAATACAATTTGTGAATTGCTTATCTATAACATTGGCTTCTGTTTTCATCTGTAAATATCTTGTTTAAAGCTGTTGATTGAGTCTCCTGCTGGTAAACATATATTTTATAGCCTAAACCATTCCATATTTCACACAAGAGACTTCATAAAGAAGACAGATTTATAATTTTTTTCATTGATCTCAAAATTATCAATTACTTTTTATAGAACTTTTTGCACCATTTACTGAGAAGGTATTCATGGCTTTATAGACCCTTTGTTTTTTCATCAGTCATTCAGAAGTAAAAGATTTATGAAGTCAAATGTTTTTTATCATGCTCTGATTCATACAAGCATATTGGTTAAAACTGGCGATGCTTCAGTCAAAATAAGTGTTCACAGTAATGAATTTATACTTTTTAATAATGTAGAACAGGTGAATTAAGAAATAGGATGGCATGAACACATAGACAAAGACAGATTAATATGGGCCAAAATTTTCAAAAAGGACTTTCATGAATTAATTGTACTTTCTCATTTGTTTAATTATTGGGTATTTTTTCTGGATTATTGTAACTACTGGAAAAAAAAACTGCCACATTTTGAGCAGTGATTACATCGAACAAGCAGAAAGGTAATAAATCGTTTGTCAGAAATGGCTAGAACAGTTGTGGCTAGGACATGCAAATAGCAACATACAAAAGGATATTTAAAATTCCTTCATATTTAATACAAATCAGGGGGCAAATAATTAGCAACATGTAAACACTGTGGGATTAGACATGCTCTTAACCTAAATTTATACGTATTTTGGAAAGTTTTCTGCACAGCCCCCAGGGCAGGCACACTGATATTGATACGCTCTATGAAGGATTTAGTCAGGTGGTTTTTAACACCACCGGTAGGATCCCTTCCTGCCTCCATAATATGTGCTTGTGTAATAATAAGCCATTAACTAGAATTTACATGGGTTCATTTCTGTCTGGCTCCCAAGATGTGTACAAGGACTGTTGACAGCTTTGTACTGATATGCTCTTACACAGATCATTTTACATTAATATGGCAGTGTATATTTTTTACAGAACATATGACAGATACACAGTACAGCTTTGCTATCAAAAACATGCCAGGAAAAAGCAAATACCAGTCTTAGTGGTCATTAGCAAATACCTGGATTAAATACCATACAGAGGGAATCTGATTATCAAGACAGCTTTCTACAAATGATGAGCAGAGTGGTTATAGAAAAGCACAGAGGATTACAGGAGAATGACCGTATCAGAGCAAAAAAGAGCAGAGTTAGAGAGCTTAATCTGAGCTGAGTGGAATAGGCCAACTGCAGCCAAGTAGGGTAGGATGGCTCCATCAAAGCATAAGAAAGTAGGCCAATAGTGCTGGCAGTGAGAAGAGGAGTGTGAGCCAACTCTATCAGGAGGAAAAGAAGAGCTGAGAAGAACAGTTCCTTTGATGAAGAGTGGAATGAGCCAGCCTCTTTAAAGGGAGAATCAGACCACGCTCAGCAGAGAAGAGAATTGTACAGCTACAGGACTTAAAATCCTGAAATCAATATTACTTGATTGGAAAGAACTGTAAATATCACGCCAGAAGAGGCAGCTTTAGCTTGGATGCAGAGGCAAAAACCATGAAGTACTCCATGTAAAATAGCTTGACATGCAGTATACCATAGTGAGACAGACTGCTAAAGTGAGTGAAGCCGTGGCTTACAGAGCTGTTGGAAATGTGTGTTGATCAATGCTACCAACAGCAAGATCAGTGATTCAACAAGTGCCTCTCACTGTATTTACTTTCCATCAGTATTTCTGTCCTTTACTCTGTCTTCCAATGATACATTGAGAAGAGGAGACAGGTAATCACAGAACTTTTCAGGAATGATTTTGAGAGAAATACAATCTAGTAATGCTTTCCATTCATCGCAAAGTATGATGTAAAAGCAAAGTGAGGTGATCACAGTAACTGTTCATTCACAGACAAATGGAACAAAGCAGTAAAGGTTTAAGATAAGGTTTTGATGTATGTTAAAGCAAATATTTCCCATTTTATACCTCAGAAGTTTGCATTGAAGTAGGAGGTAAACTCTTTCATTTGAATGATGAATTACAAATCTGGGACAAGCAGGTATCTCTGAATAGGTGTTGGGGAGATGCATCATGCTTCCTGCAAAAGAATAACAATTCATGAAATAACAGCAAAATAAATGTCTTTGAGCTTTAGTTTGAATATCTTTTATTTTCCTTTATCAATTTCACCGTTACTATGATGACCTTCTTCAGGTTGGAAGACTGGCAAGCAGGTCCCAAAGACAGGATGAGGCATGGCACAGAGCTGTCACTGTCTTTCGTGTTCCTCGGTGCATGTGTATTGGTCATTGTGGCCAGAAGTCCACTGAAGTATCTTATCAAAGGCAAACTAGCGTCTGGGAACTTGGAAGTTAATTTTTTCAAAAAGAAATAATAACCTGGTGTTGTTACCATCTATTAATTTTTTTAATTTGCACTTTATTCTGGGCAAAGAGTTGCCTCGTGAATCCCCCTGGAATGATGAATGGTGGATGTTTTCCAACTTCTTCCTCTCTCAGAGCTCGATCCACGGTTACGGTAATGATTAATCCCTGAGTATTCATTAGCCTTTCTGCATAATCCTGATCTAGGAATGACAGTAAGGAGGATTCCTCATAATAGAATGATGTAATACTCTGGGAAATCAGTCACTGAGAGTTCCAGTACAATAATGTTACATTACAGAGAGATAATCACAAGAAGAGAAAGTCTTACAGTGACACAGCATGTCTATGAAAGTCTCTGGGTTACAGAATCAAAATGTTTTCTACAACCCCCTGTCCATGTCAAGCTTTAATAATGCCTCTCATCATGACATTAGACAAATCAAACTGAGTTTCCGTTATTCTAGTAGCTCCAAGCCAGAACTGAAAATCCTGGTTGTGACTGATAACCTCAGTTAAAAAGAGAGAAAGAAAAAGAAAAAGAAAAAGAAGAAAAAGAAAAAGAAAAAGAAAAAGAAAAAGAAAAAGAAAAAGAAAAAGAAAAAGAAAAAGAAAAAGAAAAAGAAAAAGAAAAAGAAAAAGAAAAAGAAAAAGAAAAAGAAAAAGAAAAAGAAAAAGAAAAGAAAAAGAAAAAGGGTCTCTTCTAATTCTCCAGGGACTGTCTATTATAGGCAAATCACTTTCAAGAAATGAGGTACAATTTGTGGTAAATTAACATTCCTGAGAGTGAATAGCGCCTGAATTTCTGCCAGAGAATGAAGCTGCCCTGGAGCTTCATCAAAACGTGATGCTAAACTTGAGCATCCAGCAACCATCTGATGAAGTTTTGTTTTGGCCCATGTCTAAAAATAACGGTGAAGTCATAACAAAAGACTCAAAAATGTATGTGTGAAAGCCTATAAGAAAAAAAACCTTCCCTCAAGTAGGTACAGCAATTAGCAACAAAAAAGATGCAGAAGAATGGATCACTTAGTATAATGTTAATAGAAAATAAGCAAGTAGGGAGCACTGGGAGTAAAGAAAGAAACATGGTAATATGTAGAATGCCCTTATGCTATCTCAATTTAAATCTAGCCTGAAAACTTTTCTATTTGCACCAACTATTCAGGTTTAGCTTCCTCTTTCCCCATTTTATAAAGGACTTTGAACTGACTGCTTGATGTTAAAAGCAGTATATAAATTGAAACTCTATTATGCTTCAGAGCAGATAAAGATATTGCAAATGCAAAGAAAAACTTTCAAATGAGACACACTACAGCTGGAAATGCAAACCACATTAATCCAAGAAGTTTTTCGTTTTTAGTTCTGCCAAAGGAAGAGAGAGGTCAAGGGGGAAGTTTTAAAGAGTATAGGAAGGGATATGAAACAAAATCATAGAGGATAGTAAAATAGCTGAATAACAAATGAAAGCACACACTGTCAGATGAGTCCAAGAGACCAGGCAGGAAGCCAGCAAATATGGTTGCAATATTAAAACAAGGGATGAAAATAATCAAGAAAATTATAGACACATTAAATATCTGTATGTGGGGAGGGAAGGGGGCAAAAGTAAGTGACACAGAGGGAGTTGTCAGGTGACTGCATGAGGTTATATTTTACAGCATGTGCAGAACATTCGGGGTTTGTCACAGTTTGCACAGGGCAGCAGTAAGGGCATCCTAAATATTAGGTAAAATCTGGCCATATTGGAGTCAATGTGAGTTTTGCCACTGACTCTGACAGAGCCAAGATTTCATTCATTAAGGGAGGACTTTAATACCCACCTCAGTGAGGTAGTAAAAAGCCTAGTATTTCATTTCGCAGAGGGGAAACTTGGACTCCAGTAGAACTAAGGTCACATTCTGTAAAGATTTGTTGCCTCTGTAAGGTCTAGAGGACTTCAAATTTGAACAGCCATGTGTCTGGCATGTAGAATAAGATCTCAAAAGAAGATTTAGGTGTTCAGCTTTTCACTGCAATATTCAGGTGGAATTAGTTGGGTAACTTAAACCAAGAGAGCTGCCTTGAACTAAGCCAACAGGAGTAAGCTTACACTAGACATTGAGAAAAAACATGGGCTTCCCCAGCAATGTTTTGTGGTTTTGGTATTTTTTAGTAAAATCTCTGTAAGTAACTGGGAATAACTGGGAAATGTGCCTAATTAGCTTAGGCTTGGCATGACACAAAGACCGTCACACAGCATTGTTTCAGATCAGGAGGTGCTCATAGTTCACCAGAAGAAATGCCAGAGGAAACATTCATCAGGTCCACTGTATATAGATGAGGAATACCTTAGGAAATACTAAGTAAAGAAGTCTGTAACCCAGCCCTTCAGATTTAAGGTAAGAGGGAAACAACTCCTAGGCATAAGCATTTCATTTATTTGTATTCCTCGAATGAAATGTGCATGACTTTTTCTCTTTAAAGAGATGCTGGAGGACTTGTTGAATACATGTCATATTAAACAATTATTGACAAAAACCCCTCTGAAATAAAATGCGGGGAGTACAAGCTAGAACACTTCCCCCTTTTCACAGTTGAATGCCCTGCTAAAATTAAAAGCCACGCTCTGCCTTTTATTTTTCCTGCTGGTGAAGCTACTCTTGCTTTATTTACTGTTTGCATTATTTGTTATGACATAGTGTTGTCAAGATAGGAGATGTATATTAATTCCAGACAATCTGGTGACTCATTCATTGTGGTGGTTATGGCTTGTAAACCTCCTGACACGTGGAAATGAACATTGTTCAGGAACTTAAGTGCTTCCTCACATTGTTTTTTGGTTTCTGATGGTGCTTATAGAGATTTCCCATTTACCACAGCTGTCCAAAGCATGTGCACAATGCGTATCTGTATATACCTAAAGATGCTTCAGGTAGGTCAAAAAAAAAGTTACTTTTTTGGCTTATAAGGCCAGAGATCAGAAAGGATTTTAAGCATTATTGGAGTCTCATTTTCAGTGTGTAAGGCATATACGGACATTCGCTTTGCAACTGGTTGGAACATCAAAGTGCTCCAGCCCCTAGACTGTTTTCAGCCAGCTGGAAGCTCGCTATGCTTCCCCTAAAACAAGGACTACGTAAGCACTCCACTTCATCCAAAATCACCAAAGCTTCAGCTGCTGAAACCTTACCTAAAAACTGCATGAGCTCAGTTAACTTTGGCTGAAAATAAAGGAGCAATACCAAGGCCTGACCCATTACCTGAGCTGCAGCTGCAAGGCTGCAGTTGTAGCTAGTTGCAGGAAGGACGTCTGCTTGTGCCTCAGGCTTCTTGGACCTCTTTCTAAACAATGTGCTTTTGATCTCCCAGATCTCCCGAAGTTTGTGCTTAATGTACTGACCCTCCATCTTCCTTGTTGCTGGGAATTTCCTCTTGACTATTTGTCCTGGAGCCTGGCAGTCTCTCCCTAGTCAGCTTGTGCATGAGTTATTACAATGTTCCTACTGCAGGGATCAACAAAACACCCTGTCTTATTAAAAACATGATTTTCAAACTTATT
This sequence comes from Gavia stellata, assembly GCF_030936135.1. Lineage (NCBI taxonomy): Eukaryota > Metazoa > Chordata > Aves > Gaviiformes > Gaviidae > Gavia > Gavia stellata. The sequence goes on along the minus strand of NC_082603.1, from coordinate 21,717,258 downwards.
ATTTATGTATAGAGTTGCCAGCTAATATGGGGTTTTTTAGTCAGGGTGTTTGTTGTATTTCATACACTCCATGTTCTGTTTCTGTATCAGCCAGGGACCACTCTTTTGGAAGGACAGATCCTTTAAAAGAAAGAAATTAAACTGGCAAGCAAAACTATTTATTCCAAATCATTTTTCAGTTCTTGACCAGCTACAGGCTTAAAGTTGTCTATCCATAAACCATTGAGCCAGACTAGAGTATTTTATATCACCCTTTCTATTACTGGTCTAAATTTCTGACTTAGATTTATGTAAAATTAAGTTGGATGCATTTTCCACATTTCTGTTTCTTCACCTTTACCTACTATAATTAGAGCTGTATTACAGATGAGGGAGACAAAAAGGTTAAGTACCAATACATTAAAAATAAAAAAACCTCTTCAAAACAATTCTCAAATATGTAGAGCATAGGTTACATGAAAGTAATTGATATAAAAGTTTTGTTTATGCTAACATTGGCCAGGCTATATAATTCACCTTATGCTGAACCATTCAAGTCTTGTACTCCGAGTCTGATAGTGGGTAAGCAAGTGGCAATGCATATATAACATAAAAATAACCAGTCAATCACTATATTCACGAAGTCATTATGTAACATGTTTCGTCATCTGCTTCCTTATATCTATGCTTATGAGCTAAGCCTTGAAGTTGTCATCACCATCTGTACCACAGCTGCAGCCTGCACCAACAACGCAGTGACTAAGGTGTAACCTACCCTGCAAAGGGGAACCCTCTAGAAGACAGTCTAGTGGTCTCCCCTAAGACTGTCCCCATTTTCTGCTAGAAGAGATGGAGAGAGAGATGCAGAAAATTGGAACAGGATGTCGTAAGGCTGATGCTCATGACTGATGCTCAGTTCTCCTTGAAATTCAGTAGTTAGATACAGAATTTGCTCATGTTCTCTTGAAGATACTAATACAGCTGCAATGTGCTAAAAGTTGAGAGGTTTCATAATGGAAAATCAGCTAAAGAAAATAACACATTTTATTGTTATAAAATCAAAATATAACTCATAAAAGAAGAATAACATTTTTAAACATAAGGATCTGTGAAATACATAAAGTAGCTGTAAGAAATGCTTTATTGGTATGTCAGAGTCATTCATTGACTGGGTTACTAGTTTAACACCTCAAAGCAAGGCCAGTGTCCCAAGAACAAGGTTTGGTTTTGCTGATCCTAAATCACCTATGCCAATAGGAAATAAAATCTGAAGGGAAAAAAACCCCTAATGATGAGACTGAGCACACAGTAGTTTGTATGTAAAATATATTCTAACATTCTATATACAGGACAAGACACAGATATAAAGTAGTTACAAAAACAGAAAGGAGAAATGTATATTTAAAAAATAATGGTAGTAATATTTTATAAACATTAAAGTACAGGTGGGCTATTGCATGCTGGATAGTCACTGTCAGCAACAAGCAATGTTGTTATTTATTTTTAATTCTCAGTTGTGCCTTAAAATATTCATAGAAGCATAGAATAGTTTGGGTTGGAAGGGGCCTTTAAAGGTCACCCAGTCAAACCCCTCCTGCATTGAGCAGGGACATCTTCAACTAGATAAGGTTGCTCAGAGCCCTGTCCAACCTGACCTTGAATGTTTCCAGGGATGGGGCACCTACCACCTCTCTGGGCAATCTGTTCCAGTGTTTCACCACCCTCATCGTAAAAAATGTCTTCCTTATATCTAGTCCGAATCTCCCCTCTTTCAGTTTAAAACCATTACTCCTTGTCCTATCGCAACAGGCCCTACTAAAAAGTTTGTCCCCATCTTTCTGGTAAGTCCCCTTTAAGTATTTAAAGGACACAATAAGGTCTTCCCAGAGCCTTCTCCTCTCCAGGCTGAACAACCCCAACTCTCTCAGCCTTTCTTCGTAGGAGAGGTGTGCCATCCCTCTGATCATTTTTGTGGCCCTCTTCTGGACCCGTTCCAACAGGTCCATGTCTTTCCATCATTCACGTCATTATTCTTACTAACCCTACAACTGTTAAAAGCTCTGCTGATCTGAATGGTGGTAAAGATTCAAGATTTGCAAGGTTTGGGTTGGTTGAGAAACAGATTACTTGCAGCATCTAGTTAAAAATTGCTTCTCCTTTGTCTTCATATTTCTTCCTTTTTTTTTTTTCCTAATAAATGGCTCAAAAATATCGGCTGTATTAGATGACAATTCCTGTATTCTATGAAAGTGCATGCAAGTATGTGAATAATTTGAACATTAAGCATACGTGTAAGTAATCAGTCCTTCCAAGATCAGAATATAAACTTGCACAATTAAGAATTTGCCACTGTCTCAAAACTAGTATCATTCCACAGTCTAACACGAAAGGTGCTTTTTCAGTTTTGTCTATAGTTCAGGCTGAAAAGAATATGCTTAAAATCATGTATTTGAACAAAAAGGCATTAAATTAGAATATTTCATTGAAAAACATCTTATTACTGGAAAAGAATGCAATAAATCTGAACCAAGTTTCCTCTGAAGAAAAACTAAAAAGAAAACAAAAATCTACAGAGAACTTGGGGCCTGAAATGCAATGGGAAATGCATGTTTTTCACAGATCAAAAATAAGTTTTCTCTCCTATAGAAAGGAAATAGCTGTCCTTGTACTTCAGCCTCTCCACCCCTTGCATAGTGAAGGACTTCTTGGTGTGGTTCTAGCATTTGGGAATTCCCAGTTTCTTTAGAATTGCCTCTATTTCTCCATGCCTCCCAATTCCTTCCATTCAGGAGGAACGTTGTGGAAGAACAGAGGACACATAACAGGCTTTAACTAATGAAAATAATTAAATAAAGTATTAGCATTTACAATCCTTTATCAGTAGTTCCAAAATGAGATAAGTAAATAAAGTTGCAGCCTAATTAAACCATATTCATTTTATCTTATCTATGTCTCCCCAGGTGTCCTGGACAGCTGTACCTTACAAAACAGATACCAGAGATGCCTAAAGAGTAAACTCTCATCGGGGAGGTACTATTAAGCATGCAACTTTTTGTATGCCATATCCACCTGCAACATGCAGTTTTAGAATTCCTTTTGTACCAAAGCACAAATAAGGTACTATAGAATAAAAAGGTAAAACAGAATAAAGACGTGTTGCCTGTTCATTGCTAGCATGATATATTTCTCCAGTGACAAAAAGCAAGGGAGTCCCGCATGGAACACTATTATTTCTGTGTTATCACCTCACGCTGAGATACCACAAGTCCCAGCATATTTGGTGCTTCCCTTATCATCCCTGCTGTAGTGGTCACATGCCTATATAGGAATCCCAAATTTCACTCTAAAAAAGAAATGCTCTTGCACTCATTTTGGGGTGAGAATTGATTCATAACTGTTCACAGCTTGGGTTGCTGGTACAGTTTCTAACCTACTTTAATGTCATTATCTAATAGCAATAAAGGATTTTGATAGCAAAACCAACAACTCAGAAGTGTAACTAGCTCAGAAGCGTAACTAGCTCACCCTACAGAAATTGAGTAGAAAAAGCTGTATTTCAAGCACTTGCCATGGCTGCTGTTTCAAAAACATGTGACTAGCACCTTATTTCATCCCCAAACATGTCATTTTGACTCATTCATCTAAAGCACTTACTTCAGTCTCAGCCAGCTGCAAAACCATTTGAGGTTATCTTGCCAGAGAAGGAGCCTTCGTATCCTGCTCGACTTGAAAAGCACCTTTGCTCTTTACATACCGAAAGGTAACTACACTGTAAAAATGCCAAGGCCTACCACAGTTCAGATATTTGAGAGCCTCATGAAGAAAAGGCACACAGGGAACCTGACTAGATGCTGCCCATGAACTTTTCAAAGAATGCAAGAACATAATTCTTGCCACTCTGAGGTGAACAAGTTATCAGTTCATTCCTAATTCATTCCTCTCTTAACAAGCTTATAGAGCAAACCACTACAGAGAAGAGCGTGCTTTAAAAGGAGATCAATGGCAACCCCACTCCCCAGCTGTGCTGTGAATCTTCTCAGGAGACAAGAGCTATGCATGGCCTTCCTTATGGCACAGTGTAGCATTTAATATCAGAAGTAAGTGGCAGCAACTGTATAATTAAAAATTCCTTTCATTTCTTTTACTTTGCAAAGCAAAGGATGAACAGATTTGAACAATGCTCCTAAGAATAGAGCACATACCTAATCAGGCTCCAGAGATGGCACCGTTTTAGTAAATATTATGTCCGTGTTGAGATCTCCTGCTCATGAAGACAGGGGTTCCTACCAGAAATGATAACAGATGCTTACATTTACCAGCATTAGCAGATGCCACTTTATTAAAGACAGCATCGGACTGAACTCCCTGCGTTTGAATTTCATAAAGTTTATTAAGGAAATATTTTTTAAAAGAGAGGGAGAAACTATGTTTTAATGATGTTCACATGTTTCCCCAAAGAGTGAAAGCTGATATGTGCAGGCGTTGAAAGCATTACATGCTAATTTCATTACAGTGGGGGAGGGTACCTAGAAAAAGCACAAAAGTAAATGCTGTTGACCTCCCTGGCAAGAGGCCGAAAAGGAACCTGCTCTGGGAAGCCAAAACTTTTTGCCTCTGTAACAACTACGTAGGTGATGGCTGTCTTGGAAAATTTATGGTATCATTTTATTTATAGCAGATGTCCCCTAAAAGCAAACAGTTTTGCTTTATGCTGCACAAATCTTATGGATAGTTACAAAATGTAACGTGGAGGTTCAGTAATGCTGCAGACATCAACAGTATTTTCTAAAACGGATTATGAATGAAAAGAGAAAAAAAAGTGTCCTGATACTGATCTAAGTCTTGAAGATAAAAGGTTAATCAAAACAAGACTTTTGCTTATGCTTTCTAGAAACTTGTTTTAAGGGGAAAAGGTAAAAGTTGAAACTTTGTATGGAGCCCACTAATTAAATTATCATTTACCCGAAACGAGTCTTGCAGTTCCAATAAAGATGATCAGATGCCAAAATAAGCCTTAAGTAGTATGAGTAGTTATGGTCAGAGACCACTCTCTACCAGAGAGTTTATTTTGGATATGTATCTTTTTTTCAAGCAGGGAAACAGTCCTAGCTGCATCTCTTGCTCTACCTAAGTAAAACAAGTTCATATCATCAATTCCATTTTCTCAGTGGAACCCATATGATAGACCTCCTTTTCATTTAAGCTATGGTGGTTTTTTTTCCTAAGGAGGCATTGCTGAGCTGCATCTTGCAGAAATTTCATCATCTCAAACCAACTAAAAGAATCAAGAACAATTAAACCTAACATTGTAGTCCCATGGAAAAGTTTTACCAATAGAGAGACTGATTAAAGGGGAAGTTCCACCTTTCTAGGTCAAAATTTTAATTTCCCGTGTTAAACTCTTTCCAGTTTCAAATATAAAACTTGATCCTTCAAGCCCTTGGACATGAACAAAACTGCTATTGATGGGGTTTTTGCTTCCCTAATTTTTTCCCCTAATTAGCAAAGTTCAAGGTGGAAATAAATGAATTTTTTGAACAGGAAATACAAATGGACAGAAACAATACATCTGTGAATTCACTGTTCATTATGCATCGTTTGTAAGAATGCATATTTCAAAAAGAAAGTCATTAAAGTTATTCTGCTGTTCTGTTTTGCAGGTCTTCGTGACAGTTTAAGCAATAAAATGGTTTAATCTCTCTGGATTGCAAAAGCAGAAACCCCTGACAAGGACAGGAGTTTGACAGAATTTGTAATAATATATTTTTACTTATGTCACATATTTGTAATTTCAAGGACATGATTCACAATGACCCTATTGCAATGTTGTGTAGGCATTGTTCTACATGATTTGCATTAATATCTACAGAAGAGTTTTCCTCTCTTTACTGCTTCAGAGGATATGCTTGTCATTAAAATTCTGGTCACAGATGTGGGTTAAAATATCTCTAACCTTTACAAATGTATTATGTGGCACTACTGACATAGCTTTTATTGCAGATAAAATCTATAACAAATTCTGTGTGTGACAGGAGAGGAACATGATTTTGTATTAAACTCAGATGATAGAGATGCATTCCTTGCTTGTACTTTTAAAATGTTTTGGATAGAGTAACAATGAGTTAGGTTTTCTTCTCCATTGCGGTTAGAAAGCCATTAAATCTATTCATTTTGTTTTAGCTTTGGTATTTTAATAATTTTTTCTTAAACTGACTTTCAGAAGATGACATAAAACAGTGGAAAGATTTCAACTCATTTCCAATCTTGGTTGAATTCATCAGAAGTAAACAAAAAATCAGTTTATTAGGACGGACTACCCAACATCTATCACTGAAAATTTTTTATAGCCTACATTAAATACAGCCCATGGCCCTTTGCTTCTGTTTCCTAACTTCCATTGGTATTCACATGCCTAAAAAGGTCTCACGTTAATGTGTTTATTTTCCAAGTACTTTTCGCACATCCCTCTGTATAAACAGCATCCTGAACATCACTTCAATTTGCTCATACATGCAGGAGAAAGGTAGTACTTTCCCCACTGGTTATAGTAACAGTCCCCATTGGTTATAGTCACAGTATTGTCATCCTGGATATGTTTACACAAGAAAGTTGCATCAGTTCACAAACTGAAGGCATGCGTTTAAACTAGTATTTAATACATATTATTCCCCAATAATTTTTTCTGCAAGAAGAGTACCTTTTTTGCTTATATCAACTGGGGCTGATTCCACCCTTGTTGCAAAATAATGGTTTCCAATGGATAAGGTGACAGTTTCCAATGGATAAGGTGACAGTTTCCATTGGTAGTTATACCAGCATAACTATCACCAAACCTCACAACCGGATCTACCACTGTAACTCTGTCATTAAGAATGGTGAGGCAGTCGTGCAGCTGGAGGAGAGGGCTTGCTGCAGGTTGAGACCTAGACATTTTAAGTTTATCGTTCTTACCTTGTACAGCCGGAGACTTAACTGGCTTGCGATGTCAAACACGCTCTTTTGAATGAGCCATGAGCCTGTCCTAATGAGCACAAGGCAATACAGTCTTCCATTTCACAACATAGACATATGTATCAGAGCTTGTGACCATATTTATGCATTATCCATGTGTTTATATTAATACAAAAGCTTACGACATTTTTTTTTCTTTTTTTAAAGAAAAGAGGGTCACACCAAGTGACTGTTGTGGCTTCAGCTGTCAGGGTGGACTCACAAAATATATCCGAATCTTGTGTTTACTGGTAGAGAGAGGTATAACTCTGTTAGTGGATGATCTTTAAATACAACGTGTTTTCTTTGGGAAAAGGAATTGGAAAATGGGGGGAATTTAACCAAAGAATAAAATAAAATAAAATAAATTACACCACTGAGTTGCCATCTGCACCTCTACATTCACTACAAGGCTGCTGTATGCCGGCACACTACTGAGAGCAAAGGAATAGGTCATGATAACAGATGCTTTGGGCCCCGTAAGTGGGTAGTCAATTCTTCCCAGTGCCCTCTCACAGTTAATGTTGGCTTGTAATGTGTTAAGTCAACTTCTGTTCATAGCAAATCCTAGGTAAGTATGTATATATTTTGACATTCTGATTTAGACACAGCAGAATGTATACTTAGTGACTCATTTCCTCGTCTGGAAAGAGTGCATTAAAATCAAGAACTCTCAAATTATTTCAGTGTTTCAAACTATTTAATCGATGAGTTTTCAACTCCTCTGAACTCAGACCAATAAGGTAGCCAGAAAGCTGTAAAAAAAAACTTTGTAAAATAAAGTATTTGACCAGTGATAGCAATGAAATGTTTCTTTTGAGAATTGCAAGAATGTGAGAGGCTTCTTGATGGAAAGAGGATTATGTAGATTAAAGGTCCCCAACCCTGCTGCTGAATTTTCTCTGCAATTCACTTAACTAATAAGATTATGGGAACAGATACCAATTTTTTTGTTGTTTAAATTTGTTTAATTTAGTCATGATGCTAAATCATTTCCAGAATCCTACATGGAGTATAGTAATTTGAGATGTGCACAGAATACAAGGTGAGGCCTTTTCTAAATACCAAATTTCCCTGTCTGTAGAATAGGAATAATGAAATTAAAGCTAGTTTTTTGAGAAATTCTAAAGTTTGAGAAATTCTAAAGAAAAGTGTTATATGAAGACTATACATACATAATGTTTGTATTACAATACATATCCAAACAATGTGTTTATATAAACTTACCTAATATTAATAATAAACTTCCTGATATTATTGCATTTTAAGTTATATTTTATTAACTATATTATTAATTTACACTTTCATATCGACACCAAAAACCTGATGAAAACCACTCTTCAGATTCCCATTTACTGTTACTCATTTTGTGTCAGGTTCTAACACCACTGACAGCAATTGCATGAAGACGTTAATGAATTTTACATGATATTCATGAGAATGAATGTATTTCTCATCAAATGAGATGTACAAGACTCTGGCCAGAAAAGAGTAACTGAGTTTGCGAAAATGTTAAAATGTAGTACATCTCTGAGAGAACAATTTGCAGTATACATAGGAGAAAGCTGATAGCATTTGTTCATATTGTAAATTACATAATTCTTCTCCATGCAGTGTACTTCTACTGAAAGAGAAGGAGAGGGAATTTGCCTCACTTTAATGCCTTTTTCAGGGGTGCTGAACACAGATGAATACCTTTGTATCAGTCTAAAATTACGTGGCAAAGAATATGACAGAAATCTGCTGTAAATAAAATTCCAAGCCATTTCAGTCTTCACTGTCATTAAATGCCAGATGAAAAAATCATTTAATGTTTTTTCATCATAAACAACTACAATAAAAACTATTTTTATTTCATTTTGCTCTCGTAAAAGCAAATGCAGAAAAATATTATTGAATTTCTTTCTATTTTTGACAAAAGAATAATTTTATTTCTTAATTATAACAAATATTTTTGTTCCGTTTTCTACTTGATTTTCAGTAATCTGTTTTCTTTAAATACAATCTATCTTTATAGTTACAAGAACAAATTCAGCCTGATTCAGATGTGTAACATACTATTGAAGTCAACAGAGCTGTCTTTATATGACATGGATTTTTCTTTCCGTCTCTCTGTCTGTCATATACAGTCATGTCAGCGTGATTGAAGATGAATAAGCTCTCAGCACAGGCCAGATCCTGCGAGGTGCTGAGTGCCCTAAGCTCAAACCAGCTTCAAAGGAAGCACTCATTACCTCCTAGCATATCTGGCTCTAAATACAGTATTTCCTTGTATTTCTCCATAATTACCCTAGGAAATACTTGGAATAGTTCAAATATTGAGTTTAGCCCACTGCCAGAGCCAGCCTTAGTGTTTTTGGCTAGATCTGTGAAAAGTTGCGTTTGGCTCATTTTTTGGTTTTTTGATGCCCTTTTTCTTTCCGCCCCCTCCCCCCCATGCACATGTAACAATTTTTGTTCATGCGATCGTGCCCACTAAACACAAAACGGGCCTTAGAGGTCTTTTGGAGGGTAGGACATAGACTTATGCTACGCACAAAGGCTGAATGGAAGCAGAGTGCATGTGCATGCCTCTGTCTCTCAGTGTTTGTTTTGGGGCAGGCGATATTTATATTCCCCACAATGCTTTCTTTTTGCAAAAGCGGAACCCAGCTGCCTCTAACTGTCATCAGCTTGAAGTAGTCCCTGTCATCATAAAGGAAAATGCTAGCAATAAACTTATTTCCCATCTCCACGAATTGAAATGTTCCTCTCCTTTCCCAGCCATCCCATATCAGTTGATGTTCACAGCTACCATTCCTCCGAGAGAAAATTTTTAAAAAGCTTGCCTGGTACACTCAATAGGACAGATCTTCACAAATTAATACTGTTCCTGCACAGTGAGTTTTGGAGCTAAACCCACTGAAGTAGCAAAGGCTTGCTTACAGATACAGAGAAGGGAAAGAAGCAGAGCTGGGTCATTTCAGCCTGAGCCAGGACTGGCAGAGGAGAGAGCTCTACTCTGCAGCCTATGCTCTCTCTCCATAGCTTGAAACAGCACCTAGACGTGACATGACTGACCCCGTCCTCAGCTTCTTCCAGTTACTCAGTACTGTCATAAGAGACAGCACGTTTGACAGTCCGACCCAAAATAATCCAAATTGTATTTGCACTGATAAATAGATCTAAGGGTTCTAGATGAGAACAAACGAACATAGTCCTGCTCACTCCTTCCCAGGGTTTTGCAAGGAGATGAGATGTCTGCGTAAATCAGATCTGCTGAATAAAGTGCTGGTACTGTAATAAAACCATGAATATTGATAACAAGACAAAGCATACAACAGAGTCATGGAGAGACTGACACAGTAACGAAAAGGTGGGTAAGCTCTACACTCTCATGGAGTAATTTCTTTGCATTACATAACCCAGTGGAAAAGGCTAAAGTGGTTTCTTAAATGCAATCTTCAATATTGCTTCTCTGCAAAAATAAATGTGATGAATTAAGAAGTAAGACTTGCATGAAGAATAGGATTGCCTGAATTCCTGAGCAAACAGAAAACTAACCCAGAAAGATTTCTTTAAAAACTGATTTACTGATTTGTTTGACCTTATTAGCTCTTCTCTAGTAGTTTCGTTGATTTTTGCCCGTCAGCCTTGTTTCAAATCAGCTTCAAGACTTATAGGGAGCACAGTTTCATAGTATGCAAATTGCGTTTAATGAAAAAGAGCTTCCTGAAGGCAGCCAGAGAACTGAAAGACTTAATTCATCCAGGTGCTAAAATTCATGTGTGCCTAAACTGTTTTCATTCACTTCTGAAAGGGAGAAGAGGATTTGGATTGCTGAAACAAGAAGTGAGAGTAAATAATAAAAATAACTTAGGAAACAGGAGTCCCTGGACAAAAAAAAAAAAAAAAAAAAAAAAGCAGCTAGATTTTCCATTCAAAACTCCTGGGATGAGATTCTCAAAACAACGTCAGCGTAGACACCAAATTGCCATTATTTGTAACAGCAAATGTGTATCGACATCCATTAGCTGCTTGTGAAAAAGATCTCAAAATAAATGTGTTCATCTTTGACACTGCAATCCCAGCACTGCTCCCAATACTCACCTGGAATAAAAGGCCACAGATCCATTTAATTAATCCATCTCCTCTGGAAACTTGCTGTTGGTGCTTCACAGGTGGAACCTCAGTTTAAAGGTAAAATGGGGGTTTGGGGGTCCTGCCTACCTTAGGCGACCTGGATTGCTCCTTGAAGCAATGGCTCTTTCTCTCTCTCCCTTTTCAATATAGAGATAGTTAGAAAGACAAGGCTCCCAGTTTTGTATCTAAATTAAGTATTTAATGCTGGGTTTTATTAATATGCTCCAGGATTAGCAAGCGCCTTAAAATTCCTAGTCTTTAAAAACACATTTCTTTATTCAGATCTTCGGCCTTAATCCCATGAAATAAATATATATGCTTAATTTTATGTACTCTGTACAGTTACATTGAAATTACTAGAAACAGAAAATAGGAAACTAAAGAATAGCCTAAACCTTTCAGGAATCAAGGTATGAAATGGGAACATTCTCAGTTGAGTGTTATTTAATATACTTGATTATGATACTGTTCCTGAAATTAAATAGCAAATCTCAAAATGGTACTTGCGAAATGAACATTTCGTATATTAAAATACTGCATTGGTAATTGGGGAAAAGAGAGTAGATTGCTGTATGATGTTGGTACAAACACTATTGCATTCACTTGACTAATCTTCTGTTGCACTGCATGGACCAAAACCAACAGAGTCTGTTGGGGGGGGGGGGTAGTCAAACAGGAAAAAAACCAACATGAACTAATGCCAGGAAAATACCAAAAATCTCCAAGTGAATCAGTCACTGAAAACGCCTCTCTGTCATGTTAAGAGAAACTCTTTTTCCAATTGCAAAGACAAAGGTTAGAAACGGTGAAGTCATTACGGAATCCTAAGCTGCAGATCTAGAAAGGGCAGTGAGCAGCCTCTGCGAGAGGACCTGGTGCTCTGGGGAGACAGAGTGAGGTGCAGAACTTGCAGCAGGGAGGAGAGGTAAAAGGGCTTACAGTGGAACATGTGGGGGGAAGCCCTGGCACAAGTAAGGAGGCAAAAACACAGGGAGGATGATTTAGATTTCACTGCCATTCAAAAAGGGTATGAGGGAATTATCAGATATCCAGCTCACCCCTTGAGCCATTCCAACAATTAAAGGCAAAAACGCTAATACTGTATTTACAGAGAGAAGAGACACTTGATCTTTTATAATGACAATAGACTGACTCTTTTGTCTTGTTTGATGACATTACATTCATAAGACACAAGTGGAAGAAGCCCCAAGTAGCTTTGAAAATACAGGTACGCTTACACGGATACTCACAAATCCCTTTCTTTCACGGGGTTCAGCAGATGTGATTTGTTTCAGCTGGTCACTCAAAAAAAAAAGATGTGATAAAGCTGTACAGAACGTCATACTGTACTATCAAACCATGTAATCAGATGTGAAGACTACAGTTTTAAAGAACTTACTGTGAATTCTGATACATAATCTTGAATACTAGTAGTTAAATCTTCTAAAATAAAGGGTTTGTGAAATTTGTGCTAATCTTGTTAAAACAGAATCCCACATTAAACAAATCAAATGTCTTAGATTTTGTATTTATTATTCATCAACGTACATGCGGGTTTTTCAATTCTTGCAGAACTCGTTTATCCACATACAAGTTTTCACTTATATATTTTAAAAAAGCAAAACGTCAGGATCTTTAGAAATTTAACATAATTGTTGTTGCCAGAAGTAGCTGGCTCTCTGAGGTGGATAATAAAGACAGAATAGTTTTACAAAAAGAAAATCAAAATCTAAAATTTTTTTTGTTTCAAATGATTTTGAAACATATGCATGTTTAGTTTCCATAGATTTTTGTAATATTTGTTTTCAATTTCCTAAAAAAAAAATTATTGGAAAGTGAATAAGAACACAACTATTAATAGAATAAATTTTCCCATATTGCCTTTTTTTCCTCTGTAATTGTGATGTTTATGGGTGGAGTTGTTACATACTGGTATTTGGAAGTCTATGGTATGCTACCTTATTCTGTCACCTGGTATTTATGGTAGTTTTTTGTTTCCCTATGTGATGTTCCTCAGAGTCCTTTATGATGCTCAGAGCCTCACAAGATATAAGACTGTTTTTCATGATAAATTCAGAGGGTCAGTTAGCATAATTATGCATAACACAGTATCTATGTGAAGGCATTCTGTATTTAATATGGAGGTATATTGTGTTATTTTATACTATTTCTTCTGCTTTCCTTTCTTTTCTTGCCTCCTCTCTTCCATACCCCTTTTTCAACCATTTCTTAATTTTACTAGACTACATTTAAAAAAATGTTAATACTATTATTCCTGTTCTTTAACTAATGAAACTAAATTAATCTCCTGTTTGACTATTTCTTGCCTTAGTCTGGTTAAAAAATGTGTTTTGTTTCCTTTTGAGTGGGGTAACAGACTGGCACAGAGAAATGTGTTGAGGCCATTTATATGCAGATGATCTGCTGTCCTGCTTCTTTCAGTAGGTGCCATAAATTAGCATTCAAATTTTGCAACAATTTTGTCAGGTTTTTTTTTTATTCATTTCATATGTATTTAATCCCACATCAGTCTCAGTTGTTCTGCAATATGTGCCATATTGTAGCAGCTTTTTAGCTGCCACTGATGGTTTTCACATTCCTTTAGTGTGAGGTTTTAATTCTCCTAACACTTTTGTTAATGAAATACATTTCACTTAACGGAATTAAATGCGTACCTTGTCTATTGCTCATTACACTATACAGTCTTAGAGTTTGGATTTAAATTTCACCCTTCTTCTATAAAGATTATCTGCCACATTTTGGCCTAATAGGCACTCTGTACTTTGTATAAAGTGTGGGAAAGCTGTCATTACAAGCAAAATACCAGTAAAAGTTGCAATGTTCTCTGGAATGTTCATTTTATTCCTCTTTCTTCTGTTACTAAATATGTTTAAAATGCATTTTCTACCATTTCTTTATGTGGGGTTTGAAAGGATGAACTAGCAATTTGATCACCTACAGACATCATAGGTAAACCTCAAACTATTCAGAGCATCCATTCTTCCATTTTTTTATATAAATCATGAAACTACTTCAGAGATTCTCTCCAAATTGAGAAAAAACTCATACATATCTGCAAGCATACAGAAGAATTAAAGTCATACAGGAATGTTCCAATGAAACAGCTTCTCATAAGAAACCAACTTTCCTTTTTTCATAGATTGCATATTTTGTGAAAAATCTATGGAACATTTTTTCAATTAAATTTTTGTTGCGATGTGGATTCTCAGCTTCTGAGTGGCTCATTTTGGGGTTGTATTCCACATGTGTGACCTAACATCTCTTTGGCAGGTTATACTAAAGCTGTCTCCAGGTTGCAACCTGAAGACTGGCTGCTCTTAAGACAGGTTGTTTCTGAGGTGGTTCATTTTGTCTCTTATGAAGATTTTGGTACAAGTTGGGGTAAAAAAAGAAAAGACTTTGGAAATTGCAGGGTTTGTTGTAGGATTCTTTTTTAGCTTTGCCCTGGGCCTACAGACTTTCTGATAAAGGCCTCTACAGAATAAGCCCTTTGGACTTATTACAGGTAGGTGAAAAGCAGGGTATCTACCTCACAGGATTAAGAGAGGATTGTTTGTTTGTTTGTTTGTTTGTTTATTTAAATTAATTGAAGGACCTTTTTTTTTCTGTATGATTTCCCAACCCTATAGCTTCTCGATGAAAGTTATGTTCTTGTCAACAGCTCTGCTATTATGAGTGAGTTTACCTGAAGCAGAACAGTGATTATATTGCCCATAGTTGCATACCTGAGACAGGGAAAACAGGGTCCAAAACTTGCAGCCAGATGCACCACTGCTGCACCACATTTCTTCACCTCTACAAAAAGACTTACAAGGGATCAAAGGTTTCCTCAGAGCCTTCCTTGAAATCTACAACACTTTGTCAAAAGTTCTCCAGTTCAACAAAGCCGCTTTTCTCAATGAAATTTCTTCAGCCAGAAAATATCTGACTGGCTCGGCCTCCTTCAAGCAAAGGCTTCATTTAGAGGGTCACCAAGGATCTGTTTTCTTCTATTTTTCTCTTTAGGAAACCAGATCATAGGCTCTTCTCTCTGGAATGAATCAGCTCTGGCTCTGCCAGAAGTACTTCAGGTAGAAACTTCTGCTATTGATTATTTTGGATAGTTGGAGTTTAGTTACAGTTTGTATACACATTTATGATAAGTTATGAGAAATCCAGGAGCTCTTATTTTATCTGAATGTGTTCGGTTATTGTTGATGTTCACATCTGCCCATATTGGAAATGGGAATAAACAAAAATAGCACCAACAGCAAGAACTTTTCTGCCTTTGCGTATTAATCTGACTGTGTAGGAACTAAGTTATATCTGCTGGACTTTCCCTTCCAGGATATGGCAATGTCCTATCAATGTGCTAGCCAGTTGTTAGAATGTATTTGGCTTTTCTGCCATTATAACCATGATTGGGTCTTTTCTGCTTTTCCATTGTCTAATCAACAGAGAATTGTTAACAGCTTGTACAATCGCAGAGCAAGGATGTTCACGTGGATTTAAATAAATCAAAGGGCCCTCTTTTATAAGTGAATCAAAATCAAGCCTCTTGTAAAGTTAAAAAATGTTTTTGAATTTCTTTGTCCATTTTCTCTAATCTTTCCTACATCCTCCACTCTGACTTTGCCTGACTTGCACTGTGATCTCAGTCATGCTAAAAGATAATATGCTTTTCTCATCCCTTTTTCTCCAGTAGTATTTTCCTCGTGAACTGCACTCTTGTCTTTTCCTGCTAGATTATCTTGTTCCTTTCAATGTTCCTTTACTTTTTCTTAGTTATCTTGGATGGAGGGCCCAACAGATTCTGTACCGGATGCTAAAATAATTGTTATATCTATGACATACTCTTTCCTTATCAGACGTGTTTCAAAATGAAGGGTAGAAGTGGGAAGAATGCACAGTGCATCTATCAGACAGCATATTCTGAAGCATGATAGATACGCCATTGAATCTGCTCGATTCTTCAGCAACACCAAAGACACTGATTGGCACTAAAAAAGGGGGAGGAAGAAGACACATGACAGGTCACTGAGTTCAATGGAATATATTACAGAAACTGGGAACAAAAGGCAAGGAATCTCTCGAGTCTGGTCTTCTAATTGCATAGGCAACCAGGTGAGATGACTTTTTTAGCGAAAGAATCATTCTCCATTAAAATGCAGTTAGGTTTTTTTTACCCCTACTACAGCTATTGGGAGTCTGGAAAATTTACTTTTCTGGTGGTTGGAATCATCTCTGTGTTTCTTATCTAAGCATGAGCTGCTTTTCCATTTGTCAGCCTTGTCCTAAAGCTTTATATGGCTGTTTTCCAGCCTGGTGTCTAATGAATACATTTATAGACATCAGCCATATCCCCTTTCAGCTTTTTGCTTAGCCAGGCAAAAGCAGCAAAGCATTTCACTCTCCTCCCTGAGTGGTGGCTCTCCAGTCTGCCAGCAGTTGCAGTTGCACCTCTCTGCAGTTATTCCCATTTTAGCATATTTTCTTGACTCCACGTGACAAAAGACTGTGCACAGAATTTCAGAAAAGGCCACACTCTCAGGCCTGTGGATGGCGTGAATATTTCTTTTTTTATTGTAGAAAAATATAATACCATATTTTATGTGTGTGTATGAAATATTTGGGTACATGTATTTTATGTAATTAAAAAACCCCAGCAATCCTTTCTTTTTTTCCTAGCTTAATGGAAACTGTAGATTTCACACTTCTTCTCTTTATGACTGGATCTTAAAAAAAGATTGATCCCAAGACTGATTTTTGAGGATTCCTGCTAGTAAACTTCCTGCAGTTTGGTGCTGCTTCTTTCAATACCACCTGTTGCCATCTATCCATTAGACAATCTCTTATGTACTTTACAACTCTTCTCCTAATCCCCTGTTTCCTATGTGATGCTGTATCATATGCACCACAGATACAGATAAGATGTATCACAAATCCTTTGTCTAGAAAATCAGTTATCTTATTAAAGAGAGATAACAAATTCACTTGGCACAATCTATCTTTAGTAAATCCTTTTTGTATGTTACCCCTTTTTCCATTTACCTCCCTGTCTTCAATTATTTTTTCCTTCAAAATTTCTTCTAAAGCAACTGAGGTCAAACTAATGGGTTTGTAGCTGCATAGGTCTCCCTTTTAGAAATGGATAATACATTTGCTATTCTCCAGTCAGCCAGTATCTTGTCTGAGCTGCTTCCTACCAGGTTTGGGATTTCATGTTCCCTTTCTTGTCAGAACTATGGAATGGAGTTTATTTGATATCTCTCACTGGCCTGAATGCACTGTGCTTTTAGCTTTGCTTCCAGTTTGGTAATTTCTATCATCCTGACTTCTTTCCCATTATTTATCCCGTTTCCTCTCTGGTCAATATTACTGAAAACATACACAAAGTAGTCACTTAGTTTTTAATTGTAGATAGATTTTCTTTATTTCTGTTGACTCCTGCTTGTATTGAAGTCCCATGTTTTATTTGGTCTCATTTTACCTGCATGAAGATTGTTTTGCTGTTTGTTTCAATATCCCTTCCAAATTGTAGTTCAGTTTGGCTATTAACAATTTTTGCTTTACCTTACATTTTGACCCCTAAAACACATCTGTCTCTGCTGATATGTCTTTTTTGTTTCCTCCTGTGCATTGCATATGTCTTCTTGAAGGAGTTCTTCATTTGCGTGGAATAGCTTGACCACTTTCCCATGCATTTTCCCCACTCCATCAGCTACACATTCCACATAGCTTTAGCTCCTTTGATTTAAAGTAATTCCAAGGCTCTTCCACATTCAAGGTCTTGAATAGATCAGTCTATTTGATTTCACTAATAAGACTTTTTAGGTTATCAAAATTTGCCCTTTGAGCTCTAAAGCCTTATTTTTACTGATTGTTCCATTTCATTTAAATGAGCTTAACTCATGATCAGTTCTTGGACCAGTTTTCTCATAGTATCTGTATTGCTTATTGAAAAAAAGACAGTTTCATCTCTTACTGGCTGTTGACTGCTTGGTAAACATATGCATTAATTTGGCCCAAATGTGTTCTGTTTGATGCGTGTCATCTTGTCTTATTTCTTTTTAATCTATCAGATTATTAGAAGGCACTTACTCAAGATTATTTATGCTTTCTTCATATCTTTCTTGGGTAGCATGTACACTTCAGTACTGTGGTCCCAATATATAATTTTACCTTCTCTTTCCTGATCATCCACTAGTATTTCCTCAACCATAGCTCAATTTTCATTGATGAGATTTTCTTCTTGTCGTGTACAGTAAGAAAGCATGAAGATGACATGAACATCTGCCAAGGCTTCCTTGTATTTCTTAAGGTTCTTTTTTTAACAATGTGGCTCTCAGTCCCAATTTCTTCCATGGATATTCAGCCAGATACCATTCCCAGGAGCCTTCACTTTTTTAGGCATTTTTCCTTTACCTAAAATGAATTGATTTAGTGTAATACTCTTTAATTTATTCCAGCGGGAATTTCATAGCATCATTTTCCCACTGTGAAGAAAGTTAAATTAAAAAAAATATTCTTCTCTATTCCTAGCAGAATCCTTTTTTCCTTTTCCACCCACATCCCACATCCTCCTTCTTGGGAAATGACCTCGTATCCTGTTCTGTGGAATTGATCTAGTGACAACTCAGTTGTTTCTCTTTAACACAGGCTCCCAGTTCATGTAGACACTATTTTTTCTCTTAGTTCACTTCACCTTCTATTCACAGATGATCCTGCCTTTTGTTCTCTCCCCCTCACAAACTTCTCTACCATACTCACTCCTCTTTGGATCCCAGTTTCCTACAATTTTTGGTGGAATTAACTTTTCCACTTTCTTTCTACCTTCTGTTTTGTTTTTGTCTGTTGTACTTTTTCAGTCTCCCAGATGGCAAGCATATTCTTTAGATTTCCTCTGTTTCCCAGACTGTTCCACTTGTTCTTTTTGTGGCAGGCTTCCCTGACTCACCAGTCTCCTCTGAGCTATCTCTTATACGACCTCTCACTCAACAAGTGAATGTAAATCCCCCGTTGCCCATTCAGTTTGCTTTTTCTTACACCATTTCCTCAAATCCACATCTTCATTCAACATTGCCTCCAGGCACATCTCTAGTAAGGTCTTCTCTTCATGAACTTTAGCAGATGACACTTCAGGCATACATATCTTTCCAGAGAATAAGATACATCTCACAGCTTCTGCATCCAGTTCATATTGTCCCTGCAATTTGTCTTGTACCCCCCATGGCTGTCTCAATTCCCTATATAGTCATTTCCTCTAACCTGTACTTTTAAGGTGAAAATCCCTCTCGTCGCTGCCTATTCCCTTCTTTTGCCAGGTTTCCCTACTGCCAGTGACATACGGGTTGGCGGGACTGAATAGTTATGCCATTACCAGCTTGGCATACTGCAGGACTGAGGAGTGTATTGCAGGGAGCAGAATAATAGGAGCAAATTTGGTCCACAGTCCATCTTTTTCAAACCCATTTATCAACAAAGAGGCTGCTTTCCACAGCTATCATATACAGGTTTGATATCGAGGCTCGACTTCTGAGTGCCCTGCTGGAGTCAAATTCATCTGTTATTACCTGGTGAGTGGTCACTGGAAAAAGAACAAGCGAGAAAATAAGAAATAAAATTTGGGGTCCAACGTACAAGTAAGATATGACCAAAGAACAGGGTTGAAAAGTTCTGGAGACTGCAAAGCAAAGGATGAGATTTCGGTCAGGTTAAATATTATCTGGGTAAATATTCATACATACAGAGTCTAGTTGAAGGATCCTCCCTCTCTCATACTAAAATAATCAAACTCCCAAACCTTCCCCAGTGAACCAAGAGCATTTCTCAGAAGAAGAAATTTATGGGGCTCAGGCAGACACCAATAACTGTGTCACACAGAATTTATTAGAAAATCCAAATATATTCTCCACTACTTTGTCCAATATCTATGTGATCATTTATCTGCAGCAAATTTTACTGTAAATGTGATTATTTCCAAGAAGCAATTTCTCATGACTAGATGGAGTATAGTACTTACATATATTCTGTTCAGATAGAAGCATCATTCTGGAATCTGTGTTACAATTCCAACCATCAACCCAACACCACCATGCCCACTAAACCATGTCCCACAATGCCACGTCCACACGTTCCTTGAACACCTCCAGTGAGGGTGACTCCACCACTTCCCTGGGCAGCCTGTTCCAATGCTTTACCACAATCTCAGTAAAGAAATTTTTCCTAATATCCAGCCTAAACCTCCCTTGGCACAACTTGAGGCCATTTCCTCTTGTCCTGTCACTTGGGAGAAGAGACCAACACCCACCTCTCTGCAACCCCCTTGCAGGTAGTTGTAGAGAGCAAATAAGGTCTCCCCTCAGCCTCCTCTTCTCCAGACTGAACAACCCCAGTTCTCTCAGCTGCTCCTCATAAGACTTGTGCTCCAGACCCCTCACCAGCTTCGTTGCCCTTCTCTGGACACGCTCCAGCACCTCAATGTCCTTCTTGGAGTGAGGGGCCCAAAACTGAACACAGCATTCGAGATGTGGCCTCACCAGAGCCGAGTACAGGGGCACGATCACCTCCCTACTCCTGCTGGCCACACTATTTCTGATACAGGCCAGGATGTCATTGGCCTTCTTGGCCACCTGGGCACACTGCCGACTCATATTCAGCCGGCTGTCAGTCAACACCCCCAGGTTCTTTTCCGCCAGGCAGCTTTCCAGCCACTCAACCCCAAGCCTGTAGCGTTGCATGGGGTTGTGACCCAAGTGCAGGACCCGGCACTTGGCCTTGTTGAACCTCATACAATTGGCCTACGAAGAGAACTCCTTTCTGGGCTTTACCCCAGAAATATGGATGACGAACAGTAGCACAACAGACTCATGTTGGACTTAGCTTGATCTGCAAATGAGCTGGAGACAGAATTTAGCCCTGGTTGTGTTTGTAGACAGTTTCATCTGTTGATCTCTGAACAAGCAGTATTTTACAGTAAGACATGCTTCTTACAAGACAAAGTTCATCTGTTTTAACTGCTAATATAGGACACTTTGTCCCACCAAATCTCACCAAATAATATTTCTCAAAGAATGTTAATTGCATCCATTCCTATTTTCAGCTGGTGATGAAGGGACATGTGACAAGCCATTCTACTTGCTTTTCATGATTTCTGTTCTAATTTCTGAGCAGAATGAATACATATAGAGGTTCACAAAACTCTATACCATGGTGTAACAATAACTTATTTGCAGTACTCTAAACAAAAGAAACAAAGTTTAGTTCAGGTTCCTCTTGGATTGGATGTTGGTTCAAGAGGGTTGAACGTATTCTCATATTTCTCTAATCAGCTTAAGTACTGCATTTAAATCAAATCAGGAATATGCAACGGGTAATGTTTGTGGTATTTATGGTAATAAGGGGGAAATTCTGAAGTGGTTGAATGCAAATTTTTTGTCTCTCTTTTGTCTTCATAGATTTTAGATAATGTTGAAAATACTGGCTGGAGCACACACCATCATCCTGTTAGTGATCCTCCTGAACAGAAGAGCTTTGAATGCTGCCTTCCCTTAACTATTTTAAAGACACCTGCACACTCACAAATAATAAATCTGTCAAGGCACACTTGAAAATATCCCATCTCCATTTGTACAATTTACTCTGTTCAAAATACTTCCGTGTTTAAAATCATTTAGTGTGGTTTACCAGATTTATAATAATTTGAGGCTTGCAGTATAAAACCCTAGCTGTATGACAGACTGAGTTATTAAGTGTTTATAGAAATCTAATCAAACGGACCATCAGAAGCTGGTGGGAGTGGGGCGGGGGGGCGGAATCTGTTTTAAACTCGACCATAATGACAGCTTTCCTCATCTTACAACTGTGACATGAAGAGGGAGCTGTAGCTCTTCTGAGACACAGCTCTGCCTCAAGCAGCGTATCCAGCCAAGCGCCCCGATCTCCTCTCTCCCTCGGTCTCCTCCGCTCCCCTCTCTCCTTCACTCACTCACTTACTCTTCCTTTTTTTTTTTTTCTTTTTTTTTAATCCCTGTGCCCCTGTGCCAGTTAATTTAAATGTATCTGTTCAAGTGGAGATAATCCATGCAAATCAGAGGCACTGGCTCCCAGTGCTTGATTCACAAAGAGAACTCAGCTTCAGGAGGTCACTCGTTCACAGCTGCTCCTCCCATTATATTTTTCCCTTATTGCAGAACTGCTGCATGTATACAGTGACTGAAAGGACTCAATTTACTGCAACTGCTGCCTGGTTTTACTTACAACTTTCTTTAAAGGGGGACTTACCTTCTATCAGTCTTGCTAAGGTAGGAAGTCTGATTCTTCTAAAGACATGTAATGCCTCCAGTGTTTGCTCATTATCAGATCCCACTATAATGATGCATATTGTTGTCAGAATTAGGTCCTAACAGAATTGCGCCAGGTGCCTGATGCTTTTGTTACTTGTGTGTATAGGTGCAACTGTTTAAATGCTGTTTTACTGTTTATTTAGCCAGCTATGTATTACCCCCCCGCCCCATTTTCTTTTCCTTTTCATAATGGCAGGTAGGATCTTAGCACAGCAGCTTTCTAATTTACAAATGTAGTCTTCAGTCAAGTTTGTATTTTCTTTTAAAAACGTTTTCTAATGTCTATGTAAGTTAATGCAGTGCTCTGTACCCCCCCAAAGGAAAACAATATCAAGAGAGCTTTCTGGCCTGAAACCTTATTAAGGTGCTATCTTTGGAACAGAACAAACTGTTGAAAGGTTTTAAACAGAAATAAAAAAGGTCACCTTTTACTTTGCAGTGTTGTAAACAAGGAAACTCCAGGCCTCACTGCAAATGGGCCTGTCATAAATTTAGACCACAAGATAAACATATAGTTAATAGAATTGCCAGCAGAAGTGGTGAAATGGAACCCTCACAGTTCTCTGTTAATATCTATTGTTTAGAAAGGTTGGACAGGCAGTGCTTGCTTTGCAAACAAATTGCAACTCAGAAACAACTATTTGGATATGATTCTTAAAAAACTCCTTAAGAAGAGGAAAGTCGGGCACTACTTCATTAGTTACTTTCTAACTTTGAGCATACATCACATGAAATATTGAACTAATGCATCTGACAGCACACACTGGTTTTATGAAAGCAGATAGTAAATCTTGTATTTATTTATGCATATTTCTTTGAATATGTTGTCAGAATTTAGGGATGCAAATGATTAAAATAAATATAAAACAACTTTGGATGTGTTAAATCACAAATAATGGATTTGAAGAGTAATATATTGAAAAAACTAGAATTATTCTGACTTACACTTGTCCCACAGTAAAGTTCTTGTTTATTGTCTTGCACAGCTGGAGTTAAGAAATGACAATGATTAGATTTGGAGCCACCCTGCTTTTGTATAGACTCACTATGTAACACACCCAAGTTAATCAAATAACAGTTCTGTGAAGCTTTAGACAGAGTTTAAAATGAAAATTTAGTTGACCAGATAAGACAGAGAGAGGCATAGATATTCCCAAACACATCCTGTCTAATTTCTTCAAGAACACTTGAAGCATACATTTTCCATTTTACCTTTCCGGATTAGATATTGTTAGTTAGCATACTTCAGGAAAGAGTACTTGCTCACTGCATTAAGTATTTCAGTGCCTAAAATGTGCACGTTTTCTCTTTGATATACAGTCTGCTTTCTGAAAAAAATGCATTCTGATTTTGGAGTACAGTACAAACCTAGGGAGCCTTGTCATTGTTAGCATAAAGAAGACATCTACACAAGTATTACTGTGCAGAGGGCAATCTTCCTTTCTCTGGCATTTGTTAGGTTACTGTACTTAGAATTTAGCAGATAAATACCTTTTGCTTCATGGCATTTTGGAGATCCTATTGGTATGCAGGTTACCCTGTGAGGATGGCAACTGAAAAAAGAAATATGTTTTATAGCAGTGTGTAATAAAAGCCCTTCACAATGATGTAAGTGGAGTCTGACCTTTCATTCTTATCCTGTAATTAGAATTTTTATTAACTCTTTCAAGTGCAGAGTTTTTTGAGTAAACTACTGTTACATAGGGAGAACAAGCACGTATTTTTGATCTACGAGTTTTAAAAGTAAAACTTTAAAATCTTTTTTAGACAGGGAAAAAGGAATATATTCTTCCCAGCAACTTGCTCCACACGAAGCAATTTTGATTTATAGAAAAGAGAGATTTGATACAGGCATCCTGCCTCCCCCTAGAAGAAAGAAAAGGAAAAGAAAGAAAGAAACAAAAAAAAGCATTTCTAAAAAAGACTTCTTTCATTTTGTGAAAGAGGAGGGGAATAGATTTCAGAGAAGAGAGCTGAACTTAAGGAAAGACATTAAGGATCTTTTGTCTGGCTGAATCTCTGGCCAGGATAAAGTTGGGAAGGTGTTCCCTGTGGAGTTTAGCAATATACAGAGATGAGATTAGATGACTCACCACTGGAGATATGAAAAAGGGAGAAAAAGACCTTTCTGAGGAATATTTTTTGGAAGTAAGTGGATTAAAATATTGTTGCAGCAGACAGTTATTTCCTGCTTCCTTTCCACCTTTTATCCAATGACCAATGTCTTACAGGGACAAAAGTGTCCTTAGTGAGTCAGCAGCAGCATTTCATACAGTTACTTCCAAATTATGTACTCAGTTCTCCTTGTAGATTCACCCGGTTTACCTGACATAACTCAGTTTAATTCCTTGAAACACTGAAATAAATGAGAAGAAATCAGGTGGTTTTGTTATTGAGGCCTCTGAATGTATTTTCAGTAAACTCTCAAAAGGGTGAACCTTTCTGTTTCGTTTCAGGCTAGTTTTTACTATATAGTTTTCTAAACAAGATTGTCAATGTCCTCCTACAGCCAGTTCCTTTTTTCTATTGGTGTGGTTTCTTCCTCTGCCTCTGCAAACTTGCCATTGCTATAGTAACTCAGTCAAACATCTCTTCAAGATAAGTTACCTGATACTCCGCTGTAGTGTGCCTTGCAGCAGAATCTATAGGATGCAGTAAAACTTGTAGCTGTATATAATGCTGGGCTTTTACTCCCATCAGGCTCTTTTCTGCTGGTTTTACAGAAGACACTTAAAGAGATAAATTATCATCTTAAAAGGATGCTATAGAGATTGTTAATAAGTTCCATCCAACTTCTTAAAGGCCCTGGTTATTTTCAGCTCTAAGCAAGTATATTTGCTGAACTATACCTTAAAAATATACTAGAGAAGGAAGAAAATTTGGGGATCCTAAAAAGTAACTGGTAGAGCCTTTGAGAAAATGTACAACTATAAATGGGAAATCTAATTGTCTACAAAGTCCTTGGTCAATGATTTGTCATTAGTATTTTCTATAATTGCATAGAAGGAATATGTTCCCCACAGCTTCTCATCAAATTACATACACAATTATATCACATTCTCCTTTTTTATCATTGCCTTATACTGTAGAGTAGAATATTAAAATGTAACGTCGCACAGTACAGACCTTGCATTTCTTTTGCAGATAAAGCATGCTTATACCTCTAAGGGTTAAAAGCTGAATCAGATCCGTAACTTGCCTACTGACAACCTTTGAAGTCGCTCCTTATTTATTTATTTATTTATTTATTTATTTATTTTGGTCTAAAGGTTTAGATTGACATCCTTTTATATGTTTGGAATTCTACAGCAGATGTAAAACGCTTGGTAATGACTGAAATTAACCTGAAGCTTTATATATCCATCTTCCCCAGGAACTGCACTGAAGCTTTAGTAACAGTTGAGAATTTTATGCAAACAACTGTTCTCATGGGCACATTTCATTTTTCTGTCCTATCATACCCCCTTTACAATTTCTAGAGGTGTTTTAAGTCAAGTTGGACCCTTTTGCTTCCCTCTCTCCCCAGTACCTGTTCTGGGGAGTCTACATGAAAATTTTCACAGATGAAATACACCAGAAGAGGGTCAGATAAAAAGAAAATAAGTGGCGTGGAAATTAATCTTTAAATGGCAAGTCTGTGAAACATTGAACATGGTTATCTGACATTATGTCAGAGAGTGTTATCTCTTGAGGAGAAATGAGCGAGAATAGTCCACACAGGAAAAGTAATGGTTGCTTTACTTCTGTCTGTTTATTTGGGATAGCTTGAACTGTCTCCCACTTTTTTATTTCTCTCAGTGTGAAAAGAGTAACTATTAGAAATGCATTTGACTGAAAAGCAATGCTCATTTGACCTTTGGACACAAAATATCTCAGCAACCTCAAACATCACTGAGTACAAGAAATATGCAGAATGTGGGTCAGTAGAAATTCAACACTTTTAAAAATAAAAATAAAAAACCCTCCAAAATCACTTGGTTAGATTAGCATTTATCTCTCCATTCCATATCAGAGTATCAGATGCTGAGGTTTTGTCCAGTGTACCTGAGGCAAAAGATCTGTGGCAAAATTCTGCATTAGTTTTAACAACTGTGACTGAAATGTTAGGGAGAGGAATAAAGGGAAAAAGGAGGGTAAGAGATGCTTAACCAATACCTACATATTTCTCAAACGTTACATTTTATAAGAGACAAAGGGTACATAGGAATTAAGATGTGTTTAAAGTCTGCGTAGTGCTGCCACTTATTTATTTAAAGGTTACTTTTATCATGTAAGGGACTTCATCCCTCTCACTGTTTTAATTCTGCTGGTTTCGTTGGTGGGGCTGGGCTTTGTTTAACCTCAGGGGGGAATGTTATGTGAAAATGCATGAGTGTGAATGGCTAAAAATTAATCCTTCTGTAACTAGCCACAATTTCTTACCTCTCTTCGTACCAAGTTATGAAGGAGGAAGGCAGAAGAGACAAAATGCATCCCATGTGAGACAAAGGACTGAAAGAGGGATGCAGGTTCTATCTCTGGAGAAATAAAGCTAGTCACAACAGGCCACTGGAGCCAGGATTTTGATATCTGACTTGCCCCTACAGAACAGTCTATGACTTAGAAACTGCACTCTGAGGAAGAGGATGAAATACTTGTTAAAGTCAAGTAACAGCCCCCATGCAATTTCTGTTACCTAGTCTTTGCACTAGCTGTGTTAGGTGAGTTCATAGAACAGTAATAGTATAATGTTAATTGACAACCTAAAATTTAAAAAAGGAAAGACGTTTCAGAATGTGCTCCAGCAAACCTGAGGGTATATAATTCCCATCACCTTTACAACTAAGTCAAGAATGGTTTACTTGGAGGATATAGAGGAGGTATATTAAGTTTTTCTTATTAAAACTTCATTGTCCATGTTGAGTCCAAACTTGAACACTGCAGAAACCACCAGCCGAGTGAGCAGGCAGCTCGGAAGAGGGGATCCACAGGCACCCCATGTGTAAGTGACCTTGTTCCACATTTCCTGCAGGTCACAGAACTGGTCTGCATGAAACTTTTCCATAGTTTCAGTAGCTTCTGCACTTTCTGTCCAGTGAGTTATGTGTAACCTGGTGTCTCCTTTTTCAGGGGAGAGAGGGATGGTCCACAGAGAGAAGCCTGAAAATTAAAGAAGATAAATGTTGAGCTTGCCAGAAAATTATGCAGGCAACGCTCAATACCATTGGTCTCCCAAAGTCTACCAGCCAGCCTCAAAGATACGTCTATAAATGGCAAGATCAGAAGTATTTCACAAATGTGTATTATGTGGCTAATTTTTATGTGGAGCAGGCAGGACAGACAGACAGACACAGAAGAGTACTGAGGTAATATGACGGACAGCCAAGGGCATTATAAAAAGGCTGCTTAAAAGTACAAGACATGGTTTACAGCCAGAACATTTGGTTTTAATTTATTTAGAAATTACATTAATAGATTGTGAAAAACCAAATACAGCATGGCATTTTCGGGGATCTTCCCTGTCTTGTTTGGCCTGTATCTTTTCTCTAACATTCCAGTCTCTCCCTCAGGCTTCCCTCTATCCCCCCAAAAAATCCACCAAAAGTGTATCATAAAACCTGTTTAATTTCCTACAAAAGATTATACTAAGTGTGCTTTTAATGTAATGATGTCAGTGGCGGATGATAACATGTATTAGGTAGCGCAAACTGCTGATTATCTGTCAGAATAAATTTGTTTATTTCAGAAATAGCAGTCTGACAACCCCCTGTTGTTAATCATGAAAGTACATGCTAATGCCAGGTACTGTTTGGTTGGAGTCTCTCAGGGGAATGCGTTTGTTAGATTTTTGCTTTGACAGTCTTTACACTGAGTTTTGCAAATTTTCTGAACATATATATTTTTTTATTATTTTTTTTTTAAGAAAGAGGCTAGAGCAAAGCCACTGATCTACAGCTTAGGCTCACAGCAATTCAGAGGAAGGAAGGACTTGTGAAAAGAGAGAGTGGATTACAGGGTTACACAGCGGTTCAGACTGTGCCCATTGCCTGGTTCACCTTTAGTAATTTCAAGGCAGACCCATTAGTGATGAACAGAAAAAAAAACAAAAGGAAAGTTAGGCAGTTCTTTTCCCCCAGGAGTCACTCCTCTTATATTTGTTTATTTATTTCTCAGCATTTACATCAGTTCCTAATTATATCCTGAACTAAAAAGACCATCTCCAGATGATGGTCATACCATTCCTTTTTAATGAGATTAACGGCAAAGTGAACCAGCCAGCTTTTATCATGTTGTGAATTTGACCCATCTTTTGTGTTGTAGAAAACTAATATTATGTATTTTGAATGAAACATAAATGGAATACTGATGTACAGTTTGCCAGATCTTAGGTGAAAAGGTATTTTGTCTGACTTTATTGCATTTTGATCATTTCATGAATGCTGTAAAATGCTGAATAGCATAACAAAAATTGATATTTATATTGACATTTCAGTATTCCAAATAGAAGCTGAGAAAATCTAAACAGACTTCAGTATTTCTGCAGCTGTTCCTCCAAACCCAACTGAGTTCTAGCTAATTCACTTTTTTTCCCCACATACCCTCAGTATAAACATCTCTCTCTAAAGCAATTTCTTCCTGGAAGATTATGCACATCTTCATCTTAATTCAGAATTTACATGTGTACTTTGCATATTTTTGCATCAGTATGTGTGTTTTAAATTAGATAAAGGTCACTGTCATTCATAATCAAGAAGAAGGTGTATAAAAGGTCAGGATTCAATAAAAAAAACTGATTAGATGTAGAGGTTTGTTCATATGATTCAGTATATCATTGGATAAGTGGAAATCATGAGTCAACAAATTAACCTTGGTATAATGGGTTACTTGCTTCATTAGGATCAGAAATGAGATTCACAATTTTTTTTCCAATGATGTACTCCTTGTTTGTCTCTGTAATAAGAAGAAATACTGTGGTGTTGATAGTTACACAACTGAGTTTTTATAATTTAATTTGGCTTAAAATGCAACACCAATGAGAATTCTTGTGTTAAAAAAGGAACTGAGGCACCAAATACATTTGCTATGAATATAAATATCAATGAAATTAAAATTATCCACTGTCAAAATAGATAAGTTAATTTAAAATAATGGCCTATATGTTTAATGTAGGCTTTAGCTTAAGCATGTTAAAGAACCTGTGATGAGTCAGGCATTCAACGCCTAGTGTCAGGAGGAGATCCAGATGCAAGCGAGCATGAACTAAGAGCAAGGATAAACTTGCACTCCACATATTGGTTCTGCCACAAACTTTCCACGTGTTCTTGGGTAAACCACCTACATTGGCTATGCCTCCATTTCCATCTGCAAAAAAGGAAAAACAGTAATAGTGCTTATATTGCAGGAATGTTTCTGTTTCTGCAGACATGGATTTACCAGGAGGGCTAAGTAGATTTTAGGATTTCCACCATGGCCCTGTTCAGTACCCCATATTCCTGGTCACTTACTACAGTCAAAATGGTAGGGCTGTGGATCTCTGCTTTTGAAAACATCTGAGGATTCTTCAGTAATATTCTCCAGGATAGATGAGAAATATCAGAAATGGAAGGAGTCCATGTTTACAAAATTATCTGGCCTAGAAAAGACAGCATCATTTATACAAAATTATAAAACTATATTCTCAATTTCAGACTGTACAAACTTGGTGCAGTTTTTGTGATTCCACCATAAGCTTTTCAAAAGAGAATTTTTGTGGGGTCTTTTTGGGGGTTGGGGGTGGGTTTTGGGGTGGGTTTTTTTGGCTGGAAATTGTTGCAACTATTTCAGACTGTACCATAGCAGAAAAGTCTATAAGAAAAGCAACATTACAATTAAAATAGTTATACATGTCAATGTTTCAGACATTGTGTATTTCTTTAAGCTTTCTTCACGTCTGTGTAGAATAAATATCAAGTTACTACTTGTTCACTTTTTTCCCCTTGGGCAGCATTCTGTACCTATTAAATCCTAAGTATGAAAGAAAATTAGACTTGCTTGTTACCCCTATAAACTTACACCCAATCGTTTTCAAATAACATGTAGGTAATCTCTCTTCTGTAAACATAGAGATTTGGGGTTTCTCATAATTAAAGCTGCAAGCATCACAGTTTAAGCTGAGTCTTTTCTGATGTTCATATGCCTCGTTCTCTCCCAAAATGTAATGAAAGAAAATACACTGAACCCTGGTAAACTTTCCTTATTTACGATATTGTTTGGATTTTATGCAGTTTCAGTACAGCTGTAACATTAGTCCATTATTTCATTCTTTCAAGGTTAGTTGGGTATGAGCAGGACTTTCAGATGGGGCTTTAGCAAATGAGATTGTAGTATCTGTTCCTGATCATTAAAAGGATCAAACAACTTTTTGTAATGACTGGGCTTATATTACTGAAACTCTCAGCATCCACCTCTCCTCTGTCTCACAGGTTTATAGGCCTGAGCTTTTTGACCAGTGCCCACCTTACTAAGTTACGCTGTAGGCAAACTCCTGATGTATGCTGGGCTTGGAAGTACCAAGCTACAGAACCAACACAGGAGTGCATGGACGGTCTACTTCTGTGAGGGTGCACATAAATTAGGAGTGCACTCTTGAAGCAAATCTCCTCGTCCTCCCAAAGCACTGAGCTTTGGCCCACATCCAAAAATAGCCTCGTTCCTTCTGGATATCACCAAGCTAGAGGATGTGTTTCAGGAATGCCTCTGATGGGATTTGACCAGTCGTGGGCATTCAGACCACAGGACCAAGCTAGAACTCGCCTGAATTAAAATACCATGAAATACGCATGACATGTATGTTGGGTTCTCAGTGTTTGACAACTCATACTACAAACTGACTTCAGTTGTGTGGCAGTACTTACTAAATTAGACAGATCCTGAGACATATCTACATAGAGAGTCAGCACTAGGCAGAATTCACCAGTTCTAACACGTATTTCAATTTTAGAGATTCATAGTGTGTCCAAGTCATCACTTCTTGGGTCTTGCTGCAGACATAACATAAAAGGGAACTTTGGCCACCTCATCAAAGCTAGGAAGTCATACGGATCAAGGAACACCCTTTCTGTACTGTGGCCATCTCCTGTGACTGTCAGCTGATAAGGAAGGTGCTCCTCATAGTCTCTCTTCCCTCAATAATGTCTGCATGTAACAACCAGAATTGAGTCCTATGTACATAGAAAGAAAAATTCCTCATGCTCCACCAAAGCTGAGGAAGTGAACTTAGGACACTGGATAGGACAATCTGGTGCATAACTTCTAAGAAGTGTAAAGAAAGCTAAACCATAGGAGTTTTGTAGACAGTAACACAGCTATTCGAGTCAGTTTTGTGAGGGCTTTCTCTGTAACATGGCAGGAGGTAACATGCAAGTGGGTGAGAGGAGGAGTTTATGTAAAATGACCAGACTTCTTCAGAGTCCTCTCCCTGAAGCAGTGTTGTATGAGCTATTTTTGCAACTAGGCTGCTCTGGGAGGAAGGGATATTTCTCTTGTTCTTGCAGTATATCATACAAATCTTTGGACTATGATAGTGTGCAATAGTCCCTGCCTACACCGACTTACTTTAGCTGCATAGATCTATCATAGTGTAAAGGATTTGTTTAGCCCATAGTGTCTGTGCTGGAATCTCTGCAAAGACAAGGTGTTGGAAATCAAGAATCTCCTAGTTCTGACACTGGTTTGTAAGGTACCTTTCGAAAAGTCACCTAGGTAAATTTTTCCAAACTTAAAGTTATGAATTTAAATTTCATGTTTAAGCATCTAAATTAGTGGTCTGATTTTAATGTGTGCTGACACTCACATTTTCAATTGACTTCAAAGGGAGTTGTGAGTGCTCAGAAGTCTAAACCTATGAAAATCAAGCCAGTTAGACACTCAAACTTGAAAGGTTTCTCCCATACCATTATTGTTATTTGCATTACTTTAGTAGTTTGAAACCCCAGTTACAGGGCTAAAGTGCTAGGCACTGTATTTTATATCTTTTTTTTTCCTCATTTCTTTATGTGTAAAACCTGGCACACAAGGATGTTGTGATGATTGTTTGGCTAATATTTGTATACATAGCTTTGAAAAATAAATGCTCTATAAACACTGAATATTAATGGAAGAAAATGGCATCCTTATTATTCATTCCTTTTTGAAATAAGTTTCTTGGATTTTGAACCTATCCTTAAGAACCAGAGCTGATACTGCATGTAGAATACATACAATAAAATATAGGGGCCAAATTCATAATTTGCTGTTAAAATATATGCTATACCTGTAGTAGTTTGAACACTAAACAGAAATTAAATAGTCATATACTGTGTTTAATTTGAACAGAAATCCACAACATTTAACAACTCTTACATAATCCTCGGAGAAATTAAGTAGGATGGTGAACCACAAAGCTTTCCTTAGAAACTTTTGTCTTATCCATAACTCTTTATTTTAGTTATGCTGATCGCTTACTAGCAAACAGTAGACTCTTTGTAACTGGGACCTACGTAAAGCTTGCTTTTTTTCTCCGTGGATTCAATAACTAAGCTGCTTGGAACGGCTTTGGTGACACCATCTTCTTTCATAGAATGCAGTTCCGGCAGTGCTGATAAATTCCACAAAATGGTGTCAATTTAACTGATGGTTTTTTAGAAACAAAACCAGGAGGGAAACTGGTAATGTATTGGTGATTTCAGAACAAACCTTTATACAGAAATGATTTTTGTTTACATATTTTTGATACCACAATCTTATACAACACAAATCAAAACAAAACATTTTCATTTTGTCAAAAAGTTTCGCTTAAAAAAATGTTTTTCACTAACAAATTATTAAAAATAGTTCAAAGATCACTTTTAGTTTAGAACTCCTAAAATATTGAAGTGTTCTCTGAATCAAAGTTTCCAACCTCTGAAAAGCTAATGAGGTCAGTAGCAGTGTTCCCATTGACTCCAGTAACATAGAACAATTGTTATATCTGAGGAAATGCAATCATGATTTGCTTGAGTTTTTGTATGCCTAAATGAAGTATACATATGTATAATCCATCAGATTCCTAGTCTTAGATTAAAACAATATGTAAGTATTTCTCGAGAAAAATAATTTTTTTTTTTTTATATCAGAGCTTTTACTGTTTGGTAGTGGTATGGCTCACGGCTATGACAACTTGACATAGGCACTTCCCAGTGCTATCAAATCAGAAGTGCAATTTTAATATATGTAAAAGTGCAGGTTGGATTTTTCTTTTTAAGTAAGACAGGTGGTTTAAAACCAGGCACTAACTGATTAATAAGTTTGTTCATGTAGACCTTCATTCAGACATCAGGAATAAGTGCTCTGTCTGCTTGATAAATATCCAGGCTAAACACAAATGTTGTTATTTGTCAAATAGTAACTGTTTTAATGGGCAATTCTTCATGATCTTTAACAGCTATAAATTGATCTCCAGAACTCAGATGTCACAGTGTCGTCCCAGTATTTCTAAGAATCCAACTTTTAAGGAAATTACAGTACAAAAGAAAGAAATGCTTTAATTTACTCCAGGGCCAGAGTATATTAGGCATAGTAATGAGGACTTTAGCAACAAGCAGCAAGTCAAGGATATTATTTTTCTACAAAGCAGATAATATAGTAATCAATTTAGGCAGCCATTGTATATCTTCCAATACTTCAGATTTTAATAAAAGTAATCATCAGGAATTCTATTTAGACTTTCAGACCTTTACATCTTGAACCATTAAAAATAATGATACATGATTTTAATCTGTTTGGTGTAAACTGATTGATTTCTTGCTTGTAAACTGCACACTCTTCGGATAGATCAATCTTCACATTTACCATATCTAATTATTTTCTGTTTCCTTCTTGCTTTAAAAGGCATAGATCATTTGGGGCTCCCTTTTCTTAACTGACAGTTTCTTGACAGCTAATACAAATAACAAAATAAAGCCTGTTGAAGAAATAAGTTGTATTTTATAAAAGGTTTAGCACAAATGTTTATGTCCTCTGAGTACAAAGGGCTGCGCGTACTTCCTTTATCTTGTAGTCTCAGCTGGCGGCATTAACAAACGAAGATTTTCTGTATTTCATACATAATGTTCCATGTGATTACAAACCTGAGCCTGGATAGCTGAATGAAGTTTGC
Organism: Gavia stellata; assembly: GCF_030936135.1. Classification (NCBI taxonomy): domain Eukaryota; kingdom Metazoa; phylum Chordata; class Aves; order Gaviiformes; family Gaviidae; genus Gavia; species Gavia stellata. Next base: position 21,682,689 of record NC_082603.1, on the reverse strand, counting down.
CCAAAAATGAAAAGAAAGACATATGCTCCTTCGAAAAAGGACCCAGACCCATACCTTCTATGAAATTCACTCTTTGGAACTGGCGTAGAGAGATCAAACGTGGTAATAAAGGCTCACAATTCCATCAAGTTTCCCTAGAATAGTACTTCAGAAATGTGAGGCGTGAAAAAAAAGGCAATCTGTGCCAGATACTGATTAAATTTCAGTCATCTATCCAAAGCAGTCCCTAGTTGCTTGTAAAATGCTCCATGTAATTACAGTAACTACAGTTTTTAAAGCAATTTACACATTAGCCTTTATCTCGGGTCTCTCTTTGTGGGTGCATTTCTTCTTTGGAATCAGTATCTTTAAAATATATGTTAATAAGCTATATGAATTTGTAGCCATATAGACTCTTTAAAAATTCCATCGCTAGTATTTTCCTCATGGATTCCTCTTGGCTTTTGGAAAAGCTTAGCTGTAATCAAATATCACACTCTGGATGTTTAGCTAACATCATTGAGTGACCCCAGTGGTAAGTCACAACTGTATTTAAAACTGTTAAGGAGTTAGGAGTTGATGCAAAATCAAATCAGGATATATTAAAATGCTGCCAGGATAAAATAATATTAAGGGCTAAACTTTGTCCTTTGCTAGTTACAGAGGTGCAAATGTCAAACTTGGCAAATCCTTTTAAAACTGTGTGTTGTAATCTTTCAAATCTTCTTCTAGTCATTGGGCATGGAAGATTTTGCTAATGCAGGAGCCACTTATGTGGTTACAGGATGAACACTGCCCAAATAAAAGGGGTCTGGCTCATTGCTGTGATATTCCAATTTTAAACTAATGTAAGTGTGAATTTTGGAAGGAAACTAAACTGGCTATTTCATTAAAGTTGTACTGGCTAAAACCAGAAGAAATGCAAGGAGTGAATCAAACTCCTCACAGTCAGTAAAACTGTTCCCACCAGAGTTGCACAGTGCAGCTGCAGGTAGCTTTAAACATTTTTTGTTGTTTTATTCTGTTTGTTCAAGGTGCCTTTTGTAACTGCCAAGCACAGTACAGCTCCTTAGTTATTCTGCATCTTGTTGCTACCAAGGCTATTATCCGAACTGGGGCCAATAATGAGGCACATTTATGTTTGTGTAGGAAAACTAGGGTCACTAGAGATAATCCAAAAAGTTGTTCCACAAGGGATTATCTAGGATGCTGTTTTCCAAAACTGTCGCATATCAGAAAAAGGGCAAAGCACTTGTAACTCTTGTGATTGATCCTCTGTCAAGTCATGATTGCTGTCACCAGCAGGTTACATTCCTTCAACAAAGCAGTCGGCGCTGCTGCATTTTAAGCTAAACCAGTTAGGCTTCCAGTGTCATATTCCCTTCCTTATCTCTTTCCATACTTCATTCTCTCATGTTAAAAGAGATAAATTTGCAACTGAAAAGAGAAGATGACACATGCAAGATCCTTGTGTAGTACACATTACTATGCCTTAAAATTAGTACCCCTTACATGTTGCCATTAGGTTTCTTGTTCTTCGCTGTTACATCTGGCTAAGGACCTGGTTCTGCAAACGCCAGCTATTATATGGGGAAGCAGAATTGTGTGACACCAAATACTATATTTGGGCCTGAGGAGTTTTCATAATTCAGCTTATAGGCCCTGAAATCCCAAGGCTAAAGCACTTAATTTACTTGAGCTGTGAGCGTATGGAATGATTCATCTGTTAAAGGTTAAACACAGGCTTTAGTGGCCTATTAGACAAAACTGTACGTTTAAGATTCTCATGAAATAACAGATGGTTTGCAACCTGATTTTGAAATTAAATGCTTGTATATGGTTCTGTCCAAAGACTCTGAAGCCTCTCTTGTACCATCAAACACTATTGGTTTGTTACGCTGTGGTCAAGGATGTACAGGGCTCTTTGTCATCTATCCAGAGCACACTCTGCGTTTTCCTTATTCCCTGTTGTCTTTCAGTCTTTGAAAGTGTTCAGTGGATAGACCCATAGTTCTCAGATATTTCCATGCATTTTTCTAAAGAAAGTCAGAGATTTTGTTGAATTTTCCAGTGAATCCTGGCATTTGTAATTTATTTACATTAATTAATTTATTGTAATTTAATACCTAGTTTTTTTCAAAGGCATTTATTTCCAAGGATATCTGTCAGTAAGTCTGGTAGATTTCCTGCTTTCATATCCATATATTAAGGTGCAAGTAAGATTTGAATTAAACATTCACTTTTCGGTTTTAAAGTTAACAGTTTTTCCATGATCAACTCTTGTTTAAAATGATTGTCAGTTAACTGTTGATTTTTGTGAAAGATTCTCCGCTGAGTGCCAGTCTTTACAAAATCATCTCAAGTAGCCTCATTGGGCTAGATTTTAGCTTGCTTTGCATAAAAGCTAGTGCACTGTCTGCTTTGACTTAGCGTTCATGGAAAAGCATTCCTGAGCAAGCAGTGGAAAATGGCTCTTCCCCCAGTGGTCTGTCGCCTTCCTCTGCCAGAAGTTGCCATCCTCCCATCTCTGCTTGTAGGGGAGTTTGTGTACACATTCCGTTGCATTTCAGGCAAAATGAGCTGGGAAAGCTTAATGGACTGTTGAAGGTGATTATGAGCTAACCCAGCTCCTTTTGTCTGAAATGGATTGACAAGCACTCACATGACCTCCTCTGTCAGAGCTCTAGGGTAGTAACTTCCCATGATGGAAAACAGCACCAACCAATTCAGTGAGATCTTGAAGACGACTTTTGTCTGTGTGCTAAAAAGCAGGTTCATAAGTCACATTACCTTTTCTCCAGCCTTTACAGAAAAACTTATATCAACCGTAAATGAGGAGTTGACTTTTAAGGGAAGCTAAGCAACCAGCAATGAATTACAAGCAGGCAGCACAGGTTTTTTCAAAGCTATGGCCATAGCCTCTATTGGTCATTTCAATTACTGAATGTCTAGGGGCAAAATGTCCAGGCCAAATTTAGCAAAGTCTGTAACAGCAGTAGTAAAATGCTGTCTCTGGCAAATTCTCTCTTCTCTAGACAGTGGTTCATTTTTAAAAATTACTGTCTAGGTGGTTGAGTCTTCTATTATCTTTAGCGAAGAGACTTCTGGAGGTGAAAGTCCCTTTCAAATAGCCGTATTCTGACTCCCAGTTTTTAACCCATCTTTCTCCTTATAAATAACATGCAGAAAGCTGGAGAACCTAAAATGTCCACATAAATATTCCAAAATAATTTCATGTTCTCCATACTCATGAATGCAGCTGATGACTCCATTATTTCATACATTAGTAAGGCAACTGATTCATCTCTGCTACTCTTTTGCCCTCTAGTATAATGTTTGAATCAGGAATTGTTAAAGTTCCCATTAGTTTTGTTGTGGGGTTTCATAATGAATTCTTTTTTGCAAGCTGGAGAGTCTTTTGATTTTTGCTTGCATATTCATAGAAGAACTATGTCATAAACAAAGTCTAAATCTGGTACTACTCTCTTGCTAAGCCACGCTAAGACTATGTTGCATCTTTCTACACTTTACCTCATAAAGAAAACAATGTCAATGTCAAGTATGGAAGGTGAAGAAGGTTGCTATTTAAAGAATAATTTTCTGGCACATGCAGCACCATTGGAGGCACATGATAAACAAAAAGAAGGTACATTGCTTTTCTTCCACAGCGCAAAATTCTGCTTTGGTCTATCCCAACTGAAAGGACAATACACCTCTCCATGCAAGATTGTTCAGTACAATCCAGCTGCTTGGTAGGAATGCATCTCTTCCTATATTTACATATCTAGAGAGAAGTAAAAGATACACATATTTTCAGAGTCCTTTTTTAACTCACACTCTTCCTCTAACACAAATGCCTACATGAATCAATGATGTGATTTATCCTGTCAACATGAGAAGAAAAGCATATATTGATAGATAATGTACATGAATACACTGGTCAAGCAACAGATTCAAGTTAAACTGATATGTTTCATTCAGTGGCAAGTATATTTGCTTAATGCAGCAAAAAAATTCTGTATCTCCTAATGATGTGGAACTGAATTCTTTATCTCCCCTGCTGCTAGCTTGCTTTTAAGGCAGAACTGGAGATATCTATCACAACTAAATAGGTATTTTGTAAATTGTACTTAACTTTGCTACCTTTAAGAAAAGTTCCAAACCACATATTGTATAACCTTTGCCAGAGATTTTATCTAGCTTGGCTGGAAAAACAACTTAATGCTACATTCTTCTTGCCAAACAGCACAACAGAATTTTGTTTTTTATCTACTCTCAGCTAACAGACCAGTATTACAGGCAGAGTTTTGACTGCCAGTTGCTGTTTTCTTTTATACCATGGGCCTGTTTAGGGTACTCACAGAAATGTCAACAATAATACATAAAATCACTGTCATGTGAAATAATTGATTAGCTGATCAATTTCCTATTCTATTTCTTTAATATATTTTTTCCAAGAATAATGATTATATTTATAGAAATATAATAATTTTCCATGCTAAAGTAAAATGGTATTTGACATTAACAAAAGGTCAGGTGTCATACTGTAAACCACAATGAGTATTGCTTTTAAAGATTATTGAATTAAGAGGTAAATATATTTGACAAAGTATAGAATTCCAATAACTGCCATAGTAGCAGTGCCCTTTTACATGCCATGGAGTTATTGACATTTGCTAAGTGTAAAAATGCAAAACAGTTTGCATGTAATAGGCACTAACATTTTAAAAAATAAAAATATCTCATTGAAGAACATGTGTATTTTCAACAATTCCTTCCGATTTTGCATGCACATGTTTGGCCACTCAAATAATCTGCTTGTGCATCCCACTGTGATTGTGGTTCATGTGGAGAAATATATGTTTACTTTTTGAAGGCACTTTCATATCGTGCATCCTTATACAATAATAAACCATACATTTTTTTATCCCTAAAAAAATAGTGATACTGCCCTGTAAACCCGATTCAAGACTTGTCAGAGGAGTAGGTTAAAATGAGTGTGAGAGCAGCATCATAGCCTTTCCGTGGTATTTGCCCACACCACAGATCTGTCACGGTTCGGTGTGATTGACTGGCCTTAACTGAAGTCCCAAGCCTTTTAAGGGTCAGAATCATTGTTGGAATTATGCCAGAGCTTGTCTGGACAAAACACCAGTACTTCAAGAACTGCCAGTGTGTTTCAAGCTGTGAGGGAGGATTAGCTAAAAAGGAATTTTAGCATTGATAGGTTTGAATAATAATATTTTGCAAACATAGCACCTTTTATGTGTGCTTGCAGTTAATAATAACAGAAAAGCTACAGAGAAGAAGGTTCCTTCTGTTCCACAAAGCTGTCCCACAGTACCATAAAACTCTTACAAGGATAAACCATTTATTAACCAAATGAGTTAACTTTCAGTTTAAAGGGATGTTACACATTCAAATTCATCTGTATTTTCAAACAACTTTATCTGGTAATATCAGATGAGTTTCTTATAATAGAAGAGGTCTTGAGGTTTTTGTTGCATCTTGTTGCTGTGGTGTTTTTTTTTTTAATTTGCAGCGTATCTTTCAATATTTAGTGACCCAGCCTAGCCAAAAATCCCAGACTGGTCAATTCCATGTTCAATGTTTAAGAGAGAGATTTTCACCTAAAAATCTGCCTTTTAAATAGTTTCCTATACATAGAATGTGGATTCAAAGGAAGGTACCTGTCTAACAGCTTTTCATTAGTCATAATCCACTTGTCATCAGCAAGGGTGCTACTCAGGGTACCCTTGGCTCTTCTTTCCTTTGTTCTTCCTTTCTGCACCTTTTAAGCTTCCAGTCTTGCTACTTCTGCTAACTACAGGGCTGTTCTCTGGCCTCTTTCCTTCAAACTCACATCAGCTATTATATTCAAGAACTGAAGTCTTAATTATAAAAAAAGAGTTAAAATTGAAACAATGTGTGGTGCTTTCCTGTAAAATGAGTTTAAAAAAACCCAAACAAACAAAAAACAAACACAAAACCTGCATGCAGTGTAGCATCTGATAGGTTGATTGTGTACAGTACCTCAGGTTTTGATGTGAGAATTGCCATGATGGATATAGATAGAAGGCTTGTTTTCACTGAACAGTGGTACAAATATAGTCACATATAATTCAAAGTCAGCACTCAATTTTCAAACATGGGTGCTTTAACAATACTGCCAATCTTGCATTCGGTCTATTAAATCAGCACTTAGGCAACTAAAACAGCCATTTGAGTGACAATTTCAACATACTAATGAGGTATTCAGATGTAAGCAATTGCAAAATACACATTGGCCTTTTGAATTTAAGCCAAGATTGGTTCTGGGTTATATTAAGAAGGTTTAAGACTTTATAGAAGGATCAAAATCACTTATGAATTTATCTTAATCTTTCTGGGAGAGAGGCAGATGGGATCAGGTTTCTTTATGAAGTCTTCACTGTTTTCCTACCTTCCACTGGTTTTTGATGTAAAACTTTCCTTTGTCATTTTATTATTCATTTATTGTATTTTGGTTCATAAGCAGGTCAAAAAGCATCCTTATGCAGACTTCCTCACTTTCACTCTCATTCACTACAGTTCTCACCACAACACAATCTGTTCCTGTACAAGTGCCTAGATCACTTCTGCTGCACAAAACTGTGTTGCTATGGCTGTATTCCTTCTTTTTTTGTCCTGTGTCTCCCTCCATCATCAAAACCAAGTTTAGCTGAGCCTAAAGGGATTCGTGTTGGATATGAGTTTTGGCAGACACCCAGACCAGCTTTTGTTCCATCTAAATAGTTTTTTTCATATAGGTATCAACTCTTTCATTTTCGTTGTTCTTTCTTTTTTATGTATTCATCCATTTCCTAAAAAATGTTAAGACAAGGAAAAATATTACAGATCATATTTACCATAGAGGTGAAAAGTCTCTCTTATGCTTGACTTTTCTTAGAAAACTAACCAGAAAATGTATCTTTAATTATGACCATGACTTTCAAGAACTAAACCGAAGTATGAACTACTCAATGCCATTCTTGTTATTAATTTATTAGCAGTATTAGTGTGCTGTCTACAACCCTTTGTTCTTAATAGAATCCTACCATGCTAAACTCCTTCTAAACATATGGGAAAAATTCCTGTGCTACAGGTAAGTGCAAGATAGTACAAATAGTACAAAACAGGAGACAATGAGACAAAATTTGCCAACATAACAAGCAGTATTCTTTGCAAACTGTAAGCCTTACCATTCACAGGTGCAACAGAGCAAAGAGCTTTTAAGGAGGAATTTGAAGTGGAACAATGATGTGTTATTTAACAGATAAATTAGCTCTGATATTATTGGGCACGCTCTCTACCTATTCTGATAATGTAATCTATTTTAGCTTATTTGCTAGCTCCTTGAAATTGCTAGGTATCCATTTACTGGATTAATTAATTAAACATATTTAAATTATGCATTACTCATGGCTTTAGAAAGTTAGAGTAAATAATATAGCCTTTATTAATTTTTTCCCTCTCTTGTAATTTTCCTATCCCCAGTCTCTAATTTTCATCAATTTTACTTTCATTTTTTTCCTTTCTTTTGATTTTTGTTAATTTTTAAATACTGCTGATTGTGTCATCACTGGCTGAGAAAGGAGCAGGTGTCTTTTCTCCAAAGTGACACCAGAGCTGATCCGTGGAACAACTGAGAACAGAGTTGTCCCTAGGGATGGAGTGCACCCAATTTTTCCCGTGACAAGCTGTCAGGGCTGGAGCCTTAATAAATTAAAGGGATTTTTTTTTTTTTTTTTTAAGCAAGATATTTTCCACCACTTTTATATTTTCAGAACATTGTTCTGGCCTTGTACAAGAGACAGGGAAATGTAAATGTCAAACATTCACTTCTGTTTAAATGGGCTCATTATACCACAACATGTTGAGGTTTTTTCCCTACCGGCCGGTTCTTTTCACTGTCGTATCCTGTAAGCACTTTCCTTGCACCTGCCTAAGAAGACTAATCCTCTATTAAAACATGTTCAAACTGAGCAAAGGCAGAAATAGCAGCCATTTCGCTCAAACAAAATGAATCAAAACCTTGTAAAAATAAATAAATCAGGGTAGCTTTGGTGAAGACATTTGGCTGTTTGGTCTGTAGTTGAAGCCCTGTTACCTCACTATTTTCCATCTGGACAGCAGGCTTTGCCCTTAGGGAATGGACCTGTTTCGAAAACAGTGTGAAGAAAACTCTCCAAAACGTAGGTCCTCGGCTGTGATATGTGTGCCATATAGACCACACCATTCCAGCGCACAGTCTTCCTTCAGTAGTGCACTCCCTAAGGATTGGCCATACTGTCATTTTCTTCTCCAGGATCATGGCTATTTAATTATACAGAACCATAATTATGGGCAATAATATGGATAATGTGTACTTCTCTCCCCGCTTTGGTTCAGTGTTAGACTCTACAGGGAGCTGCGGAAACATTGCAGAGGATGGCGATGTCACTGACCGGTTCATTGAGAGAAGCTGCCTCTACCAGAACACAAAGAACTACAGTCTGACAGGGCAAAGGAAGGGGGAAAATCTGTTCTGACACAGTAAATCAGCGGGCTAAATTCTGTGTGCCTGAACTGCACTATCTAAGAACAGAAGTCCTGTGGGGCAGCCTTCATCAGTGTAAAGTACAAGGCTGAGCACATTCACAATGTTCAATAGATTACCATATTAAAAAAAAAAAACCAAACCAAAACCCCACACCAACAACAATAACAACAAAAAAACCCCCAAAAAACTCATTGCAACTGCTGCACATAAAGCCAGATAGATAATTTATGATACAAGGCCACATTTTTCTGTGGCCACACCCACCTCTGCTAATGAAACTGGTATAAAGATCAAGAATAAACAGTGAACTGCTTAATCTGAAGAAAGTCACGTTACATGAATAAATGTGTTTATGACAGTTGTAATGAGTTTTTAACTCCTTTCAAGTCCTAAGCATTTTGTATCTAAGTTGGATCTATGAATGGATTCTGTTGACATTTGATGTCAGTAAATGATTTATAACCAAAAAAGTCACTTGAAAATGCAATATTGACAATGATCTCTCCTATTTGTACTTTTGTTCTCATTTGTTTCATAACATCGTCTTTCATAAGATGGCTTTTGCTGTGTGTTTCACTAAGCAATTTGAAATCCCTCTGCCTTACAAACATATCCTTCCCAAAACCACTCATTGAAGTTGTCCCTACAAGGGAAAAGAGGTCTGAGCTGTTGCCGAGAGACACACCATACAATCTTAAATCAAGACAAAAGAGAACGGGATTGATGCCAGGTATTTTTCTGGAGGCACAAATGTATCTAGATACTTCTCAGAGAAAGTTGTTGTGGAACAGTAATTTAGAATAATGCACAGTGAAACCAGGCATAATTAAATATACAAACAACTCCCTTTCCCTTTCTGAAGCATTAGGGCTCAAGTGGTACATTATCTTATTTTGGTCCCAAGTACCTTGATATATACGATCTACTATCTGCTGAAAAGATACCTTTCATAATGCTAACAATGTACAGTTAATGCTAACATGTTTCTGAAATAAGATTATATGAAGCCCTTCAGCAGCTCATTGTGATTTTGATTACAGATTTCCACAAATGAGTAAAAATTGTAAGAACTCCTTTACACTCCTTCAAAAGTTTCAAGTAGACAAAGAAATTGTCTAATACCAGTCATTCACATTTTGGATCAGAAGCCTGTTAGTATGGCAGAATGTCAGTTTTCTGCTTTTCCTATTATCATGTGTGGGGGCACCTCAGCTAGTTTCTGATACAGACCAGCACAAAAGTTATACTCCAGCAATGAGAAGAAAGTAGAGAAGTTCAACAAAAGACTGCTAAACGGTAAGACCTGCTGAGATTCAAGAGGGACAGCTCATGTACCAGCTTGTGCTAATGGTTGTTCTTTAAGACAAATTCTAACCTTTAGAGACTACCTTGAGTTTTCAAGCCTATACAATAGTATAATTCAATCTATGAAGCAACATGCTTCTAGTAGGAGAACATACTACATATGTGGAACAGTGGAAGTTTTTAAGACCTTGGGAAAAACGCATTACTAACATTGATGAATTATTATTGAGGGGTTTTGTAACAAAATTAAATCTTTCTTTGAAATGTCATACTATACAAAGGATGTAGAAAACAAAAATAATTTAATTTGCAGATTACACCAAGGATATCTGGGTACAGTAGTTGTAACAGCTCAACAACTTACTCTTTCCAAAAACTTTGCTAATAATTTTCTGTCACCCATTTCTAAAATATTGTCTATTATTTTAAAATGTGACTCTTTAAATACTATACAATGCATTCCTGAAGCTGCAAGATCCACAGAATTTCAATACAATAAACCATGCTAATTTGTGATGAAACTCCACTGACTTTGGTAGAGCTAACCCTGAGGTGAATTAAACATGGCATTTTATTGTTCTGGTCATCTTCTACAGCAGCCTTTTTTCATTTATGAAGAAATAGGGTTTAATATATTTTTCTTGTCCTCAGTCCTGCTTTTGAATTACTTTAATAACTGTTGTAAATAAGCAAAGCTTATATGATGGTCCTATTACCTACTTATTAGCTTCAGATCCCATGATAGATTGTACAGCATATTGGCAGATATGCACTTCAGGGGACCTGCATCTGATATATACATGTAGCTCATGTTAACATTAATGAGAAACTTAGATAGCATATCTCATTTAAACATCTTGTATGTAATACATATAAACAAAAGACCTTTTACTCTTTATTCAGAAAACCATGGGACAGAAATATGCATTCTCATGCCTGGACATGAGAGGAATATATAGATTATAAGATATGTGGTGAGAAAAATTGCAGATTCTTTCCAATTCATTCAGTTTTGAAGGCCTGTAAATCACAAACGTCCTACTGTAGCCAATTTGAGAGACTACAGGGATATAAAAGACTTGTGCTGATACTGTCTTCAGGGATAAATGCAAAGCTCATTCTCAGCCAGGTGATCTGTTCACGTAATACATTCCTTTCTCAACACTGTATGTGTACAGCCTTTCTCAGTCTCTGTCTTCCAGCCCAGAGTTCCCCTTTATGCTCCCCTGAAATCCTGGTCTTCGACTCAGATCTCTCGAAGTCTGTTTGGCCAAGGAATATCCTCACTTCCTGCTGTTCAATGCCCTGAGCAGGGCCCTAATTTGCTGCTTGAGTTAACTTCATCCAGGCCACTGGGCTCTTGTAAATCCCATCACAGGGACTTTATGATGTTCTTAGTTTTATTTTATTCTGAAAACCCCAGTGCCTAAGGTTATCAGATTATGGGAGTTTCATTTCTCAGCAAAACCACAAAAGCCAAAAGCTAAAAACACAATAAATAAATAAGAATCTGAATTATAGCTGTTGAAGGGGTTTTAATCTCATTATTTCTGAGACAAGCCCTTGATTTTGCAAGAGGCATAAATCATGATTGTTAAACACTTACCTATTCTGTACGAGCCTGCTACGAAAAATATTATTTCAAGAAAATGAATTTTATAATATTTCATCTTAACACATTATTCCTTGTATTTAAAAAAAAAAAGTCATCGCTCTTCATGCTATTAATGTCTATCATTTTCTGTTTGGTCATGTCTAATATCTTCAGCATAGTACTGTTGAAGCCAACTGCGCAGCTCAAATGCTGTCTACCTAATGACATGTAATGCTTCGTAATACCTAAAAACTGTTACGGAGGTTTAACTGACAAATCTAAGGATAGCGTTCATCTCTAAGAAAACACACAGAATGACAGGAATGTTTAAAATTATCTCATAACAAACACCAAAAGGGGAGGGGAGGATGATGTATTTTTCCTTTAACTGAATTTCTTCAGTCTACTCCATAGACTATTGTTTGTTAATTTCATAGAAATGCTTAAGAAATTAGAATAGATTTTGAAATGAAGATCCAGCCAAGCTTCTCTAGTGTAATACTCATACATAGTAAACAATTACATTACATAAACCAACCATCTGAACAGAAATGATAATTAAAGTAATGCATCGGTGTGCTTCATTGATTTATGAATTTGTTTAATGATTCCTGTTAGAACAGCAGAAGCCATTATGCATTCACTGATTTTAAGAGATGGTATGTAGTTGTGTGACCTTTCATTAAAGAAGGAAAGCAATATTCCTGAGCTATCAAAGAAATTATAAAAGAAGTGTTGTTATGACAAACTTTACAACAATTTGAAAATAACATCCCAAACCCATTAATTTTCTTCATGCACAAAGCTGTGCCCATTTTCCACACTACTATTCAGAAAACAGTAGAGGAATCTGCCTAGTCAATGCTTGCATGTGGATTCCTGTCTGAAACAAATGAAAGAAAAGAATCCAGGGCTGAATTTATCTGAATTTGATTCAGATTCAACCCAACCAAGCACCCCATGTTCTTGGCTGAAAGGTAGTAGCCCACACTCCCCCCTCAATTACTGTTATTCATTGGCATTTGGAGTGTCCGTCCAAAATCAGAGCTCTGCTGTGTGAATTGTGGTTAACATATACACTGAAATACAGTCTCTGACCCAAAGCACTTATGATCTAGACAGGCAGTTGGGGAAAACCCAAGCATACAAATGAAAGCATACAAATAATAACCTCCTGCTGAAATCCAGAGAGATTTTACCCTCTGTTTCAAGCTAACTCTCAGTGATATTGAAAATCTCACCCACAAAGAACAAGCAAATATATTATCTTGCTGTTTCAGAGATGGGGAGCTTAAGTAGAAAAAGATGAAGTATATTATCCAGCTTTGTGCAGGAATTTTGTGGTAAAATTGAGTCTTAAAAACAGGATCATAGATTTTTGCAGCAGGTCAACATACCTGCTTCCCTGCCACAGATATATCCTGCTCTGCCCACAATAGTTTTGTGAAGAGGGTCTTCTCCCACACGTAATATGCATCCATTAGTGCTGGTGAAATCCATACCAGGTACTAAGAGCAAATAGTATCGAATGCCTTCAAACCTTAACACAGCAGGAGGCATCCTGAAAGTAAGGAAGGGCGAATCTTTTAAATTAGCTGTTGTAAAACAAATGGAAGGGTCCAGAGGGTGCATTTGACATTTGTCTGTGTATTTTCTTGCTTTTGTTGTTTTCTGTCATTGTCCTATCATTCCATTCCCCTTGATTTTTGTGTAAACTTCCTTGTTTGTTTGCTTTTCTGATAACTTGTAGAGTAAACTACTCCTTCACAAGAGAAAATGCAGCTGGGAGAATAAGGCGGGGGAAGGCTTTCTGGCTGGAATACTTTCAACATGGCATCATAGTTGCTTGTGACTTTGAGCACTGTGAAACATTTGTTTGTCTTGCTTGCTTTCCTTGCTTTTCACAGTCTCCTTCAATCTCCCAAGCAGCTGATAGAAAGAGAGAGAGAATCCCCTACAACACTAAACACATTTTCTTATTTACTGTTAAATCTACATTTTCACACATAGCAGAGATTGCACATGTCAATATTTCTTTTTAATTGAATGTGGAACTTGTCACATCAGGTTGTAAGTCCCTTGAAGTCCCAGAGACCATTTTGGACTGGGAAGAAGGGGAACAAGAATGGAAAGCTCTTTAAATCACAAAGAACCAAATGAAAACACTCCATCAGACTTCAGCCCTCAATTATGCTTCTTCCCTGTGTATTTTGTCTGCCAAAATCCATAAATGACTTCAGAATGGCAACATGACGATCTAGAGACCATCTCTTCTTATCATTTTATCAGCTCAGCTCGTTCAGGCAATTGGACTTTTTTGTATGAATACAGAGGTGAACAAAAAACTGTGAATTTAGAAGAGGGACAGAACCTCAGTCCTAAAATTGGACTGAGGTCCAATTTTGTCTTAGTGATAGTTTTTTGTCCTTAGCTGAGTGCCATTCACATTCAGTAGGTGAGGAACAGTAAGGTTTACAAGTGGAAGTATGGGATGGTCCTACTACAATTGTTAGGAATCTTTGCATTTTGTGTTGTAATAAACGGTGGCCTGTAGTTTCAAAAATCTTAAAAGGGAATAAGAAGGTAAGGAAAATGGATATTCTGATTTACATTCTTTCATGTCTGGATACATGATGACCATCACCATTACAATACTGATAGTAAGAAAGTACTGTGATACCATAAACTGTTGATGTATTTAAAACATGTGCAATGGAGCAAGAAAAATGTACAACAGTGGGAGGAGGAATTGGGAGAAGAAAGAGGGGAGAGGACTCCTTTGCAACACGAGCATCCAGGCTGCCTTGCAGAATCTCAGTGGCTGGGGAAAGCTAGCACCCTCCCCCCTGCTCCACAAAATTACCTGCAGATAGAAAAGAGCCAGCTGCCTCCCCAGCCCTTTAGTAACCAACTTGTTGTGAAAACCAAGAGTTAAAGCAACAGAAGAGTCTCCTTACTCTCACCTCAGAAATAGTGCAGGAGCTGACACCCACTGCACTCCTTAAAGGCTACTTAAGTCCAGAAATGCTATGTTAAATTTGGATATCTTTTTGTACTACAGGCATTGAAAGCCAGGATAGATATTATTCCAGGATTCAAAATATTGTCCAGCAACAGTCTGGATGTGAACTCTTGCTGTAGTCCCTATAAGTTATCACATAGCTCGTTGCCTGTCTTTGGACCATTCTCAGGTAATGTGTGGATTTTCAGTGACGCCCACACATGCTGATCTTTATGCATTGTAGGGAGGCCCACTGAAGTTAGGAGGGCTTTCTAATTTACCATGTATCAGGTTAAGCACTTTCATAATTCCTTGATGGTTCACTGACCAAGCGGCACCAGTGTAAAAGTTTATCACCACTACTGGCAGTAACTGGCAAACTCTTAGCAGTGCCAGGTGAGACCACAGTCAGAGAGACTGTCTTAAATCTAGCAATAAAAAAATCTGACTGAGATTCCACTTTAAAAAGCAGTTTGGAAGCAGAGTTTTGAGTGAAAGCAGAGTATCAGTGTGAGTCTGAAACTTATTCAAGCTGTCAATCTCAATGCCTTGTGTCGGTTAGCATGCCTAGCTTTATTGTTATTGCTTGTTTACATGTTTACCAAAATGTAGGCCTACATTTTTCTAGCATACACATACTTCTAGTGAACAACTTCTGCAATCAGATGTAATTGAATGGTACGTGGCAGTTAGCTTATACCAAGCGACGCTTTAAGGATAGGCCGGTGGAGCTGGCTCTGCATGTGCCTCCCCTCACCTCTTCAGGTAGCAGATGTTTCTGTATCACTCATGTACTAAAATGTAGACCGTGCTCCTGGTAAGCGATGGAAATACAGAAAAATGCATCTAGGTAGGTTTGCCAAAGCAGTAAAAACAACTTAATTTTAATGTTTGACATTTTACTAGCTGTCAGCCTTATGTAATGAAGAGCTGCACAACCTGCTTCAGAGATAGCAGCATCTCTTAAATGTCTAGGCCAGTAAATGAAAACAAAGTTTAGTGAACATGATGTAAAATATGAAGTCTAGCAGCAGTGAACCAGAACAGGAAAAAAAAAAAAACAAACCACTACTAAATAACAAAGATGTGCAGCATACTGACGAACGAAAGAGATTTGGGAGATTATCGTAGAAGAAATGTTGATGTTCTCCACTATGTGGCTGCATTAGAAAAGGCAAATATGAAGGATAAACCAACCCTAGAGACAAGAAGGCAAAGCAACACAGAGAACCTGAGGTGTATTAACCACAATCCAGTTTAGTATAAATTTGTCAGGGAGAGCAAAAGGCTTTAAGGTAAGATTATGACTTTAGGCAAGGAATATTTTATAAACAGCATCTACCAAGCAGTCACAGAAAGAATTTTGCACTAGAGACCCCTCTGAAAAATCACTCTTCCTTCTACAGCTTCACCCCCATAGAAGAAGTTCAGAGGGGGCAGTAATTAGGAGTAATTAAGACTAACGAGGAGCAGCTGTGGTCCAGCTGCTGGGGCAGGAGCAGAGCCTGTTTCTGCCCCTGCCCACACACACTCACCAGTAACTGGGGTGCAGGATATGTGTCCCAAGGGTATGGCTGGTTATTGCCTTCCCAGTGCTTGGGCCCGGTGCTTGGCTGTTTCCATGGCAATGAGTGAGTCTGTGCAGTTTTCTTTTTTTCTCTTATTTTGGGTGTAATGTCCTGGTCCCAGGTTGGGGGAAGCACTTGAAAGACTGTGAGCTGGAGTTACCCCTGAGGCTGCAAAATGGCTGCCGTGCTCTCACAGGGAAAGCAGCCTGCCTTGGGAGCAGAGGGAGATGGATTTAACTCCTTGGAGATCTAATTGGTTTAAGAAGGAATCTTGGTGTTTTCCCTGTGTAAAACCCTCTTCTGAAAAGTATTGGAGGAGGTGCTGGAGATAGCTCTGCAATAGGCTTTTTCTGGTTGATTCTTGCCCTGTGACAGAACTAAGGATTTGCATAAAGGACACCACTTGTATTTCCCAGATCCTTTTCCTGACTGAAATTTAAATTTAGGGACTCACTCTCATTCATTTTGGTTTCCCTTCCTCCATCATTCCCTTCCCTAACATCAGTTGTGTTCCTCATTTTCCCTGTCTCTCAGTTTTCCCTCTTTGCAGAGGGTCTGCCTGAGGCCTGCATTCCCACCTGACAGGCTGGGTCACACTGCTGAAGGTGTTGAGTTGTTTAGGGTTGGGGCTTACTTTACAGTGAAAAAGGAAAAAAAACCCAAAGAAAATAATAATTTTTAAAAAGTGAACAAGAGAAAGAACAGGCAGATAGGCCTAAAAAAGATTTGTAAAGTTTCGCCCTCAGTGTTTAAAACGGAAATGTGCTATTGAGAACTTAAAAAAAAAAAAAAAGACAGATAAATAAATCTCTAGATGAAAAATGGCTGCTGAATTTAAGCCACCAATGTTTTTTTAGGATGTTTGTTTCCCAGCAGTAGTAAACTAGGCCATAGACTTATTAATAAAATCAATTTTTCATACCTTTTAGCTCTCACATAGCAAATTACACAAAACTGAAAACTAGCATGCTTTTTTGGCAGTACAATTTGAAATACTTTCCCCAAAAGATTGTTTTAAGCAGTAGACCTTGTTTTGATTTCTGAAGAGGCAGAGAAAGGGAATTACCTGGAATTTCAGATGCATGTTTGCTAAAGATCAAAATTATGATGAGTTACATTTGCCCTTAGAGGCGCTCAAGTCTTGTGACTTGACTTAAGTCTTGACTAAAGAGAGGAAGAAAGTCCAACAGCATCATTAAAGATAGTGCTATTATGCAGTATCTTTTCATGTGGTACTGCAGTATGTCATTTGATTGTGCAAGCCTCTCTGAAATAAGTGGAATTCTTGCATCACTAATTCCAGCTGAACATAGTATTCTTTTTACGATATGTATTAACACTCTACAGAAACAGTAAGAATAAAGTGTCTACCAAAGCATTTATATGATTGAGCTTGCTTTTGAGTAGCTTTGGAAATATTGAAGCTTTTTTGTGGACTAATTTTACTATTTAGTGGGAAAAAAAAGAACAGCACCTCACCAGCTTCATAAAGTTTACATGGAGAAGTTGCCTATGAATGCAACCAATACGAAAAACAATGACAGAATTTTCAGCTGTTGAAATAGGTTGCAATATGCAGCCCTGTAGTGGTGCAAAAAAACCCAACCTGACTGACTCTCCTGTAGTTCTAGATACTCTGAAGATGAGCGAGTGCAGCTTGTGTTTCTCTGGAGAAACAAAATAAAGATGGAACAAATAATCCACAATAACTGTTTAACTGCTTGGACCTGTTTAAAGGGTGAATTTTACACTGCAGAAGGAAGGGAAAATAAGCTATGCAGATATACTCAAAGTGTTTGACGTGTGTTATGGCCGAGTATGTGACACAGTTATCTTCTATGTCTGTGTGCTTAGTATTTCTGGCTGGCAGGCTGTGTGCCTTTCAGAGCATCCAAACAATTTCAAACACTAGGCACATAAAGAATTGAGGCCAATCAAGTCTGAACTATAATATTTAGGGAAAAAAAAAAAAAAGGCAACAAGCACTGTTCCCAGGGAAATAAGCCAAGATGGGATAATAGTCTTGGGTAGACTAATAGTGCCCTTGAAGTCTGTTTCAGCAATTTTTTTTCTGCTTTGACCAAAAACGGCAACTGCACTGAGTTCTATTCCTGACTCACATGTAGCCATGATATGTGACTTTGGCAAGAGTACTTGGCCAAAAGTTCACAGTGCACCTGGATTCTGCCTCAGCACCTGTTTTGTGCTGATTTCAGTGGGGATAAAAATCCTTTCAGGGAGTTTATATGGCTGAGTATATTGATACTTATAAAGCATGTAGGATAGCTCATACTCAACACTTCTAGGGTACTTTTATTCAGGGCAGGCCTTTGTTTTACAAAACAATGTACAGATACTTCAAGAGTGACTCAAGGAAGGATGTTCAAATCTGTATTGCCTTGGGAATGCTAGAAAAAATGCTGGCTTCCTCTTCTGGAGAGTCTGACAGCTGGAATGCCGAAGTAGTTATTTCCTCTGCTGAGGATGTGAAGTTTGCAAGCTCTGGGGGACTAAATGTGAGTAATGCTTTGTATATAAGGACCAGTGATAAAACTTCCTTCTAATGACTTCTCATTCTTCTCTCTCCACCTCACGAAGTCCCTGCTTATCCACAGGTATGGTATGTGGCCAGAACATGACTTTCACACAGAATCCCCATAGGAAACCTCAGTTGTAAAGCTCAGAGTGAAACGGATGCACAGGCTATGCTTTCTGATTTCCCATTGCTCAACATTTGTTGGATGAACATATATTTAAAGGCCCCGAAGAGTCTCTGCTTGGGTGCAATAAGTGGTAGTAAATTTGCCCTCTTATTACATAATCTCACTGGATACTAATGTAATTATCTCTTCAGTACAAATATCACACAGTTTGCTAGTTACTTTAATATATATTTGGTGAGATAGAGATAAATGACTTTACCTCCTGAAAGCTTTGTGTCTCTGCTGGTACTAGCATGCTAATAAAATGACTAGTTGCAGTCTTGAGCTGTGGTTAAAGACAGCTTCTTCCCCTCCATGTCCCTGCACCAAAAGAAAATTCATCCCTGGTGTCTGTGATCTCTCCTAGTCTGTATAGCTGTGTTTGTTACACTAAAGAATAACAAAGTGTTGCATTTTTCTTTCCAAGTCTTTGGCAGTACATTTTGCTGTTGTTTCAAATTGTATTTTTAAACTGATTCTTGGGGTTTTTTTCTCTTCAGGTATTATAGTATCATTATATTTACATGTGTACTCAAATAATTCCATTTAACATTCAGTGATGCTTAAGCTAATGGGGTGTCAGGACATTATTGTCATAAAGGGTGTTTGGCCTCAAAGCTGTCCTTTTTTGGCATTTAAGCTTGAAATACGCATTTCTTTGGCAATGAGTCAGACTTCAAGAATGCTAAATTCAATAGTGTTTAGCACTAAGATTTTCCTTCCACTAGCATGTTTGGGTTAATAGTTCTGTGTAAAGAAAAAAATGCACTGTATATATTGTCCATAAAATACCAAATGCTAGAATTATGCCTTGCATCATCAAGGAAAAATGAATAAATAACACAAAAATGTCAATAAAAAGCCATTCAGTCTGTAAGCCCAGTAACATATCTTGTAAAAACACACAGTGCATGTTTATAAAAGTACTCAGAAATTCCCAATATACTGCAAGCATGATGATTACAGCAGAAGATAACAATGATCACCTAATAATTACCGTGGCAAATTTGGGCCCCTATTTGGCCCAGCCCGCAGAAATACTGCAGTTAGTTTGGACTCTAACCATATAAAAGCAGAAGTCGTGTGTGCTGTTATTTGCTCCCACAACAAACACCCTTGTGTTGAAACTGTCTCAGCTCCTCAACCTCACAGTCTCTTCCTGTCAGAAATATTTCACTTTGGGATGAGATGAAGGACTTCAGTATTGGAGAAAACCTGAGGAAGAGTCTGTAACAAGCCTCATTGCTGGTTTTCAACAGGCAGAGGGTAAAGTTTGCAGAATGCAGGTACCTACCTATCTTTGAGCTCTCTTACCAGCAATCGGTTGGGGAACCTGTGGTTGTCCAAAGTATGTGTCTCACCTGTGAGTGCTGGGGAGAGGCTCGGCAAGGCTGTGCTGTGCAGCAGTCTCCCTTCTGCTTTTGGAGCCATATACCTAGGGACAGTGAAAAAAAGTTTGATCCGAGAGTCAGATGAATGTATTTGGAGCATTAAATGTGAATCCTGAAGCTCTGAAATTAAACGGTGTATGTTCAAAAGTCTTGCTGATTTCCACATTTGAAACTAGGTAGAAATCATATACCTTAAGTTATGCCCATTTTGCAGCATCCTGCTGAATTGGAGTTGCTTTTCTACTCTGGCTAGAGTAGATCTCCTTATTCACAATTCTCTGCTAAATTGTGCCATCTTTTTAAGGTGTTTGTAATTGTCTATATTGTGATTTCCTCCAAGATGACTGAGGAAGCAAGGTACAGGAATTTTTATTATACTTGCAATATGATTCTCTTGTAAGTGTCACTTAGTCTTATTTTGAACCGGAATTAAAACTTAATAAAACCAGTATTTAATAATATACATTTCTTTCATATATTTTGATACTACTTTGCACAAGTAATGATCTGCTGGACTTGGACACTGGGCTGTAAACCTAGAGCTTTGAAGGAGTCATTTCAACACTCAGCAATAACATTGCCAGGCCAGATCTGTAGTTACTGTGGAGGTTTTCTGATGCTAGTGCACAAGACAAAAGGATCATTCTGCAGTGTAAGCATCCTCTAATGTGAAGAAATGGCTTTATTGCAGCAGCAGTTATTGGAATAACAGCTGGTACTGTCAACGCTGCTGCACAGGGAGAGCTGTAGTGGTAGGGATTTGGTTCTCACCTACAATAGGAACTAGCATATAAGTCTCTCACACTTTTTTTTTTTCCCCCTCCAGGAGAATTAACATAGAGTCACTTTAAAATATAAATGTTGTACATACAGAAAGATCACAAGGAGAAACCAAGAGTAAATTTAATTTAACCTTTTGCCATAGCTGTGTATTTTAAGACTGAGAATAATTGCACTACCTACTTCTGGGAATGTAAGAAGCCACAATGTAGAATAATTATTTAGACGTTTGCAGCTGGCATTCATTCTTTGCAGAATGAGATGCTAAACTGAGGATTCACAAAAGCAAGAGGCATCTCAGTTAAGATGCCAGATGTTTCAAAGCAACAATAATACTTATTTCACTATCTACTTCCAGATCATAATTTACTTACTGATAGATTGATTGCCACTGGATTTTTTTATTTTAAAAAGTAAATAAAAAGCTTATGGCAGACTTCAAAAGGAGACATTAATGCATTCAAGTAAATCTTTTTATAGCACTTATGTCACACCTTTATATAAAGGTCACAGATGGAGGGAAAGCAAAATGTGCCACCTCCCGTGTCAAACGCAGCAGTTCTTGAGAGTAGCAAATTGTTTTGTTACCTGAATCTTGTATCCATTTGGGATTAAACAATTTTTTCTACAAAGCATTCAAATGTATCTTCTGTCTGGCAGAATATATCCATCACTATCCTGGGACTATTGTTCTAGCCCTGAAAGCAGTTTTCCTCCATGGATGAGCTTATTTTAAAGTGCCAGTTCACCTGAAAAGCCATATGTCTGGCCTTTTTTTGTGTTTGGGTATGAAGGAGGGGGGAAGAAGGTCAGGGAAGGAGGGGTGCATGCGTGAAAGTTTGTTTTTCTCCAAGTGAAGGGCATGAGCAGGAGAGAACTGTCAGAGAAAGTACATGGAAGAAAAATACATTACATTAAGCATCGCTAAAATGTGTATAATTCATGTGCAAAGTATATAATCACGCAGGAAGGACTGGACCATGCTTCATACTGGAATTATGTATACTTCATATTGGAATTACATATACAATTACTTGTACAATACCTGCCAGAAACAACAAAAAATACTTCTAGAATATATGACTTTAATTGATGTCTATCTTTTTTTGGACTGCAAATGTTCTGATAGAAGTTGTCCTTTGGCACATTACCAGAAGTTACGGGGTGGGGGAAATGCTTTTTTAAACCTTAAGCCATTAGATCAGTCTCTTCCGTTGCCACTGTGTTTTTAAAAAATCATCTTTAAGGAAAAATACCTCAGTCTTCTCTGAATAATTCTTTTTGTGTCCATATCGGTTTGTGACACAGACCTTCATAGTATAACCGTTCATTAAAATGCTGTTGCATGCTAAGTAGACTGAAGTTACTGCTATCAATTTCCTACAAAAATGGACTGTTTCTGTAACTTTTGATAGTGACCTCTTTGTTGAAGTCTTGTTAGATAACTTGGGATTTTGTTCTCTTTTAAAAAAGAACACTTTCTTGGAGAAAGTTGATCTGTAGTTTACAAGTAAAGCTGTTTAAAATTGATTGCTTCAGCAATGCTGTGCCACGAAAGTCTTTCAAAAGATTTTTTTAAATGACACTAGCTATTTTACAGAAGCCTTTGAAGGTCTTAAAATAGTATTGTGTTTTTAACTACGATTTTGCTCCCTGTGTTCTATCTTAAAACTGTGTTTACTTTGTATGTTTTTAAAAGTGGTGTCACTCTCCTTTCAAAATAAATCAACAATTGCCATGTCTGTTATTCAGCCTACAGAACTAATTCTGGCAGGAAGAAGGGAAACAATAAAATAGAAATGTGGGGGGGTGGGAACCCAACACAATCCACACTTAAATCTGAAAAGGAGGTGCTAACAGGGACTGGAATTGAAAGTGATCCATTTTTTCATATGGCTCTATCTACTAAAGACATGAAAACATGCATGAAAACATCTTCTAGAGCTTATTTTATAATAAAGTATTTATCTGGTACTGTCTCTGTCATTTACAGAATGAATCAGTATAGCTCCTTATGATATACAAAGGTTTTTCAGTGTCTAAATAGTCTTAAATTATTATAGATGAGATTAAGGCCTTCAGAGACTGTTCAGTTTAAATAGCTAAAACCAGTTTTTTATTACGCTAAAACACAAATTTTCCTTAAAACTGTTGTTGAGGGGGGAAACAGTCCTGGGTTTCAGTGAAGTGCTTCAATTTGTACTTTTTTATTGTTTTTTAATCATACATCCCAATGACTGAAACAATGTGTCAGTTCTCAGCTCTTCAGTCTTTCTATGTGTGTCCAAGCCACATCCTGCTGCCCTTGCACTTTGGTGCACCTGTGAGGAGCACCTGCGAGGTGGGGCCACCCAGATTCCTTTTGTGGGGTGGCATTAACCTGGGATCAGTGCAAGGCTTGGGGAGCATCACCTGCAGGAAGAGTTCTGCATTGGTAACAAGTGTTGAGTTATACATCCATACCTTAAGCTTTAGAAGAATTTAGCTTATTTTAGAACAGTACTTCTTTGCCACCTGTTTCACCAAGAATCAGAAATGGCAATGACAACATCAAAATACTAATGAGGCTTTCTTGTCAGTTGTTATATGATTATAGTAAAATGATACTTCTAATCATGAGTTGTAGGTTGCTTCAGTGCTTGTGGTAGAAGTGCAAATTTTGTCATTTATTGACTTCATAAAGAGAGCCCATAAAAGATTAAGGTCAACTTTCTCAAAGGCTTTGCTAATTTTCAGAGGTGCCATAGATGCACATGGTCTGACTTCTTTGGAGTTCCATGTGTGCAATTTGCCCAAAAATCTGGGCTGAAAGAAACTGAGAGACGGGCTTGGTTAGCTCTTGATATTCTCTTGGGAGGGGTTAGGTGTGCTTTGTCTGACAGACAAACTTCATGTCACGTAGCTATTCTCTTGGTTGGTTCAGATGCGTAAAAGTTGGAATTAAACGAAGTAGTTAATTTCTCTTTTAGAAGAGCAGTTAAAGGAAGATTTGAATTCAGATTCAGTGATTTAGAAACTTGGATCTGTGCTTGTAAGATAAACAGCTACAACTCTTGGAAATAACTTTCCATAGTGCCTTTAATTATTGGAAAATAATATTTACACAGTTGAACTGAATGTACAAATCAAGGTATATTTCAAAGAAACTTTTTTCAAAAATTCAGTCGAGGATTATTTTTCCAGGCTTTTTAAAAGGCAGTCATGACACCTGAGTATCATAATATTCTACTTTATTCCTAGCTACCAGATTTTTTACAAATAAAATCACTTAACAGCCTCTTTCTAACTCTGCAGAAAGTATATTTCTATTACAAATTTCCTAATACAATATAATATGGTATTCAGTACAGTTATTAGTATGAAAACGGATAGCTTTTAGAGCTAATTAATGTGCTGTTATTTTGCTTTTGTAAATAACTGCTGGCTTTAAGGACCTGTGCATGGGTACAGGAAAAATGCATGCAATATTTTAATACTGTTTCATTTCTAAATAGCTGGTATTTGAGTGTCAAGACATTATCATGTAGTTAAGTTATTACAGCAAAATTATTTCGTTTTCATGGAAAAAATCTCAGGTCTTACCACAAAGTCAACCCAAAGGTAAACCAACACATTATGAATATTTCAATACCCAAATAAGGGCAATATCTCTCAATATCTGGATAAAGTAAATAGTCCTTACTTGGCAGACATCAATATGATTGCTATTATATTTTAGATCTTTATGCTTCTAGATGCTTAATTGATGGTGATAAAATCTAAGCCATGACAGTAGCCCTGAACCAATTTATCAGCACATTATTTGCATGCTGACTTCAGTCATTATCTCTGGATTTGTATTGTCTTGTGAGGTAGGGGAATTGAGGATTCGTAATATATGGGAAGGAAACATAGCTGACAGAAGTTTGATAGTTCTAGAGAACTGGAGTTCATACATTTGGCTCTGGATTTTCTTTTCATATGCTGAAAATGATTGGGCATAAATTTAATTGAGTTTTCACATGCCATCCAATAATACTTTGCTCCCCTAGGGTTCTTCTGCAACTCAGCCTCGTCTGTTTTCACCAACTTCCACTCACAAATGCCAAAAGACCAACTTAATGCTAACAAAGTGTCTAGACTGGCAGATAAACCCTCGAGGAGGCAAGAAAGAATTATCTATATTAGAGTGGCATTTCAGAACTAATCCCACATTCCAAAAAGTGGCATATTTGGTTTTAGCAATCTGCATTAAATAAGCAGGAGGTAAATTTGCAACAGAAGACTTATTCTGTCCTCCCTGAAGGAGTCTGTTATTTGAGATGCCTTGCCCAGTAATGCGATGTGGGTCTGTGGTTGAGTTGAAGTACTTCGAAGTCCAGTGGGGAACAGATAGCATCATCTTGTTTGATTTCTTTTTATTAGTTCTGCCTTTGAGTTTGTAATAAAAAGAAGGATGAAATGATGAAGGTCTTCTAAAGCTGCAAGATTTGGGAATTTAGATATATGGGAATTCTGTGTTGTGTTTTTTAGGTTTGATTGGGTTTTTTTACTGGGGGGGGGGGGGGGGGGGCAGTAAGGAGAAAGAGGAGAGTTGCCTACCTGGTGAGGAAGCTGATTTAACTGAGATTCAGTGCACTAATTATAGCTAGGAAAAATAATCTAATATTATCCTCTCAAACATGTCTCTTTGAACTGTGACTCCCATGTTTTCCATTAAAATGTATGATGAGCTATCTTGTCTTTTGGTATCAATGTTGACTGACTGTAACACCTCCAAGATTACATGCTGCTCTCTGACATGTTTTCTGGCTTTGTGACAAGATCTCAAATGGGTAAAAATTTCAATTTTTTTAAAATCAAACTGGGTTCCAACTAGTCTTTTCTTGGTAAAGAAAGGCTGTGCTATAGCACAGCTAGTAATGGCTCAGTTTATTCTTGAATTATACTACAGCCAATAGCCTGTGAACTACAAACAGTCAGTCCTACCATAATCCATTTTGTATTTGGGATCCTGTTAGTTTCTAATCCCCTAGTCATCTGCATTACTCCACAGTCCTTAGCTACCCCACCATAAAAAGCCTATATTATGTATAATGGAACATAATATCAATCTTCAAACAACAAGCTATTTTCATTGTAATACTAATATTCGGTATTAATATTTCATATTATACCTTGCTATGAAATTCTTTTCCTCCCCACAAATTCACGGAAACAAGTTGATGAATTACTGAAGTTTTTGGCTGAGTTTGAGGAATCAGGTATTCACCAGGCAAGGTGGTACATATAAAAGGAAAATCCTGAGTATTAACGCAGGGCAGAGCAGAATTATTCCAAGTCTTAACCCAGTACTCACTTATTAATTTCAGGCGTATGGGTAGAATTTGCTTTCCTTTTAAACAGTCTTTTTTGTTTTCATATGCTCCTGCTACCTCTCACTGCCACAATTTACTGGAGAACAAAATGTAAAGGCATTGTCAAAAGGGTTACTCTTACAGGTCTTCTGTCCCAGAGACAACTAGAGAGTTTGAGAATTATGTGGGAGTAAATTTAATCTTAGACACTTCCTGAGTAATTTTGCAGACACAAGAAAGGTGGCTGGTTCAGATTAAAGCCACAATAAGAAGTTAAATTTAGGCTGTACTTTAATGTGAAATCTTTGGAATCAATACTGGTGTAAACAGTTTTTAGCTATTCTTTGCTGTCTGTTTATGCCCCTGCAGTTTCCTCTCAGCTGTACCAGTATCAGCATGAAGCAATTGAACCTGGGAACTGATCTAGTTTTTTTTGACAAAATTTTCTTACAACAACAGAGAGCTGGGGAAGGGAAAGCTTAATAAAAGAATGACAGAAAACTTAAACCATTTTTGCTGTGGAGCACTTCATGTTGTCAAATCATAGCCTTAGAAATAGCTTTGTTTACCTATAAGCAGCTGATTGCCTGTGTCCTTGATGTTCATGGAGTAGCTCTCCAAAGGACAGTAAGAAAAATATCTCCTCCTTTTAATAAATTCTGATTGTATGGAATTATAGTCTTCCCTTGTAAGAAAGTGGGAGTTTGGTCTTCCATTGGCTGATCTAGGCTTGGTCCCATAAATCATATCATCTGTGGAATATACAGGTTAGACTCTCCCGGTTGCAGTATGTGATATATAAAAGGCCCATTCTGGGAACTAAATCCAATTCCAGCTTACCAGTCTAGGCAAATGTAGTGGGATCCTCAGAAATAGTCTGTGTGGAGAGAGTGCTGAATGGAAATAAACTAAATAAACCTTCCCGTATGGCTCATTGAGAACACCAGGATCTTGTGTTTGAATGTCTGAGTCCTCATCTGGATTCGCTCAGTAGAATGTGGATTTATGCAAGATATTGCTTATTTCCTACCATTTTTTAGAAACTCTCATAGCACAAGAAGTTCATAGGGAGCAACAGTAATAGTTTTAAATGTGCTCTGATTAATAGGGACCACCTTATGTCTTGCTTGTTTGACATTTGGAAATATCTGTTATTTAGTCCTGATGAGACAGATCTCAGCAAGAGCCTGCAGTTGTTAATGGTTACTTCTAAAAACTTGCTTATTGGCATGTCCAACTGATAGTCAAGCAAAGTTGGAGGGGCACTATTTTTGTGCCTGGTAGTATTTTAATCATGTAATAAAATGCAAAGTCAATACAATTGCATTAGTGATATGATTCAAGTACATGGAATCTCAGATTTCTGGAAAACTATCCTGGCTAGAAGCTGCCTGCTGTTTCAGATGATTCTCCCTTCCCCTGTGAAAGGGCCAGGGGAAATGGTTCAAGCAGGTAACAGCTTCTTAATTTGCTTTCTTAGTCTCACATCACCCACATATGGAAGAAGCAAAATCAGGTTAACACCCAAATTTAAACATAGTAGAGATGTATTCTCATGATGTCAGTAATAAAAGTATGTGTAAAGCAGCATGTATATTCTGGAAAGGAAGCTAACCGTTAAAGCCAAGAAACATAGTCTGGCACAAATCTTATTACAGGTCCAAAAAGACTTGATGATATACAGATAGGTGTAGCATAACAGCAGGAAGAAAAAGGAAAAGGGGGTTGGGCAGCTGTCTGCTGTGTTAGTAGTACCAGACAGTGCCAGCAAGTGTTTTTTATTGGGAGCAGCTAAAATGGGTAGTAGTGCAATTCCACAAAGCTATTGCTTTGTTTCACTCTGAGTTTGGAATAAGCACAGTCCAACACTAGCAAGTTTCTGTACACAGTGAGGATCTGGCACAAGCTGTGAACACAAAAATAGAGAGGGAGATTCCTCAAATTATCAGGTGTTCAGATCATATTTGGAGAAATGTAAACCTGTTGTCTTTATAATTGCTATGGTTTTTATCAGAAACATTAGGTCTTCCTTATGGGGAAATATTCAAGGCATTTTATGGGAAGCATGCAGTTATAGTTTCTAAAGACCTGCTGGGGTAAGATGTAAGAATCGATTGTCAGTCACTTTAAAATTCACTCAGGTAATAAAATGCACAGGCAAATAAAATTAGTTTTAATAACTACATATTCAGAATAGGCATGTTTTGAAGGTAGTTGCCTGTTTTCTGTGATGCAGTGCACAGTGTATAAGCGATCAGTAAACTCTTTCTGGTTTAATTTAAAGGACTGTAATTTTTCCCTCTGGTTTATTTATCGATTATATTTCATGTTACTGGGGTAAACACATCATACAAGGGAAAGAAAAACATGCATATTTATTGGCAAACGAGCACAGAGGCTCAGTTCAACAAGAACTTTTACAGTAGACCTTTGCATTGGTTTTGGAGAGAGGGGGGAGCTGGTCTTCTTGAAAGTATCATTTCTTTTATATTTTCAAGCTCATTGCTAAACAATCTTTTTGCCTAATGAGAGGGATGCAGCTATTTACAAGGATATACATGTCACCAATAGTAAACAGAGCAAGGCAGGGGGTGGGGAACAGATTAATACGATTGGCACAGGAGCTGCCCTCGTAACTCTGCTCTATGAGACACCACAAGGTCTGTCTGGTTTAGTGCCCTGGTTCTGGTAGCCCTGCACTTCTCTGAAGCTTTCCTGTCATCTGTTTGAGCACCAGCCTTGAAAATCTTAACCAGCCACGATCTCAGCCCTTCCCAATGTAGTGACTCCTAGGGCCAGAGCCATGAAGTCAAAGTAGGTGGTTGCTTAGGGCAGAAGATTGCCAGAGGCAGCAAAATTAGCCAAGGCCTTGCTGCTATTTCATCTGCCCCAGAGCCCTTGAAAAGCAGACTTGTCACTGAAAAAGTGGTCTGGGCGGTGTAGGAAAATAGCTACTTTGTCCATTGCCTTTACCAGGGCTGGACTGGCTGGCACTAATTCTATCCCATCATCCTAGGGATGACAATCCTTTTTTTGTCTTTTATTACTCTTCCCCCATACTGGGAAGCTTTGAGTTAGATTCTTGCCTGCTTGTTAAAGACAATAGTGGCATATTCTCTCTTTCTGTACACTTAGCTGCCATGCAAACAGCAACTTAGGAATTCTACTTTTACCTTCATGTTGTCAATCCACTGACAC
Organism: Gavia stellata; assembly: GCF_030936135.1. Taxonomy (NCBI): domain Eukaryota; kingdom Metazoa; phylum Chordata; class Aves; order Gaviiformes; family Gaviidae; genus Gavia; species Gavia stellata. The sequence continues at coordinate 21,653,275 of NC_082603.1, read as the reverse complement.
TTGTAAGAACTAAAAAAGTTTCCAAATCTAAACAAAATTAGGATAAGAATGAGCAGAGAAATTACTTACTAACCTCTCCAAAGCTGCATTATTACTGCTTAGTATCTCAGCTCGGTAGTGGGGATGGGGGAAGGGGGAGCAAGATAAATGACTGAGGACAGACGTGCTTCGATAGAGCTCTGCTTTGGTCTGCAAATTAAGCCAAAATGAATTGGGCAGAAACATACTTTGAAACAACGTCCTCTTGCCCCCTCCTTTTCCCCTGAGTACATTAATGATTACAAGATGTGGGATACATATCTGAGCAGCAACAAGAGCCTGCCTCCCAAAGAGGAGAAGAATATGGGAATGCACCCAGAGGAAACATAAGTTAGGCAACAGGCTTTTAACATTAAAAAGTACTATCAGCAACAAGGGATTGTAATACCACACATGTATCAAAGACAGGCTTTGCTTCTGTATTTTTATTGGGATGTTAAAGCTACAAAGTAGCCATTTTCAAATAAACAGACAATTGTCCTTTTTTCTTTTTTCTGAAGACTTGTATTAAAAGGTCAAAACTTGCTGACTTTTCTCCACTTATAACATTAATATAACAGCACTTCACATTCCCTAGACATGAAAGGGCTTTCTAAGACTTAATGCTACTTTATAGTCAAGGAAACTGAGGCACAGAGAGGTGAAATAACTAGCACAAATGGCTGGAGTAAAACTAGGTTTCTTGAAATCCAGTCTTCTGCCCAGTTCATTGATTAATGCTGTGTATCTGGTGAGCAGCCTTTTGTCAACTCTTCAGTGACTTTTTTTTCTTGTTCTTAGAAGTAAAGCAAATTTAAGAGAGGCAGAAAGAGAACACTGTTTTCATGAAACAACATAAATCTGTCTTCCTGTGCCTCATTATTTTTTCCTCTGAGACATCTGGAAGAAAAAGGCCATGTATTTTCTATCCCTTGCACTGTCTGCTGTGAATGTATTTGTTCTGAATGGATTGGGAGGGTATGGTCTCACCAAATGGCATTTTTCAGATTTATGTTGTTTGCCCTACAGATGGAAATATTCACAGTTTTGTTTTCTATGATGTTACCTGACTAAATTTAATTTTGCATATGGTTAATATTCTGATATCTGCACTCAAACAGTTCAAATTGTGCATATGTATGGACTCTTCCTTACAAGGAGATAGTCTCTTTGGTGATCTGGCTATTTTATTTCTTCCTGTCTTTATAAAAGAGCTGTTTTGTGGACAAAACCCTGTCCAGTATGCCCAGAGTAAAGCAGTGTTGGACTGGGACAAAAGATGTACTGTCCCTTATCTTAGTCTGGGACTAATGGTACGACGGGTGTTTGTAATGATGCACTGGCCACAGAGGTGTGGGAAGCTTCCTTTTAAGATCCTCAAGAGTTGCTGTAAATTTAAGTGGGCTAACTTAGCTCTGCACTAGGAAAATATGAACAGCTTTTTGTAAGACATGTCTCTCAAAGTCCCCTTGCCTTCTTTCTCACTGGGCTGCCTCTCCTAAAAGGTGCAACTCAAAGATGGCCCAAAGCCTTTGTACTGGTCTTAACAGCTGTAAGGAATAACGTATGAGGATCTGTATCTTCAGTTTCTAGTTAAAATGGCTTAGTATTTAGTTTATTAATAATGTTGTAGTATTGCTTACATTATAAACAGAATTATAGTTGCATTTTACTACTTTATTGAAAGTTTAACTAATGGGACTAGAGTGTATTTGGCTTCAGATTTTTCTCTCTGGTTAGTAAAAGCATACTGCTACAGATACAACCAGACTGCAGCTTTGTGTGATTTATTCCATGGCTATTTTAGCAGCAAGAAAATGAACACTGGATACCAGTTTTCTTTAATAAAAAAAAAAAAGCCATTACTAGTCCAGGATCTGGACAGTCTTCTTTTGTCATTACTGCCTCCAAAATGATTATAGGCTGAATTCATGTACAATCTATCACATTATCCAAGGGCATTCTATGAATAGCTTCAAGCCAGTGCTAGCTTTGGTGAAGATATAAAGGCCGAATATCAAAGTCAGCAGTAACTTTCAATAATGTGTTCCAGGGTTAGCTAATGCAGATCAAAGTATTCAGCTATGTGATACGTCAAGCCACAACAAATTACAGTATGGATCATATATCTTCCTCAGCCAAAGTTAAGATCCAAAAATGAAGAAGGGTTTTTGGTTGTGTAAACAGAGAAAATAATTTGGTGTCTAGATGATAGAAGGGGTATTTCTTAGCAAATCAAGAATTTCCAATTATTTCACTTTCTCACCTCTGATAATTTTTTCAGAAATAAAGAAATAGTAGATTTCCTATTTCCAGTCCAAATTAGATATTCACTTTGCTCAACAATAAGCAGACACTTTCATGGCTTTAGAGGTTTTTTTCCTTAAAAGAAATCTAAATAATCTTTCTCTAATAATTCAACTTTTTAAGGAACATGGAAGTCTTCTAATCATTTATATTGGTCGTACTTATTTGGCTGTTAGAGATCTGCTGTCATCTTCTTTCCCATGTTTGGATAATAGACATAAGAAAGCAGGGCTCCAAAGACTTTATGCTAATTAAATGTAAAAATACCAAAGTGTCAGCATAGGCACTGATAATGTGCATTTACCTAAGAAATATGGAAAAAAACCCTCATCACTAGATAGGTGTGCTAAATGCAGGACTTTATTGCATTGGGTTTTGTATGTGAATGCATATGCATGTACTTACACACATCGATGTGCAAATGCACACACATACATCCAATATTAATATAACTGGGTTTTGCCTTCTCTTATCTCAGGCTCTCCTTTCATTGTTAGTGGCTGTCCTTCAGAAATGGACAGACCTCTGATAAAAACGCTTGGTGGAGTTCTACCTTGATGATTGAGTTTAAATAATTTTCCTCAATTCTTTTGGATCATCAGCTTGTCTTTCTCTCCCATCGGAAATACTGGTCATCCATGCTAACTTTAAACAGGAATATATTGGATATATTTCATGGCTTTCATGGAAGCATCTTCATTACCCCAGTCGTGAGTCACCACTATCATTATCTTATAGGTTTATTTGAATTACTTCAGAGGCTCTGACATTCATTTTCTCAGCTGGACTAAGAATTGACACCAAACCATAGAAGTAGGGCAAAGGCATCCTCTGGGGACCTGCAAGCTTTCAAGATGAGGGTACAGGAAGTCCCCAGGAACTCCATCAGCCATTGTCTCTCTCCCTCCATCTCTTCTTTGCTTCCCACTCCCTTCCTTTTTGAGAGTTGTTGGCTTGGATTTGGGGGGGGCAGGGGCGGGCAGGCGGGCTGGGCCAGCAGCAGAGTTTGCACTCCCAGAGGACATTTATTTTGACAAATCATGGTAGCAGTAGCAAGGCATGGGAGACCAACCCAATGAATGGGGTAGCTCAGGAGGAGACACACAATGGGCCCACAGGCAGCCAAATGCTATTTCCTATGCTGTTAGTACCCCTCCTTGCATGTGGTGGGACCCATACTGACCTTGAGGAAGGTGTGGTGTCTGTACAGATGCACAAGTACCATAGGCATGTCTGTGTTTCCAGTTTCCAAGGAAGTCCAGGCTCTCCATGTAGGACAGCTGAGGTGGAGTAACAAATAAAAGAAGTGATATCCCACCGGGGGATCCTTCCTCAGAAATCAGTAGCCAAGGGACATATGGAAAGTACCAGGACCATGGGTGCTTTGAGAAGATAATGCTGGCAGTATAGACAACTAGCTAGTCAGGGAAGATGCAGTGTAAAATGTGCTAAGAGTTTTGGGGGAAAGGAGGAGGGGGAAATGTTCAGCTATACAAATCCAGGGTTGGTTTTGTGGAGTTCACTGCATAAGGACTGGGGATAGACAGCCCTTTGTGACAACAGTTAAGCACTGGACACTGGGGTGCAAGAGTTAGAGGAGTGTGTATACAGGGAAAGGAGAACATAAGCCACTATAAAAAAGGTAGGTCAATAAACCTGAACACTTTGAATACAACTGACCTGATCCTAAATTTCAGTAGAAATCCTAAAAATGCAGAAACCTGAAAGCAAAGCAGCCTGTACAGATTGGGAGTAGATAGTCCAATACTATTTTTAACTTCGTTAGAGTATCTGGCTTCAGTGCAGTAGGCATGGGGAGGGGGCAATCTCTTTGCAAGAGTGTTTCATCTCTGCTTTCAGAAACTAAAAGAAGAGGAATACTACTACAGATTTGGCTGAAGAAGAAAACTCAACCTAGCTCCCTTTTCTTCACATAAAAGAGGTCTTGAGAATCTGCACAAAAGCAAGGTCCTCTCTGAACAGAAAAAATATTTTTAAATCCTTCATTTATTGTCCAGGAGAACTGAATTAATGAGAACAGGATACAGTCATGGCAGCTATGTTGTTGTGACTTTGCAAAACCCTTCTACTGTTGCGGCCATGGTAGAAATAGCAGGCACTGGCCTGTTCTAGACTTATTTTGTGGAGCTGAAATGTTCTACTGTATTAGCAGGAATGTTTTCCAACTACCTTATAGGAAATGGGATCACCAATCTAACCATAGTTTTCTATTAAACTGAGTTTCCTAAACAGTTTCAAGCAGCTTTAAAGAAGGCTTGGCCAAACAGTGCATGCATCTGCACCCCCTGAAAAATGGTCATATTTCAGCTAAGCTTATTTGGACCTATATGTAAACAGAATTAAAATTCTGCTTCCAAATAAGCATCAGACTAACCTCTGCATAGAGGCTTTGTAAGCTGCCTGCAACACTCCTGGCTTCACAGCAAGAGTTTCTTCCAGCCGTGGTAATGCCATAATATTTGCCTTGCTGGCATTGGTTTTTTATTGTTAAAGGAACTTTAATTCCCATATCAGATCATTTGAGAATTGTAATGTTAAAAGAAAAAAACCCACCCCCCCCCAAAAAAAAAACCCCACCCATAAACTAAACAAAAAAAAAAAAAAAACAAACCCCAAAACATTGTCAGTTTTGTTAGAGCCAAACCCTTACTAAAGCAAAGTTCCCTGCAGACAGCTGCGCACTTGAAGGTAAGATTTCACTAAAGAGTGTGTGAGATGCTAAAGACTGCACAAGCACAGCCCAGACTAGTACATAGTGGAGGCAAAATGATTAAATACTCTCCAGGTTTGTTTGTTTTTGTCGGAACAGAGCTGGCAATGATTGCCCAAAATTTAGAGATGCTTTAGAGACCACAGTATAGTATTAGATAATCTCAATAACCTCTCTGCTCAAGGTTAGTGGTTCACTGAGTTTTGTCTAGCAAGAGACATCCGTTTTTGCTTTATTACACCTTGGGATGCCTTCTTCCTTTAGCTGAGGTAATTTCATAGATGAAGTGCTGACCGCAGTTGGTGCACTGCAGTTTGTCTCCTGTTCCGGTCCGTGATACGTGTTGTCTCAGCTGCCTGTTTTTGTGGCCTTTAGCCTGCTTGTGCTCCTGTGAGTCTGCTGAGGAGCAGCTTCAACAAAACCCTGCTGCCCCTTTCTAACCATGGAGGGAGGCTTTGCCGCCTCGGTGGCCGGCTGTGAGCCTGAGCGGCTGCGGAGGCTCTCTTGTGCCCCGCAGAGTTTTGAAATTTCTGTTGGCAAAGGAGCACTCCAAACTGAATTATTCTGGCTGCTGCAGGAAACAAACGGTGGCTGGAGTCTTGCCACCCTTTTGGTTATGCAAATGGAGAATTATGCAGAAGAGCTATTTGAGTCTTGGTTGTTGGTTGTTTTTTTTTTTTTTGCTTAATCAGTTGTCAACATGTTCATACAGTTCAGTCACTGTCACTTGCCATTGTTTTGCTCTGACTCCACATTTGTGAAGGAGTTTATCACAGGGAAGGCTGGGTAAAAGGGCTGCTCCTTTGAGAAGCAGCCTGGTGAGGCTTGCAAGAGAGCAGCATTCCCCAGATGCACAGGGAAACCACCTTCCTAACCAGGCACTGCAAACCCCATGAGGCAGAGAAGAAAACAGAAATTGCCAACTCATAAATCTGCCTATTAAGCCTGTGCCAAATCAGTCTCATTTCATCCTGGCTTGTCCTAAGAGAGATTCCTGTCTTAATGAAAGTTGGGCAGATCTAGAGTAACTTTATCATCTGTAATTGAGTTATTCTGAATTTGCTCCACCCTAAGGTTGGTATGTGGTGCAGGGCCCCTGAGGCAGAGCCTCCCTCATGGTAGGAGGAGGGAAGGATGACAGCAGCAAGAAAAGAGCTTTAATGTCTGCACTGCCACCTACCTTGGTGCTGTGACCACAAAAGACTGAGGCAGGTACAAGTGAGAGCTACTCCCATTAGGCAGACACAGAGTATAAATCTATCATCCTTATTGGGAAATGACTGAATGAAGCTAGCAGTGTTGACCCACTTGTTCTCATTAGGATGGATCCCATTGGGGCTCAGGGCTTATACTGGCATAGGAAGCTATAATTCATATTTCACAACACTAGCTCTTGTAAATATGATGTAGAAATCAATAAGTTGATTTTCTTTTAACTCATGTTCCAGTTTTCAGGTTATTAAGAAGTTCCTCAGATCCTACTTTGTACAGGTCTTACTGTGTGTTCTGTCATATCACCTCTAATTGTGTGCTGCATCTTAAAAAGACACACTTACTTCCTTTCTTGAATTACAGAAACTCTGAAAGAAAAGATTATTTAATTCTCAAATCACCATGAATCATGACAGCTGTGGTAGCTCATGGAGGCAAATTGATAGTGTGTGTTTTTCTGGGGTTTTATGGTTTTGGTTTTTTTTTTTTTTTTTTTTTTACTCAGGTAACTTTACCATAATATGCAAGTACCTTCAAGCAGTATGTAAATGATGCATCCAGTGTCTACTAAGCATTGGTCGCCCACTAAAGAATAACTATGGATTTATACCTAGTAAAACTGGGACTTGCAGAGTATACAGAACAATGTTCCCATCCCTCAGCTAAAAAGCAATGCTTCTTTTCTTTATTTTTCTTTTGCTCTTAAAAATCATAGAATTGGTGGAAGGTAGGAACAGGGCTTTGTTCTTATAAACGAGAAGAGCTGTAAACATTGATTAATCTTCATGTAAATTCCTTTTGCCACAGCCCTGCTGACAGATCATTATCCTCTCAAATGCCTGTCTCTTTAGCCATACTGCCTTGTGACTTTGTCATACTCTATTAAGTAAACTGGGTTGTGTGTGGCTTGGAAAGGCAGACAATAGAGACTTGGGTGTTGCAGTCGGGGCTGTTGGCAAATTAATAGATGACACCTCTTGCCACTTACAGAAGCAAGAGGAGTACTAAATCAGTTCATCAGCACAGGGCTCAGCAGTGGTGTTTTGGCTGGGTTTACTGTGGCTGATGAGACGCGAAACTAAACTGTAACAGTTGCTCAGCTCCTTGCATGATTGTTAAGCCTGGTATCTTGGCCAAGTTCCATTTTGGGTCATTATGTTGTCCTTTCTGCTGTTCCCCTGTAGTTTCAGCTGGATTAATTCTTTTTTACTTCCCCTTCTCAAACCTGCTATGCGGCGCCGCTGGCACTCTTCACTGGCATCCCAGAGGCTGACTGCATGTCAGTGGTAGGTGGATGTGAGGGAGTAATCTTCGTCTAAAGCCCATAAAGCACTTGATCTAAAAAGATGAAAGGACCCTAAATAAAGGAAAAGCTATCACTGTTATTTGATCACAAATAGAAAGTAGCTGCTATTATCATCATATTGAGGTTGACACCTCATGTTCAAGGAAAGGAAAAAGTCTTTTGAGTTGGTTTTGGTTTCCCCATTCTCCCATTCATATTGTATCTGAAAGCTTGTCTGACAATATTGCTTTTATCCAGTCACTACTGACCAATAATGCATTTATCACATTGCAGTATCTCCAAGGTAACCCTTTGCCATCTAGAGATGAAAATTGTTGGATTCAATTTCCTCTGCACAAATGACATTCCTTAGTCAGAATACACATGGTAAGCAAGTTCTTGTCCATCCAGCACTGAGAAAGGACACCACCCTGAGTTCTTGGTAACGGGAATTTGTATATATGAAACAAAGGCAGACTCATAAACCAAAGTTTTCCCAAAGTGCTGTGGTCTTAAGTGTAGTGAAACAATACTAGTTATTATCTACTGTAGGTAGCATATGTGAAATGGCAGATTAAATAGAAATTATTCCAAGTACAGCTATGCCAAGTAATTTATGTATCTTTACAGAATGTTTCTTTTGTGTAATCAAATACTTAACATTATCTAAAAACCTTTTAGCTTTCAATGTTGTCAGATGCCTTTGTCCATTGTATTATGTTGTTAAGCAACCTCTATTCTGTATTTTCATAAGCTTCTTGCTAATACTGTGCAATAATAGTCTTTGTCCTTTAGTTGAAGGTGTGGGACTAAGTATTACTTGGAGAAAAACAAATGAAATGAACATGCTGACCTCATTACAAAATAAGTGGTTGCCAAACAAATATTTCTAGCTTCTTCCTTAGAAACAATCTGATAAGAAACAGACAAGTATGACTTCTGTTCAGCCTGTAAACACTTTGCATAAGTGTAATTAAGGACAAACTTTTTTCTTTTCCCACAGTCAATTTTAATTATGATAGCCTTCTCTTCCAATGTCCATAGATTTCTTACTGAGGTCAAGGGTTGATTCTAATATTTGGAGGGGATAATAACAGATCTGAAATTCTCTATGGAAACTAAGAGGTCAGATTATTTTTATCATAGGTCACATTTTATTTTAGAGTGAAGATCCAAAGAGCCAATATTAAGAGATGGCATTGCCAAAAAAACTTAATATCACTGCTTCCCCTTTTACTTCCCAGAAATCTTACTGTAGAGTAATTTCTTCCTTGACAGGTACCAGGAACTTACAGTATTTAATATTTGGGAGAGTAAACTTATTGGGAGGGAGGAAGGTAAATCCAAATGTTAAGATGTTAAACACTATTTTATCTATCTTTACATTTCTTCAGTAAAGCTATAATATAAATAAAATTCTCTTTTGATTAAAAACTTTGCAGAAACTTAGCACATAGGATAACTTAGTTTGGAAGGAACTTTAGCACACATAAATTTTAAGAAAATATAGTCTTTGGGCAGTAATTATATGAAGACTGAGCTGACTTCTTTAGGACTCATTTTTTCTCCTAGAAAATGGAAAAGTATGCTACTGGTCAAGTAATTCTAGTAGTTATGACAACTTGCATTCAACATCTAATTGTAGAAAAACACGGGAACAAGTAGTGAAGCAGTGGACATGATTGTAATATGATTAGAAGTTTAAGAAAAAAACCCTAACAAGACATAATTCTTTATAAACCTATGCTATATATATTTACTAATGTGCTTGAATTAGTGTGTTGGGGAATTTTCTGAAGCTGTTTTACAAAAATCAAAACAATATCACTTAATAGTCTTAATAAATCACATACACATTAATGAAAACTGATGTTTTTTGAAATCTGGCTGAAGGGTTAAGAGTTTGGCTTGGTGAAGACTCTAGAAAGGCTTTACAAGGATGTATGGTCAGCTAGTAATTTCATTTTGCTTTCTTGAGGAAAGAATAATAGCGTAGTCTGTGAATTTATTAATATATATTTGGTGGGGAAATGTCATGAATGTTGCGAAGGGCAGAGGAATAGTTCTTAGGAATAGGACCTAAGAACTTCAAACAGAGGCAGAAAAAATTAGACTTGGAAAACGTTAAAGCTGATACATCTGGCAAAAATGTAACGCAGCACAAGAGTATTGAAAGGTTCAAGAAATGTTCCTATGTTAGTGAAAAGTGAACTAGACTTGAGCATGAAGTAAGGAATGACTCATTTTTGCCTGCCCACATGGGGCATCAGTGTAGCAGGGTTGTTGAGTGTGACAGTGTCTCTGTTATAGCTACAAAACTATTTAATCAACACAGCAAATACATTAGCAAATGAGAAGGCATCTGAAGAATAATTTAAGCATGCTAAGAGATAAGTTGCTCTGTCACAGATAGGTCAGGCCTAGACACTGTAGGATGCCTTGCCTGCCAGATCTGCCTGGCCTGCTTCTTTGACTGAAGGTTCACAGGAAAGAAAGGGGAAAAATTGTGGGCTGGATTAGTTATTCTGCTAGACTGATAGCCTATGTGCCTGTGGCATGTTCTCTCTCCTTTCCCCCACCTTCTGTAGGATCTGACACTATCACAAAAATGAATACACACTTATGTGAATAAAATGTGCATAGGAGGAGATCCTGATAAATGGCATATGTAATCCTAGTCACAGGATAGCAGTTGGTATGTGTGTCAAATCAGGTGACTTAGTGCTTAGATGTTCTCACAGCTGACACATACTCATCATATGATAGGGGCATACTTAGGTCTTAGTTTGCAACAGCTAATCCAGGTCCTAGGTACTGTTTTCCAGATAGCATTTGCAACCTGGATTCATCTTCTGAAATTAAATGGCTAGACCCTTAAAAACAAAACTATTTCTATCCCTGTAGCATTTTTTTCCCTGCTTTTATCCAACAGTTTCAGCTTTTTCACTCCCTATATATGAGATATTTTGTTCTCTTCAAGTTGCTGTCAGAGGTACAAACTTGTATCTTTCTGCTGAAGAGGTCATAACTGAACCTCAGTCCTGATGTGTTTTTGATGACTCTTGTAATCAGGGTAAGTGTTGTTATTCCCCTTTCAGGTAACTTCTTACAGATAAATCTACTAGGCCTGTCTAGCTATGAAGCTGGGAAGTACCTACTTTGAAAATGCTTTGAAAATATGACAAATATAATTCATTATGGCTAGCAAAACCTGTAAGATACCAAAATTCCTGTAAGCTAAACAGCCACCAAAGCAACCGAAGTTCACAGAAACCTGGACAAAAGTGTTGGGAGCATACTGAGAAGGCATTTTGTTACATCAGAAGGATTTGGGGATTCAGAACTTGGAGTCCTCCTCCATAAGGAAAATTTAGAAATCCTTAGGGTATCAGGGTGCTTCAATTCCTTTGGAAGGAACTTCATAGGTTGCCTCAACCAGAAATGTGAAAGATCCCAGTTCCCTCTGTGGACTCTCAGCACTGGCTGCCATGTGTAAGGAGAAAAAAACAAAAAAACCCCGAAAAAATCCAAACGCAAACTTCTGGCATCTGTGGACTTTTGCTGCCTAACCTGCAAATGCCTCCAGACTTTAGGTGCTCCAAGAGCTAGGGATCACCTGAGCAGGTTTTGAAGTTTTGGGCAAGGATAACTAAAACTGAACTTAAACTGTTCTACAGAAGAATTGGCTGTGTAAGACCCTTAGGATGCCAAGAAACAGCAGGAAGGAGAAGAGGGTCTGCTTTCTTCTGCAGTCGTTGTTTACGAACACTGGCAAGTATAAGTGCTTCTTGCACGTAGCCAGTTGAAGCTGCTATTCACACCAAAAAAAAAAGCCTTCAAAGAAGCATCATTACTTAATTAGAGTACTGAGTTTTGGAAGCTACCAGAGGAAAAGCCATGGAGGATGCTGGATAGAACCTCTTTATAAACCTAGTTCCTGGCCTTTTCCTGACTAATGCCACTTCCTAAGTGGCATTATGTGGAATATTTATTAGGTATTATCTCTTTGAGAGAAAACAATCAGCCAAGCATCCCAGGGATTCCTACAAACAGCATAAACTTCTGGTGCCCAATTGTTCATTTGTATGTGTGTTTAAAAGATGAAGTTTAAGGGGAAAACAGGACAGGGAGAGGTTTACAAAATACAAGGGAAGTGGCCAAGTTTAACATAACCTGATTCTGGAAATATAAAATTGATAAAGCTTGGCAAGGAGTTGTATGTGGTTATCCTGTTTAGCTTTTAAGGGAAAGCAACACTTGGAAGTAAAGCGGTGTCTCTGAGAATCTCTCTAGACTACAAAAAGATATTCTGCTAATTCAGCATGAACTTTAGATTTAACCAAACTCTTTCCAAGTCTCTCATAAATTTTTATATCTTTGAGTCAAATGCTGCAATTTTGATTTAGTATTCTTGGGGAAAAAGGAAGGACTGAAATTTGGCAGATAATGGAAAAGGGAGGTGAATTGGCTCCAGTTCTCCCAATGTGCTAGAACAATAATAATATCGGGTAGGAAAAGCAACTGAGAACCCATCCAGAACTGATTTTGGCATTTAGACATAAATTCTAGCAATACTTGCTGTCACATGCTCTGAAGAGCTTTCAATAGTAAAAATAGCATCACCAAAATTATAGTCCATATTGAGACTGAATCCTGTAATAATTACAAAGTGAGTTCATATCTTAGATGTGGAGAGAAACCAAAAAGAAGTGAAGTTGCATGTAAGTCCTGACATAGATTCCTCTGTTTTAAAATTGCATTGTGCTTGGATACCTCTGCTTTAAAAGCTACTGATAACAAGACACCTGCTTTTACAATTAAGATATGAAAATTTCTTTGGTCCACTGTGAGCAATGAAAGGATTAGCTATAATCATAACTAGGCAACAGTTGTTTTTCTGTAGCCCTGTAATTGTAATGAGAGTCCATAATCCACTTCTTTTCTTGCAAATCCTAATTTACAGATGTTAGGAGTTGGACGTAAATGTAGTTCTGCCATAATCTACTTTGTCAGATCTCCACAAGAACAAAAATGAAAATAGAAGATTATTGCATTAGGAAAGGATTTTTTATTTAAAAAGTCTTTTTAAACTAACCTGTTTGATAACATTTCTAGCACTTGCAGGCTTTCTCCTTCAAAATGATGGAACGAAAAATTGAAAGCACTTCTAAAGGCTTGCATTTTGTATAAGTTACTTGAGGAGGGGTATACTACTTTCATTAAAGCACTCAGAGCTGGGGTATTGGGGGAACAGCAAGCTTCCTGCCTCAATAATGCAAGTCTCTTACTAGAAAGAGACCATACATCAGCTTCTGCTGCATCCTACAAGCCTACAAACTCTCCCTTTCCTCTTTCCCCCCTCTTGTTTCAAAACAAGAGGTAAATCAAAAATTAATCTTTCATTTCCAGAAGAAACTGTTTTGGAAACACTGACCCAGTTTCCTTATGATCAGACCTGGGGATGTTGGTGTTAAAAATTATTTCAAGTAAGTATGATTCCTCTTTTTATATGCTTCTGATTTCATCAGAGTGTTCTTTAGATAATAAGATTGGTTAAATTGTTTTCATCCACCAAATTTGGGAACGTGTTGTTAATGCAGCTAGTTTTGACTTGAAAGCCTTTCTTCTGAATAATTATGCATTCTGTTCAGGACCTCACTGATGGGAAGCAAAGTGTTTCTCTCCATTTGCAGTACTTAAGTGAAGAGCCAGATGGGTCCAGTAGCTAGAGCTATAAAAGAAACTCCTATGCCTTTGGTTGGAAGTTCAATACTGTTGCATCCCTAATAGCAGCTGCTTGTGTTTGAACCCACGGTTATGAAAGATGAACTGCATTAAATGGTAAATCATTAAATATCAGCTGAGTAAAAGTACTGTGGTGTGTTGGACTGTCTAAATCACCAGCATCTGCCTGGTGCAAAGAGTTGCTCTTTAAAATAATGCAGTGAAACACTGACAGAAGGGCCAGTACTCAAGCCACACACACAAAAACCTCAAATAGCATTCTTTTTAGGGTTTCAGCCAGTGACTGATGATCAGCATATACCCAACTGAAGAACTGATAAAACAATATTTTGTTAAAATTCCCAATGTGTGTGCTTATGTGTGACTAGACGTACGTACATACCAAATATATAGAAATTGGTAATTCTGTTCTTGTTCAACTTTCTCCCTGTTATGTGATTGTCCTGCCTTAAAATCTGTTTAAATTGCACCTGCCTGATATCTTAGCTTTCTTGTGAATGCTGCATTTGCTAGTTTTATCTTGCTTTTATGGAGGATGTGAAGGCCACAAACAGAAAAACATGTGCTATTGGAAAATCAGATCAATCAGGAAGGATGCTGATGGCCTGAATAAAATTGTTCCAAACTAGACCTTTATTTGTCTGCAAGAATTAGTTTCTATAAAATGTCAGAACAGATTAGTACTGGAAAGCTCCCTATTGTGTGTAGTCTCACAGTGCTCAAACAGATCAGCTGTGGCTTGTGAATGTTTACAGCATGAATTTTTTGCTCAGCTTTGCTGTTTTGTATGTTTGCAGGGTGTTTGTTACTGCTTTTCCCAGTGTTCCTGCTGTCAGTCCTTTATCATTTTGCATTGTTGGATGCTAAAGAATGATATAACAAAAGAAGTAACCATTACCATACAGCTCTCAGCTCAAATTTCTATAGCCTCATCTGTACCAAAAGCCAAGAAAAACATGAAATGCCCACTCCCTAAGTTAATGATGCTGAAATAAGGCAAAGTCATGTACATATGAAAGAAATGGATTGCTCTTACCCTTTTCTACAAGGAAAATTATTGTCTTATGAGGTGACTTACAGCTAGAATTTGTATGAAAACTTTCAATGTTATGCTGTTATTTGTATGAAGTGCATAACAGGTGTTTCTTGAGTTTTTAACTCAGAATGCAACTATAACCACTAGTAACGTTCCACTCATTAATATAGCTCCATGGAACTGTGTGGGATAAACATATGGGATGGGAAATGCTGCATGAAACAGTAATGCTATGCAGACCTACAGATACACAGATGCACTGCAGACTTCTCCATAGCTTAAGTTTACAAGTTACGGAAGAGGAGTTCAAAATCATTCTATAGTTTCTTCTGTATCCTTCTCCTCTTTCTTCTTGTAAGATTACAGGGTTCTGAAGCTCATACAAGAGAGCCTCTAAACGCAAAAGCCAGTGCTGCAAAGAACTATACTTTTTTACTTCACTCTCTTTGTACATTAGATAATTAATGCAATGGCACAAAACAGCAAAAATAACATATTATATGGCTATGGCTAGAGAACATTCTTTTCTGGAACATGAGGTAAATACTATCTAAATAAGTGAGAGTATTTAAGGTGATGTGAACCTATGATAAATGCATATGTTACATATTCTTTGATACTTGCTGAGGCATCAGAGAAGAGTGCTGTCTAAAAGATGTAAATTCATGGGAATCACTGTCTGCACTCTTGGCGTGGGTGCATAGTGAAAATAGGATCCAGAGGACTTCTAAGCAATGAGAAAGAAGATTAACCCTCTGGTGTACAGCATTAGCATCTCTTTCATTTCTAATGCTCAGACATACAGTTATATATGTGATTGTGCCCAGCCTGAACCACATATGTTCCCATTGCTCTCTGAGGTCCAAAGGTTTATTAACTGATTAGTGCAGATTAGTTGGTCACATCTGACTATCCTGATCTAGCAAGGATGTTGTCTGACTGTGCAGCCCAAGAATAAAAGAAACACTAGGCACTGCTAACTTAAGATGTCGGCATTAGATTCTCTTGGTAGCTTGCTGTCTGTAGAGGTGCAATTTGGGAACTAAATGTTCAAGAAATGAAGCTTTTGTACAGGCAAACTATGTAGGGTTTTTATGTCGAAAATAAATGGCTGTGATCCTATTAATTATAGTCTCAGGTATAGGCTGAGTGCTCCTTTCCCTCACCATCTTAACAGCTGAAGGATAACAGAAAGGAATACCATATGAAAAGTGATTGAAATGGGCCTATCTCCACTCACTGCCCTTAAATGTGACAGAGAGAAAAGCCAGCAATCTGGAGGTCCTTTGACTAATTCGAAATCTGTAAGCCGTTACATTCGTCAGCTGTATTCTCTAGTAGCCAAATATGGCTAGTGTTAGCAAATAAGTTGTGTTTGTGGAAGTTAATTTCTATTATGATTATTTAAGAGAGCTTAATAACTTGCATAACTTCACACAGGACATACTTTTTACAGCTCAGCAGTAGATTAAGTCCTGATTCTGACTGTACCCTCATACTGTCATGGCATCATTCTGCTATTACTTCCAGTGCTAAATCTAAGTTTAGGATTGAAGAATTAGATCATACTTCCTAACTTTGGTTTCCCTTTCATCACACTAGAAGGTGTGTCTTGCTTACCTAAGTACTTCATTAAATAGCTCCTGGCTGTTCAGCAAGGACTGTTGACAAAGCGATGTAGCCCTTACATTTTCTTTCATCACTATTAGGGTATAAATTAACTTGTAAATCACATAATTCTTAACAACATTAAAAAAAATAGGCCTCATAGTGAAGGGCATCATCAACTGTTTGTGTAATTAAACACATCAAGTTTACAGTGATAGTCCCTGAACATCCTGTATTTAGAATGAGTTGTGCTGGAAACAGCATGAGAAAAATGTAGCCACCACTCCTAGGTCAGGACAAAATACCAGTACGCGCCATTCCCAAGAAATCTTTCTTAATCCCTATGATTAAGTACATGAATTCATCCACCTCTTCTCTCTCCATCTCTTATCTCTCATTTGTTTGTATATCAGGAACCACAGTGACTGGGATTGAATCTTGGGAAGCACGAAATGTAGTCCCCTATGTGGGACACAGATAAGGATTGTCACAGTCTCTCCATACCAATTAATTATATTAGATGGTACTATTATAAAGCTGTTTTAAAACTAACAAACACAAACACAGTCTTATGTCTTCCATTCCACAAGCTGCTGCTTCTTCGAACTTGAATGTAATTATATCAAAAATGCAATAGGAGTAAGCTTTAAAAACTTAATTTAAGATAAAACGCTAAGCAGCCTTTACTACCTGAAAAGCTCAAAGATACTGTGTATCTTTTAGCTGTTTTCCTTTCTTTTTAAAGAAGTTGTGTTAATCAATTTCTTTCAAAGCACTCTAGTTCCTAGCAGTTTCCTAAAACTGGAGAGAAATTGCTGTTCTTTGTAAGCTAAATCAATCTCTGAAGAGCCTTATAAGAATAAAATAGCTTAAGGATGAAACAGCAGCAAGAAAGGAGATCCATCTACCAATTTATCAGTCTATCTATTTTCTAGCCGTATCTATCTATAATGGTTAAAAGTTTTAAAGGACACTAAATTTAAGTATTTTATATTGCTTTTCATAAGGGCAGTTCAATTTATCTCTATTCCTTTGGAAAGATGAATATTGTCACTGCACGTTGTAGGCTTGTGTTGGCTAAAACGAGTCAGGGGCATGACAGCATTTATAGAAGGCATGAGCTCAAATGTCAGTAGAGCATCCAAAAATGGATGAAGCGTCACCCAGCCACTGCCATCTGTTGAGTGTTTCATGACAGCTGTATCTCCTGTCCAGAGCTGGTGCAGATAATCATGAAAAGCACAGAGGGAAGAGTACAAGAGTTATACAGAGAGAGAAGAGGGGGGAATTCCACCTTTAACATTATTTTTAATTGCACCATAATGATTTTTTAACAGACACCATAGTATGCAGCTTAGACTCTGGCCTGATTTAAAGCAAACAATAAACCACAGTGCAGCTGAAAAGCAATTGAAAATTCCTCTGCGAGAAGGTTTTGTCCAGGCTAAGTATTTAATAGTGTTTCTCCCAGAGACTTTGCCCTAAAGATACTCCTGCCATAATAAAAAAGAAATAATAAAACTGCCTCAACTATTGTGTGTCAACAAGACTATCAAAGCAAATATTCTTGTTTTTCACTTACTAATGTGAATGTGGGGGTTTTAAATGTTCTTTCTCTTAGAGACAGGAACTTTTGGTTATCAGAATTGAGATACTAACTCTATAAGGTGCACTTAAACTTAATGCCAGCTAAAACATTAAATGACTGTGGAATAGAGTAAAATCATTCTAGTTTTTCTATCATTTTCCCTAGCGTATGGATCTACTTTCTCCCTCAAGACATACAAAACTGCCATCTGACTTTATTGTTTCTGATATAACCTCTCATAAGCTGGGGAGCCTTCTAGATGAACTGGCAACCTGGACAAGTCATGAAATCAATGGCACAGGCAGTAGCGAAGGGTAGGTGTCATTGCAAAGCAAAGTCTTTGATGTGAAAGCCTTCTCTTATCCTCTTATCTAACCCTTGCCTTCCCATAGCCATGTCTCATATTGTTCTGTCACTTCAGTATGTCAGGGTCTCTGTTATTACAGCTCTAGGTTATCCAGCAGATGTGGCTGTAAACTGGTACAGCATGAACAATGGGAGTTTAGTTTGTCCTTTTGATAATGCTAATAAAGCATACTGCTTGGGAAATAGAATTGCTTAAAGATATGTCACTTATCAACATATCTGAAGTTAGGAGCTGAGACTTTTGTACAAGTTCAGATAACTTTACAAGTCTATAACTTTACAGGCAAATTTAGATAACTTTAGATAAACCTCAGCTCCTAACTTAACTAAGATGATAGTAATTCAGCTATTATAAGTATAGGGGTTTTAGATCTTTATGATTTAAAAGCGAATTATGAAATGACAATCACAGCATAATGAACGCGAAGAGATATACCTGAGTCTGCAGGTAGTCTGAGATTATTGAATAACTCAATGGTTTGCTGATATGGGTGAGTCCCAACAGGTTAGGTTTTTTCTTTTGTAAGAGCAAGGGAGGTTATGACTGCTACCATGTAGCTCAACAGGGTCCTTAATATCTCTGAAGAAATGATCCCTCCCAAAGCCAGATAACAGTTGTCCATGTAACCTATCCAAAACCAAAATTGTCTTGAGGACATACAAGCCAAAGGTCACTTGTAGGACTTGTTCCTCTGTTATTAATCCCAGAAACATGTCAGGCTGTAGTATGGCTGTAATATCCTTTAGGGCAGCATTGTTTGTTTTTTTACATCCATTCAAACACTAATAAGATGAGGAAATGCATAATTAATAATAATATGAGCAGGGGTGCCAAAGGCCATGACTTGCCTTCGTGATGCATTGTGTTACATATCTGAACTGCTCTGCTAGTTCAAATACCTTACACAATGTCAACCTTATCTGCCAGCAAGCCTCTGTTACTATTTGAACTAGGAGTGGGTAGGAGTAATTTCTGAGATGTGTGTGATTCGATAGTGTTGGGTTACATTTAGGAATAAATGAAATTTCAGATATGTATATGTATAAAACATATGTTAAAGCAGTACAGTTCTGAAATACCAGTTCTGTTTCTAGGTCAGTGGGAGGCTCTGGTTTACTGCTACATTAGCTTTTACAAAATTGTGTGGTATTTATATTTTTGTATTTTACAAGTTTACTCTGAAAGAAACTAGTGAAACAAAACATAAGTCTACCCTCCCCCTGAAAGTCACTTTTATGTTTCTCCTTTCTTAACATGGCAAAGTGGTTGTAAAATGTACTCTTGATTCTTAAATAAAACAGCATGTAAGTAGGATAGGTATGGGAAGTGGGCCCCTTTCTTGAGGTTTTATAGACCGCACAGGACCTCAAACAGGAACACTGATGCTAAATGCAGATTTTGTATTTTTTTAAGGATTTGCACAGCATGCTTCATATTACTAAGACATAAAAGAGAGAAAGAGAGCAGATATTTCTAAGAAACCGTTAAGTCAAGGAGAACTATTTCTTAATAATCAACATGACAAAATTAAGTTCAGTTTTAATACAATTCAGGAAGAAATGGGTGATTTCAGAATAGCTATTCGGATTCCTGTGAAACTTAACAGGGAACCGGATTGCCACCGTAAGAAGAATAGGACAGACCATATAATCTGACATCTGGGATCCAGGAAGACCCCCAGTCGAGGGTACTATTGAAATTCAAAATAAAAAAAGAAGTGTGTGAGGGGGAACCCTGAAATAGCCACAGTTGTGATGCCTGCCTTGTTTATGATGAAGGCTGATTAAAAATGCAAAAACTACATTTCATTGTAAAAAACAGTGGGCTGGAAGAGGGAAAAGAAAAGGCTTTAGGATTCAATTTTGTAATTTTTAAATCCTAGGATTAAATGGGGAAAGGAATAGAGCTGCAGCATTTTGGTGATTGGGTTTTTTAAGACTGCAATTGTGTGTTCTTTTTTCCAAGGTAAGTGAATGTTAAGTATGCTGAGATACTATTGCTCCATGCTTCCATGCTAATAAGGCGTGCTTCCCACAGTGTGTGACAGAAAGGATGAATACCATGCAGAGCTAATGGTTAATTTGTAGTGGCATGTGTGTTCCTTGAATGTTTGTGAAGTTTCATGATTCACCATCACACAATTGAATCTCTCCTTTTTTTAACATACAGTGATATGTAATGAGATGAAGCAATGCTGACAGAGTTTTTGAAGGATACATTGTCCTCCACAGCCTATTCACTTTATTATAATAATACCCCTTAAATTTGTTAATTTCTCACGATTTGGGGGATAGAGGGAGTCCTCATAAAATAATTTCAGTATTGACCATGGTTTAAAATGTTAATTACTGTGGAATCCGTCACAGATAGCATCAAACCACAGTGGTGCTAATCTGTGTCATGGATTTGAAACTCCTTTGGGAAGCACATATTTAGACTTACTGCTGAGTGAACATGACTGCTAGGATTACAGAGGCCGTGGACAGTGAAGAAAAGCAGTAATGCTCCTTCTGACTAGAAAGTAAACAATAGGGTGATTGTCTGCTTACACTTTGGGGCTAAACAGCCCAACTGCTGAGAAGCTCTAGGTAAAAAACTGCTATCAGCAAGGAGTCTTGATGTTTTCTTCGTGGAGCTAGATGTTGTCAAGGATTCAGCTGAGCCACCCTAGTGAGTGTACAGGAAGCAAAACAGGATATTCTTGTATAGGCCCTGTTTTGTGTAATTATGCAACACTTGAACTCTTGTGTATATTCCAGAATGGGTAACACACCTCTAAAAGGAACAGGGAGCCATCAGCAGCACCTAGTCAGTGAAATATTCTTATGAAAAGTGCTCTTGATTGAAATCAGTGTGTTTACATTTTCATTTATCTTTGATAAGGATTGCTCCACCTTAGTGCACCCTCAAAATTAAGAAATTATTTTCACCCGGTTTCATTTCCTGTGTTTGTTTCTGTTAACAAGTGATCTAAATAATTTCAGCTGTCTCTTAAAAAGGAACAATAAGGGAAATGATCAGGGAAATGTCACTTCATCAAATATCCTCAGATATTTCTCAGGAATATGCTGGATTTGATGAAACACAGACAAATTCCTTGAGAGGCAGCTGAGGATCTTGCTCCATTTTATCAGAAGCTCCACTTGTGCCCAGTGACTCCCAGATTTGTACTGGGGAGCCTGGATACCCAGAAAATCCTGGCATGTGCACCAGGCTTTTTAGGCCCACTAGTTTCCTATGTGTAATACCAGGAGCCAGAAAACACTGGAAGCTCTGGCTGGTGTGCATGAGTTTGCACGTGTGTATCTACATAAGTATACTATCTGCTAAGTAGTATGCTGTTTTTATCTAAATGATCTATTTCAGTGGGAGTCCCTTTTATTCTGTTTCTGTAAATAAAAAACACATGTTAACTTTTTAATAATCTCTGGGTTTTATAGCCTGAATCCTGCCATGTCCTATTTGTACCACATATAATAATGAGACTACTCTTATGAGTAAGAATCATGGTTGACTATTGGAAACTTAAGTTTTGTTTTCAGCAATACATTTTTTTTTCCTTTTTTTGTGTCTGGCAATGACGTTGCTCAAAGAAAAATCTTTAGCTAATGCAAAGTAATGGACAACCTTTTGTGGTCTGTGGACTATAGCACAAGCATAGATTTTTCCATCCCATTATAAAAACATTCAAAAAGAAATCTGTCCCTCCCAGAAACAGAAGAGAACAAAACCAGATCCTTTATTTAAATAATGGTAGTAATGTCATGAAAACAAGGGAAGTCTAAGTAATCTGTATACACAAACCCAAATTCTACTGTGAGGGGAAGCTGAAGCAGTGAATGTCAAACAGGTTGCAGAAATGTAAATGAAGGCAGAATAAGGCAAATAATTTGTAATTTTTTCTGTTCTTGGTCTTCAGTCTAGCTGATGCCTGATCACCTTCCTTGATCTGTGCTCAGTACAGTGTCAGTCCATACTGTGGAAGTCAGAGGGAAACTCAGCTGTAGCTCTCATATCCTGCTTTTGTTAGCAGTTTGCATAGGGGGCTATAACCTACCCCTTTGCATCATTTTTATTAATTTATGAGGAGAATGGCACTGCATTTAATATTTGCATTTAATGAAAAGGCTAATAGTAGAATGAGCAGAACAGACACAAAACACTAATGTCTGTCTTCTCCATCGTTCCAGGAATGTTTTAAGGGTGAGGTTTCATAGGACTATTAAGCAGTCTCACCTACTTCTCCTCGATGTTTTTTAAAAACAAACAAAAATATCTGCAGAAGAAAAAAAAAATCTTTTTTAATTTGGAGAGTGGAATATTTTTTACTAGGGTGTCAGAAAAGTGCCAGTTTCAGCACAAGGGAAGAAGACCACATGGCTGGGAACAAAGCAGAGGACTGAGCTGCTTCCCTAGTCAACAACGGCAGCGGCAAGCTGTCAAACTGGCTCAACTGTTGTGTGAAATCTCAACCTAAAGGAAGAATTAGGCAAGAAATTTCTTTTTTTTTTTTTTTTTTACTGTGCTTTTAACTTTAAAAGTAACTGTCTTGTTAAATTGAGAAAAGAGAAAAATTTTTAAAACAGTGTTTTGCAGATCCCCCGGTGAAAGTATGCATAAGCAGTCTTTTTGTGGTATTAGATAAGTGAGGCTGGGGTTTTTTTTACTGAATTTTGGGTTTTTTCCCCTCTTTATAATATGCTTTTTGTGCAATTTTTTTCTCTCCTATATTTGTCCTTTCTGTACTCTTCTTTCAGATTTTGTTTGGTTTTCCTCCTTCATTTCTATCCATGATTAAGATTCAGGCAGTTCTTCCATATTTGCTTATTCCCTGTGCTTTCGCTGTAGTCATCAACTCTCATCTTAGTGCAAACTTTGTAGTATTTCAGAATTTTATATTTCTTGATGTTCTTGCCCCTAGATTCATGTTATTTCATGACCGTTTCACTGAGTCTTGACTTCTTGTTTATTTGATATTTTCTAAAGAAAAGTAAGCTCAAATATGCTTTGGAGGTATGACTAAGAAAAACAAAAGAATAAAAGATATATAAATACAAAAGGTTTTTTTCTGCCAGAGTTTTAAAGTAGTCTCATGTTTCTTAGGAGCCTGGCACATAATTTTGAGTGCTTTAGATGACTTCTAGGTTTCAGCAGTGCATTACTTTGAAGAGTTTTGGGCTTCAAATGTGGATGAAAATAGCTTGGGGCGGGGTGTCACAGTCTCTGCCAAATTTACTGCAGGGGCATAATAGGAAGACTTTTGGACAAAATTTTAATTTGTTTTCAATCAAGCACAGCAACCTGAGGTATAGTGTAGGTTACAGTGAAGTCTGTATGCTAATAACTTTTTAAAAGCTTAAAAAAAGCTTAACCTTCCTGCCCTCCTCTTCCCAAAGGTCTCTGGAAGAACTATCCTAGTTTGTAGCCAACTCTTAAAGTAATTTTCACTTCTTGGGGTGCCTATTCACTATCCTCAGTGTCATTCTTATGTCAGCAACCTCCCCTGA
The DNA here is from genome assembly GCF_030936135.1 of Gavia stellata. NCBI lineage: Eukaryota > Metazoa > Chordata > Aves > Gaviiformes > Gaviidae > Gavia > Gavia stellata. The sequence continues at coordinate 21,629,871 of NC_082603.1, read as the reverse complement.
GCATTACCACTGCAGGTTCCCACCAATAGGTGTGGTGGACAAAGTACTTTCAAAAGGTTAATCAGCAGCATTCATTAATAACTAGGTAACAGTATCCAGCCTGCAGGCTACTGGTTGCTGGCAAATCGCTCACATGGTGCAAAGCTTGTAGTTTTTGTTCAACTGGTTGAGTGCCTTGTTGCCAGGCTTCCTGCCGGAGGAGGAGTTTGGCAGGACCACTGGGGAGTGTTGTGTAAGGGCATTCATTGAACAGCTTCGCTGCTGGCACCTCGGGGACTTCCTCAGGCTTCATGTCTCCATCTGAACTCGCTTGCAGGAATTCAGTATTTTAAGCAAGAGCTGAATAGCCTTCCTAAGGATCCTGATTAGCTCTTGGAGTGGTGTCCAGCCTTGTGGTGCACTTGTGCTGGTGTCCAGCCTTGCTAGACTGAAATACAGGAAAATTTGCTTGATTGTTGATAGTCTTTTGATACTTCCCAATGTCCCCCTTTCATGTGATTAGAAACATGGATAAATCTTCCTACGACTCACTGAGAAAGACACGTAAAAGAGATCAGTTTACAAAGATACAAAAACATCTACAGTACGCGCTTCTGCAGCAGCACAGCAAGCCTCTGTCTTAACAGTGTTACTGTCATGTACATATGAGTGAATGAAGCAACACGAAGACCAGTAAATAAGTGAGGGCTTTGTGTCAGGCTAATGACTGGGAAGGCCAAATAAGGTGCGCAGCCTGGGTTAATGGCTGAGATCGTGTCCTATTACATTGCTGACTAATGTACTTTTCAGACAGAAGTTTCTACTATAGACTTGGCCTCAGGTTTTACTGTTTTAATATCTCTGTCAAAAAGGTGCCAGTTCTTCATACGTCCTTGTATATTCATTGCATTTTCTAGGGTAGACAAAACATTAATTTTCTAGCTGGATTCTATATTAAGATGAAAAACAAAACAACAACAAAAAAAGAAAATCGCAAACTTCCTGTCTTTGTTTGGAAGATAACAAACCACCTCAACAATAACAAAGAACAGATCCCTTTTTTGAGGCCACATAATTACAAAAATAATATTTGAATTAGCTCTTAGGATTTTTAGCCTTAGTGTATCATACTGATATTTGTCAAACAGGCTTATGGCTTACTCTGAGTGATTTTAGCAACTCCAGTGGGGCTAGTTATGGTGTGAATTATTACTCAGCATGAGTAAGGAGATCAAAATTAAGCCCAGATACGGTCAGAAGGAAAGAGGGTTTTGTCTGATTTGTCTATGACAGATCTGCCCTGCTGCTAACTCCCTGGTCTTTCATTTAGTTTCTTTTTAGAGACTTTTGTTAAGACTTCCAAGGAGTCCTGAGAGGACAATTGAGCTTTTATGGGTTTTTTGCAGAAGCAGGGAGAAACAATCAAGTTCCTGGTTTTCTGGTAGTGTTGATTTATTTTCTGTTCATCCTGTAAATATTTTTTTATGAAATTTATTTAAAAAAACCAAAACTAAAAAAAACTAAACCCAAACAACCAAGTAATATAAGTTGGGCTTTGAAGGAGCAAGAGGGGGAGCTTTAGGGTTAATCTGCAGATAAGGATTTCCCAAGTATACAACATTATGATCAGCCCTTACAGCAGGGAGGGTTATAGTTTCTGTTTTCTAAGAGAACAGATTTCCATCTCAGCTTGTCCTTGTTCAGAAAGGCTTAGTAACTAAAGAAATCAGACAGTTTCTCACAAGACGCTACAAAAATGAAACAAACCGGTTTAGACTTAAAAGTTAGCATGTCACTTGCTGGGCTCAGTGGTGCGACATGACTCATCTGACTACCTGAAGGCTTCCCCTCAGGCAGCCTCAGGGTCCAGCTTCCCCTTTGCACAGGGAAAGGAGCCTGGCCAAACCTCTGCTGCCCCTGGCTGCGCCGATGGGTGAGCCCCTGGGACCAGCGTACAGCAGGCTGGGGCCTTCCTAATTCACCCCGCTCTCAGAGGAAGCCCCAGTTCTGGTTATGGGAATAGCTTCGTTCTGCCAGGAACTGTCTCTTACTCTCTTGCCCTTTCTAGCGCTCGTATTAAGCAGCTACAGCAAACCAGGGGATCTGTGTGTGTGCTGCAAGATGGCCAAAAGAATTTACGGCCTTTGGAGCCGATGGGACTAAGTTTACTCAGGATCATGCCCTTAGTTAGCGTCCTGCAGCAAAAAGGCCTAGAGTTTAGTAAGAAAACTCTCTCAGGGATTTATAGTATTGATGACTGTAACCAAGCCTGGCAGCCCTTGGATCTTACAGCTCTCTCTGGGCCTAATCAAAGGCCATTGACGTAAACTAAAACATTTGACTTCAGAGAGCTGTGGATCAAACTCTGCGTCTACACTGACTGAGTTTGCCCTCCCCTCAGACACAACCTCACTTTAAATTCTTTTCTTCTGACAGGTCTGTAGCCTCATTCCTCTCTCTTAAGCTGGGAGGGCATTTCACGGCTCTCTAAGATGCCCAGAAGTGACTTTTCCCTTCTCACGGTGCAGTTTCACATCGTACCTAATTCAGTGTAACTGCTGGCTGACATCAAAAGTCCCATCCCTGTTTTCCTGATGTCAGGTTTAAAGATCATATGATCTTGGCAGGATGACTTGACAGAAAATTAACCCAATCCAACATGCCCTCCCCCTTCCCCCCCACCCAAAAGGAGCCACTGTCCTTTCAGCAGTTTTCCACATTTGCTGTGGATTACTGTAACATGACTCTGTGCCGTGAGTCTCAAACTCTGCCAGGGGCATTACATAAAAGCAGAGTTAATTTGGATTAAGGCAGAGAACCCAGACAATGAAAACATTAAGAAGAATTCAAATGAAAATGATATGAAAAGTATAATTATGAGCATACAAGGCCTGGTCGAGAAATATTAATTAGATACTGATCCAAAGATAATGGTTAAGATGGATATTACAAGTATGAAAACTATACTTAATATATGTTATTATACTTACTATGATTCTCCTCTTTCTTTTTTATTTTTTTCTCAACCCAGTTAGCTGTCAGTCAGCCTCTAGCATCTTGTTGAAAGGAGCTTGTTCTTGATTTTCAGCCAAGTGTTCCTGGGCCACTGCAGATATAATGTCACAGCAAACAGGGGAATGTCTCTCCATTCTTTCCTCTTTCTCCTACAGACCTTGGCGTTTCCTTTCAAGCCCAGTTGTTAGTCTTTGTTAGAAAGCTGTCTTTTACTGCATTCTTTTGCCCAGACATTGATGCATAAATAACTTCAGATTTACATGATTAGCTTAATTTTTTTCTTCACTTCAGATATAAATTCATTTTAATTTCTTTCTTCTAATTTAGATGGTATAAATGTCATCTACTCACATATTATTCCCATTTCAAAGAATACCCTTGAACCTCACTTAAAGGCTTGTGCTCTTTTACTTTGGGTATGCATGTTTTGCAAATAAAAACTCATTATAGGACTACAATATCTATTATTAACTTCCAACTTCCAGTACTTTCAACATGTCTTCCTATCCCTATTGGGAGTCTAAGCAAATGTTCTCCGTTTCCCTTGACGCACTAATGAGGAATTCTCCCTATGTGTCCTCTCTTCTCCATGGTTTGAAAATTAAAGCTCTGTCTTTAGCTATAACATGTGCAGCATATCTTTCTGAAACGTAAAGTTCATATAAGATTCAAGCTACTCAGCTGTTTCAGAGCTCTGCTTTTATGTCAGGTTTTTGGACTTCATGAGTTTGGAAGCAGACTTGCATATAAAATTCATACTAACTGTACCTTTTAGTGGTACTTATTAGCGGAGGTATTATTCTTTATTTTTCAGTCTGATTTACTATTTCAATTTTTTTAATTTGGGAATGTGTTCAAATACTTACTGCAAAATCACTCAGAATTAATAGGAGGTTACTTAGAGCAGAACAAATGGAAGAACAGTTAATTTTTAAATTTGGAGGTGAAACAATTACCCCTATACAGCTCATGTGCATTCTTGCTGAAATATGTTTGAAGTTCTGCTTTCTCTCAATGAAATATCTTACATTTGCTAGATAGTTTTCTAGTGGTTGCTTGTTCTGCTCTGATGTAAATTAAATGTGAAATGTTGTAAGCTAAGTCACGTAGGTATTGTCACTCTGAGCAAAGGAGCTGCTAGTGCCTTCATGAAAAGATTCACAGGTGATGAGAGAGAACTGCAGTTTCCAAAATCACCAAGAATCAAGCAGGTTTTTTATTTAGCGTATCTTTTTCACTTTGTACTTTCTATGTCAACTGCGACCGGCATGAGTCCTCCCACTTTCATTACAGAAGCTAGAGGTTTAGATTGTATGCTGTACAGCGTAGCTTCTTATTCAAGTAAATGGAAAAATATATTGGAAATATATATATTTCTGGTTAATTGGTTGGAAGAAGCTGAGGTCCTTGCCACTCAGATCCTTTGGAAAATTGCAGCTACGTGATTTTTGTGCACTTATGGCTCTGAAATTGTCAAGTCGGCAGCGAAATATGTAACATGAGGAGGGAGAAAAGGTACCAACTCTCATGACAGCAGGACTTTCCATCACTCTTCCTTGACAGTTAGTTATTCCTTTGTCTTACTTTATGAAGTAAATCTACTATAAATAAGGATTTTCTAGCAGTATACTGTTTAAAAATCATATTGGGGGGACTTAGGAGATCAGAGAATCTCTAGCTGGAGTACAAAGGTGTCTTTATATTTCTGCTTCTGGAAATTGCTGTATCAATATAATAAACCCATTGCTTACTCCTCCAGCTGAGACCTCCACAAAGAAAACAGTCCAGGGAAACACCAAGGCTGGAAGGGACAGGATGAGAAATGCATGCTTTGCAGAGGGTCTTCTGTATCTTCGTGCTCTTCCATTGCCATGCTCAGCAACTCTGTCCTTACAGGAGGAAGTACAGGGATGTCTTTATACAGAAGTGGAAGTCCCCCAAAAGGCTGAATTTTTTCTGTACCATCTGAGAAGAAAATTTTGTAGGGCTGGCTTCAGATGTAAGCACAATAGGCCCAGCAGCACTTTCACCATTTACCTCCAGATTGAGATTAGGACCTTTAACTCTGTTCACCTTGTTGTCTCAAGCTCTCTGTCAAGTCCCTAGCCTCTCTCTCTCTCTCCCCTCTTTCCTGTTGATGTCTTTTCTCATAAATTGGGGAGATGTAAATAAGTGAATAGATGCTGTTGCAGAGGGGAAACAAGAAGGTGGGACTGTGGAGGGGAGGAGGGCTGTGCTTTTCAGGAGGAAAACATCTATAAAGGGGAGAGAAGTGGAGGAAAGAACTACACGTTTAGAGCAGTTTGAGAAAGACATCTTCTACTGGTAAGATGAAGAAGATAGAGGAGAGACCTCTCCATATATAGCCCCCAAATCCCCTTGCATTTCCCTAGGACACCTTCAACCAGTTTGGCCCAATCACGCCATGTGCATATAGCAATCTTTCCAAGATCACAGCACCTCAAAAATCCTAGTGGTCCTGCCATGCCAACACCACCCACTTGAAATTTTGGCTACATCACTGAGGAAAACCTTGAACTGGGGACTTCTTCATTACATGCAAAGTAGGCCAAAACGTGCCATCTCATAAAATCCAAAACATCTCTATCAAACTATAGAGACTTTTATGTTCTGTGGGATATGGTCCTGGCCTGGGAAGCTTATGACCTAGGTTCAGCTTTATGTTCTACCAAATTCAGTGTGAAAACTCTGGTCAGAATAGAGCATACCCAGCAGACTACACTGAGTCTCAGTACAACCACTTTAATACTATCTTGGTTTTGCAAATCTTTGAAAGGCTTTTTACGAGCTCAAAGAAGGGCAACAACAAGTTTCAAAAACACAGTGTTGCTACAGAAAGGATTTTCTGTCTTCCCATCAGTTCTTATTATGTGGCTTCTCTCAAAACAGGTGCTTTACTTCACAGACGTCATGTTAGTGGCTAAAGACACGGAAACTAACTTTCCGAAACAGCCACTTCTATTGCTGAAAAACTCAGATTCACTTGCAGTAATTGCCACTTGATTCTGCATATCCCCTTCTGAATAAATAAGGAAAGGAGGTATCTTCAATGCTAAAAGTTTTTCTATATCTTCTTATTTACAGGGATATGGAATTCGTGTTACATTTGCCTTTCTCAGAAATAAAAACTTAAGCTACAATATTTGCAAGTTGTCTTGATTTTTTTTTTCTCATTTTTATAGGAAAAAATTCTTAGGGCTCATTCTGTGACTGTAAATTTCACTGTTAAGTGCAGTTGAGAGCACATTATGAGGTTTCCCAGGGTATTTTGCTCTCCTTACCTGATTCCACTGGGTCTTTTGAATCCACATATTGCATTCATAGCATCTAAAAATCCTTCCTTTGAACATTTGCTTTGGATTTCCTTTCTCTTTTCATAGACTAAAGTTGGTTTTTTTAATTACTGTTATGTCAGTGTGTACAATCAGTGAACAAAAAGCCCTATCAATTTCTCCTTTCTATTTGCAATTTGATTCTGAGATGATTTTTCCCAAAGCTGCTCTGAACTTTCTCCCTTAAGACAAAAAAATTGGCTCTTCAGCTATGGAAAAGAGTACTGCTCTCTTACCCAAAATGAAACAATCCCAGGAGAAATACTGCCTTGTATTCAGAATACTGCATTTTATCATCTTGAGAGACAGGCATCCAGTCTGTCTTCCAGCTTCTATCCTAAAAAGATAAGCTTTAGGACTTAGTCATGGGGCTGGATTTCCTATTGTCCTAAACCCTACACAGTCCCTCACATGAGTGCAAGATGGGTATAAATTGTTACCATATCAGAATGGTTGTACCGCATTGGTCTGAATATGAGGTGAGGTTATAAAAGACTTGGGGGGGGGGGGGGGGGGCGGGGAAGGGGCGGTGGCGCGCAGAAGGGCAGAGGGGAATCCTACTTGCTATATATCTGGATTGAACATGTGGCCTGTAACCATCTCTTCTGTTCCGTAATTCCTCCACCACCACCCCAGAAGTGCTGAATTTTAGGCAGGAGGAGGTAGGAAAATAAAACTGAGTCTTGCACTCAGAAGGACACCAGGTCTAATGCTTCTTTGTTGGGGATCAACATGCCAGGCAAGCAATCGGCAAAGCAGGTAGGCTCTGGGCTTCCTGTGGGACAGACTTGGTACGGGGAGGGTGGCAATGGAGCAGTGCCTAACATTTACCTTCTGTAATAGAAATTGTTTCTCCCTTACTGGTCAAAGTGAGGGAGATTTCCCCTTATTTCTAACTAAAGCAAAGGGTTCAGGCAGTACAAGGGAAGGTGCAACTTTTAAGGGGAAAGATGGTCCCCAGTTTCTAGGAGAATGAGCACAATAAAATAATAGAGTTCTATTTCTCAAAGATCTGTTCAGACATGGTTTTTAAAAAAGCAGTGGTGTATCTACAGCAGAATAACGTAAACATAATCTTTAGCAAATTCTAAAGCTGTTATGTTTAAGCTGCAGACATATACATCTCAATCACACTATCTTTCAGTGAAATTGACTAAGCTTTCCTCCACTGTATGAACAGATAAAGAGTACTGTGCCTTTCCGTTGTTATTAAATCCTGTCTAAAACTGTAAAATAATACATTGAAATAAGTTATATGTATTATTGAATCATTAAAAATCTTTGTAAAAGAAACTGTCCTCTATGGGCCTGTAAGTTTAATGCTGACATGACTCATTTATAAGGCACATTTAAGATAAAGATACATAAAGGAAAACAGCTCCTCTTCTGTGTTGCAAATATCTGAAAAACATAATTTTAAAATAACTACAACCTTTAATCCTTGAGGAAATTTCTTTCTAACAGGATATTGTTTTAAGCATTTAGACTTTTAATTAAACTATTACAGACCAAAGTATTAAGGAAAGCTGTTGAACCCCAACCTTTCCTGTCTCACACACACATCGAAAATAGACCATTTCTAAATAAGTGACCATTGCCAACCTGAGCCAGAGGGCAGCATTCACCACCTTATGGTACACTGCAACTCCTGACGAATCTCAGCTACTTTTTAACTCCTCTTTCTCTGTACAATACCAATAAATGTATTAAAAAATTTATTATCTCATACAGCCTATTGCAGAATTGTTAAGTGAATAAATGACATTGCCATTAGCGTTCAGTTGTAAATACATTTGAATTTTAAACTGAACATATGCTACTTCTCTGCTTGAAACTAGCAGCTTTTCCTTTCAAAAACCATGCCACAGACCCAGGAGTGCCATAATAACAATACTTAGCATCAAGAATGTCAAAGCTCTTTAAAGAAGATAGTGTCAGTATCTCAATTTGATCCATTAGATACAGATATTAAAGAAGTTTCTTACTTGAGGCTGCACAGTGATCAAAACTGATACAAGAATAGAGCTCCTGTGTCTTAGCTGTGAGCTTGATTTAGTTTCTCATTTGCTACTCTGGGTATCAATTCCAAAATAAGCTTTTATTCATATGTTTGTTTTTTGCTGCAAAGCTGTTATTCTCTTTTTCTCTTCTTTGATAATATTAAAGATATTCTGTCTCAGCTTAGAATCAAATTCTTGTAGCCAATTTAGGCTGGAGAATTCCTTGAGTACTAGGTTATTAATAACTCTAGTTTCATGCTCCCTTCCCCCATAACCCTTATGTAATCATATCTTCTAATAAAATATTTTTGATCAGAAATGTATGAAAGAATGGAAAACACTTCTTGGCTCCCAGACACATGCAAATCACTTTATTATTTATTAGTTCTTATTATTTAAGACAGAACCACAGATAAGAGAAACATGTTTAAAAAAAATAATAAAAATGAGTAATGAAACACTTGTCTGCTTCATTTGGCAAAGAATAAGTCTGGGTCTGTTACCAAATATCGAATACCAGGAATGAGTAGAGAAGAAAGTAAGAGAGGAAGGTGGATGGAACGATTATGTAGAGATGGGGATACTGTGCTCTCAGTTAAGGCTGTGGAACAATGAGCTTAGCCACAAAGCCAAATCCTGAAGTAACTTCACTGAATCTAGTGGAAATTTGCTTACTTGCATTACCTGGGAATCTAACATTCTCTGTGTTGATTTCAGAAGAACATCTCCAGATTTGAATGAGGATAGCTGAAAGTAAGGCTTCACGAGAATTTCACAGATGATGATGAGAAGAGGTTTCACTGTGTTTTGTTTCACAGCAAGTGATGAGGGAGTTTTAAATCTGCACTGGATAAGATTGCTTTGAACCCATTGCAGCTGACCATTGGCCACCACTTTGAAATTTAAGAGAAACCAAACATATTTCAGGAGGCTTATTTCAACCACAGATAGAAAACAATGGGGTCCCATGGCAAGCTGAGAGCCTGCTCCTTTTAGAGCACATGCCACTTCAAGGAAAAAATGCATGAAAGGAAGCAATGGTGTGCAAATCAAAATAACCTCTTTGTCTTTCTTACTGGATCCATGCTTGGGGAAGAATAGACTGTAGGGGAAGAATTCAGACCTGTCTTTATTCAGTCTCCAAAGGCAACTACTTCCCTCTGGATGAGAAAGAAATTCAGTTTTAATGGTGGTGGCAGCCTTCCACTGAATGACCTTAATTTTCATGATCAATACAGGCAGGTGGCAACAATGTTCTCTTCAAATAATTAATTGTTGAAGATTAGGAATTGATTGGTTTGGGTTTTGTTGTTTTTTGGTTTTTTTTTTTATTAATGCCCTTCCACTGCTACATAGGATTCAGCAATTTTTCACATGCTCTCAGCCACCAACCTGAGCTCCTGGATTAATTCAACCACCTTTTCCTCTCTCCCTGTCTGTCTGTCTGCAACAGCATTCTCGCACTCCTCAAGGTTCACTAACCAAGGAGAAAAAGTCCCCCACATCCTTCCCTTTGCTAGATAAATATAGATTCATTTCTGGCCAGGGATGTGATTGAATTCATCATGTTTTGGTTTTTTAATACTTGTAATGTTTGTATTTTAAATCCACTAATATTTTGTGCTTGTTTGGTTTTGTGCTTCCTGCAGGTGACAGCACTCCAGGGACATCACTTCTTTTGAAGCTGGGCACAATGAGACCTGATTTGAGGTAAGAGATCCATAAGGGATTGGAGGTCCTACTGTGGCAGACATAATTTGGCAGCTTCTCCATCACTGTTTCCTTTTATCCTTTCCTTAAAGCATTTCTGATCAAGTTGAGATGAAGGTAGGCTACTCTAAATTTCACATCTGCATTTATCCCCTAGCTGAATTAACTTTATCTTCGGCAATTTTCACCACTGTTTTTGAATGCAATGCTGCCTGTCAACCCTCTGAGCCTGCAAGCTAGCTCAGGACCCAGGTTCAGATTCCAACCATTGTAACATGACATGCTGCCACTTAAGCACTTAATTATACGTAAGGAGACAACGATCCATATTGTACCCTTTACAAAAGAGCCACAAGGAAAAATATAGTCCCACTGCCTTGCCAGCCAAAGGGATCTTTGCCAGCACCAGGTGGTGGGAAGCATGAGGCAAGTGAGAGGGGTGACTCCTGGCACTGCTTGTGCAGCCACGGTGACAATTAAAAAAAATGCTGCTTTTGAGAGAGAGGCCAGTAGCATTTGGTGTTTGGTGTCAAGGGGCTGAAAAAGGTGCTACATGAGGCTGAAAAGCCTTGCAGCGGTTCTTAATGAACCATTTTCTGTGCTCCCCCTCCTACTTGGATGATTGTACTTAGTTGACTACTGTGCTTTTGTGTCCAGGTTTTGCCAAGTGGTTATCTTCCTGCTTCCATCTGTTTATTCTGTATTCACCTCTCTGGAAGGGTGCAGCCGAATATCAATTAAGCTGTTGGGATTTTTCTGTCTGATTGAGCTCATCTCTCCTGGAGTTCTACCAGTGAGCTAATTTAATTACCTTGTTTCAAATAAGGTTTTAATGGGAAATGCAGAGGAGTATGAACACAAAATTCATCCATATACATAAACATATACTGTGCTTGTTTTACATCTTCTGTGATATCTGTACCCAACTCCTCTTTTCTAGTAATAATGGACAATTTCTAAGTTGTTGGGCAGGGACAACTGGGCAGCAAGTGAGTTTAGTGGCAAGTGTAGGCCTTGCAGACTTTCTGAAGTTTAATAGCTTCATTTAAGCTGCAGTAGTACTTGCCTTCCTTTGACTACTCATAACATCATGCTGTAACTTCATCTTAAAGACTTTTGTGTTCTCCTAATAGAAGAAAACCTGTCTTTATATAAGTTTATTTGGAGAATCAGAGTGTGTTATATAAATTAATTTTGTGCTAGGTAGGTAAATGGTATAGCTGAAAATTAATCACTAGAACATTTAGAGTGGTTGAAAATCTATATTCTGTATAGCCACTGCCTAGTTTAGAAGGTTGAGGCATTGTGATTTGCACTTCTATGTCTCTGGTTCAAATTTAGAGGAGAATAATAGCAACACATTTGATGGTGTATCTATAGTGGTTCTCTGAAGTCACTCTGCAAGGTGTTTAAGGCAGTAATAGACAAGTGTCACTTTAAAATAGAAAGGTAAGTAATCAGTGAAGTTAGTCCTTTCCAAGATTTTGTTGTAGGTTATATGATGAAATCTCATCATTTTTAACTATGGAACAAAACATTCTTTGAAACAAGTATCTGTCTTCAGGAAAATGTGTCTATTATGTGTTTAAAGAGAGGTTTACCTTGTATTGTGTGAAAGCTAGATATGCAAATGGAGTATTTTCTTATAAATTCTTACAGTCATTTAAGAGATTTTACCTAATTCTTTTCTTTTAAAAGAAAAAAGTATGACAGAGGGAAAGATTTTGAGCAGATGACTGGGATCCAAAGGACAGATAGTGCAGGCTCCAACTGCATTTATAATAGTTCGCTTCTGTAAGTGAAATATGTTCTCTATTTTGAAAAAGAATGAGAATATGAAAGATGTTGTGTCAGTGATTCGTCAGATTTTCAATCTATTGATCAGAGTGGAAGAAAAAGTCTTTCCATACACCTAGCTCCTTTTTTCAAATTCCCAGTCTCAGTACCTTGTGTGCTCCATGGAGAGGCTTTATACAATTATGCCTTGCTAGTAAAACAACATAATATAATCCCATTGCATTGTTATGGAGATGAAGCATATGATAACTTACTGTTTTAGTTGATCAACAGGGTGGCCTAGTACAATGAATTCCCATCTCCTGGCTTTGCCTTATCTTCTGATACCTGAGAGACACAACAAAGAAAAATAATAATAATAGCAGTAGTCTTTTTGCTTTCACCTTATGTGAATATTGCAATAGTGGAGTCTCATGGCAGAAAGGGCAATGATTGTGTGTACTACCTGAACATCAATGGCATCACACACTGTAGTGTGACTGTGTGTTGGCATGAGGGACCTGTGTGATAATAATTGTACAGGGTAATAAAAACATGTTCAATATGCAATCACTTCTGGCCTGGTTATAATTGGTACCATACCTAAAGGTTTCCCTTCCTAAATCAGACTTACTCTAAGTACTAAACATGAATACCATAAGTTTCTTCCCTAAAGAACTCACAGTTTTAATGTTTATTTCTTGGAATGTGCCATTCTGGACTATACTTGTCAATTATTGCAAACATTTCCACAAAAGGGACAAAGGTTCCAGATCTCATCTACAAAACTTTCCTTATCTATCCAAGGAGAGCAGTCAAATCATCAAAATATTATTTTCTCAGAAATAAATAATAGGCAGCTTCTGCACTTTGTATATTTGATTTGTTAAGAGTGGTTGTGCCCTCTCTTGGTTTGAGCAATTAGAAAGTAAACACCGAGCATTTCCTGCATCTTATCTTGCTCTGCATGAAAACATTTCCCTGCTACCAGCCAGGGGTTTAGCTCAGGCCAAAGTGGTTAATTTTTGAAGAAACCCCTTGTTAAAATACTCTCAGCACATAACTGATAATACGGAATTAAAAGAGATGATACAGTCTGTTCTCCATACACTCTTTTTCCCTGAGGTACTGTGAAAGAAATGTGAATTTCACAGGTACGAAATGTATTCATCCACCTCTTTCTTGCACCCCAGAGGCAGAGTACTGCACAAATCACTGTTCAAAACCTCTCAGAGCCATGCTCAGGAGGCCATGAATGCTTGTGCTGCAGTCTCAGACTAGGGCTCTGCATCTTTATTAGCAATTTAAATTAAACACACTAAATTTTGTGGTGGATATCACAAGATGGGATCATTCAGAGAACTTGCATTGCACATTGTACTGGTGTCCTTCAAAGTGTTCACAGTACCAGCTTCTTCCTCTCCTCCCATCCTTCAGTGAGCAGCATAGTGGGGCTGCCTCTAGGAAGGGCTTTAAAGATCAACCTCACTGCCGTTCTTTTGGGGGGGATCTTGTGCCCTTCTGAGGCCACTGAGAAGCGGCAAAAGCTATATTCCTGAGCCTATAATAGATGCAAATTGTGCAGATGAAGGAGAGGAAGCTCTAACAGCCGTTGAATGCAATCTGTGAACACTACTGTTTCAGTTATAGTGATGCTACCAAGGCATTTGCACTTAAAAGGAACAATAAAGAGGTGTTAGAACAATCACAAGGCTGCAGAATTTAGACTGCGGCAAAGACGTTTTGAACCTTCTGAAATGTTGCCTGCAAAAGATCTGCTTTTTCCGTTAGTTTTTGTTTTTACGGAAGGCTGTTCTAGTTCTCTTTGTTTTACAACACCGAATGGTCCATTTGCCTTCAAAGACTCAAGATGCAAAGAGGGGAGGGAAACAAATTAAGTCAAAACTGCAATGACTGGTGAAAACTGCACAAAGTATGTCACAGCTCTTGTTTATTTCTCTATTTAGTTTTGAAGTAGCTTTGCTATGCAACTACATTGTTGGTTCACTAACTTGCCAGCCAACCTCTAGCAGATAGGAATAGAGTTGCTGTAATGTTTCGGTGTTATTCTTGCTTACAGGACAAAGGGCCAACCCTCAAATGGTGCAACCTTTGTAGGTATGCATGTACTGTGTTGAGGATCTGAACTGCTGTTGCCTTTTAGTCTCTTGATTTGGAGAGGGGGTTTGGCATAGGTGAGAAATTGCACGCTAAAAAATTTTTTAAAAGTGTCTAGTGGCTGTCAACCAATAGACAGTCACTGATTAACAAAGAATAACACGCTTGCATTACTGTCCTGTTATAAGCACAATAAGCTGTGATTGTGAGCATGATTATCTGTGAGTGTTGCTACTTACCAACTGCAAATGTGAAAGCTATGTATGCCTAGGAAAAACAAGGAAACAGAAGCATTTGTTGTTGTACCACAATAGGTGTGTTCAAAATGCCCTAAACCTACTGAATAAGAGTGAATAGCCCTTGAAAGGGAATATGGAGTATAAAAAGGAATATATTCAGTTTGTAGGAAAAAAAAAAAAAGTGTGAGTAAAGCTATATGAATGTTAGGGTAAGATTGGCTTTGTAGGTATAGCAGAATAAAATGCATTATAGGATCTGTTGTCATTCTGGATCTTCTAGACTTCCTATGGGGTACTATTATCTGATCTGATTTTTATTAATTATTATTAATTATTAATTTTATTAATTTCATTTGAATGCCATTAGCATTCAGAGGCCCTGGTTGAGACTCAATCACAGTAATCTAGCTGTATCCCAAAGATCTCACAGTTTAAGTAGACAAGATAGTCAATTAGCAGGTAAATGTGCCACAGCTGAAGAAAATCCAAATTGCCTAAGACCTTGCCATATCTTAATGTTAGTTTGTTTGGTTTTTTTTACATCCCTCAGTAAAATGAGTGATCTGCAAAATGAGAACATGCTGGTCTCATCTTTCAGAAAAGTTAGAGCACAACTAATGATAGTAAAATGCTCTAAGAGCCTTCTAATTGATATATTAGAAGTTCAAAGTGATGATGTTTTTCATATAATATGGATTTAAACTGTGTGAGTCTTTTGAATCAGTAGCTTTTAGTGAGAAATATATTTCCCAGGGAAAAGGTGGGGGAGCAGCAAGAGTGTTTGTTTTAATAGTTCTGTCTGTATATGTGTCTGAACATGTGAGTGAACAAGAGATCAGCAGGGCAAAATGTACCATAAATGCTGTAAAGTCTCATATAGTTGTGTCGAGCAGTAAACCCAAATGAACTTGCAAAGTCATGCACTAGTTCAGTTTTTGGAAAGGAAAACCTGGCTTTGAAGCCAACTAAATCAATTCCTAGTTCAAATTAAATTTGGAGTATCCTGTGAAGCTCCAATACACAACTCCAATAACAATCAGCACTTAAGGTGCAGGCAAATAATGTTTCATTTAAAAGAAATTGAATGACGATTACTGACAGTGAAAGTTTTTAATGCTGTTTTGTCATTAAAGTCAAATTATAGCATTATTGTCTTAATCCCGTATGTCTCAATCATCTCTCACTCCTCCTGTCTCTCTTTAATGCACAAAAAGCCCTGTGCATGGCTGGTCTTGTGTCTTCATCTCATTAAAACCTTGCCATGCAAATGTATCGTAAGTGTTGCCTGAAGACTTCTGTCTCATGCAAAATTTAGCTTAAACTCTACTGGCATCAAATAATTTGTTATGCACAAACCTTCTGTTTGGTTTGCTGACATTCCTTCTTAGCTGGCTCTCATGGTGATTCATTATCTTGTGATATAGATTTCCAAGTATCATCTTTGTATTGATTTTTATATCTTTAATAACCACTCCACAGAAGATGGCTCCACTTGGTGTCATTGATCGCATCAAAAATTCAAGGCTTACAGAAATACTAGAGGGCTAATTGGTAGCAGAACATTTCAGACTTAATCTTAATGCAGTCTTAATCTTCTGCACTAACCTTACTTGAAGATTTCCTTATTGAGGCTAAAGGGAAACTAGTGAATAACTGGAAAATACCTGGTGAGAGCAGGTAAGACCACGAGGATTGTAAATGTGGAAAGTGGAGATAACAAAGATTAGCTCTGAAAAACAACTTTCTTTTGTCTCTTCCCCTCCACCTAAGTACCCTAATTCCCCTATTAGCTGTGTGGAAAAATGCATGTTCACTGCATCACGTATTGTGCAGTGGATGAAACGGGATTGAGTTTCTGACTTGGTTTAAAGAAAACTGTTAGGTCTGACAAGTTCAAAAACGTGTGCTGTAGGTCACTCTTTTCAAAAAGAAGTGATCAAAGATAGGTAATTTTCATCTTTAATTTCTTATGTAAAAATTAAGGGCTCTATATGTAAGCTTAATGCCTCAGACAGTCAAGTCTTGGCTAGGTTTGAATTTAGAATATTTGAAAATATGGGCCAGAACAGCAATCTGGGAGTCCTTCAGTCTGTTTAATTTGCTCCAATGTGTTGTTTAAAGCTTCTATCTCTTATTAGGTTTTTCAGCAACGGGATCTGTCAGTGACAAGGGGGTGATCTGTGTGTCCATATTTTTTCATGACTGCATTTCTGACACTTTTTCACTAAGTTATTTTCCAGGATTTTGCACTGCTGAGTTATATTCTAAAACTTCAAAACAACTGAAAATAAACCACACTGAGATACAAGGGACAGGATTTTTTAGAAAATCCAGTGATAGACAAAGAACGTGTAGAGACAGCAACATGTTAAAACCAGGAAAGAGAATTTCTCAAAAAGCTGCCCTTGTAAATTGTTAAAAAGCTGTTTAAAAAAAGTGTCTCCCAACAGCCACATTGTCTGTGGATTAAACATAGCAAGGCAGATTGTCCAGCTAGTACTAAGAGTATCAGTCAGGGCTATTCAAATCAGTTCTTGCCAGTAAAAGGCACTGAGACAGCACCAAGTCTGCTAGTTCAGTCAGGCACTGCATGCCATCTGTGCAATGGGAACTGCCTGGTATGCTTCCTAAAAGATTAGAAGAACGGTTAGAAACATGGGATCTCCCATAGGAATGTGAGAGACATCATATATCTGGGAACTTGGTGAGAATAAGAATGAAATGTATTCATAGACTATGTTGGAATAGCCTTGGTCACTTTTTGACAGATTTCCAGGGAGATCTCTGTCCATACAAAGCCTCTGTGGTACGCAGACCTCTTTTTGCACTAGACCCTACCAAGTCTGTCAGCTTAGCACTAGTTTCTTTATGAGCAACTTAAATTTGGAGCTGGCTGTAAGAAACTTACATTATTCTTGCAAAGCCCAATCGAAAACACATTACACGGTTAATGCATCCATACAGCCCTCATGCCTTTATTAAGTTTCTGTTGTCACTCTCAGACTGATAGGAAATTGTCCACATCAACCATATCTTCTCAAACAGGAATCTAGCAGCTCTTTTCATTTCAGATTTTTACTGCATTCATCACTGTAACTTGACTGAGGAATGTATTCATGGAGTAAACTGATCAGTCAGGGAAATGCTGTCCACTTATTTCCAGGGAGAGGGCCAGAAAATACAAGGTCAGTCTATGCACCATTTATTCACAGTGGTGAACAGTGACTCCCAGAATTTTTGTCCAGCCCTGCAGAACAATTCCTATGAATAATTATATACTAATATATTCCTTAGCCACCAGCATGGCTGAGGGATTTATGGTTTGGCCCAGGATCAACAGGTAGGCTATTTGATGAGGGACAGTGATACAGCTGGAATGTAGTCTAAATCTACTGACTTCCAGCCTTGTATTTTTCCTTTCTCTTAGTTTAGAATTGGCTTCCATTTTAAAAAAAAAATCTAAAAATTGTGTGCATTCAGTGACATTTATTAGGGCCATGATATAGAAGATGGACGCACTATCTACCAATAAACAGAACTGGAAGGTGCAACATATTGACAAAAATTAGATGGCTGAAAACTTGTACCTGAATTCAAGTATAAACACATGGGAAACCTCTCCTCTTTGCCCCCTGCAGCAACATAATACAAAAGGCTCCTAAAAAAGTACCAGAGCAAACATGATCCAGATGTCTATTGAATCTCTGCCTTTCTGGCCTCTTAAGACTTTTTTTCATCTTTTTTTTTTACTAGCTATATTATTAATTTTTCAAGGATGGAAAGTGAGCAAAAATGTTACTGGTGTTCCCAGCAAAAAACAAACATTGAACAGTAAAAGTTTAAGAGATCACTTGTTTGCTTTCATTTCTACACAAAAAGTTTTTGTTCCCTTCGTTGCTTTATTTTCAGAAAACTTCAGGTTTTAGAAGAAAAGGCCTGTGGTCTTATGCCTTAGTTACATGCTATGAGAAAAAGGAAGAATTTCGAAGTATAACTTACAGCTTTTAGTAAACATCATTCTTCAAATATATCCCTCACTTTGTCCACCTGCCAGTGTTCATAGTTCACGACATGTAGCTGTGAGGCCTGGTTGTGCTGCAGGACATAAGAGTAATTCCCATTGATTTCAATGGGTATTACATGCATCCTGCAGCGGGAGAGTAGGGCCCTCAGGTTTCACTGAATAGCAAATAGTCATGTAAAATCCACAGGTCCTATTCTTTCACTGCAGGATATGTTGAAGTCAATGGGAGTTACTTGTTAGATGCTGTGATGGGAGAAACTTATCCTTATAAGATAAAGCTGTCCATTCATTGTTGCATTTTGATGAATCTTTTACAAAGATCCTAGTAATCTCATTTTTTCTATAGAAAACATGACCTTCTTTATTCCACTTTATAATTGAAAATGAAGCTAACCCCTAAGAAAACACATATAAAGCAAAAGCCCACAGAAGAAATGGGAGAAAACTGAATTTATGAGATCACAATGAATTTAGCATAGATGCTAACCAACTCTTTGTGAGAGACTGAAATGTGGTTATTCTCTAGAAACGCTCTCTGCTCACACCAGGTATCCCAACACAAATATCCAGTGTTGATGTTACTGATCTAAAGTGATCTAAATAAAGAACTAGAAGTTGGCAAATTGATACAGAATTTGGAATCTGTTTATCAAACTTTTTCTTATGGCTTGGATTTTGAGGCTGAGTTCTCATCAAATCAAAGTTTGCACCCAAAGCAGGATTCAAATATCTCCTTCATTAGTATGTCATTAGCTGAAGGAAAGGGTTTCTTCCCCTCCCCCTGCCCTCTCCTAGTCCTCCACCCCCAAGTGCTCTCCTTGGTAGTTTGAAAGCAGCAAAGAACTCAAGAAATCTGGGCAGTCTATCAGTTTGCTATGGTTCATTTTAGCTAATCCAGACATCCAGCACAGCAGGGGGAAAACTGCTGTATCTAGTGAAACAAGAGCATGAATAATTAAAACTCTGTTATTAATGAACTTCCAGTCGTTATGTAAATGAAACTGATTTCAAGTCTAATTTGTCAGCCTGAATTCTTTTTCTGTTCTCCTTTTGTCTAGGACAAGAACTCATCATAATGGACTTGATAATAAAACACTGGCAGACATGCTGTGTGCAGTGCCCATCTGAGTTAGGGCTTTTAGCATGGTTAATTGATACAGTTACTGCAGGATAAGTCTATAAGGCATTTTGTATGGCTTTATGTTTTACAGGCTTGCTTTTTTTTTTTTTTTTCTTCTGACAGTGCTAGCTATTCTTTGCACATTCCTCATTACCATTTACCTTTACATGGGGGGGGGGGGCTTGTAATTACTGGTTGGTAAATACTTTCCTTCGCATTTCTTGTGTTGTTCAAAGACAGCAGAGTTCAGAAAGGTCTGTGGGAAGGGAAGTCTGTAGTTATCAAACAATGGCTAACAGTCACCAGGAGAAAAAGCCTGTCAAAGCATAAGGCTAGCAGGCACTGGGTCCTTACCCCATTGCCTTGGATCAGGTGTCAGTCATCATCCTGCCCACTACATTTACTTTGATATGAAACAACCAGTATTGAAGTTATGTAGAAAGGACAGGCACTCCATTGGGAAGGGTGAGACTACGATCCAAAGGAAACACTGAATTTTAACATTTTTTACTCTCACCAAAAACAGGCAGGATTGCTTGAAATGGTCCATACCCTATATTGATAAAGCCGATGGTAGATAGCGGAATTTGTTGTGAAGTTGATGGGGCTGAAGGATTGCCTCCAAAATTTAATTTTCAAATCACGATTTTTTTAAAAAAGTCCTCTTACTGTGTGTCTTTTAACTTTTACCAATGAAGTCTCTTTTTTTTCTTCTGCTTGTCAATATGTTCAGTATGTTTTGGCCTATTAGTTCAGATTTATATTGTTGTCAGGGTCAAGTGTTTAACAGGAAAAAGGTGCCAGTGAAGGTTCAGGAAGTAAGGAAGGAGAGGAGCATGAGCATATATTTCCATATGTACCTTGCACTAAGAAAGGAAGAGGTTAACAAAAGAATCATCAAAACATGATATTAAGAGAATTAAAAAAAAAAGCTGTGGAAGAAACAGTGTCTGTGGTCCCCTGACACCAGCCTAGGTCTGGTATCAAGGAGGGGGACTGGAAGCTGGCCATTTTACTCACAAGAAAACTGTGAAGTAAGAACTGTTTATTTTATCTTGTGTCAGAAACAACCCTTTGTTTGTCTTTTGCTCTTTTGCTCTTTGGGGCTTTTTCCTGGGTGGTTTTTGTTTTTTTTTTTATATTAAGTGTGCTCTTCTTTGCCACTTTTTTTTAATTAGCTTGCTTTCTTCAAAAGGGACAAGAAGCAGGGAAAATCACTGGTTCTACTCAGGAAATTGAATAAGGGTGAAAAATTCTCTGTATAGAAGTGGGAAAACTTAGATCTTAAAGGTTTCTTTTCTGTTTTTTCTTTTTTCCTCCACCTTAGACTTTCTCTCTCTGCCATCTTTGTGCAGAGGTCTAACTAAATGCATACAAGGCAATGTTTAGAATTACATTCTGAGGCATTTTTAGAGTAGGCTAGACTATTGGCCCTTTTTTAGCCTGGTGAGCCAAGTCAGAGGTCTCAACATTGTTGTGGGAGACCCAAGGCAAAACGTGGCAGCCTGGGAGCTGGAAAGAATTAAGGCAAGAGGAGGACAAGAAGTAGGTGGTGAATATAGAGAGAGGTAGCATTTCCTTCAAATGGTAATGCTGGGGCAACAGCAGTAGCAGAAAGCTGGGAAATGATGAATCTATGGGTAAGGATAACAGGGAAGCAGAGCTGAGGCATATAGGAAAGTTGCATTGACCAGGGCCAGGAGGCATGGGAAGCCGGTCAGGCAGAGAGGCTACAGCAGGAATTTTTTTTGCATGGGGTAGAGACTGATGGCAGATTTTAGAGGAACGGGGACCCGAGTGATTTCCCTTATTCAGCTTCCTTAAAAATACTCTTGAAAGTGCAGATTTTTTGCAAATATTACTGTATCACATACTAAATTGTGATATGTAAGTTAATGTTCAACAAAACTCTGTCCTGCCTGGAAGAGGTGCAAATATGCCAGGAAGGAAAAAGTTTGGCACTTTCTGCCTCTCGCTGGGTGGGACAGACACCAGCCTCAGGCTTTGCTTTGGATAGCTGTTGGGGCCATTTCAGTTCTCATACTTTCTTTTCTTTCCTGTGCAAATTGTAGAAGGTAGTCAGGGAATACTGTGCGGTTTCTGTCAAAGGAGAGAGAAGTTTTAAAAGCAACTCCTTTCTGTCACACCTTGAGCTGGGAACTACATGGTGCTTTGAGCATTCTGTCAGAGGTTGGTGTACTCAGGGTATGCGTTAAAATTGCTGTGGGAGTATTACTGGTAGAGAATATCTATTAGGTATACTTTCAGAGGATGTCTTTTAATATCTGCTAGCCTGACTTTATTATTTTTACAATAATAAGACCTAAAATAAATTAGATACTTGCTGAAGCTTTCAAACATTCCTGCAACATAAACATAATGTAAAATCTAGTTTAGTTCTAAGGCTAGAGCTGAAAAGAAGGAAAAAGAGAAGAGAGGGAAAGAGGTTCCATGTTTCAGAGAAACAAGTTTAGTACAACAAAGCAGGCATTTATAGAATGCTTCATTTTAATTCACTGCAGCTAATATCCTAGTTTATGTTGTTTGGAGTAATAACAGTGTAACACAGAGCTGTAGCAAAGATTTGCAGGTTTCCTTTAGGTCAGTAACAGTTGCTATAAACACATCGGGCTATTTTTTAGTATTATTATTCTACTCCATCTACATCCAGCAACTGGAGGGGAGGGGAAGGAGAGAGGGTTAACAGTTTTTACAGTTTAGAAGGCTTTTCTTTTTGTCACATTTAAACTAAATATACACAGGTGGCTAGGTGGCACTGTGGATTAATGTACTTCTGAATTAATGTGCTTAGAGTGGCTTGTATCACAAAATGAGCATATCTGAAGTACAAGCTTGCTTCCCCTCCTGATTCACCATGTGTGCAGTTGTTTGAGTTGCATTATTGTTTATATTAAAATCAGAAATCCAAAAGAATGGGCACTGTAGTCATGCGAGAAGTATATTGATGAACCTGTTTTGGAGCTATATATTGCTTTGCAGTCACTGTGCTGAAGCTTGCTATTTATTTTAACTGTAAGAAAGACAAAGTCACCTAAACAGCAAAAACCGTTTAAAAAGAAAAAAAAAAAAAGCTTTCCAGATGTTGGTTATTAAGTAAAAAAATTAAAAAATAAAAAATTACTTCTCTAGCACTACGGGCACTGAGTGCGCTACAGGAGCACTGTAAGGCTGCAAGCTGTGCGTTCCTATTCAAGTGAGAAGCATTAAGAATTGCAGGCTGTAACCCTACTGAAATCCAACCAGACCAAGCAAGCAGACAAATTGCACAAAGCCGTATAGAAATTATGCCTCTTTGCAAAGAGTTTTTAATGTAAATACTATAGTTTTTTCAGGGGTGGTCCTTCCACTGCAATAATTGGTAAACGTAGCTTCAACAGCAACTTCGGTAGAAGTTCCTGATTGCAGTAGTACCTACCTAAAGGCAGATGAACCTTACTTATCTAAGGAGAAGTTTCACCCATTTAAAATATTTTACTTCTCTACAGAATAGAAAGTAGAATGCATATAACCAACAGAAATCAATTATCACATATTCTTAGCCTCCTCTAGTCAACTCCAGTGGTAATAATCACTATAGGGATTTTTAAAAGATAATTACTGTATATTGCTTAATTATAGTTTATTAAGATCAAACATACTTAAGTATTTAGTTGATGTAACAGGAAAACACAGTCTGTGTTTATAGTTTTAAATGCAAACAGTGCAATCTGCACTGAGGCTTAAATAAAAGTGGTTTTTAGGATACAGCAGTTTAGATGTCAAGACTACTGAATTAGCCACCTTCCCCTTTGTAATATAAAATACAGTTTCTGTGACCTGAGGCAACAGTGCTTTATGATGCTTGGTATGTACTCATCATTACTACTTCTTTCTACTAACGTTGAATGTTGTAACAGAGGGGAACTGGTCAGGTACAGAGTATTAACTGCAAGATATTCTTTAATGTGTATTATTAGTCAAAGATGTATACAATTAGTTAAAGAAACAACTTTGTAAAGAACTAAGTGCCTGTAAAAAGCAAACTGTTTAAGAAAGAAGTACCTAACATCTGACTAGATCTATTTTCCTTAAATTGAAAATGAAAGCTGCCGCTTCTACTAAAGGCCCTTGCAGCCAAGAGATTTCACAGCAGTTCAGCTAAAGCCTAGCTAATGAATATAAGTTACTTTGGTGGATTTTAGCTGACTTTGAAATTAAAGTCTGAAACCGTTGGATGCTGCTAGCAGAGCTAGACTATAGCAAAATGGACTTAATAAACTCCATTGTGCAGTTAGATCCCTAGTGAGATTTGCCTTCCATCCATGACCAATTGCTATTATTTTTTTGGTGACTGGTACTTTTGTCTGTGAGACTGGGATTTCAGGGAGTGATTAGCACTTTTCAGCAGTGATTGACAGGTTGTAGCAGCAATGAGACAATAGGAGGAATCATTAGGAATTCAAATGCAGATTTTTGTTTGCATGCTTTACGACTGATTTGAGTGGAAGTGAAATCTAGATATGAGGGCAGAAATCAGCTATTATTTCGTCCATTTTTATAAAATACAAAAGGAAAAAATGAAAATGTGCTGAAAGAAAAAATGTCAAAGAGAAGAGGATAGACAATAAGATCACATTATTGTTTAACAGGATTCTCCTACTACAACAGTTTTGGTGGGTTTTTTTCCTTTTTTTCTGTCTTTTTTTTCTTTTTTTCTTTTTTTTCTTTCTTTCGAGAGGGAATCCTCTTGAGTGTTTTGTACAGGAGTTTTGAACACATGTCAGAAGTAACAAAATGCTGCTTTAAAACTTTTATAGTTTTTAGTTGAAATATTTTTTCTTCATACTGAAGAAAAATCACATGTAAGAGCAAAAAATAGTATCCCTTTGCAGAGGAAATATATATGTTGGTGCTGTGCTGAGGCTTGATAAAACTGTCTCTGTTGCATCTAAACAAGAGGCCGTAGGGAAATAATTATAGTGACTGGTTCCAAGCATTGACCAGCAATTGATAATTGGCCATAAATAATTAGGAAATAATGGCATGTCAGTGGTGTAAATTATGTTAATGTAGTAGCTGTGTCCCTAGATACTGATTCTGAGTGCCTTATAAGTGATTTTTTTAATTCAGATTATAAATTTAATATACTGTACATGACAATTTAATCTTGTTTGGCATCAGAAATACCAAGATAATACAGAATTATACAGGCCTAATCAAAGACAGAGAAATCAGATGAACATCATTGTTTTGGAGAGCTGGTTTAATGGGAGTTGACATCTTCAAAAGAGCATGGGTTCTTTGTCTTTTTTTTTTTTGAGACAACAATTAATCTGAAGCAATAGGCTAACAGAACAAAATGCTGACTGAAATTACTAATGTGAAAGTGTACTTCATATCTTATAAGGTATTAAATATTTAAAGTATGATTTTGTATAGCCCATACTGTTTACATAGAATGATCATGGCTCTGGATTTTTATTCCTAAATTGTGTGCTCTTCACGGCAAGGGCTATATTTTTTTAATGTTGTGACTAACTTCTGAAGTTTTCATCATCTTTTCCTTTCCTGTTGATATCAACAGAAGTCTGTAACTTTGATATTTTAGATCTTGATACACTCAGATTATATTAAAAAATACATTATATTAGCTAGCATAAATTGCACAGAAATGTGTAATGCCTCCCAAGAATAAAATTTGGAGCACAAGGGGAAGGGCTTTTCTGAATGCTTCAGCTCTACATAGTTTGTTTTTGCTGGACTTGTTAGCATATGGGCTGAAAGATGTTCCAGAATTACTTAGTTATTGATGAAATTTAGTCCTGGTGGTATTTTATCCCACAAACTACATGATTCTCACAAGATGATCATTTTACTACATGCAGTTTACAAAATGCCTGATATTAATAAGAAACAGGTATTTGTCATAAAGTCAGTTAGTTCCTGGGTGTCAATGCAGTGTAATTTGAAAAAGCTTCTAAAAAGTGCCAGGTAAGATATTCTGATGCCAAGCTGATGACCCAAATATATGTTGCTCTAGGATAGTACACACATACACAGAGTAGTTGCTGCAGTGTCGTGCACCTGCATTAGCGTGGGAATGGTTTCGAGTCTCATTTCTACCTTCAGATTTTCATTCTTATTAATTGGATTTTGTCACCCAGAATAAACAGAACCTTTGAATTTGCTCTTAATATTCAGCATGTATCTGTCTCCCACTGAATCCGGTAACATGTGCATAAGAGCTTTGCTGATTTAGGACCTGGAGGGATGTAGTGACACTAACATTTGCTCAGTAAGGATAGCAATAGTTAGGATGAATAGATAAGGTGGAAGAAAGGGGGAAGTGTGGGGTGGAGGGAAGAGCAAGGGAGACAAATTTGTGAAAATGCTGTAGTTACCTTCCAGTGTCTTGCCAGCCCAGCTTGGAGCACCTGCTGTTGCTGTGTGAGCAGTAGCTCCTGCTGTTTCTAGAAGTGAAATCGCCCTGCCTGTACTTGCCTGTCAGCACTGCTAAACATTTCTGCTTTTGGTCCAATTATAACAAGATACTCACCAAAAAAAGCCAGCACTTCAACATCAACATCATTTAAAAAGAACAAAGAAAGCACCAAACTCTCCTGCCAGCTAAAGCCTCCAACCCCCACCTTTCTTTTTAGTGAAGAACAAAATTCTAAACTCAGACCTATTCTAAGCATGATCAGGGTTTTTTTCATTTCAGTGCATTGCCTCATTTTTCTTTTGATATGACTAAGAAGTCATATATCTCATTAAGAAATAGCTATTTGCTTATTCCTATTTAGCACTGGAAGATTTTTTTTTTCCTTATGGGAATTAGTTATGAAAGGCATCTTTTTTACAAAAAGAAGTCTGATTGCTCCTTCTGCAACTGAGTCCAGACATTCTAAGAGAACTAACTAGGGAAAAGATATATCTGCATTAAAAAAAAGTTAATTATTTAAATAACTCCAAGATAAAGTGGACATATGGTATGAGAAAAAACATGTAACCTAACCATATAGATATTTGGATTCACACTGCCTTTTTCTGTCTCTGACGGTGCTCTGTATGGGGAGATAAGGGCAGACTTATAAGGCTATGATTCAGTAGAGGCTATTTCGACAAGTTTCCACTCTGAGATTCTGTTCATCAACCTCTAATTAGCACTTCATCGCTTTCAGCTTTGTGTCACCCAGCTGGCTAGAGGAAGATGACACCTCCAACTTGAACTGGGCTTTTTTCCATTTTCTTGGAGCTCATCAAGACATGTGGTGCTTTCTTAAAGTGCAGCTGGTGCTGGCACTTTCATTGTAAATTTAAATCACTGTGTTTGGAAAAAGGTGATAAGAACAGTTTGTTTCATGTCCCTGGTGTTTAGCCTGAGGCAATTCCCAGCAAATATATTCAAGGCTCCTTCTGGTTTGATCTGCTTCAGTTTTTTGTATTATTATTATTAATAATAATGCTAGAAAATACACACCTAAAAGAATACTGTACGCAGTGTATAATTTTTTCCCACAGTTGCTAAAGTTTAAAGTTTAAAAGAAAACAAAAATGCTTTAAGGTTCAATTTAGATAATAGCAAAAATATAAACTTTGTGTATATGTTTGGAGAAGGAGGAGTCAGTTTTTGCAAGGGTTTTTTAATTCTTTTATTAACACTTACATGTTTTGGAGAAAAAGACATTTCATTTTTCTTGATTTTACATTCCACTCTATTGCTCATGTTATGGATAGTGTATACCTGTAGTTTATTACACACTTCTTTCTGTCTATCCAATTGTTATATTTATTATTAAATAATGCTAATGAGAAATGGTATGTATTTATATTTTGTATAAGATCTCAAAGTACTTATGCTTATAGAAACATGTCTAGAAAGCCAGCTTCCAACATTTTTAGCTGTGTCCATTATACTCTATTCTTATATGTTTATTTGTATACATTCACACTGTTAAGATCTGAAAGTATACTGCTTAACTGATACATTTTTCTGCTTTTTAAAGTGTGTGCCAAAATGAGTACAGCGTTAAGAAAATGGATTAAGAATTTGCACATCAACTTTTCTATTTTCAATATTCCCACATTACTATGTAAAGCATTCTTCTTCTGAATATTCACCCCATATTCACAACCTAGTTATAGAATCAACTAAATTAGAGACATTCAATCTCAACAGAGCAGCTATTATATATTTACTTAGGGAAACTTGGACGCTTTTCAAACTCACAATTAAAAATAATGTGGGTTTTTTCCTATAGATTAGAACCAAAAATCATGGCTGCCAGTCTTTTTTCTTTTCTTTCAATATTTTCACTAATCCTTATCCGACATCAACATAACCTTTAGAAATAAAACTCATATTAACAAAATTGCTATCAAATTTTTACTGGGTTTTTTCTGATTTGCTGCTGTGCCTTTTAATGCTGTTGAAGACCTAGGTCACAAGTACTGCTGCACCACAATAAATGGCATTAAAAGTCTAAGAACCTTCTATAATGACCTTACAGAGTGAGCACAGGATTGTGCCTCTCTTCCTCCAGTGAGGCAGAAATTAAAGCATACATGAGAAAAATTTAGCTAGATTAAACTTTTAAAAACTGAGCCAACACATTGGCTTAGATCTAATTTTACATTCTGACTAATAGTTCTGGTGTAAATTGCCATATTTCCATTGCTATAGAAATTAAAGTCTCTGGTTTCTGTATGTGTGGAGAAATGCAACATATGTAGATAATGGCATAATCCTGTATTTATGATATACCATTTTTCTATAAATATAGATGTTCAGTGATTATCAATAGAGCTACTCATTAAAATTCAGACATAGATACAAAATTACGCCATTTTGTCTTAATATTTGGAAACCTAAAAATATCTCTCTAGCTCTGAAAATCTGTATTTTAGCATTTACATTCAGCAGTTTATTGCAGTAGGAAATGCTTCAAACAAGAAACAAATTGTCCCATCAAAGTACTCTAATGATTCAGAAGACAATTTTTTTCCAGCAAACCAAATATTAGGAATGAAGTTTAATCAAAGATTTAGTGCTGCGTTCACACTGAAGGTGGGAAAAAACTGATTATTTTGCTGAGCTGTTGAGAATCAGCCTTGTTAGGGATAAGATCAAGCTCAATTGCAGTCTTGCAAAATTGATGTCCCCTTTATTGCATCCCTTATACAAATGGTTCTACATTGTGAAAGGCTTCCTTTAATGTTTGTTCTTTTGACAAACTAGCTAATTGTCCATTGCTCTATTCATCTTAATTCAGACTCATTACCCTTCTTTTTTCCTCTCTCCTGTTCAGCAGCTACTGCTATGGCCTCACACTGCTATCATATCCAGCAATGTAAAACATTTTGCTGTAGTGCCACAGGGAGCTTCCTTGCGCTACCTGCCAAGTAGATACAAAGTAAATGGGCTATCTGTATTCCACACACTTTAAAAGCTCTTTCCGGAGCTTTCGCTGTTACCTTTCCACCCTAATACCCAAAATACCACTTGGGCAATTTCCTCTGTCTTGTTACTGACTGCCCTGTCTACCCCTGACCTGAGCGCTGAGCTACCCCCAGAGCTCTCAAATTAACCCTCCTCCTCCAGTGTTTGAGAGGTTGGGTACAGGCCAAGGTATATCCTAAAGAGACACCTGTGACACAGGATGAGGGATTTTTTGACTTTGAGGCCCTGGCTTCTCCCTTTTGCTGCATGACCCCACATGCCAGACATAGCTGATTTGGTACATGTAGGCGCAGAGCACAGGGGAAACCTCTGCACTGACTAGCAAATGCATTTGATGAAGGTCTACGTACAGGGAGTTTCAGGCAGCCAAGTGCATGAACCTCATGTTCAGTTTGTGGGACTTAACAGATCTGCGTCTCCTTGCCTCCATATTGCCTTCGTTTTCTGCCATTGGTAAAAAGCTGTAGATGGCAATTCTCAGTTTCTCCCAAATTTCCAAACAGAAGATTAGTTAGATTCATATTGTTCCCTGAATTGGTGCTACTTTTACATCTCCCAGCAGCTGTCAGAACAAAGGTATTTTATAACCTTTCGCTGTATAAATAGTTATGTGAATAAGAGTTGCTTGGAGTTTTCACATATTTTGACTCTCCCTATGTAGTGTACAGTTGTCTGTCTTTCTGAGAATGGCTAATACATAGAATTGGATGGAGAGATCTGCATGGATTGACAATTGGTGATAAATGAGGATCTTATTAAGTGGGGATAAGAGATATTTCCTGGTGAGGGCCCAATTCTCCACATAAAGAAAGACAAGAAAGGAACAATAGCATGGACTGTTAGTTGCTAGGCACTTGATTCATCCTTAGACCTCAAGGACTCAGCATGGAGAACAACTGAGATAAATAATTTGTGTTGGCTGTGTCACCTCTTGCTTTTGCCAGAAAGTGTCAGTTTTTGCTTGCCTAGTAATAGCACTGATGGCAATTATTACATTCTAGTATGTTTGGTACAGAGTATCCATGTATAAATGTATATTAAATAAACAGTAAAAAAAAAAAGACTATGATCATGAAAATGTTTGTGAGCCATACCCTATCAGATAAACAGATATGGGTTTTTTTAGTGTAATTCAGCACCACAATAATAACCCAACAATAAAACCAATGTAAGTGCAGATATAAAGGTATGAAACAACATATTGTCAGAAGCAATAAAAAAGATTTAGCAATGTGTAAACAGGATAGATCCGCAAGAGGCCAAGCATAGTAGTGGTTTATTACACACACCTACCTACTTGAAAGCCATACTGAGCAGAATGTAAAAGAGAAAGAACTGGTAAATTTGTGATGGCTGTTTTTATTATTCTGCTCTTTAAGAGGGAGCTAATTTGGAATTTGCATTCCACAAGAGTTCTGAGATTTTTGTGAGTCTGATTTTAAGAGCATTTAACATTTATGTAACTCTTAATTCATCAATGTACAAACATGAACTCTAAAGAGCTGCAGTAGTGGCTCAGATGAAATACGTGAAGGTATGCTGTTGCACTCTAGGTTAGTACAGCACTAAACGTGAAATGGGCGTGGAGATATGTCCTTTGTCCCCCTGTGCAAGAACCAGCTTTGGTATAGCTATGTGCAGCCACTGTTCACTGTTCTGTATTGGCAGCACAAACCTCCCTAAAGCCATCGCAGAGATGTGGGATGACAGTAAGGCAATTGCTGCTTTTGCGCTCTTTCGTGTAGTGAAGCTACCTTAGTAGTTAAAAAAAAAAAAAATCACTGACTGCATGCTTTCCTGAAGCTCTTTCTCAGCGTGCAATTGTTAGAGCTCCAGGAAGCAATCTTACCCGTCCGAGCATTAGCAAATTAAGGTGGCACATTATGTGTTACGAGATTGGCTTAAAAATCATGAAATTAAAGAACCAGAGGGAAAAAAAAGAGCTGTATTGCCTTTTTTATTATTATTTGCTTTCATTTTTATGAACTTTTAGGATATACTAGGATCATATTTTAAGCTTTTCCTGAACTGCTATTTTAAGAAACTGTGGCTCTGAAAAATTATGAGTATTGTGAAATCTCAATAAAACTATGAGTCGTCAATGCATACTGCAGCTGAGCTGGGCCAAATGCTCCTATGGCTTCTGGGGCAGTACAGGCTTCTAAACAGTCGCTGCCATTCTGCCTCATCTAAGTGAGGCTGTATATTTCTGAAACCTTTGGAGACCTCATAGAAAACCTAAAATTTACCAGCTGTGGTGGACAGAGTTATAGGAAACACACTGAAAGCATACAATTGCCATTATTTTTCTCTTACAGCTTGCTGAGCATACACCCAGTAGCAAAGAATCTGAAGAAAATGGTTATAATTGAGCCTAATAATAATAATAATAATAATAATAATAATGCCTTAATTGTAAACTTTAATGTGTGATTATTTTGAAAGAATTAAATTGAAAGCAAACACCTTTGACTTCTGGAGATTCATAGTACTTAGGGCATACTTTATTTAAACCCACTGGACAATGTAATCTTGTTCCTGTTCAAGTCAGGCATATGGATTTCTGTGGGACCGTGATTTAACCAGTAAGCCTTCCAACTAATTAAATTTTAAAAAAGTTTAGAACATGTTCTATCCTATTGTTCTGCTTGTGGATTGTATTATGCTATTTTTACTGTGATCTGGGGTGCAGGAGAGTTTATTTTCTGAGAGGGGGATGAGAAGTTGTTTGTGTTTTCTCTAATAATGCTTACTATCTCAGCACAAAGCGTGCTCTACTTAAACTTGATGGTCTGATATGTGTTTTACATGTATACATCCTGCTGGGGAATTATTTATGCATATACAGATGAGGATAACTCCTCTCTTTCCCTGCATTGTTTTGCTTTTAGTGAAGCTAAGCTTCTGCAAATAAAAACTTGTATGTTGAGTATTTAGCTGTTATGCGCATTTACCGTCTGTGTATAAAGATAAGTATTCTTAATTCTGAACTCTTTCTGTTTCATAATGTGATTGCCTTACAAACCAGAAACAAGTAGTAATGGCTTAACTGTGCCAACAAAGCACTTCACATGGGGCACAGATTTGGAAATGAACTTCAGCACAGACCTTGTAGACATCTGAACTCTATAAATCCACAGGTGTTTAAGTAGCCCTAAGGGCTAGGTCAGATAGCAGACTTGTTTCAGTATGACTTTACAAGGATTTAGTACTGTGTAAACAACACTTGCAAGGTTTTCTCTTTACTGCTGAGTAAAACCAGTAGCAGGAAGAGCCACCTTTGATTTTTGTACCATAAAAGGTATAGTATTCTTTTATTCCATAAACAGTGTTTGCTAGGATGTTTTTGAGCAAGACTACATACAACATTAAACTTTCTTAGCATGCATGTTTTGAGACAAGATGATATGAAGTGTACCATTCTTGAAAAGAAATTGCAGGGTGACCGGAGAGTTTGGTTTTAGCTTTCTTTTTGTTACTTTTGTATGTTGTTGATTTTGGTCTTTGTTTTGGGGGAAGCATTCAAATAATTCTGGAGAAAGATAAATTAGACTGTAGTTTTATATGCTCATGCAGTCTGCAGATCTTAGGTCTGTGCATTTCCACCAAAAGTAATGTTGTTGTTAAAATTTTGTAAGCAGATGGCCTTATTTCTCAGTAAAGTAACCCCAAAGCATAAGCTAGCTTGCACAAAAATACTGCTGAATTGATGTTGGGGGGGAAAAAAAAGATAAAAAAAACCCCTGGCTAATGCAGAGTGCTGAGAACAGTATTCTATTTTTACCCCAAAATCTGGTCTGCTAGTAATAGTGAAGGATTTCCATCCATCAGTACCTAAAAAAAAAAAAAAACCCAAAAAAACCTAAATGACTCCCCAGACTAATGTGGGAAAACAGCTTGAATGGGGTAACAAGATACTAAGGAGGAGGAGTAAGGAGCTGAAAGGAGTAAAACAACACTCAGAGAGGGAAAACAAGATAACCAGAACCTGAGTGGAGTACAGTAATTAGGAACTGGAAAAGGAAATTAAAATCTTTAGGGAATTCAGTATCTGAGACAGGAACTGAGAGAAATCTATTGAGGTTTATGAGAGGACAGTTACTCCAAAAGCTTAATTAACCCCCATACAAAGCTTGGTTGAGGCTCCTCCTTGTCCTTGTTTTTACACTAGTGTATGACTTGAGAAAATACAAACCATTTCTTTAGTAGTTAAGAAAAGCTTATTGATCAGTGTATTAATCCACAGGAGTGATAGCTAATGATTAATTCAATCATGTTTTCCTGCAGCATTTTGGTTTTGGTTTCTGCTCCTTTGCCCCTTATTGTTTAGATTTAAAGGTATTTTGAGCACAGCTAGGTTTTAAAATGCATCCATTGCCTAAGTTATTTAAATAAGTTTTGCTGTAGCTAACCACAGTATTTACGACAGGTGAGATTTTTTTATATAGTCAGCAGAGAGATTTGCAAGAATATATTGTAGAGATTGCTAGATGTTTGCTAAATTTTGATGGCAAGGAGGCACAGACAGTTTTCATTACCTTCACTCTGTCCTGGATTGTGCTTTCTTACAGAATTCTAGTCAAGTTTGTGCTATCTGGCCTTTTTTTTGCTGGACTGAAGTGTTTGCCACAAATGTACTCATTGAATCTGGTGTTCTCTGTGTCTTCAAGCTGTCAACTATCCTGACATCCGTCTACTACTCCCAAAGTCAGAGTTTCCTTTCTCAGTCAATGACTGCCAGTAAGGTACACAAAGTCCATCGATTCAACTTAACTGAATTACTGAAACTGTTTCTTGGAATGTGATGAGGAGAAAATCTTTGCACTTAACTGCATATTACATAAATTAATTCTATGGAAACATTCCTACAGCTGCATAAACCAGAAAATCACAGTGCTGAGAGATGTCAGGAATTTAAGAGCATAGTATACATAACATGCAGAAATTTTGTCCTTTGTCAGAGAAATTATCAGATTGTGGGTTCTGCAGTTCCCAAAAATGTAATCTGAGAAAATTTTCATCTTCTCTGGAACTGGACCAAAATTATGAGACCATTCAAAAGATTCTGAATTAAGTCTTATTTTTGTCACCAGTTCATCACTTTTTTTAATATAAAAAGAAAGTATAAGTTACATTGTTATGTAGTTTGAAGCGTTGTAAGCCAAGAATTTTATTCCTGTCTTTTTTTCCTCCCCTTCTATTCTTCAGGTTATTTAGAAAACCTACCTCTCTATAAATTGCATTAGGTTTGCTGTATGCATTAAATGAAAGGCTTTCAACTTCCAGAGCAGGCTGTATGAACAATTGTCTTGTGTGTACATCAACTAGCATCCTACCTAAATGCAATAAATTTGGTTTGTGTTAATTACAAAGTGCATTTGACTGTGTCTACATGATAGATTAACAGCTCCAAATAACATATGCAAATGAAAGGAAATCCTTTTTCCATTTTATAGTGCAGATGAGAAATACAATGTATTCTGAAAAGAAATATGAATGCAGCTATGCCAGTGGCTTGCTAGTCTGTATACATCCACTCTCACTGATATAAGAAAACTTATGTGAAATTGCAGTAATTCAATGTTTACACATGGTGGTGTTATCTTTTTTGAACACTTCAAAGAATAGTTCTCAGTCTAAAATCTGAATGTTAAAGAATACACAGGAAAACATGAACTAGTATATACCATTTTAAACCGGGCACAGGGACATTATTCTACATTATCCAAATATATTTATGGAGAGACTCAAAGAGCCAGTATATCTAGATCTCATTTGGGGATTCCAAGATGGTTTATCTGATTGTTTTCTGATGCTTCTTTTGGTGTTTTTTTTCCCTTGTCATTTTGCATTCATCTTTAATGGTAAATCCTCTTCATGTATCTACCTCGAATTCAAGAGAGAAAAATTGTAGTAAAAAGAATTTCGTAGTACTTGTCTATTGCTTAAAAGAAATTCTCAGGTTCAGCAGGATTCACTAGCAGTTTAGGTCTACAGTGTCACCATTTTTCTCCCCCTTTATTTTTTCTTCTTTAGGTAAATAATATAATAGGTATGCAGCAAAATTGGATAAAAAATTTGAAGCCTCATCTTCGTCACTGGTGTTTCATATGCTTAAGTTAATAATTATAAAGATCTTCATGCTCTCAAGCATTAATATAATTAGGACTATGTAAAGTGCCTACAACAAATGATGTATTCATGAGTTGGGTATTTTAACAAGGGCTGAAAGTTTGCCATACACTGACTTTGTTGTAGGGCGGCCTATGGAGAACTAATGCAGGGGTATTTTGCATTGCTCCCCAGGTACCCCAAAGCTGAACTCTGTACAGTTGTCATTGCAGAAGTGGAGATGTGGTATTTTTAACAGGGTTAAACGTAATTGGTAGACCTTCCTGGATTTGCTGGTTGTTGATATGGGAACGGGTTGGACCTATTAACTGGTATTATTACTGTACCTTTCAGTTGGAGATATTCTACAATTCTCTGTCAAGAATGAACATGCTGCTTTTCCCTCAGCTTTTCAAGAGGGACTAGCATTTTGTGCTCTTTTTTTCAGAAATTTCTTGCTTGGATAGGTAATCGGGTTGTGGGGGTTTTTTAGTAGAAAAAAGAAGCCTAAAAATGGTTAAGACTACAGAGACACACTGAGGAGGAGCTTAAATATTCCTACTGCACTGTGAGGCTGTGTACTTAAAGAGCCAGATCTTCATGTGGTAAGTGGCTTTAACCATGAAATAAGCAAGCTGTATTGCACAAAGTTTTAGCAATAAGGCATGCTTTCATTACAAAGAAAGAGAAATGCAAATGCAAGACAAGACAAAATGTTTCTCAATTAAAAAGACTTAATATTGCACTATATGTGTTTTATGTGTATTACACTTAACCAGCAAAATAGTGAGGTGTCTATGTTGTTACGAAAAATAGCACTGATGTTTCTACAATTTCTTCTCCTCTGTATTTCATTGGCTACCTGCCTATCTTTAATTTGGTATTAAGAATTTTGTCTTATGAATTATTAAGGTAGAATTCTGCTTCTCTATTTTTATTCATGTTTCTCAGAA
Source organism: Gavia stellata (assembly GCF_030936135.1). Taxonomy (NCBI): domain Eukaryota; kingdom Metazoa; phylum Chordata; class Aves; order Gaviiformes; family Gaviidae; genus Gavia; species Gavia stellata. The sequence continues at coordinate 21,594,013 of NC_082603.1, read as the reverse complement.
TTGCTTGCTTTGCACAATACATCAAAGTAAAAATAAGCTTAAGACCAATCCTTGAAATTCATGGAACCACATTGATGTTGATTATAAAAACCACCGTAAAAATCAAATCTGGATTTCCAGTCCTCTAGTGAGATATGGAGTAGGGAATTTCAAAGATTGATACATCTTTAAACCGAAAGAAACTGTAATTGCATTTCCAATCTCCAGGATAACCAAGTCACAAATGCAGTGAGCCCCCTAATTTATGGTTTAGTTTAGTTGCACCTCTAATTAAAAGCAAACACAAAGTGTGTTTGTAAGTTCCCTTCGTTTGAATGAGAACAGGCAAGCCCTTTCTCAAATAACTACTCTTTCTTCACACAAGTTGCAGCTCTCTGTCTGAGAGCTCTGAAAGGAGCTGAAGTTAGTTGATAGAAACTGGCTCCAGATAACTAATTCTAGCAGGGAGGTCACTGCCATTTCAGTCTTTTGTATTGTCGCTATTTTTAAAAAAGCAAGGAGAAATCGGAACGCTAATCAACAGGGGCTGCCAGAAAATTCTATTTAAAAAAAAATTAGTAGAAATGGTAGGTGGAGGTTTAATGTCTGTGGCCACACCAAAGGAACTGACAAACTGTTCCGTTTTAATAATAATTTTGTATTAGTTTAAGTTTCTGGTTTCAAAAGTAACAAAATGGGTCATCTTCTGCTTTGAAGACCATTATATACTACTTGCTAATCTAAGGATTGTCTCTACCTTTTTAAAGGGTCTCTATTTTTATAGGGATTATGAACTAATTTACAGGACTGATTAGAGAGGCTCTATTTTTTTGTTCATCAACAGCATTTCTGAAATAAGTACAGTAAAGAAGTTTTTGATTCCCAAACACTAATTTTCCTTAACTTTTCCAAGGTTACTTGCATGTGAAAAGACTACACTTAAGTATTCAATACAATTCTCTGAATGTTGTCTCCACATTCATCTGTGCTTAGTTCTGTCTTGCTACAATGTCTTTTCTTGCTTATTTTCCATTACTGTTGTACAAAATGGTCTTTTGGCAATTAGCAGTGCTGTTTTAAACCTAGCATGTATATATAAAACAGCAGAAAACTGGCATCCTATTAAAAAAAATAAAGCATGCACAACATTATCACTGTGCATAGGAAACTTGTTATATGAGGCCAGTACTTCATTTGAGAGAACAATTTAATTGAATTTTGATACAGCTTAATAGCACCTTTGTTAAAATCAAAATGACCTTGTGTAAATGTACTTCAGAAATTCACCCAGGTAAAAGAACAGGTACAAGAATTCAGTAACTGCAGTGCATTTTACAAGGTTGTATTTTCATTAGATTTATCACAATTTTGCCCTCTATTTTTTCTGTGTATGGGGGGAGCAGATTAACAATTTCCATTTTTAAAATGTTCTTTCTTTATAAATTAGTTCCCTTTCTTTCAGCTTTTATACTCCACACTCCAGATAGATAATAAATGTGCTCACAAAAGACTTGTCTGAAATAATGAAGCTGTTAAAGAACATTGTAATTTTTTACTTTAATAAAATCAATCTGGCCCTGTAAACCATTGGAAGGCAAACTTGTTCTTAGAATGCATCGCACTACCACATTTGTGACACTGATAGATAACTATTAACTCCTTTTAAGCTTTAAAATGCCTCAGAATGCCAGAGTAAAGAATCTAAAACTGCAGATTTTATTCAAATGAATCAGGATGGAGCAGATGGTTGAAGAAGGCACACAAGCAAGAAGTAAATCTCCTGTTCTCCCTTTCTGATTGCTTTGCCCACAGAGGAATAACGATTCAAAGAAAATCAGTAATCATGGCGGATGTCATTAGCATATTCCCAATAAGGGAGCTTACATAAAAATTCCCAGAGAAAATGAATGGCTGCTAGTATAGATCAGTGTGCAAACAGTGCATTTCCAGCTGCCTCCCAAAACATAGATTTTCCAGGACTTTTAGAAATGAAGTTTGAAAAACTGAATTAAAAGAATCGCACATTTGCTTAGAGGAGGGATGGATATTTTATTAACTAATACAGCTATATTTAACACTCTTGTTAGTTGTAATGCTGAGCTGAATAGTCACAAAAAAGTTCTGTGCTTAAAATTAAGATACCAGCAAACTTTCAATAAAATATAGGGAGACCCTTTTACTACTTAGTTGTTTCTGTCTGTAGAGAAGTGTGCAAACTGCTGTAAATCCCTTCCCCGATGTGTTTTCTGATTGCATTATTGTGAACGCATGTGGTAAATGTCTGCTTCCTTGTTGGTTCACAGAAGTTATTAAGTTGTTCACAAATCAGTGGCAAAGCAAAACATTTTCTCAAAGTGTTGTGGAAGGAGTACTAACCTAGACAAATGGCTGTTTTCTTGTCTGTCCATAAGCAATGGGAAGCCCATTAGCAAGTGTAAATGAGCATAACACTATCTGAACAGTCAAGATGCCGCCTTTCATTTATACAGAATTAGGTTTTGGCCTCTTATTTTCAGCTTTTTGCTTGGGATATTTCAAAAGTATTTTACTTTTTTTTTCTCCCCGAGGAAAATGAGCACAAATTCAAGAATTGCATGCCGGATTGTCACATTTTCCTACTTAATGTAGTTCAGAAAGTAATGAGATATTGTGTTATTCCCGTTCACTTTAATTCCATAGTATAGGCAAGGTCTAGGAGTAAATCATCTCTGCTCTGGCCTCTGGATTAGGCAGTCAGCTGCCATCGTTATAACTGGAAAATGCACGTCTAATTTCTTATGTGCCAGGCTGAATATTTATCTCCTATTAGTTCCCAATACAACAACAGACCAACAGTCGCTAAAATAAGTACCATCACCTAGATGGTTGATAAATCTCCTTAGAAAAGCAGCCATGAGACATGGTATTGACAGGTTTTGTTGCTGAAATAAGAGAGAAACTAGGTAAGGGTGACCATGTCCCTGCAGATGCCATCATTGATTGTGCCAGCAGGAGGCAGATGGTTAAAGGATACAATAGGAACTGTCACAATAGTTTCAATTTCATTATTGAAACCTAAACTTTCAGTGGCAGTGGGCAGATTGCCTTCATTTTTCATCCACGAAACATCTTCAACATTTCCTCAAAAAAAAAAAATCTTTTAAACTAGTACTGCGACCAATAATGTCTTTTATGTATACTAAGATGGTAGAAACCATTAATAAAATGCCTGTCAACAGCACATCTCCCTTTTCTCTTTAGCAAAAAGGGGAGAAATCATTAATTACAGTTTCTGTCACACACAAAAGACATGGGTTTTGTTCTGGTCTCTTAGCACTTTAACAGCATGAATTCACCTAGTGGCCACCTATTCTGCAAAATTTGAAAAGGGATGTGTCCTTATCCATCTATGCAAAACCTTCTGAAGACATTGCATGTGTCTGCCTGGGCAACAAATGGAGTTTTTGGGGTTGACACTGAAAAGGAGGATTATGAATATGGATAGGATGCAAATACTCCATCTATCTTAATCAGAATACAGGGATTCAAGCTGTTGTAGAAGGAGGGGGAGGAAAGGAGGAGAAAACCTTAGAAACCTAAACTGTAGGGGCCTGATTCTGCTCTTACCGCTATCAGCTGGAGTTTTATCACTGAAGTTATTAAGGTCAGGATTGGGCAGTAAATTTTCAGGATCTTTTGTAAGGTTAGCATTTTACACACAGCTCTACCAAACACATTGACTTTGATTGAGATTGCTCGCTCTACTGAACTCGTATGTATTTTAAGTATTGCTGGAAGGCAAACTTAAAAATCACTACTGATCATTTATTTATCACATCTGAAAAGTATATAATCATGTAGATTTTTATATATAAAAATTAAACCAAAAAATTCTATATCTTGCAAAATTTAAAAGAACACACAGGGAGATGTAAGTAATGACAGTTTGTTGGGGCAGACAGTTGTTATAATTTCAATTTATCTAACCAGGATAATGTCAACAAAAAGGTCTCAGTTTCTAGGTTTTCCCCAGCTCACCATTTCCTATCAGTTTTAATGGATGCCTGTGGTGCCTGTAAAAGGAGAATACTAAAGAAATAGCTTTTTAGGAATTTTTTCAATTTAATTTATTTATTTATGTAAACTGTGAGAATTGCATTTTTATAGTTCTCTGGTTTTGTTCTATGCTATCTAAATATTTTATGAGACCTATACAGACAAGTCCTCTCTCTTTTGAAAGAAGTCATCACTGAAATCTGGCAAATCATAAATCAAAATGTGTTTTCATTGTGAACATATGAGACTTTTTTTCAGCCTTCAGATCTAATGAAACAGAAAGCAAATACAATACTCTCATTTGCTCAGAAGGTAAACATATGTCTATTAGAGACTTCTGAAATGTGTCATTTATGTGTTTCGGTTTCAATACGTGTCTCATTAATTGTAAACGAAAGGCCCAAACTGTCTATTTGGGTCTTATTCTTTCACAAAAATATCAGTTTGAAAAAAAAAAGTCTTATTAGAATAGAAATTTAAGACCAAATCCTCAGCTGATATAAAACCTGTGTAGATGAACAGGTTTCAGTATGTATTTTGCATTATAAATGCAGAATATAATTCTAGAAATGGAGGCTTTAGTGCCTTATTGCCCCTACACTTGATGTCATCACTTACAGTACTTTGATTAAGAAACATTAAATTTTACATGGCTTTTTTCTGGTATTGTAACTACAAGTAGACCAATATTTTTTCCAGTCCAATATATGACTACAATATGTACTAGAACAAAATCCATTTTAGTATCTAGCAACTTCAATGCCAAAGTTAAATGGATTCTCAGTAAAAACCATAATAAGCACTTTGGGCCTTCCATTTCTTGTATGCTTTTGCATGGAGAAGGATAGTCAAGACCATAGGAATCACTCATAGGAATATAAACAAGTAGTTTTAGTTCACATGTTCCACATTATTTGTTTCTATGATTATGTGCTAAAATCTGTAGTAAGGACCCAGTCCTACACAGCTGAAGTCAGTAGAAATCTTATCACACATTTTAAAGTCATGGGAATCACAGCTCTATGTTTTTTAATAATTATCTGACTTTGAAATGTCAGTCTATTCAAAATTTGCCTGGGCTATAGTCCTCTTACCGGGATGATTGCATTTGAAATTAGTTTAATACTTTTTTTCCTTGGTAACGTAGGGTCACATCTGTGATGTTCTTGCTCTGATGTCAATGAGAAAGTTTTGTCAGAGGATTCATTCATTTGGGGTTTGTCATCTGAGTATGGATGAGTTATACTATAGGTTTTGATCCAGTAAAATACATAATTCACATCAGTGAGACATATAGTATGAATGCAGCTATTAATCTGTCGGTTCTGAAACGTAACAACTGACCAGTCTGTGAGCTACATACACTATTTTTACCCTAAATGTTTTTAAACCTGTGGTGAGCAGAATATTTTAGTAGCATTGGTTAAAAATGTCAAGTCTGAAAAATCTGGCAAGTATTCAGAGTCATTTAATCTTTCACCAAGATTTAATCAGAATAGTCTTATATCTCTTTTGTGCATTGTCAAATGCTCACCACAATTTGTCTCCCCCCATGGTGGACTGACAGATTGAGCAAATAAGCAAAGAGCTGGAACATTTGACTGTAATTGCGATGTCAGCAACTGTTAAACTATATTTATGAGAAGAAAGTTAACACTGTGACATTAATAATTTCATCAGTTTTACATGTGTTTGCTTCATAAACAAGCAAGATATTTTTTATAAATTGTCTGCAACCAACACTTTGTTCTTCTGGAAGAAGGCTACAAATTCCAGTTTGGAAAGAAAAGCAGTCAGAAAAAAATAGTTTTGGCCCATATTACTATGTTTTGGGAAGAAAAAAAATAAGATCTTTTAAACATCTGCCCGGAGCCAGACTCTATAAATCATGGGTTTCCTGTCAATAAGCAAAAAAATAATGGCTAGAAACATACAATAAAGTAGGCAGGGCTAGGGTGTGTAATATTTTGTCTAGCTGTACTGTAGCTCTAAAATAGCTTTAGGCAGATACATGAAGTATTTTAGTTTCTCTTGACTTTTTAAACCACTAGATGCTCACTTGCACTTTCAGTGATTTATGGCACTATACTAAATGTACTGGCTAATAAAGACAGTTTGTTACTCTCTAATTTTGGAGGGACATAACCCATGAAACTGTGCAGCAATCTCTTACCTACATATTTCACTCTATAAGGGGAATCAGGAGAATATGACACATATTAGAGAAGTAAATTACAATGTTATACTCCTTGGTCCAATAAACCACTGTTGGCTGACATACCTCTGACTACTGAGGTGTTGTTTTGCACTACAGCTTAATCAGCTGGGTCTAGGCTGCTTCTTGGTGTTGATGTGCCTTAGGCAGTATAAATGCTGTGATTCACATGCACGATCACATGAGCCTGTGCTGTGCATTTTATACAATGTCAAATAAAATTATTTGTTAGAATGATTGATCACATACTTCTTAGCTACTTAAATTTATGAGAAGATAGAGTTTAAAAATATATAAAGTGATTCACAAAATTTTGAGGCCACTTGCATGAGTATTTAAACTCAGCTGCTCGTGATTCTAGCACAGGTGAGATTAACTCAATAGGCTTTCTGGCTATGCTGGAGAAAAATGCAGCTGTCCAAGCTATAACATTTTTGAGGTGGTAGCAAACATGCTGCAAAAATGAAAGAGTAAGTGATAATGTTCATTTAGTATTCTCACTGTCATTTTAATTTGTAAATGGCTGTATATGTATACATACACACAAAAAACCATCAACTACTTACACTTACGTGCTTCCACAAAGTTGCAAATGTTCTGGACTCCCTGGCAGGGAAAGAGACCAGTCTTATATCTGTTATTTTGCTGTGTTCTCCCTTAATCAGTTATCAAAATTGATTAATAGAAGGGAAACAGTGAAATCAGAAAAGGAATAATATTGGGCAGTCATGTATTATTAGTATTTTCATTTCACTAAGATCTGGTAATTGCACCTCCCCATGAAGTTTCTTACCCATACCTCAGTCAGAGGAACAGGTAGATGACAGATAAAGACTACTAGGGCAGCGTGCAAGAGACCTGTTTCCATAGGATCCAGCATATTTCCTTTTGGCTTTAAAGCTGCCCAGATGGTATGCAGCTCCTTTAAGAGACTCAGTAGTGTACTGTGATAAACTGAACCATCTGGACCCAGCAACCTCCTGAGGTTCCTACAGTGATCCGAGCAGATAGTGTGGGCTTGTGTGATTGTTGACAGATCACACACATGGAGAAATTAAGATTTCTACTCTTCAATCACTATAAGTCACTAAAAAGAACAGGGATGCCTTAATTTTAGTGGGACATCTAGTAACAGTGGCAATAGGATCTTCCAACAAATAGCCCACAGGAAGCCCATCTCCCACAACCTGAGGACTGTGGGAGTCCTAGGATATCATCTCATAACAACACGGACCTCCTTGGTAGCTAACACATCCAGAGTTTTCTTTGAATTTCTCCATGGCTCTTTCAATATACGGCTCCTGAGCTGCCATATATTTCTTCCCCAAATATAAGTTTCATGCATGTCCGAAGATGGGAGTCTGACTACAGAAAGGAAGAGAAATAAAAAACTATGGAAATTTCTTTAGCAAACTTTTTCTAGTGAATTACCATTCTCTGTGTTTGTGGAAGGGCCGGGTATGGTGTGCCTTACTGATGCTGACAGGGTAAGAATAAGTAATACCATTTATATGTGCATCTTTTACATCTACATGAAACCTGGAATAGAAATTTCAGCACTAGACAGACTGAAAAAAAAAACCCTCTATAAACTGAAGAAAAAACCCTCACAAAAATGTCATGAAATAATATCGGGATCACCTTGCACAATTGTCAAATTATTAAAACAGGCACAGAGGATGTAGCATAATTCATGGAATGGGCAAATCACCATACACTTACTCTAAGGGCAGGATGTCTTGCTGGATAAAGCATCTGTCACTTGCCTTTCAGATCTCTGGAACATCATCACCTCTTCTTTTAACTGAAGACAGTTGAGCTGTCTGAAATTTGACCACATCACAAAACTAGGAAAGCTTTGCAGTATTTGGTGCAATTGATGTGTTCAGGTGAGGTCAGAATTGAGTAAGCATGAAGAGTGACTCATTTGTCACTGAGAAGAGATTGCAGTGGGAAAGTAGAAATGTATTCAGTGGGACAGTAATGGGAAATTCCCATTACAGCTGCCTCCTTTGTACCTGGCCTGTAAATAATTTGAAAGCTGCTTTCTGTGTATAAGCTTCACAATCCTCAGGCTTACTCTATCTTTTCAAAGGAAGATGGGTTAGAGGCCAGTTGGTTGGAAGACTTGTTAAACTTTTACTTTTACAGATGACTGTCTCTCTAGCCAAGCAATGAGTTCACTGGCGGAGCAATACAGGGAAACTCTTACTTGAGATAGTCTTCATTTCACCTGGCATATAGTAAGCAGGGTTGCCTCATTTATTTCCTACTACTATGTCTGTTACTGACATAACCTTTAGAAGGTGAAATATTAATTTGAAATATAAAAACAAATTAGTTTGCAATTAGTTTCAGATCTTGATGTGAATAACTAGAGTCTCTTGAATATACTAACATATAATGATTGAGCTCAGTGGCATTAATCTGGATTTGTTATGTATTCAATCCAGTTGGACCACTATATATGTAGTTTATTTATTGTATCTGTAGTGTGAAGTTCTTATCCATCTACAGTTTATGCAGTAGTTATGTTAAAATGCCTCTCTTTCTCCTCTCTGCCTTAGTGGAATAATTATTATCCAAGCTATATTTTGGTTACGATACTTAGCAGACCAGTTCTGACATTTCCACATCTTAATCTTTCAAAATGATTAAACACATGAGAAGTAGATGACTGAACATGAATTCTCAAAACCAGGACTGGTGAGCACACTGCATGGCATAATTGTAACATATGGCAGAATGCCACCTTTTCTGGTGCCATTGCTCCATCCTCAAGCATCATGCAGCCCTTTGCTCTGCTCTGTGTATGTTGTCTCTGTTTCACGGAAAATTGCTGAAACAAAAAATGCGCGTGACTGGGGGCTGGGGGAGAAAAGTTGATACGAGGAAGCAAGGATGCCCCCAGTGCATTTCTTTCACTGTCCTATTGCCATCGTGCAATTACACTGACCTCCTGCCCCGTTCAGATAACTGCTTTGTAACAGGTACAGAATGAATAGCTTCTTGACAGACAGTTTTATATGAATTTACTGTAAATCTGTCTGCTTGCACTGTAGTAAAAGCCAGGTAGCCAGCAGGACCTAAGCAGCGATGTTTGGTGCTGTTTTCCTTCCTTCCCTGCCTCCCTCCTCCAGCTGAGCCTATTTCCACATCCTATGGAGGACCATTCAAGCAAGAAAGCCATTCATGGAAAGAGTATTAGGCTGCATATAGTTGGACGGGCACACTCTCTGGCTGAGCCTCACTGATCAGATGAATTGTTTGAGCCAGCTATTTCTTACATGCAAACAGGGAGAACTTGTTCAGACAGTACAGTCACCCTAGAGTGGCATGCAGGGATTTAGCAAAGTGCATGCATAGGACGGCCTTTTTAATCCTTGTTAGGCTCTTTCTACAACAGAGCACATTCAGGAATGATGAGAAATGGCCCTCAGTCTTTCACAGCCTGAAGAAAGAAACAGAATTTTAGAGTTTGTTGGGGTTGCTGTAACTGTGTTTATATTTTCTTTATGTTAATGCCCCTATTGAAATTAAAGGTTTCTTTGAACCTCTTCCTTAAGATGAACAACAATCCCATGTAATACACTCAGATTAATGCTTCCTGCCTTTTTTAGAGTGAGCACAAGGTAGTGACTGATGACCTGATAGTAACATTAATTTTATGTACTCTGTCAGTGTTATCTTTGTTTGGGAAATTAATATTAATGTGAAGACAAAATACACAGTCATAATGGTATTTAGGAGCACCTATCTGTCAGCTGAAAACAGAGGAAAGTACACTTCACAAGTACTACAAATAAGCAAAAATGTTATTGGAAAACTTTCCGGAAACAGAGGGGTTAACTAATGTTAAAACCACTTTTGTTCACACTCTTCATATTTGGGATTTCTCACTAATATATATAGTATCCATTTTCTCTTAAACAAGGACCACAAGAAGAGACAATATGATATTTTGAAGAATATAAATCCGAGGTGGACATGTATTTTTGATCTTACTGATTTAAAACAAAATACAATGACAGCAGAAAAACTTGCAGCTGAAATGCGATTGCTTATGTGTTTTAGTGACAATAAAAGTGAGAATTACCAATAATCACAACAGCTCAGGATGGAGTTTTGTTGTTCAATTCCGTTATTGTTGAGGTGCAAAAAGAATGAAAAAATATTTTCATGTATTTCCTTTTTAGTACATTAGAACACTTTAGCTTCACAATTGTTTGGTTGTTTTTGTTCATAGCTGGTGAGTTTATTCAGGACACTTTTAAAACAGTTCATTGTAAGAATGAAACAATTTGTTTATTCTTTGCCAAAATAAAGCAGGAAAATATAATATTTTCAAAATAAGTGATACTAAAGTTTATTTTTAAATCAAATGTAAAAATACAGAACGGCAAACTTAACCAGTTGCATTCAAGTACTTAGAACAAATATGTCCCTTTTCCAGCAAAATGTATAGAGTTACATTTTGATCTTTGATCCAAACCCCATACCTTTTATGGAAAGTGAAGCACTGAAAAACATTATTAATTAATATCATGTCCAACTCAAAGTTATGTTCAATATTTTATTTTACTGACAAACATTGTTGTTCCAATGTTTTGAACATGAAATCAATCCTTCAAACAAATTACAGCAGCCAATCTCAACAGTGCTGGTTCTGTGGGAATGTTAATCTTCTGTTGAGTAAAGGGAAATGTATTTATTTGGAGCCTGTGTGAAAGAAAAAATAGTAGTTGGAGATTGAAAAGTGAGAGAAAACAAGAGAAAGTGAAATACAAAGAATGGAGTGTCAGTTCATTTATTAAAATAATAGGCAAGCTTTGCTGCTTGTTTCTTCATTTTTATTGAACCTTTCAAAAAATATTCCTTATATCTGCCACAGTCTTACATGTTAAGAAGTTCTATGTCCAGCACTGCCAGAAATTAAGAATCATGAGGGCAATTTTTCTGTTCTTAAAAATTAAATTAATTTTTAATTTCATCATACTCTTCACATGCTGGTTTTGTTCTGTCACAGTACCTAAGAATGTCAAAATAAGTAACAAATAAAACCTGATTCATGTGACTGCTGTCTGGAGTGCTTTTAAAGAACTGTTTATCTGGAACTAATTTTTGCTATTAAATGTTTAGGATAAGGGCCATATCATCAATGAATATTAATTATCATATAGTGGAGCTGATCCCAGTTCTCATAGAAGAGAACCTGAGTGGAAACATCAGCCTCTGCTTGCAGATCCTTTGGCTGAGGACCCCAGCTGTCTGTACAGTGACTAGCATGGTAGCACTCGGGTGTAGTCCTTGTTGACTGGCAATTTATTTTAAGAGTTGAATCAAAAGGAAGATTATTTTAATTGACTCCAGTACAGATTCAGCATTTATAGCTGTATGAAATATCTTCTTCTTTTATACTCCTTCTCCTTTAATTCTTGCCATTCCTTTAGATATACCTGTTCATTCTACCACTTCTGGCAGTACCATGTCACACTACCAGCAATCTAATATATCTTCGGACACCCACAGGAAGGATCATAGCATTTGTTCTGACCAGATGCCCCAAAATACCAGACAGGTGGCCAGAGAACATGCACAGATTGATTCTACACAGTGTGTACCACTGAGCCCAACAAGTCAGACTAATGCTTCCAGAGCTGCAAGATTCAACGGGGTCACACTGTAGTTGCTTGAGTTTTAGTAAGTAAGGTGAGCAGCAAATACTGTGTGTATACCTGGGAAAACTTCCAGTGTGTGTACTGCATCTTCTTCCGTGTGGAAAGATTTGCCTCATGTATGCATTCTTTAAATGAAAGTGAATTGTCACCTGCCATGGTGTGCTACTTGTTTAGTTCTCTCCTCTGGTTTGTAGTACAATGTTCTACATCAATTAAAAACAGAGGAGAGTACAGTTTAGCTGAAGAGTTTGTTTCCTTGTAATCAACTGCAAAAAAGACCAAGGTCATGTAACAGATTTCTTCTTCACTCTCACTTAGCTGTGTGAATGCAAATTGCTTTATTGGTGGAGGGAATTAAAATTATAAAAAGCTAGGCTTAAAGAAGTGCAAAATCAGGACTGTGTCAGAACAGGGACAATATAATTGTGGTATAGATTCCCATATGGGACTAAATTATCTAGATTTTAGTAATGTCAGCAGTTCTGTGTGACTGCTGGAATGCAGCCAATGTGCCACATTTGCTTCATTTTTTAAGATGGTTCAGATTCTACACAACTTTAAATATGCAGAACGCTAAATTTGCTCTAGGTGTCATAGTGGCACTTCTCTGCTGCATAATTTTACATGTTAATTTTATTTAATAGAACAAAAAAGTATCCTAGAATGTATCCTAATCCAAAGTAAAGTTACTATGATTTTTGGTCCAGCACATGGTATCTTCAGAAACAGGCTACTTACTTCTACAGGCACATATCAGGGTTGTCTCCCTTTACAGTGCATTCCATTCAGTAATACTATTTTGTAGCAACTCAATAAAGCTGATAGTTTTTCTGGGTAATTACCCACAGCCCCCTGCAGGACAAATTAGCATTCATGACCTGAATAATGCTTACTAGAAAGAGTTCAATGGAATTTACTTAATCAGAATCATTGCTTTCTCGTGGCTACACTATTTTTAACCTAGTCCCTATTGTCTGCTAATAGCAAAAATCCTGTCAGTGCCAGGTCCAGCTTGGCACTGGGTGTATAAGGAGAGAAAGATTATCCTCCTCAAAGGTACACAGTGTATTTTGAAAGCCTATGGTCTGTATTCTGCAGTCTTTATTCAGACCTTGCTTAGGAAAAAGTGCATTGAAGTCAGTGGGAGATTTGCCAGATGACAGACTGTTGAATCAGACATTATGAAAAGAAGTGTATATATGTTTGCTAGGCAGTCCATGATTTATAATTTCTGGTAACCATGAAAGGCTGCTAAAGAGGACTTTCAAAGGTGATTTTTCTTTTCTGGGCTTGTAGAGAAGGAAAAGTTCCTGCCTGTTTCAAGCCATTTTGTAGGGTTGGTTTTTTTTAATTACCTCTGATGTTTTCCAAATTATATAAAAAAGGAATAGCTATTGCTTTGATGGTTTTGACGGTTCATGTTTTGCCTTCCACTTCCTAAGACTGTGTAGCACATCAAGGTTAGTACAATACAGGTGAACCTTACAATGGCTTAACCAGATGCTCAGTGAAGCAGATGAGGAGGATTGAAGAGAATTTCTGAAATATTACAGAGATTAGGTGCATGCACGCACACACACACACAACCACAGCCACCAGCAAAACCCAAAAAATACACAGCAGGAAAGTTATGTGAAGTTGAGCTACTGCTTCCCATGAAAGAATTTGTGTTTTAGCTGTGGTTTCCTTGCAGGGGGTGTATCAATCACAGTAATAGGAAATGAGAGTTGGACCCAATTTGTACAGAACTCAAAGGCTTTGTCAGTGTTGTCTGACCAGTAGCTTCAAACTATGGCCAAATGACTTTCAGTTCCTGGCCAAAGCTACAATGTTAAAGAAATCACGTGCGGAGTTGTAGTCCTCTGATGTCCTGTGCCCTTTTAAGCAAAGATCTTTTACTGTTCTCCGTGTGCATTTGCGCAGTAAGATGTAGCTAAAAGCAAATTTTAATGACTGATTTAATGGCCCTGGAAATGGATGTTGACAGTAGGGATGCTGGAAATACAGGAAACCTTGGAGGGCTCTTCAGGGCAATAGTCTTAGTGTCAAGGCGTATATGAGTGAGTACCAATATACAACACACAAGTAGCATTCAGTACACCCAAAAAACTAATTTTCACTTTGGTGTCTCTCTCCAGCTCAGCCTACAGGAGTCAGAATAATCGCGGGTGAGATTAAGCAAGAAATGGGACAAGCCAAAAAAAAACAATGATGTGAACTGTTGAGTAAAGAGAGAGTCATTGAGGCCAAATTTATCCTCAGCTGTATGTTAGCACAATCCAATTCAGGATGATCCTGACTTACTTGTTTCTGTAATTGTCAAGAGGTATTAAGTAGTGTTGCTCTGTGAGGAATGGAGTAATGGCATTGCAGCCAGCAGTACATTTTGCTGTTCATAGGTGCAAAAAAAAGGGAGTTGTCCTTTAGGTCTGCATTTCTTTTACTTTAGCAATGGAGACTATGCCAGGATGTTACAGGCAGAACATTTCCTCTCTTCCATCACCAAAGAAATATAATCTGTTCAAGTAAAGCAACAACAATGGCTTCCTCAAGGAGAGTGAGTAGTCCAGTTTCAAATGCATTAGATGAAATAACAGGTTAATTTATTTTAGATGAGCATCATATCATTTATTTGAAGAGGACATGTAATTACAGTGGAAAACTTAACACTAGCAGAATTTACAAAGAAGTCTTAGTCACTAAGGTGGAGTTTGTGTAGTCTGTTTGGCTTTGGTTGGACTGACTCATTCCCAAACTAGACTGTGAAGCCTTCCTCTTGGATAATATCACCCTATTCCACACCCATCAATTATTTAAAACTTCTTTTGGGAATCTTCACATCTATCCTTGAATTAAAACCTTTCCAGAAGGCAGCTAAAATCAAGTTGTAAAATTCTAAATTGTCAAGTTCAGTTTTTACTTTTAAAATTCCTTTAATAGATTCATTTAAATTTGAGACTAAATGTGGTTTTCCCCAGCTTTATATCCATATGCAGAGAGGTTTTGAGAGACCATCCAAATTGGAGAGAGAGTTTGGTTGTGAAAATACCCCTTAGGAATTCTGAATTTTGCATTTCCTTAAAGTGACTTCTCTCATCAGGAAGCTGGCCAGCGCAACTAGAGAAAAAAAATGGGTAAGACCGCTTCATAGGAATTAATTTTGCTGTTTCACAGCAGTATTTCCTAACTCTCTGCTTTGACTTCTGCTTTTTACAAAATGTTGCTAAATCAATCTTTTACATTTCACCATGATATTGACAAAAATTGTAAACTGTAAGTATAATGCATTTGACATTCTTTTGATTTCTACTTCATATTATTCTAGTTCACATGGTTAAGATAAAACCTTAAACAATTTTAAAATAAATGTTAAAAATTTTTTCTTTAACGTCAATGTAAGAGCAGGTCACGCATGCAAAACATGAAATTGAAGCTCAAATTCATGTATTAAAATAATGAACTTGATCAAGCTCTCCCATCAGGGTTATTTCCTGAAGACCTGTAGATATGTTGGTGGAGGAACAAGTAATGAAACTTCAGTCATTTCAAATACTCTGTTTATTGCCTGTAGATTCAAAAAAGGAGTTATTGATAGAGCTTAATATAAAACAATTATAATTATTCCATAGATACAAGTGTGCAGTGCCGAATGCTTCAAGCAGAATTCAGCAATATCTGTCTGCATGGGATCATACTTCTTTGCTCAAGAACTGTTTATTTATTCTGATGCAACAGCAATTAGAAGTCACCCACATAGAAACTCGGAATGCCTTGACAACAATTAAACTTGCAGTAGCACTGATAACCAACAGTAACTGTGAATGTTTCCTTGATGAGATTCCTAAGCCCATTTTGCCTGGATGCACTGACCTCTGGAATTAAATTCTGAGAGTTCCCTGCTACTTCCAGTTTGTGGATTATCAGACTACCCACCTTGGGCTTAAACTGAGGCAGCAGCACTCTTATCTAGTCAATATAAGATCATAATTCTCAATTGTAGTCATGTACAAAGCACAGAATTAAAAAGAAGCCACTTAACCACCTCAGAAAATTTCACGATTCCAAGGAATGAGGAACAGGAAGGTATCAAAAATACAGCATTTAAACTGGTAAATTACTGCATTAGTTTGCAAGCACATAAGAATTAAAGACCTCCTCTCTGACATGTGCTGATGCTGGTTATATCCAGTGTCCTAGGTGGAGATAAGGGACCGGTTTTGCTTTGCTCATGAAGAAAGAGGAACAGCAGGGGCATTGTGCTGGCTTCTCAGGCAGCCATAGTCTGGGAACTGAGATACAACTGCTTGATTAGAAGTGAATAACTGAGAGATTGACATGACTTCACTCTATCTTGCACTGTGAGGTGTTATGGCATCTGACAAGACTGAAGGAAAAAATTCCATCGGGAAGACGCTGTTTTGTTTGCTGTGTATTTCAGTAGAAGAAAGTTGCCAATATCCTGCCATCCAAAATGGCCAAGACCAGAAATAGTCCAAAAGATGAGGTAATATAATACTTGATGGTGAGCAGAACTATTCATCACAAATTAGAGTTATGCTGTTCATTTATTACTGTATGCAGAGGGAGTGGGAATTTGTACAAAAGAGATATTGAGGGAGAATCAGGCCTTGAAGACTTAGGGATTTGTATTGTCAAAAACAGCTCTCTGGAAGTCCTTTAATTGTTTTTTTCTGTCCATTAAATGTGTACGCTTTTTCAAGAGGGTACCAGCATCCATGTGTCTACGACTTTTTTAGAAAAAATATGGATTATCATTACTGAAATTCTTAGTTTATCTTCAACAGTAAGCAAATATTCTGCTGTAATGTGAGAGAAACAGTTCAGTATTTTACCTCCTAAATCAGTAGGAGACTTAAAAATACATATTCAGTAGATCTCCAATGAATTTGTTAAACACTTTTGCCAGCTAAAACCTCAGCTAAGTGATGTTCTGACACTGATGTTCTTCATAAAATATCCCCTGAACCTTCAAAAGTTCTATGCATTGCACAGTGGCAGGACATGGTCCTAATAGATTAAATGGTTTGATTTAGACATTTATAACTGCTGTGTGGAGATATGGACTCCTGCCTCCAAGTAGTCATGATGCCAGCTTCTTTATTTCCTGCTGGTTATTTCTGCAAATGGGAATTTTCATGCCCTTCACCGTACTACTGCTCATGCTTCGGAAGACATCTGATTAACATCCACAAACGTATTTCACTAGCCTCCTTTTAACTCTCTTTTAACATCTTTTGCTATGATATTACAAAAATACATGACAATGGTGAGGTCATTGGGATTTTCATGCCAATTGTGCTAACCAGTGTGATTGCACACATGCACTTTTTGTCTTTTGTCCAGAAGATCACTGTTATGGGGAAGGATGGTCACAGTCTTGTCCAGGGCCAAAGGGTCTGACAGAGGGGATGATGGTGGGTGGAGCCCTACACAAAAAATCTTGTGTTTGCTGTGGGTGATTTATGTAACTCATCCTTTCCAAAGAGTGGATATACTTAGTGTTACATTTGAAAAGCTTGTTCTAGTCATTAATAAACTTTATCAGTGTGTGCGATGTTAAGATTTGTATATATTTTGGTGAAGGTCTAAAGATATTTGAGTGTTTTTTAACAGAAACGAATGCTTTAGATTTGCAGACAGACTGACATAACGTTATCTTTGAGAAAAAAATTTACAAGTCAAGCAGTGTGGTATGTCTTCTGTAATACTTGAGTGGGACCTTTTTTATCAATAATGTAGCTTTGCCAAACACAGAAGTATGCCGGAGACCGTGACCTTTGGAAAATAATGTTTAGTGACATTAATCTACATCTAATAGAGGGTTTTGTATCATCACTTTAGTTTATATCTGCATTATTGTAGCACATAGGCTGTCACCTGCATTTATATAACATGAGACTGATTATTCCTTATCATGCACAAAATGCAGACCTCAGGGAAGAGTTCATTTTGGACCATTTCCAGGGGTATGTGTAACATGTTATGAGCAGAGTACTGCTTTTAAGGCTATCGAGTGCAATTTGCACTCTTTTTCTCTTCAGTATGTCTTATGCTTGACAAGATAATTGCCCCCCATAATACACACACATCCTAGAACACATTCATTACGAAGCCATTGCATTGACATATAGATACAGATATCAGTGAAGGAATGTAGTTCATATTCTTTATACAGTATGATATATGTGGAATATATCTTCATAAGTAAAATAGAAGTTAGCGATTGCAATAAACTGAAGATGAAGAAACAGAATTGAGAACCTTGCATGTGTAAGTGTTCCACTTGTCAGAGAAAACAGAATGCTCTATTTCACGTAAATAACTTTAAAGAGATGGTGGTGATCAGAGTTTATTTTTTATTGTGAAGTTTCTTAGAAGTTTGTGAGTATTATAGATTTCAGACTATTCTGTACCTATATTACCTATGCATATATACATACATATACGTGCTTTGAGCGTGTAACTTTCTGGAACATAATATATACATACTGGAATATCTTATCTGAATAGTTTATTGTTTATTATTATTACCATTCTATAAATTAGATATATAGATGATTTACAACAAAATATAAAAAGTAATTTGAATATTTGCAAGTTACAAAAGATATCTCAGCCTCATTACGGAGCCTGAATTCAACACACTTTAGAAAATATGCAAAATTTAATTTCAAATTAATTTTTTTAATTTGTTTCACATAAATTGGTAAGGAGACAAAGTTTGCACTAGGATTATGGTGTTATAAGATATTATTTTTTTATATTTACTCTTTTGCTTTTACAGTTACTTGATTACTTTTTTTCTTTCTTTTTTTTGACAGAGGTTATAGTCCATATCTTTATGACTCACTAGCAAAAGAATGGGCTAGATGTTTCATATTGGACTTTTCTGTCCTTTATGCTGAAAATTCTACACAGGTCTTCATTTTCAAAGCACCTCACAGCGGTTGCTGGTCATTCAATATGGTTGTACATAACTTAAACATTGTTAAAATGTAATAGAAGATCGGCTGTGTTGTGTTGTACTTCCTGTCTATTTCTTGAGCTATAGTTTTTATTGAGTGATATAGTCAAAGAAGATCCTATTATAGCAGCATCTAGGTCTTGCATTCCAGTTTGGTGAGAGCAGTATATATGAGAAATAACAGGGCAAAGCTGGTCATGCAGAAAGCAATCATTCCCTTTAACCTCTGTGATGAATCGTGTTAAGTAAGCTGTGACCTGCTGCTGTTCCTTTGGAAAGCAGTTTGCTTGTATCCATTCATGGCAGTAACAGTATATCCTTTGGGAAACATTCTTTTACATTATTTCCACAAAAGTAAGTTCAAGTAATGTGAAATAAACATATATAAAACAGAATACTACATAGTATTGTTCTACTGAAACTATTGTGCAATTCTGAATGTGGATGGAAAGAAACTTTTCTTCAAAAAGGGCTATATTTGCCTGTGAGATGCACAGTATTCCTCTGTTTGGCAGTTATAGGAATTATACCTTTGCTTGGCGGCCTTGATTTGTAGCTGCGGCTAAAAGCAGCCCTGTTCAGTGAAGGTCATTTTTGTTCTCTGCTAAACCTAATACAACATGTATGAAATCAGTGACCTAACATCCTTAACAAAATTTGTTTTATAGTAAGGAGTTCCCAGCCAAGCAACTTTTATTCAGGCCTTGCATTTGCAACACCAGCTGTAACAACAATGAGCAAGTGTGTTCAGACACCACTCTGCTTGCTTAGTGCTACTGAGTGACACGACTGTGGTGAACGATAGAGGGTTTCAAGGTTGCATTACATCAGTCCGTCCAAAAAAGTCTGGCTAAGCACAACGTGAAAGTGAAAGATTGACTTTCTGGTGCAGTGACTCAGTGCTCTGTTCTGTTCATTTAAGTCCATATATAAAAAACAGAGAAATGGAAACTTGTGGGGGAAAGAATATGTTTCTTACACTAATGATGAAGTCCATGTTTAAAGTGACAGATTTACAAAGACAAAGAATATTTAAACATTTTTGTTTTCAACACTGGCATCTTTAAATAGCTGTTTCCTTTTACTGATACCCTAAAACTAGACCCTTTTTCTGACTGTTTATGTTGCTGAAGTTACTGCTCTACTTCCTACATATGCAGTCAGAGGAATTTCCCAACGCACCCTCTTTGTGCTGGGCCTTCAGTTGATTTTCAGAGAGGCTGTGTTTTTTCTTCAAATTTGAAATTTACTCATTCTAGCCATAAGCACTTTTCAGTCTATCACTAATGTTTCTTTCCTATTCAGGAAAGCAATTTTTGATGCATTAACATGTGATTTAAGATTATATTATTTACAGAAATTTGAATTTATGATAAATCCAGTGAAGTCGGGTTTGCATGAAAATAACTGAGAGTTCACACACACAAATAGGTGTCGTGGAGTTTTACATTCACAGACTATTAATGTGCATTAACTGTCTGCTTGTGTGAGCTTAAATTGTTAAATCCAAGTTAGCTTAGCCTGGAAACAATAAAGTCCCAGAGCCCTTTCTTAGTGAAATTTGGGTCATGTGAGGAACATTGACTAGGTTTTTATTTTGCTAGCTAAAGTATTTCTCAGTTATAATACAAAATACATTGTAGACCTATCCTGACAACAAAGATCTGGGAGTATGCAAATAGTTCAGTACTATGCATTTAATTTGCCTGTTCAGTAGTTTTTCATGAGACCAGTTAGATGTAAAACTGGACAGTAACATTGCAAAAGTAGCTGAATTGCATGTGCAAATTACAGTAATTATACATGAAAATTAAGACTATGCTACAAATTTCTTTTTGTACATGTAGATGCATGCATGAAGTTTAGAAAATCTGTCCAGAAAACTTAAAGCACAAGTGAGCCACATGGATCAGTAAGCAAACAGCCCGAAAATTCTGCTGTATATGATGTCATCCCTTTGCTGTAGGTCAGAAATAGCTTCATGCTGTTAATTATAGGTATTTATCATAGTTCATATGATTTTGTGGGGCCTTGTCAGTGATCAAAGGTGGTTCTTTGGACGCCTGTCATCAAGTGAGTTAGTAATTGTAGAATAGCTTATTTACTGAATCTAATACACCATTAAATAGACTTATTTTCCCCTTTTCAACAGTTAATGTTGTTGATAAAAGGACAGTTCTGTTTTAGTAAAGTTGATTTGTTTCAGTCAGGTATAATAATTATATGCTCTTATGTACACTGTATAACACAAAAGTTATATTACACCAACTTTAAAAGTCTGTCTTACACTGGTAATAGGCAGGGAGATATCAATTAAGGTGAAATGTACTGTGGAAACTTAATTTTAAAATGAATAACAAATATAACAAAAAAATAACAGTGAAATCACTATCATACATGTTTACAGTGTGCCCAGACTGATTCTTGAAATTATTGTAAAAACATTAGCTGGAAATGTAGACCTCAGACAAAAATGCTGTATTTGAAGATGAGGACTGCTTTTACAAATCATAATGAACATGTGGAATACAAAAACAGAGAAGGATTTGAACTGGGAGTGAAGTAGATAGTGCTACTATTAGATTGTATTACAGGTGGGAACTTTTTCCCCCTGCCTCTTTGAGCCTGAAAGTACTTTTGTTCTAACCTTGCACCTGGATTCAACCTACTTTCTTTGAATCCACTTGCATTCTGCCTGGGAAAACCATTCATGTAAAGAATGACCTCTCTCCGGGTTTTGCAGCTTGTTTGTGGTGCAGATGAGTGTGCCAGTTCAGAGCCCTCTGTTCAGTGTTGACTAAGACCTTGAAGAGTTCTTCAGCCCCACTAGGCCACAGAAGAGCCTATTGAGACTGTCAGCCTTTTTTCCTGCCAGCTACTTTTTTTATTAGGCTGATAAACTCCTGAATTGTTGAAAAGCAGCTGCTCTGAGGAGGATTTAGCTAATTCTCAGAGCGCTTCTGGGTGTATGGGAGATATATTTACGTCTGGACTATGAAGGTCCCTTGCATTGTTAGACCTAGGTGACCTCTTTCTAGATCAAAAAGAGGTTGCTGGAATGCAATTAAAATGCAGTGTTACTTTCTTGTAAAGCCCCTGTAACCCAATCAACTGTTCTCTTTCCCCATCTTTTTGTCAGTTTCTCTGCATTTTCAGTTTTTATTCCTTTTTCAAGTTTTGTCTGTGCCATAATTTAGTTTTACCTTATCGGAAAATGCGTCAGATAGTAGTATTAAAACTTTCCTTAAAAAAAAGAAAGAAAGAAAGAAAAAAGTGTCCTGTCTTTTAACAACCAGTTGTGCAGTAGTTCAAGCTATTAATTTTCACATATTGCTCAAGTAAGCAGAACTATACATTTGATTTTTTCCCTAATAATCTCAGATGTAGTTTTATTGTAATGTAGTCCACAATTCATATTGATTAACACGTCTGTGAGATATGCATTTTATAGACACATTCCAAAGTGAAGCATGACATCGAAATGTAAATAACTACATTTTTTTAGAGGGTGGATTTTTTCAGTTCTACGGCAAAATTTGTACTTACTGAAACAAAGATTTGATTAAAACTGAGAACAAATTTACATTTGTAGGAGTTTCAGCACTGTTGTTTGCAATTTGTTATACGCCTTTACCTGGCATGCTATTTCACCCTTCATGACACACATCAATACCTTCTTTATGTCTGGCTATTACCACTCATTTAAAAATCTATTTTACATGATTCTTTCAGCCAAAAATGGACCATAATGACATAGAATAGAGCTTGTGCTTCATAAATTCTCCAGGAATCAATACTTTGGCTGGGAATTTGTCAGTCTCTCAAAGCTATGCATCATTAAACTTTACTATTATTACAGTGGACTCTGCTTCAAAGTTCACTACCTAGCTGATATTGGATGAACCCATTTAAACCAAGGAAAAGATATGAGACACAAATGCTTCTGTACTGACATGTATTTATCCAGATAATGTTTAATTTATGAAACATAAGTAGCTCTTCAACTGCTTATTGGTTTATGGGCAAAGTTCAGCAATATCATCGTTACAGATTATATGCTGATTACAAGTTATTGGCAAATGACTTTAAACTGAATCCATTCAGATTATTTCAAATATGACTTATTCTGCCCGTAGGATCTTATACATTAATCACTCAACAATGAATTTGTGAGCACAAACACTCATTTGAATTCAGAACCCGTACCCAGCCAAACAACATTAGCAGGAGTTTTTATTGCTATTAGACATAAAGAGGTTTTTGACACTGCATCTATTTGTAATATGGGTTTTCTTAGTAAAAATATAGGTATTTGTGCAAACAAAATTATTTGTTACACACTATTGATCATGTGGTATATATAAGTATTTTGTGTGAAATATTTTAGCTCCCTTAAAGAAGAGAGAGGATTTTTTACATGGCTTCCAGACAGAATAATGAATAAACAGTGAAATTCAGGAATTTATGGATGACACACAGGAAAAGAACTATTTATTTCTACTACTCAAGATTAGTCTTGAATACTGAAAACATACCCACAAATCAGGTTTAGCTTATAGAAGGGTTATAAGTAGAATAAAAGCTAAATTCAAAAGAAGATTATTTGTATGCAATAAATGAAACAGGCTGTATATATTGTCTGTCTCACGTGCTTGCTTGATTGACCAGTTCCTGGATTTGAGAGCTATCAGACCCCTTTAGGTAGCCTTCCTCTGCTCTTCCACAGTGCTCCTGACCATGGGCCAAATAACAATCTGCTCAGCTGAGAGTACTCGTGCTGACACCCGTGGACATCACACTGTACCTGTCGTGTGCAAGTACTTGAGAAAATACTTAGAATCAAGATTAACTAAGTATTTTCTCAAGTGCAAGGATCAGGATTAACTGAATTGGTTCAAGGGGCTCTTGGTTCTTCCTGCCTCAGACACAGACACATGCAAGGCTCCAGTGAAATCACAAGCTTCTAAAAATGCAAGTATTTTTCTTAGTCCCATGAGAAGTCACCTGCAAAAAGATAAAGGACAAAATCAATGATTTCTTGGCAGGCACACACACAGGCACATGCCCTCTCTATCCTCTCCTTGGGATTGCCACACCTGCCTGTCTGCTGTCTCAGCATCCTCTCTCACACTCAGGAGATCAAAAAAGGAGAAAACAAAAAGGATCATTAGCTAAGAGGCGCAGGTGTGAAGAGACTTTCTAAACCATAGACTTTGTGCACCTGCTCTGGGGAGCATTGTTGGGAATTGGGACAGGTGTACTAATCTCCAAGCCTTGCCAGGCTTGTGGGGATTGACGGCTATGGACGCTGAATATGTGTGTATGCAGAAGAAAATAGGTAATTGTTGGTCTCACTGCATTTTTGTGTTGTGATCCAGTGCATTCATGATCCAGGGCAAATAATGTTACTGTGATCTCTTGCACAGCTGTAAATGAGCTGCAAAATGAGCTCTCCTTTAAAGCTAGAACAAATTCTGCATGTCTCAGATCAGCTATAAAGCTTGCATGTAAAAAAATGCACTCCTGCTTTGATTACCTTGTCCATTTCTCTTCTTCTAAGTCTTAAATACTGAAAAGCACAACAATACACATAAGTAGGCTGGAATATCGTGCTTAAGTTTAACAGGCTTCCCTTAAACATGTTCGTTTGAGTTGGTTTTTTAACAGGTATGAGGTTCCTTTTACATACTTTTTCCAGAGTAGATTGGGTTACTGGATTTTTTGCTCGTGTTTTGATAGTATCTTAAAGGTATCCACAAGGTCAGGTTTATCATTCTAGGCCCAAGTTTATATCAGGATATAGTTAGGTGCCAAAGTAACTGTGCTGGAATCAATGTTCCAATAGCAAAGTGCTAAAGATGCTGCTTCCAAATCATTAATGGCCCCCCAAAACCTACAGTGTTTACACTTCATTTGAAGTGTTCTTACAGCTGAAAACCAGACATATCTCTGATCTCTCATGCATGCACTCTCTTTATACATATCTATATACACAAAATATCTTTTATGTAAGTTTCTCATCACAGAGGAGCATATTTGAACTAACTGTAATTAATACAGTGGAAGTTGAAAGCAAAAACTGTAGAGAATGATATAAAAAGAGGATGACTTACAAAACAGGGGTGCACATGGCATGGCTGATAGAAGATCCCTGCGGTTTTAGAGAAACTGTTCAGCTTTCCATTAGTATCGAGCACTTCCTCAGGGACAACAGCTACACGGAATTGGAAAGATAAACTTACCCTTTCACACACAATCCCATTCAAAACCTTTCACAGCATTTCCAAGTCAGAGGATATGACAGAGATACAACTGCTGTCTTCATTATTGTCTTAGTATTATTTCATTTATAACACATACTTACATCCCTGGCATTTCACAGGTAAAAGGCAATCCAAGGCCTCTATGCTTGGCATCTTACAATCCAATCTAATCAGCACAAATCACATCTGAAACAAAGCCACTATAAACATATGTATAACTCTGTGGAAAAAAAAAAAGTGTGAAAACAAAAGAGAGGTTCTCTAGGAAATGTTGTTTGTTTGATTTTTGTTAGCCTAATTTCTTTAGTAATACTGGCCTGTTAAGGAGAAAAGAGTGGCAGTGGGCTGTTCTTAAGCAATGATAAGAGGTGGAAAGGGAGGATAAAGAATACTGAAGGAAGAAAATGAGGAGTTGAAGGAGGGGGGAATGAGGTCACTGGATGCACGAGGGAAATGGAGAAAGGGGTTGACTGCTTGAGGCAGAGGCAGCAGCCTGGAAGAGAGTATGAAGTCACAAAGAGACAAAAGGAGCACAGCACAGGACAGAGTCTGCAGAGTGAACGTGGAGTGTCTGGGGGAGCAATAGGAAGCCAGAAAGGAGATGTACATGGATTAGAGTCATTACAGGGATCCCTGAATGTGAAGAGCAAAAATCACTGGTTGTTTTAAAGAATTAGAAAGGTGTTTTGTAAGGTCAGTGCTGATGTTTTGAGCTGAGAGTGCAAGAAAAGGCTTGCACTCAACCAACCAACAGCAAGAGGTCCCCCAAAGCTATACCACCATAGTGGCAATACTTCTCTTACCAACTTACATTTCCCCAAAGTTATTGAAGAAATTCAGCAAACCGTCAAGGAAGAAGACACCACCTATTACAGGCTCTCAAAAACATTCCTTGAAGAGAGTGAACTTTATCCTGAGATATGTGGAAGTTTGTGGGACAGATCCTTCCTTCAAAGCATCTGTATAAATGGTGCACAACTATTGCTACAGGCTTTAGGTTGAAACAACAGACATGTCTTTGCATCAGCCTTTTGAGTCTAAGACGCCTTGTGACACATGATGAATCTACATTGGGCCAAGCCAAAAGAAACATCCCTGCTGTCCCTCCCATAGCCTACTCGCCCATTTGGTCCCTAGCTGCCTAAAAGATGCAACCTTTCAAACCAACTGTGAAGGTCATCTTTTTATGCATGAAGTACAATCCTGACCCATTTGAACACTAATAGTAAGGTTCCCATAGATGTGGTGAAACTAGAGTTTCATCTAGGCTGTCAGTGGCTACCAGCAATCCCAGTGTTTTAAAGTGCTTTTTCTTTAATGTTACCACATAAGGGATGCTGATATACCTCATTGACTCCACCATGTCTAGTTTTAGCTTTCTGCATCTATTGAAGTAGGTAGTCCTACCAATGTTGCTTTTGTCTTTCAAAGTTCAGCATTAGGAGTGATTTTTTTTTAACTGTCTGCCTAACAATCTGTTGTGTTGACATTTGAGGAACATCTAGCATATTTTGAGCAAGTATATTCTTATGGGAAATTGCTGTTGGACTGCATGAAGAATAATTTTTGTACAGAATTTTCTCTATTAGATCCTCTATTATGTTTTTTAAATTCCATATATTTGATATAAATTTATATTTTATTTTATTTTATAGGGTTTTGGAATAATTTCTTCTCAATTATATTTCTGTCCCTCCCGCCTTGTTCTCTTCTGCAAGATACTTGTCTTTTAGGATTTAAGCACCTGTTTTTATGATAAACCAAATTCTCTTTGCTTTTTATTCTGTGTTCAATCCACTGGCAAAACTTTTAGAGGGAGTTATAGATGCTGCATTCTTTATGCAAACAGCCAGCATTTATAAATACTTTTTGAAGTGTAATTTGGTAAATAAGTAAATTTTTTTTCTAAAATTCATTAAGAGTAAATGGTTAGTGGAAACAGTTCCTTCTCTAAATCCATAGTGCTTGAAGTCTTTTCTATGCTGTCTTTATCATCCTTGCAGAGTTCAACGATTACATATTTGACTTCAATTTACAAAAGCTTACCACTGGGGTAAAGGTAATATATTTGGTGTTTTGATATAATCTATTTCATGAGCACTACTGTCAATATCTATAAACTTCTCTCAATACACCACACGAATGTTAACATTTTCCTTTTGACTATTATTACCTCTAAAGCAGCAAGGATGTTCAGGAGGGAAGAGGGAGAGAGATGCTTTGGATGATTTGGCAGTTACAACCCAGGGGACTACAGATGTGACTAGTCTTATTTTTATATTTATTGTAAAATGAAATGTTGACATAAGGTCTGAGGGATTTGCATGAATACAACAACGTCATTATTAAACAGCTGGGATCCTTGAATTTTTCAAAACTAATTCCAGGGGAAAAAAAATGAAAGCAGAGCTCATGTGATACAGTGTAATGAATAGTGCCTCTTGTTTTCTCGAGAAATTATTCTGCACTCTTCAAAAATTATCACCAGTGGTAATTTCAGTGCTTCTTTCATTTAATACTTTTTGCATTATTCACATGAAGTCTGTAAAGCCATGTAACGTGTACATTGATATCCTTTTTGCTATACCAGGTGCCAATTTTATTGCAGAATATGAATGTGTGCTATGCAGAGGCCCATTTTTCTCCTTAGACAATAATGAGATATGTTTGTGTTGTTTCAAATAGCGTTGGCTGTATTAAAACATCTGGTTACAGAGAAGGGTTGTATTAAGCAAAGGGTTATGCCCGTCTCTCCTGGCATATTCAGGACACAAGGTCAAATTTTGCATTAAATGGGTGAATGAAGGGTGAGACACCAAAGACAGGTGTCCCTGGCTGTGCTGTCAAGTATTTAAAACCTAACATCTGCTGGCAAACTCCAGCCAAACTCAGTAATGGACCAGAGCTGTGTAGTTAGTGTATGTGCTAATTCCTTCCCCACATTGCTGGTGTGTCTTTATACATCAATCCACAACCTTAACTGCCCTCCTCTGCGGGAACCGCTGGGCCTTGGAGATCTGCAACGCAAAGAGCTTTTGCTCTCCATAAAAGTGGAGTTTCTCCCCAAAGGCCCAGCACTCTCACTGGTTTAAGTAGAGCTGCATCAGCCAGCAGCTTTGTGGTCCACCACAATAAGCAACTGTGCATGAGCAAGCGCGTATATGTTAAAAGTATGTACACTCATTGACTGAAATTCAGAAAGTCTATTAAACATCCTGTCATCCAGATTGAAGATAATATATAATTATCCTTTTTATACTACTGCATGCCACTCAAATTGTGGTTGCATCAGTGTAGGTAGTTTCATTAACTCCTGAAAGAGTCCTGTTGAATCCCTTCCCTTTTCATTAAGTGGGCCACTGAAGGGTCAGTATAAGTGAGAAGCCCAAGACAGGTGCTACTAATTGTGGAGTCAACTATTAGAAATAGAAACTCCTCTGTCCTTCCTGGAGCAGCGAGGCAGATTGATGTTCACAGCTGTTCCTAATGCTATCAAATGCTCTTACCACTAGCACACACCTTATTCAGTAAATGCTGCATACAGAATATGGATAATAAATGGTTCTACTTGTCAGTAAGACATCTTCAGCTAACATTAGCAGCCACGTTTCCAAATTTCTATAACGAAAGAAATCTTTGTCAAAGATTTGCAGACAAGTTTGCTTCAAGCCCTTTCTCAATTTTCACACATACGTTTCTTCTCAGTTTACTAAAACGGCAAAGGTTGCCGAATTACTATTTAAAAATCCTGAAGGACTGGCAAGAAGTAGTCTATTTCTTTTTTTTCTGTCTGTCTGTTGTCAGTCTTTCTTTCAAGCATGGAGTTTCAGTGTTAACATTTGGAAATCAAGGTCTCCTCATCACAGCTTGCTGGATTCCGGTGAAGACTTTGCAACGTGTCAGTAAAGCTTCCAAGGTGTTGGAGGCAAGAGAGCACAATGCATCAACATCTTTCCAAATTTCATTCACTCCCATCTTTGCAGTTCTTAGGAAAATGGAAATTATGTCCAAATTCTTGTCATATCCCTTTACATCTATCCTGTATGTCTTTTACCTCTGCTTATTTAGCCAAGTAAGGGAACAAAAACTAATGCCGCTCACTCACCTCCTTTTTCCAGCTGTCCGAACTAAAGGCTGTACTCCGAGTCAGGCTATTTCCTCACATCCATTTCTTCTTTATGTGTAGATGGGTAGAAAGAAGGAAGAACGACCCAGGCCTTTGTACCAGCACTCTTCTCCCTTCCCCAGATAGGCCCGGTTCTTCTATAGCTGATTAGGACAGCTAGTAAGACAGATGAGGGGAAAAAACTTACTTTCACAACTTCAAGAATGTAGCTTTTGTGGAGCAAAGGGAGGGAAAGTGAAGAATGATTTATTTCTTAGCAATGCAAAAGTTTCATTGCTATGTCAATTATAGAACTAGAAGTGACCACTGTAATATCCTATGTAACACAGACTATGGACTGTCCCTGAACTGATCCCTCCTTAACTGCAACAAATCTTTCAGAAACCTGTGATCTTTTATTTTTAAAATTCCAGTCTTGGAAAATACACTGCTCTTACATGTTATGCCTTATTCATGACTACACTGAAAAGTTCAATCTTGCTTTTAGGGTCTAGGAGACACATTTATCCCCCTTAGTGGTACAGAGAGCCTTTAATAAAGCAAATGCTTTTCCTCCATGGAGCAGAAGGAAAACAGGAACGACTGGAAAAGGCCTTAGTGAATTGGGGCACAGTTCTAGGGAGGTCTCCAAGCTTCAGTAAGCAGAGCTAAGGAAAGCTGGAATGAGGTTGATCTAATGAGTGCATCATGACCCAATGAATCAATTGGTCGTTCCAGCTATGCTTTGCCTCTGCAGCTTATTTGAACTGATTTGTTCTGCCAGTTTATTGGTACAACTGAGCCATTTTCAGAACTCATCCTTGTTTAGACTCTCCACAATTTCTCCCTAATTATGTCATCTCTACAACCATCTTTATGGTTTTAGCCCCAGCCCAACTGTGTTTATCCCCTTTCCTATTGTGCAACATGGTTACACCCCTATTCATAGCAATTTGCATCACTAATTGTAAAACTGGATGGTCTAAGTTAGAGACCAAGATGTATTTTACTGAGGATGGTACTTAACAAGTCACAATCTTCTGAGTGCCGATAGTCTGCTTCTGTTCAGCAAATCTTCTGGACAAGACACTTACAGTAGAAATGAACTTTCTTAACGTGAAAGAATTTTAGAACATTCCATCATAAACAACAGTTTGGTATGCCCTTGAGATATGCGGAAATAGCAAGGATGTATAACACAGAAAGACTTTGCTGTGGGAATCCTTAAACTTAGGCTGAGCTAACCTGTGAGTTCAGATGTAGGCGCCAATCATTTGAGCTAGCTGTGCAGTATAAACATCCTGGGAATTAAAGTACAAGTGCTAAGGCACATCCCAGTCTTTTTCTGCAGGCTTCAATTTCCACTGACTTGCAGTAAAACTGTAAGATTTTGTTACGTCCACATGCTTATTGAAAGCTAAACAAACTAATCTATCCTATTAAAAAAAAAAAGGTCAGACTGATAGTAATATGTCATAAAAGACATAAAACTAAACTCTAAACTCAAGATGAAAATTAATATCATCGTCAGCTCTTTGAACATCCTTGCTGGAAGACTAAAGCAAAGAGATTTTTGAAGTTTGAGGGTCCAATCTTGCATTCTTCAGGAAGGAGAATATTTTGTACTCAGGCATCTTCTGGAAATTCACTGTGAGTCTTCTTACATAATTTTGCAGGATTTTATACCTCAGAACTAAATCACCACATCAGACAATTCAGGATTGTTTTAAAACCTTGTAAAGGGTTTCTGCACCTTTTTAAGGGCCACTTACACCATTTCTTACATGTGCATTAATGTGAACTGTGACTCTCCCCATGAAATTAATTTTACTTAGTGTATAAGAAGAAGAGAATATTGAAGCAGAAATAGTTTTTTGATTCTTAATAAGTACCAATACAGTTCTAAAGATACTCGGATTATTCAAAATGTTAATTACTCTAATTTGCTCCAGTCTGATAAGAACTAAAGTCAGGTACTGTTTCTCTCTCTTTCTCAGAACCATAAAAAGTAGTCTGGTTTTGTTTCAGTGCTAGGATGTGGACTATATTTAAATTTGGTCCTTGACTTTGGACTTGGCTCCTACAGCATACTCTTCTTTTATTGTCTGGGCTTCTTGCAGCTTCATAATATTAAAATATAAGGAGTAGATGAGATAATAAAAATTCCAGTTAGGCAAAATTTTTAATTTATCAGTTTTATTTGGTTTGATATGCAGTTCTGTCTTTTGATTGTAGGAGGAATTGGAGATCCTTATCTATCACTCACTAAAAACATTTTTGTTCAAGCATGATCAGTTGTTCCTGGAAGTGAGGAATTGTTTACATGCAAAAAAGACTACCATATGAATTGTAGGAGGATGTTGCAGGTAACTGACATTCCTTCAAAACTTTCAAAAGCTTTATTTTTTTAAGAGCTGATTAATATAGAAATTAAAATATTTTCTGTCTTCATGTGGCAGATAGACAACTTTTTTCTCTCTCCCCTCCCCCCATATGACTGAGGTGGTTGTACCTTCATATCTGTGTCAATTACTGTAGGAGCACATGCTACACCAGCTGATGCTAATGAGAGAGGCAGGAGGTTTAGGGAAGGAAAGTCGTTTAAGCCTCTTTTACCTATGAAAACTATGTTCACAAATGTATCAGCACTGTAAATTTCTCCATATTTCACTCTTTAAATACTTCAACATCAGTCATTTCATCTAAAAAAATCACTGTTAAAGGTGCAGAGTAATTAATTTTTGACCTTTCAGAAGACTGCAAATAATTCTAATTGTGTGATGGTTGTTTTTATGGTGGGAACACTTATTTCCTGAAGTTGGATTTTGATTGACAAACTCATTTTATGTTAAAATATCACATAGCCATCAGGTGGTTAAAAGCTTTCAGCTGTTCCTAGCCTTGCCTGGATTTGAACCAGTGACCTAAAGGCAAAAAGCTTTGTATCTCATTAGCGAAACCCTCAGCTATGCTGTGCACCCATTCAATTCAATTCAACTCAATTTAAATGAAAAAATTTAGCTGTGATATGAAACATAAGAGAAGCATTTTACATTTAATTTTCTGTGTGTGTGTGTGTTTTTAAACATTGGTAGATGAAGAGAGTTTCAAAAGGGAGATGATTTAAAAAAAATTAACGTGTAGCCACTGCCATGGCTGTTTAAACGTCAGAAAACTCTAATCTAAGCAGTGTTATTTCCTGCTGTGACTAAAGAAAAAGCAGAAAAAAGCAGCTTTGCTTCTTTGCTGTTCTAACATATTTCTAGTAATAAAGATCATTGGCTTTGAACTCTCCCAACCTCACTTTGCTCTCCTTTGCTAAAGCCATTAAAATGATTAGAACTTCAAGCGGGGTTACAGTGTTAAAATGCCTGACTTTTCCCTTTCTCCAAACAGAACAGGCTGGTTTTAAACATGGCCCACATCACAGTAATCCAGTCTAACTCTTCTATCAGTCTGGCTAAATTTCTTCAACAGATTTGCCCAAAACTGTGTTAAAAAACATAAATCACTGGATTAAACTTGTAGAGAATGATGAAAGCTGAATTCATGTATATACATGGGGTGGTACAAATGGACTCTTTTATTATTTAACCTGAATGAAAGCAATAAATTTGAAACAGGTTTAACTGATGATATTGGTAATCCACAACAGATTTCATGAATGTTGTTGAATGAGCATTGGTTTTGTTGAGTAATCTCTCAGATTAAAGAAGGGACAGATAACTCAAACAGTCTGTTGAGATTCATATTGTTTTCCTGTTTAAGTTTTGCTCTGAATGAAAACCATAGTGGTCATTGCATTTTTTAGTTATCAATAAACAGAATACTTGCTTTAAATACCTATTAGAAGTCTAGAAAGCCCATATTAAACCTCTCCAGAACAGACATTCTCAAGAGTAGAGAAGCTTTTCATTGAAGTTAGCTTACCTTCATTTAAATGCAGAATTGAAATTCAGATTGATAATTTTTGGGAGTCTTTACAGACTGTGTTAATTCCCCCCTTGGACTGTAGGGAACACGATTCTCCTATAATTTTTTCTGTCCTATAATTTAGGAAGCCCTTTCCTGGAAATTATGTGAAGGCAATATTTAGCTGCAGGGAAGCTTTATGGTGATTTGAATTTTCTAGATAAGGATTTCAGCATAAGCAATTGTGGGTGCATGCTGACACAGGAATCGTTACTACTTTTGTCTCCATTTGATAATGATGGAACATGTAATACAAATATGTGGCAACAATACACTAATCAGGAATATTTCACCAATGGGAAAAAATTATACTGAAGAATGAATGATTGTATCAACAGATTACTGAGATAACCAAGCTGAACTGAAACACTCAAACTCAAAACTTTGAAAAATAATGGTTAAGACTTGCCCCTGCTGAAACTGGTGAAAGAGAAAGTCAGAAGCAACTTTTGTAATGACTGCAGTAGAGCTAGGAGTCTTCTGAGTCTTCTACATGGGTGTAATTTGAATGGGAGGAGAAGAGATTTAAAATCAGCCCTATGGAAGTTGATTTTGTTAAGGAGCTGTTTTGACATTCTTATCTTTCTTTGTCATGTTTGGGTTTTTTAATGAGATAAACAATACCATGCTTCTGTTTTTATATTTTAAACAACCCACTTGGCTCTCGCATCTGAAAGGATAGGTTGGTATGTAATCTGTGAAAAGAGCAAGGCAGATTGATTGCTAGTAAAGTGCACATGGATATGTACACATATTTATGCACACTGCAGGGAAATCAGGAAAAGGAACTGCAAACATAGTTGACGCATTGAGCTTTTAATAAGTATTGCATCACATATTTTATGTATTACCTTAGAATAATGTTCTACACATAGTCATTCCTGTGCTTCTCGTCAAATGTCATTGATACATATATTTAACATGTTTGGTTATTTAGATGTATGCTTATTTTACAG
Source organism: Gavia stellata (assembly GCF_030936135.1). NCBI lineage: Eukaryota > Metazoa > Chordata > Aves > Gaviiformes > Gaviidae > Gavia > Gavia stellata. The sequence goes on along the minus strand of NC_082603.1, from coordinate 21,559,825 downwards.
CAGAAAAAAATCACTCAACTACATTTTTCTCTAATACCAATTCAGCAAGATATTTAATTGTCTGCTTAATTTAAAATATCCATGTTGTCTCATCTAGAACAATGAGAATCCTCACATGGTTTAAGTTAGGCAGGTGCTCAAATATCTTCATGAGCTCAGTGATAACTATGTAACTATGGCACAATATTTCCAATGTCATAGATGTCCTTTATATTTTACTTGCCTGTCACTAGGAGTAAAATTTACCCCATGCTGCTTTTTCTCCTGCTGTGTATGTTTTAATTCCTGAACCACACTCTCCACATTAAATATTTCTCTATGACAATTCCAGTAACGTTTTCTAATCACAAAATAATATTTACCATCTTCCCCCATGCAGTTTTCAGAACAGAGGGAGTTGCTGCAGTTCTGTAGAGGTCGTGAACCTGCTTGATGAAGCACAGATGAATATAAAGTATTCTACTGAGCTTAACAGACTTTATTAATGTGCAGATCCAATACACATTTTTATTTAAATTCATCTAAAGGCTAAAGGACACATTTTTCAATTGTTATTTTGCATTTAGTTTTGTGAGATTAGTTTTGCATGTTTAAAAAAGAAGTGCGATTAGATATCTACAAATTACTTTCCATTAATTACAGTCACTGCACCTCATAGTGCTTTTGGACTTTTAAGGGAAGAATCAACTAGCAATTTAATTTGAAATAGATTTGCACAAAATTCTCTGCTTCTTGCCCCTAATCCATACATTCAATCTCAGTTGTGACTAAGACCCAAACTTTACACTTCTTTTTCTTTGAAAGGTAAAAATAATTATTTTAATATATTTTTTTCCCTTATTTTCTACTTCTTATCCTCTACCAGCATTCCATCCATAAACAGGAATATTTTACCCCATTGCTATTGGGGAAAACATTTTCAAAGGGTCTAAGTCAGTTCGTCTGAGCCTTAGTCATTTTCATACTTGATGTGTGACTAGTTTTTTAAAAGTACTTAAGTAACTAAAGACACAGAGAAGTGATTGTTGAGATTTTTCATAAATATATGTCTATTTCAGTAAAAGGCAAATGCCTTAATTCAAGTGGATAGTCTTGTAAATTCTCATATTATGTGTATCTTTAAGCACCTAAGCCTTTGGCACTGAAGTCTTTGGCACACATTTCCTTTGCAGTACAACTGCTGTGTGAGATGGTATCATCTTCCACTGTTTCCCCCCTGCTGGAGATTGCTGCTCCCACTGGAGAGCAGGCAGGTTGGGACACACACCCACATCTCAGTCATGTCAGTAAGGAGTCTGAGGGCTTTAGTTTAAGCTGCTGAGCAAAGCAACTTTAATCTAAGCTCTGAGACTTTGCATTTAAGCAGCTGAGAAGCACATATGCATTCCATTCCCTGTACTCAGCAGAGGGGCAAAGCAGATAGTAGGAGAAGGTATCTGGCAATTTTCTCCAATTACATTTGCTGTAGCCTATTGGTAAATGCCCTTAGTCATCTGAATTCCCATTTTCAAAAATATCCTAGGCATTCCTAAGGGACTGGATCTTCTTAATATATTTAGGTGCTGAAATTATAGCAGATCATTGCCAAGGAGTGACATGTTACAGATCGTACTGGTAAAAACACAGCTGAATAGGCTTTAGCTGCTATTTCTCTCCTGGTGTTCAATCTTAGAACAAAATGGAGCATTGCTTCCTGAAAAGTAGTAGTGAGATGCCCACTGAGCAACTTTACAGATGCCAACCCTGCCATCTGGCACAGCCCCACACACTGCATGCCAGCGATATATCCCAGACACAAGCTAAAATGAATTGCATACAGCATTCCAGTGCTCCTTTTATTTATCAGTGGAGAAAAGATATGTGTGCCAATTAGGATTAAGCTGTTGTTTCTATAATATAAAGGACACAGCCAAAACAGCAGGGCTTCTGCTCTATAAACAGATCCATTTTCTGAAACTGAAGCTTCAGCTGCTCACCAGCTCCACCAGTCCATTTATCTGATGCCCTGACAGGGGCAAACTGGCATTCATTTAGCTTGCTCCCATTGCCTTCTCATTTGTGCTGAATCTATTGCTAACAAACATATACTTAATTTCAGTATGTGAATGTTTCATTTCAGTGAAGTTTTAGCTGCTTACACTTTAAGTCTGTATTTGTGAACTCCTGGCACTGACATCTGGATACTTAGCTTATAGGACCAGATCTTCAATTGCAGAAGGAGTTGGCACAGCTTGGGGTTTTAAGTCATCTTTATACTTTTTGATCCTGAAGTATTCTAATTATGAAGCATGTCAAACCTGTTCTTAGGCTGCTCTGTTGCACCAAGGAGTCATTGCATCAGCCTGAAGACTGCATAGGTGCAAAGTCATCCTTCCCTCTAGCCATGTCATCTTTGCTGGTTACAAGTTTTCATAGAGAAGTAAAGGGGTTTTGTTGTCAAAGGTGGTTTCAGAAAAGCTTTACATCAATGTGGAAAACCCCTCTTCTTTTGTTATCAGAACATCCAGCATTCATAACTGATCTTTGTTATGCTGCTATATACACTTTAAGAAAGAAGTAGAAGGCAACTGCATCTTGTTGCATATAACTATTGCAAGAAAAACCAATTATAACAAGCTTGCCAATCTATTGAAGAAGGCTTTAAACTACATGAACTAGGACATGGGGAAACAACCTTGTAGTTAAGTGAGGAAACAGAGGTTGGGGAGGTTAGTATATAGGGTAGGTTGACAGGAGGAAGGGAACCACCAGAAAGGCTAAATCCCACCACGAGGGCCAACCTCAAGTGCCTGTGCACAAAAGCACACAGCCTGGGAAAAAAACAGGAGGAGCTGGACCTCGACACACAGTTGCAGAACCATGACATCTTTAGGATGACTGATGCAGTGGAATAGCTTGTAGGACTGGAATGCAGCTAGGGTAGATGGTACAGGCTTTTTAGGAAAGGTAGGCATGGAAGAAAGCAGTGGGGGGAGTGTCATTTAGAGTGTCATTTACATGAAGGAGCACTTCAAATCACTCTTCTAGGAGGCTTTTCTAAGGAAGAGGTGGCAGGCTGGTTGAAGGAAGACTTTTTTGGAGAACTGGTAGGTGGGGTCCCATGGGAGCCAGCGTTGAAAGACAAAGAAGCTCAGGAAAGCTGGCAGATGTCTAAGGACAGCCTCCTCAAAGTACAACAGCACTCATCTCAATACTCAGGAAAATGCTATCAGGAGAACATCTTAGTTAAACAAGAATGACTGAAACTCATGACTGAACTCCAGTGCAAAAAGGACATACGCAAAAGGTGCACGTATACAAAAGGAAGGAGAGGGTACATAGAAGCCTTGCCTAGGCAAGCAAGGAAGGTCTTAGGAAAACCAAACCTCATCTAGAATTGGAACTGACAAGTGAAGCCAGAGTTGGACCTAGCAAGGGTTATCAAAGTCAACAAGAAGAGCTTCTACAGCTGTACTAGCAGTAAACAGTAAACAGGGATAATGTGGACTTGCTGCTAAATGGGTACTGCTAAATAGTAACAGCAGATGCAGATAAGGCTGTAACTCATTGCTCCACTCTTCACTGACAAAGTGTCCCATGCTTCTGACTAGACACACAGGATTGAAAGAGGACAGAAACTACCAGCAGTGGGAGAGGATCAAGTCAGAGTTATCTTGAGAAGTCTTGACCCATACCAGTTCGCAGGACCAGATGGAGGGTATCCAAAGGTGTTCAGAGAACTTGTTGATGAATTGGCCTCATTGTGGCCCGTGAACTGGCCTTTCTCCATTATCTCTGAGAGGTTATGTAGATCAAGGAGGGTCCCCAATGACTGGAGGGAGACAAAAGTCATATCCATCTTCAAGCATGTCAAGAAAGACAACCCGAGGAACTATATATAGGCTGGTCATCCTTACTTCACTCCCTGGGAAAATAATTGAATGATCTTGGAAGCAATTTTTGGGCATGTGAAGGAGAAGGTGATTTGGACTAGCCAACAGGAATTTACAAAGGTAAATCATGCTTTACCAACCTGATTACCCTCTATGATGAAATAAGTAGATCTGTAGGTGGCAGGGGCGGAGTGTAATCTACAATGATCTTAGCAAGGGTTTCAAAACAACTTCCCTTGTATTCAGGTTGGGACATCACAGTTTAAATGAGAGAACTACTAGGGTGAAAAACTGGTTAGATCATCCAGCTTGAAAGGTAATGGCCCATGGTTACTACTTGGCTTGGAAAGTGTAGTTCATCTGTGATCTATACTGGCACTGTTTCATATCTTTACCAGTGACCTGGGGGAGGAGACACTCATCAATTCGGCAGGCCTAGGAACCTGGAGAGACTAGGAACTGGGACAATGGGACCTAATTAATTTCAGCAAGAACAAATGTAAAGCCCTGAACCTGGGAAGAAATTACACTCCTTCATCAGTATAGTCTGGAGACTGCTCCACAGCAGGTCTGCTGGAAGGGACCTGGGGATTTTTTTGGACAATAGGGTACACCAGAGTCATCAGTGTGTTCCAGCAGTAATGAGGACTAACAGCATAAAGGGGTTGTATAACCAGGAGCATAGCCAGTAGATCAAGGGAAGTGATTATTCCTCTTTAATTAGTATTTGCTAGACCAGTTTTGGGCCCCCCAGTACAAGACAGACATTGAAAAAGTGGATCAAATTAAGTGGAGGGCCTACAGGATGGTCAGAGGCTGGAACACTTGGCCTGTGAGGAGAGGCTGAGGGACTGGGGCTTGTTCACCCTGGAGAAGGGATGGCTCCAAGGGGACCTAACAGCAGCCCTCCAATACCTACAGTGTGTTTACAGAAGAGACGTAGACAAGCTCTTTACAGAGATGTACAACAGGATCACGAGAATTAAAAGTCATAAACTGGTATAGGGAAGGTTCTGACTAGATGCAAGATTTTTTTTCTTATTTTATGAAAATAATTAGTCTTTGGAGCAGGTTGCCCAGAGAGGTTGTGGCATTCTCCAAGAGAAGAGATACTCAAGTCTAAATTCCTGCTTAAGGCTGAATTCTTAGTTGTTTGGTCTAAATTTAGTGTTGAGACAGCTTTAAGCAGTAATTTAGACTAAGTGACCTTGCTAGGTCCTTTCCAACCTGAATGTTTCTATGATTTTTGACTTTCAAAGGTTAGGCCTGCAAACTCAAATTAAGCAAACTGTTAATCTTTACATGTTGTTGACTTGAAGGGCAGATCACATGTACAAAGTCTGCAGGATCTGTTTCACTTTACCTAAGTGCAAATATACATATGAGAAAAGAGGTAAAAAGAAAAAAAATTCCAATGGCAATAATTTGGTGGTGTTTCAGTCTACCTGCTTCTCTGTGCTTTATCATTCAGCCACCATATGCTAACATTCCATTTCTTCACATCAAAGAAGAATCGATATATTGTGTTGACTTCTGAGGTGCTGAAGATTCTTGAAGTAGCTCGGGAAGGAGAAGCTGTTTAGCAGAAGTGGTTCTGTAATTGTGATATGTTGGGAGAATTCTATGTTAAATGATGCTCTGACTAGCACTTGCTCATACATGCGCTATGATGAGCAGTAGGATTCAAATTAGTACACTGTTCTGAAATATAAATTATGTAAGAGCAGAGGCTGGCTCAGGTGCCAGATGGGTCAGATAGATTACACTTGATTAGCCACCTGGGTCAGGTATCCTGGTACAGATCCTTTATTAGCTGCAATACATATGAGTAGAAGTTGAATTCACAGTGGAACGGGGATCTTAAGTTGCAGTGTCCTTGTTATTGTCAGTTTAATTCAGACCTGTAGCATTGTATTACTGTGATTCATTGCATTTATGCTGAAAAATACAGATAAGTGATTTAGCTTGCTGTTTGTGAAACTAAACTGTTAGGAAAAACTCCAGCTGTGTGGCTTGGAGCAATGTGATGTTTAGTAGTACCCTTTGCTACCCAGACCTTGAGACAATTGAGTTTAGGAGTAAAATGAGGGAGGGAAAAACACTGATGAAGTTTTTGTCTCATCCAAATTCTTGAATGAAATGGCAAGTTAGGAGCTGTTAGCTGCTTTGGCGTGTCTGTGTTGCTCCTCTCCATAATTTCAGTTATATATGGCCATAAATCCATAAAATGTCCAAATGCTACAGAAGCATTTTACATCCTACCAACAGTCCCAGCTCCTGCTTTTCCATATTGTGGCTGAACTAGCCGCCTCACAGAGTTGGCGCATGCAAGTATATGAGGATTTGATTTTTAGGGGGAAATCTTGCCCTATCTTTGTATGTAGTAAAAGTAATGCAGATTCTAGGGGCAGCACAAAGGAAAACCGCTGTTCAAGAATTCAGATCCAGGTGGCTCTTCTCAAGCCAATTTGGCACTTCAGAACAGCAGCAACTTTTACTGCTTTGGCATTCCTTTTTTTTGGACATGTGCATCTGTCGTGCAAAAGAAGTTGCTGAGTTCTCAGGCTCATGAAGCTTTTAGAGCTTTTGCCATCCATTAAATCTCTACATAATAAGTGAGATGTAAGTGCTAAGTTTGGATCATGGCACCAAACTTAACTGATAGTAGCCCTGCGGCTATCCACTGACTTTAGCTAAATTTAAAATTTTCATTCATAAATACAAATTTAGAAAGCATACAGATCGTTACAGCATAGCTACAGTCCCAGCACACAAATGAATGTGTGTGCACACATGCGCACAAAATTAAAAGGTAACCTCTAACTTAGGGAAGTTTTATACTCAGAAGGCTCTAAAGGCTCACTGGCACAGTCCCTGTGATTGTAGAGCTGAGTATCTGCCATGGTGTTTTATCCCCCCACTCCAGGGGAATCTTAAATGCATGCGGAAAATGTCTGCCTACACCTAGCATTCTGACTGCATCCACTAAATGAAAATAAGGATATTCAGTCTTAAACAAAGCATTTTTTATTTTTCTAAAGAAATCAAACCCAGTTGCAATTAAATAGCAAACAAAGGAAGAACTGGAATCCATAAAACATCAGGGGCAATATTTAAAGCAACCGAACTAAAATCAGTTCAGTATTTCTCTGCTGTATTTATACACAAGTGCACTTATTTTTAAAGTACCCTAACACTTAATTTTGCTTTCAGTTGTATTTTTTTATTTGGATTACATATGGTATTGTGATAGGATGTTTTGGAAAGCTGTAAAGTGTTCTTGCCTGTAAAAGCAATGCCCTTTCTTGTTAATGCCAAAAATGCTTTTCCCAAAACACTCATTCCCCGCTCAAGACACTGTAGCCGCTAATGAGGAAAACACTGCAAGTACCTCATTCAAATGTTTTCTTTTGTTTATCTGCAGGGAGTTTACTCTGTAATCGTGAAGAATCCCTGAGTATCAATGAGTCTGAAAGTAGTCACATTCTGCCAAGAATAAAGTTGTGAAGCTTTGTGTGCCAACACTTTAAATTAATCTAAAATAATACAAAGGGGATTTTGTCATCTTGGAAGGCTTTTTAAAGCCTCATCACTATTGTCTCAATTAATAAGAATATTCCATATCATTCACATGACTGCCTTCCTCTATTGCCAATTATAGTTTCGATGGATGATGTCCCTCTGAGGACATATGTCGGAACTGATAGAAAGGATGATATCGGCATGTGACAAAATATACCTTCGCACCAGTAGCTTTGCATCACGTTGCTAGTTTCCTAGGCAGCTCTGCTTGCTCACAACCTTCCTTCCTAAGCATCACTTAGTGCCCAATGCTAATCAGTCCCTTTAGATGGCTTTTAGGAAGTAGATAGCGCATTAACTTGGCATACAAATTGAGAGACTATCTTTGATGGTGAAACAAGATTAAAATACCCATGCTCAAATTTCAGTTTCGTACATAAAACATAAATAATGCAGTAACCCTCCCCAGCATTACAGACAGCTTCACATTTTCTCTGTTGAGTAGTGTTTAAAATTTACATCTATTGCAAACTTACAAAAAAAAAAAAAAGGCCATAAACAAAATATCATGCCTGCCAAAAGACTTTCTTTATGTTCCCATCCACAGGGCCCTTAGTCACAGTTCTGGCCCAGGATTTCCTCATGAGATGCTGTTTAAGAGCTTTTAAAAAAAACACAATGCCATTCCCATGATATATGCAGTTTTAAAATTTGTATTTCTGTATGTCCAAGGCTGCTGTGTTCTGTTATAAATATGCGAAATCAATAGATTGCCCAGGTTTCCATTTTTACAGGGGATACTGTATCATTAAGTACTGAAAGAATATAATGTAACTATTCAAACGTCTTAAAATATTTCGTAACCATAAATTATTATCCAAAAATATTTTTCGAGTAGATAAAAAGAGTTGTCAATTCTGCATAGTGAATGCCTCATAAGGGGCTCATTTATGGTTGAAAACTGAATAAAAGCAGTAAATTAAGAACAGACGTAACCATAGAGAAGCTGTAATCCACAGCAGATTTCCTTGGTGAATGAAGTATTGTTGTGTGGATTTATCCTCCTTGCTTGTACAGTTAACCAGTCACATCTGTGGCCAAAGTGCTGTCTGTGCACACAGACAAGTTGGGTTCCGTAACCCCATGGAGGTAAGCACATGCTGGTTTACACTGTATTGATAAAGTGCAAAATAAACTTCACCGGCTGTTTCATTGGGGCATGCTATGCTGAAGGGCAGATATAATATTGAAACTGAATTCCTGTGACCTGGAGACATAAAAATTCTAGGACATTTGAAAAACTGGAAGCAACAGCACATTTCTTCTAGATTTTATATTAGTATTGCAGGCCTTGTTTTCTGGCAAGTTACAGCAGACTGTGTCGCTGACTCACAGAATTAGTGTTTGTAGTTCCTAAATACGATAATGAATGGGAGCTGCTTGAGCTATAGTGTTTGTGAAGGGGAAGCCACTTGTTATAAATATTCATTTGACAAAATGTAAATAGTTTTATAGGAGTGTAAACTGTTGCAAGTTCTTTGATTCAGTACAGTTGTCTCTTCCATATTGTTTGTCACAAATGCACATAATGAACCAGCCAGGATGACATGTAGACTTGACAGTGAATTAGTTTAGCCTTATTGCTGTTTGTTTAACTTTGTGATTACACACCAGTCAGATGACTCGTCTCCTTTGTCTTGAGAAAGCCACAGCAAGTTCCATATTTCTTATGTCTCTCCACTTCTTTGCTTGTTCCAGTACTTCAGCGTATCATTGGACATTAATTTTGATTTTTACATCAGGAGGTTGTATTTATTGCGAGACCACCAACTTATTAACTCAGAACATTAAAGAAAAAGAAAGATCCTTGTGAATTTCTTTTCATTATTGAGGGCTTTTTTTAATTATAAGGCATGCTTCCCTGACAACAATAGATTTAATTTCAAATAAATAAGCTTCTTTCTAGCTGTGTCTGAAACAGAATTAAAGAAAATACAGTAAAGACAGCAACAAATGTTGTTATTTAAAATTCGTCACATTGGTCATTTAGAACCCACTGTCTTCATAAAGATTCTATTTTCTTTATCTAAGTATAAAAACACATCAAGATTTATGCTTCCTCTTTAATTCATGTTGTAGGGAACATAGTAAATAATTATGATCATTTCAGCATCAAAAGAGAACTGTAGCCCCTGTGTCTTACAGAAGATGACTACAAAGTTTTGTAGTCTTTATAGATTCAGCCTGAGTGTGAACTGAAACAACATATGTATAAAATCAATCTCTTGCTGGTTTGAAGTATGTGCTCATGTTAATGTGTGCATGCACATGCTTAACCATTATTACTGCATACATGTGTGTAGACAGAGGCTTAACTAAAGTTCTTTTTACAATCAGGGAACATTAACTGTCTTTAGAGGTCTGATCCTTAACTTGAACTGAGTGAACCACAATTTGCAAACTCTTGTGTCCCTTTAAATTAATCACAGACTTTGAAGGGAGTATATACTACGTTTGATTTTGCTCCTAACATAATTTAAAGTTTAAAATCATTGTTGTCATTTTGTACCGAGCAAAGAGGTCACAACTCGATGCCAGCTACAATCAGTTATACAACAATAGCAAATTTGGCTCAGGGGCAGTTTTGCTGTTTGTTTCAGTGGTCAGGGTCCTTTTATATTTATTGTTTTGGTCTAGAATGTGTTTTCTCAGAAATAAAACCCAAATCTGGTGCTTTAGAAGGTAAAGTGAATAAAGTATTTTGTCTCTAAAAGTTTTGTCCCGAAATCTTTTCTGGGAAGTTTACAATCTGGAGGACTTAACTAGATGACTGCTATTTTAAGGCCTGTTCCAAAGACTTCAGCAAGCTTCCCTCCCCTTCGGGGCTGCTGGGAAAACAAAATATTATGTGTTTTAAACAAGAAATTTTTTTTAATCTTTACTGAAATTTATCTAAAAACCTTATTATGAAAAACTTAGAGCAGCAAACTTATTCAGTGCTCTGAAAGATAATTTTCTGAAATGGTCGCAGAATCATTTAGAGCTATCAATTGTAGAGGGATTTGGATTTGTTTGGTTTTAGTTTTTCATTTAGTAAGATTTCTTTCCAAAGAGGTCAGCAGGACTTTTCTGAAGAGATTTAATTAAAGTTAGCAAGTAATTTTGTGTTCTGCAGCATGTTACATATTGTGAAAAGGTTATGGATTCACCCAATGCAGCGCATCAACGGTGTAAAGGTGATAGGTGAAATTCTTTTTGTTGCAAGTGCTGAGATATAATCATTTAAAAGGTCACTTGCACTCAAGAAGAGCATTTATTTAAGAAGTACCTTGTTTTGGGATATGCTGCATTTTTAAAGGTTAAAATAGTGTCTTGCTGACCAATGTGATCAGTGAGAAGTAATTTTTTTGTTTCTTTTAAAAAATTTCTGCACATTACTTCACTATTTGGACTATTTGCACATCCTGTGCAACACAATATCGATTTGAAAGCTCAAAATACTAAGTTTTCCATGGAATTACTAAAACGGGATACATAGAAGCTTTGGGATCTAGAATTAGTTTGTTTATATTATTATGTACATTGCTATGGTAGTAAGGCTTTAACAATTCTAAGTGTAAAAAGACAGGAGACAAGATTTATCACAGTGCAGACTGTGTTACTTTGTGTATAAACAGTTGTTCTGATACAAAATGCCAATCATCTAAATGAAAGGGGAAAGATTGTTTTTCTTCTTATAAAGTGATTTGGGAGTGAAATAGATTATGTAGGTATGCTAGCTGGACAAAAGTGAATTATATTTTAAATGATAACGTGAAAGACGTTAGAATTTTAGGGAGCTGAAAAAGATTTTGTTTAAAACAATTATTTAATTCTTACTACATTTATGTAAAGGAGTTCATATGCAATGAAAATTATGTTCTGTGTTTAGAGGAGTTTTTCCCTTTTCTTTAGAAACGTTTCAAATTGGCATTAAATTTCTTTAAGTCACAGTGTGCTTTCCACTTACATTGCTCAATAATCCATAGACATCAAGGAGGAAAGAGATCTTTTGTAACTGCTCTTTGCTGAATAAGATGTTACGGTCACTCTTTTCCTTGATCTTCAAGATTGCCAGTACAGAGCAGCATTTTGTTCATAATTTGTTTAAAATGCTTTTGTTGAACTGGTATCCTGTAGAAATTATACTATCCATGAAAACAAAACTATTTTAATGAAATGGTATTGATCACTTATATCGACTGAACATTGTACATTCCAGAGTAAATTATGTGAGCAGGAAAAAGAAAAAAAAAGAAGTGTACATAAGGAATTAACAGTTAAAAAGGAATGACTTGCATTTGTTTCGGGATAATTTTTACTCAAATAAAGTCATCCTCCTTAATTTGCCTTGCTTTCCATTTGAAAGAGGGCAAAATCTATTTCCTGGGCAATTTTGCACAGCACAGATATTAATACTTTGGGGTTTAATTGTATCCTGTGTTTAAATACACTGTGGGTGAAACCCTAGACCTCTACTTAATTGCTGTGAGAAAATAGCCTGATTTCTCTGAGATTAGGCACACGCTTATGTATACTTTGACCCAAGAGTGCCTCCTTCAGAATTAATCTTCTAAGGTAGTGGGATTTGCTTTTGTACGTGCAGTAGACCCATTCATGACAAACGGTGCCTAATAAACCAACTTCACCCTCCAGACCTCTCTTTTGCTGTCAGAGTTTTTCTTCAACTATTCATTTCACACATCCCTTGTCCAGTTGCTTATTAGCAAATAAACTTTAAAGCAGGCAATAGGAATAAATTTAATGATTCCTCTTAATTAGAGAGGCTTAAGGTTTAAATAACGTGCTGCGGAACTGGAAATGTAAAGAATTTCCATTTAATTGTTAGGCAAAAACATTCTGAACCTGATCCAAATATACTGGCTGTTACAAGACAAATTTCCTCATATTTATTTTTAAAATTTCCTCTGTGCTATACTTCAGTTGAACCATCTATTCCATAAAAGCACTTTTCCCTCTGTCATCTGCATTAGGATTGTTTCTATAAGATGTAACAAAAAGTTCTGGTTTTCAAATATTTATATTAGTCAAAGTTAGTCCTGTTTATACTTTTTGGCAATATAACTTTTTCCTTAAAAATGGAGTACTTCAGTTTAACTAAACAAAATGTGTTGAAATGGATGGTCTTATAAACTTAAGTACACTTGGCAACAGAAAGGACTAAGGTTCCAACCAGAAAACACTGACTCAAGTGAGTAGCCCATACTCATACAAATATCTCATTAACTTCAAAGGAACAATCTGTGTGAATTGGAGTTTTCAAAATCTGGCACTAAAGAACCAATCCTGACTACAAACACCGAGACAGATGTAGAAGTTTACTTGATTTTATTAATGCCATTAAAATCAGGAGTTGGGATTGTTAGCAAAGTATTCTTTCATGTGTTTTTCTACACATAATATGAACGCTTGCAGGAGCATGTCCTAAAATTAGAAGATAAAGACATTTGTTCAGTTTTGAGTTAGCATTAGACAAAATAATCTTTTTATGTTTTCATAGTTTTGCAAAGCTGTTCTCTGTATTTGCATTAGAAATATTAAATCCAACATCCACATATTACATTTGTAAGAGTTTAGCTGCAGAGTTTGACTTAATTTTTTAAAATCAGTCACATTACAGTAGCAGAAATATTGATGTATCGTAAGAAGAAAATCCCAGATGAACTGATTTTTTTAATTAAATAACTGGGTTGAAAAATATATGAATATTATTTAATCTATAAATTTATATTTGTTCAAGCAGACTTTTCACTAACTATGAGTTACTTTGATTTTTTTGTCTGTTATTTGTCTGTCATTTTCTAAATAAGTGATCAGAAACAGACTGAAATGAAAGGGGTTTTTTTGTTTTGGGGGGTTTTTTGGTGGTGGCTCTTTTTTTTTGTGGTAAACCCTCTAGCTATTGTTACGGCAATAAGCCTTGGTTGGCTGATACTGAACTACATGGTCAGGACTCTCGTAAGGGAAATGCAGTCTTCATTAAACAAGCCTTTTAACAGCAAGCCAAGCTTGATTAAAATCATATACAGATGAAATCATTTCTTTACAATTCCTTTGTAGTTTTGTGCATTCCAAATAACTCTTTAGGCTTAATAATACTTAGGAGACAGCTGGGTTACTACTTAAGATTTTGTTTTTACTTCCAATTATTGCTCAGAAGTCAAAATACATAGTATAATTTCTGTTCAAATAACTGCAAGTATATTAATGTGATATACAAATGTGAAATGGGTTGGGCAAAAGTAAACATTACAGAAGGCAAGAAATTATGGCTTACTGTCTGATATGGAATTCCTCTGCTAAAACCTTAAGGGGCAAAACTTTAAAAACAAACAGGAAACATTCTGTGAGTTTTGTTATTGTTACTCTAATCAAGCTGTGATGGCATACGGCAAACCTAAATTACTTTGTATTGTAAAATATAGCTACCGCTTTGTCTGCTTAATTTATATTTGAACAGTCATTAAGGGTTTACACTTCCTTAATTTAGAGGCACAATGTAAAAAGAAGCAAACTTCACTAAAAGCTTAGAAAACTAAGAATTCTTTTTCCTGGGATCTAGTTAGAGGGAAAATATTGTTGGTAATACTAAACAAAAGAATACAAAGCAACTGTCTTAAATCTATTGGTTAATTTTATTAGCCAGAGTCCAATTAAGTAACTATAATCCTGTTGATCTTTATTACTGATGTGCATTCCTTTCATAGTATATATCTCTATAGGAGAGAGCTTAGGACTTCATGGATGGCAGAGGCCTGTTGCAAATGACAATTCACTACTAAACAAAGCAAGAAAACAACTCAATCAAAAGGTCAAATTCCTTTCTGTGGGTGATGATGGAAGGATGATAAGAGGAAAGCCTTTTTCTTTCCTTCCTTCTTTTAATGCATCCCTTCCTCAGTAAAAGCAAGTCTTTAAACTCCCCCAATCAACAGGACCTCAAAAGTGGGTCCACCCTAGCCTGCCAGCTAACAAGGCAATCCAGGATGTTAGTCACCAGTTGTCAGAACTGGTAGGATGAGTTGACATAAAGCTCTTTTTTCAAGTACTTGTAATATTTGATCTACTCTTTCATTCCCAGAGCAGACACACACACTTCCTCACCTTACCAGCTGTTAGCTTCTGTACACTGTTCCAGTGAAACAGCCTTAATGCTTAGGCATGAAAAGCATCATTCTGTGTTGTCTTCCCAGAAAAAGGATTCTTGTAACTTATCCTTAAGACATACAGGATTTTGTCCATAGCTGTTACCAGATAGCGCATTCAAGCATGCAGAGTGCCTGTGTATTTGCAAGACAACTCTCCATATTTTCCTTCTGGTAATCCAGATATTGAACTGTTTCTACCATGGGCCTGCACTCCACGCTCACTCCCACAGACTGGCTATCCCTCTCTGAAGTAGAGTAGGGATTGCACCTATACTCATTTGATTGAAGGAGTTTGTATGCAGTTCAATTGGTTGTGGATGCGTTTTTTTACTGTGTGGGAAGAATCAAAGACTTGAATCATGTACGTTTCTGTGGACTTTTCAGCGGGATCAGAAATAATGCTGTGCTAATGCATAAACACTTGTGAATCCCCAGAGACTGTGCTGAAGTTGTGAACAACCAGTGACAAGTCACAGCAGTGCAGAGAGCAAGTTATGAATCACTGCAGTCCTGCTGTTCAGTATTTCATGTATTCTTTCTTTCTTCCTTTCCTGCTTAAAAAATACAGACACGGGTTTGCATCTACAAAGCCTATCTAATCTGTACGCTGCCAGAGTATATGAATTCTATTTCACAGGCATTGCTGTTTGTGTTTACAGCCAAAGCAATCTTCTGCTGCAACGTTCAATAAAAATAAACAAGTAAAATATCAAGAATGAGAAGGAAATATTGTGGCAGCTTCTTAGCTACCAAAAATCAGATAACACCGCTAAAGCCAATGGAGCTGCACGAATTTATATTTGTTGTAAGTCTGACTTAAAGTTTTAAGGAATAATGCTTTCTGCTGTCTTCTCTACAAAACATTTTTGTATATTCCATGTCACATATGTGTGTGTGCAACAAACTGTCTTAATCTGGAAAGATTAAAAAAGGGAAGCTAGACCAAGATAGATATCAGTAGATGGGAAGATATCAGTAGATGGGAAGGTACCAGTAGATAAAAGTAATATGATCTTTTCAAATAATTAACATGCCCTCTGTGATTCTAACTGAAAACCAAAGCAAGGGATAGAGGCCATTCAAATGTAGCCCCTTTTTAGATGGACATTCAGTTTATCAATAAACATTAATAGCTACAGTGTAAAGTCATAACCCAAGATCTATAGCATTAAAACTACCATACTACAGAGAACAAAGAGAGGGTAAGGCATAACTGCAAGTAGGGAGCAGAAAAAGATCATATAAAAATAGTTATCTAGCTGTTCAGTATTCAGGGAGTTTATATCTTCTGTTAATTTTCTTTTAAGTCTTTTACTTTAAGTCATTTATTTTACTTTATTTCTAAATTTTCATGGTTTCCCTAGATAGCTAACCTACTAGATCTAAAATCACCACTAGTACTTAATTTTTCCCAATGAATACCTTTTCTGAAGAAACAGTCTTCTTTTGATTGGCCTGTATTATCTAACAGAACATTGTTTACACAACTAAAACTTTGTACTTTTTTTTCCTTGCCAGTTATTTATTAATGCATCCATAAATATTACTGATCCAAGAGAGTATTGTTTCATAACACCTTTCTAGCTATGTGGTTTAAGTGATGAATGTACCTGTGTTCTAGCCCAACATACTCTTTCATTCATTGCCTTTTTAGGTTCTTAGTTTCATGCTTCAAAAGTATCATGATCTTTTATCAGCCCACAATAGTAAGCCTCTTCATCAACAATGGTCCCTGGAATGAAGGTAGATTGTAAGTTGTCAGGCACTCTTAGACAAAGGATGCATTGGGGAATGAGTTCTGAATAGGATTGTACTCTCATGATCTTTCAGTAAAAAATCTTTTAAGTTTGCTATCAAATTCCAATAAATTAAACTGATCAGATCTAATTGAGAAACTTCATACAATTCAGCTTGCCTTTAATCACACTTCAGTCTGCCATGAACTGAGCTTACCAAAACTTACAGATGTGATATTTAAAAATAAAAACATTATTTTTCTGTGTACAGCATTCTACATACAATTCTAATATTATTTCATCCCACAGTTAAAGTATTAATTGAATTGGCATCTCTTTGCTCATCTGTGAAACATGACCATCTCTCAATAACATTGTTACAATTTCTCTTCATGTATTGATAGAAAAATAAGACTGAGTTTTATTTGCTGAACTTTTTATGGTAGGTCAGCACAGCAGCTCATTTTTAGCTAAAACAAGACAGCCCAAAGAATGTTGCCATTTTGTGAGCAGAACTGTTAAAAAACATTATTTTGTAGAAAACTGCTTTATTCAAGAAAAAAAAAACCAACTTGGAAACCGTGTTTGAAATTCCTTCAAATCTTCCTCCTTCCATTATGTAGGGCTTCTTATAGTTTAACTTACACAGATGCCATAATGCCATTAATAATATCTGCTTGTATTATACAGTAATGACAGTCTACATGTAATTTTTGATATTTAAATGAACAGTGTCTAGCAATAATATTTCTGAGCAAAACTAATAATGAAGTCCCTTTAACAGGACAATTTTCTCGATTATAGTAAGATCCAACTTTTAATCTAACATTTGTATGTTCCTTTTTCTACTTAGGGTGAGTCTCTCTTTCCTGCTTTTTACCAACTGAACCAAAATTTTCCTAGTCCCCTTTTTTTTCTCCATTTTTCACTCTTTAGCATGCCTTATTCCTAAATTCAGACTGTAGAGACCATATCATGCTTTAAACCTCCTTCAGTTATCTATCCATGGCACACACAGATCTCAAATTAGAGTTATGACATAACATTCTTTTGCTGAATAGTGGCAAAGTTACAACACACATTCATAGGTCTCACTACATTAAAACTTGAACAGGGCTAACAAGCTAACTCCACTATGCAGACAATACATTGTCTGGTACTTTGGCAAAAAAATACAAATTTGGCAAACCAGAATATCCACAACGTTTGTTTCCATTTATGTAGACTTCGATAAATACTACTCTTAACATCCATTTACTTTAACTGCCCTATTATCTCCAACTTCATTTCCATTATGAAAGTTCATCTATATAACATTTTTAAAGTTCAAGTTTATAATTATATATGTATTTGAGATCTAAATAAAAAGCATAGGAAGATTTTAAGTATTTTTGAGAAGCCAACTTGAAGAACTGTGGTTATTTACCTGTGAAATCTTAATTCTTGAAAAGTCGGAGTATCAAATTACCTGTTGAAAATAAATGCATTGAAATAACTTGTAATTACATGCCTATTTTGTCTGCATTTGGATAAAACATTAGCTTCTGCTGTTTTTCCTCCAAGACTGATAAATTCAAATCAAATGCTGTCCTGACCAAACAGCATTCAAATGTCCATATAAGTAAAAAAACCTAAATAAGACACAGTCTGGCTGTGTTGATTTTACCATTTGTTTCAAGTTGTTTGGTTACAAATTATCATAATAATTGAAAGGTGACCAGAAAGAATGTGGAAGACTGCAAAAGTGAGCCATGTCAGAGCAATGTGAATATTAATGCACCTCCTCTCTAGGTGATCAGGAAAGAAGTAAGATCAGTTTCCCTGGAACAGTGCAAAGTGTAGCACAGTGATCTGTAAACTACACACATTAATTTAAATGAAAACACATTAATTAAACAGAACAGCTCATTATAGTCCTTGTTCCATTTTTTACATCTCTTTTATAGTTAAAAATACATGTATTGTTTTTAATAATGTAATGATAACCCTGGTGTTATAATTTGAGGTTATTTATTTATAATGTAGCTCATCATTTGTATGTGTTGTCTATATTAGTAAGTATTGTTTCTCATTCGGATAAAAGCGGCATTCCTTTAAGTTTCCCAAACAAAAGCTTCCAGTCAAGCAGGTGAAGAATTTTCCTGTGTTTTGTAGCTTGAATGTCTGTTTGGGCTCCAAAAGTTTGAAGCTTACACTCAAATCTGTCTTTAATGGTGTAGCAGACATGGGCACCCACAACATTTACAGCCACTCAAGTACTCAGTGGTATCGGACTATTGAATTTTAATTCAGTTTGGAATAAACAAATTCAAAATAGTGTTACAGCAAAGCAACAGGTGAAATTATCTAGGACCACAGACCATGAGGTATCCATCAGTGTGAGTCAAATGATGACATGTGTCTCCGGCATGTGAGGAAACAGGCTCATGTTTTTTCCTCTGCCTGTATCATTTTTAGAGGGTAGTGCAGCTCTGAAAGGGAATTAGATACCGAATCTTGGGGAGCCTACACAATTGCAGATTTTTTTATTAAGTAACATAAAAAAATAATTTGGAATAGCAGGCACTACCAGCATACACCAAAAAATCCTGAATATATGGTATTGAAGGGAACCAAGAATGGGAAAGAGGAAATAAATTGGTGACATACTTGAGCATCAGGATGAGAACAGCCTGCTTCAATTTCTATTTCCACATGATGGGGGGAAAGACTATCATAAGAAAAATCAGGTAAACAGCCTGCACATCTATGAGAAGGGTAGCTAGATTTCCACTGAGATGTTATCTGGGGTTTTTTTAAGAAATGGTTTTGCTACAATGGTCTTGGTAAGTTTTTAGAAGGATGTTCCACAAACCTCTGCCATATAATACAAGGAAAAGCTTCTTAGTAACTACTTTGTGTTAAGGTTTTCCCAGTAATTTCTCCTTACAACACATCTGGAGTATTGTCTGTTATGGTTAGATTTTATAATCCTAGGGGGAGCAGTGCACATTATCAGTAAAATGTTTATGTTTAAGAACAAGAATTGAATCCTTTCCTGGCCAGTATTCTGAAGTGTATACTCAGACTTCCAGCTACTTTTAATCACTTTCCTTTTAGAACTTTAGCAAGTGGCATCCCCTGTCCCAGCCCCTTTATTAATGGCCAGTTGCAAATGACTTTAGCAAATGGAGCACCATTTGTCACATTGTAACAAGTGACGCACTGTACTGTATTTCTAGCCCTACCACTTAATTTAAGCATTGAGATTTATAGCTTGTCATCATCCTCTCTATCTTTCTGTTCCTTCTTTGTGCCTTCCCAAGTGCTAAAACAGTTTGTTGGGAAAGGGGTTTATAAGAAAAAGCAAAGACATTTCTACCTTGGCTCAGAGCACTGAAAAACACTAATTCGACTCTTTCACCCGTATAGTGAATTATCCTGGTGGTTTTTCTTCTATTTGATTGCTTCTCCACATTTAACTGATATTTGATTAAAAGATCCCCCTATTCTACAATTTCTCTCAAAATAATCCCACTGTAATTCCATTGCAGTCACCTGTGTATACACAATGTTTGTTTATTACTTTGAAAGACACATATGGTACAGACAGCAGCCAAGTTGTGTTGCAAATTAAAAACTTTTATTTGAACTTGAAATTAGTTCTTTCTTCAATGTGCTACTATGCTCCATGCCATCAGCAAATTTCCCTGGGCTACAAATTTGTAGCCCATTCCTCTGTCTAGGCTATATAGATTTTTATATAGATTACAGACTCTGTGCGTGATTTATATACTGCCACATGGAAAGTGGCAGACATCCAAGAAGTGACCCCACCGTTTTAAAGCTCCTATGAATCAAACATCTGTTCTGTGTTTGTGTGCATTTGTTTGTTTGTTTACTTAAGAGCACTGAGCATTGGCCTTGCACATGCTTACCCTGTCTCTTCTAACCCAGTGGATAGGTCGTTGGGTTTTACTTCTAATTATAGTAGATATCAGACTTTTTTTCTTGTCGTCCTTGTACTGTTAGCAATCAACTGCTCATTTCCCTAAACTGGTGAGACCACTGGTCTCTTGATCAACACTATGAATGCCTAGCTGGACATGAGGGTCCTGAAGCCAACATTATGTCTGCAGCAGTGTGTAGATTTAATACTCCCAGACTGCAAATGTTTGGCCTGTTTCTCTACTGCCCAACATCTTGTGAAGTAATTTCACTGATGTAAAGCGAGTGCAAAGCACGAAGTCCATGATAGACATGAAGAATTTGCAAGTACACTAGTGCTAATAATTTGCACTGTTTATGCACAGCTGTAGCTTGTCAGGAAAGGCACAGGTTAACAAAGGATTAGAACCAGTAACATATGTTATGCATTCTGTCTGACAGGTCAAAGACAGTGAAGTTGACAGCCCATGTCTCAGTCTTTCTCTAAGAGTTGTGTCACCTGAGATGACCAGCTCTGTTTTCTGCCCTGAAAGAATGCTGAAACCATTCCAGTGCTGCTTTCCTGAATCCTTGCAGCTACAAGCCTAAGCAGGGGCTTGTCATGTGAAAGTGGTATAAGAAGCTTTCAGAAATTCCATATAAATAATGTCATATGACTGTAACTTTCCAGAACAATAGAGCTAAAGATCAAGCAAATTGTTTTAGCTAAAACTCTAGTTGCACATATCTGCCTTTCAGCAGCCAGAAGGGCAGGCAGGGTCTGTCTGCTCTATGTGCCTGTAGTAGGCTGCAGCCTCAGCTGAGGCTGATGAGCTCTCCATGTTTACTAGCAAGGCTGTGCAGTTTGGGAGTTGCCTGCAGTCTTTGAGTTAGCTAACAGTTGGGCCTGAAACATTTTCAGTTTCCCATGGATGCTTAAAAAAACCTACCTCATAAATTGGGAAAGTAACTGAGAATAGAAGAACTGGAAAACGATTCATTGACCTGCTGCTCTCCAATGTGTTCTGTAAAACTTCAGGGTGAATTCCAAGGAGCCTACTAAATTTATGGGAATTAAGAAGTCACAGAGTTACTGAACAAAATGAATCAAATTCAATTCTAGAAAAAGGAAGTAAATTTTTATTAAATTTTATTAAATGAAGCTGCACCTGTTCACATAGCTTTGAATTTTAACGCAGTAAATCACCTTGTATACGCCTACATTAATCCATTATTTTCTACAGCATATTCTCAAATGCTTTGTCTTCTCTGATGCAATTCCACTGCTTCACTTTGAATGTGATCCCTTCATATATACTGGCCAAAATCACATTTGTTTGTTTTCCCAGTGCTGTATCACGTTGCAAGCCCTTATTTAATTTGCTGTTCACTACTAGCCCTAAGTCTTTTTTTTTTTTTAGTGCTTTCCAAACACTATCTTCCTTCCATAGTATATTTGTGTTTCAGATTATTTCCCTTAAGGATTTGACTTTTTAGTTTTCATTACTGAATGTTGTTTTGTCTTGTTTTTCAGATTTTCTCCCCAGCTCTTGTAAGCTCTCTAGGTCTCCCTGTACTATTTCTTTACTGTCATTTAAATAAAGCTTCATAGGTAAATAATGTGCAATTAAGCTGCATTGCCCTCCTCCCCTTTTTTAATTTATTTATAATTAAGAAAGGGGAAAATGCAAAAAGGTTATAATGGAAAAAGGGGAAAAAGGTTACAAATGGAATTAACACCAATGCCCACAGTATTTCTCTGGGTACCTCTAATTCCCTGTACACATATGAATTTTAAAAGTTAGTATGATACCTTCATATATCCTCTGACATATCTTAATATGCTGAAATAAACATCTGTTTTCTGTTGGATGGAATGTACCACAATAATATGGAGTATTTTCTCCCTTTTGAACCTCCACGTTCTTTCTTTTTATGTGCAGGAACACATTCAAAAATACTGCATAAAGCAATATCGTTCCCGTTACACAAAACAAAAATGCCAGCATTTTACCTCTTATCAGGGCAGAACTGTGTATTTTAGTTAGTGACTGCATTAACTGTGCACCGGGCGAGAATGAAGCTTCAATGCCATCATGATGTTTCTTTAAGCAGTGTTTTTCCAATTTCAGACACAATTCTAAGAGCATAATCTAAGACATTCCCTCTGGAGCTGCCTCCATACACAAACACACTTTAATAAGTGAGACCTCTGCCAGGGTCATCAAGACCGAAATGAACAACAACAACAAAAAAATCTTCAGCACTGCTCTTATTTAGTTAGTGACCCAACCTTACCCTTTAAATATAGTAGGATCAACATACTGGGGCATGACCTCAAAGAGCTGTCATGTCACTTTTACTCTGCTTTTCTTTTAAAATGTTATGTAAGTTGGGGAACTCAGCTGCAGTGTGTGCTGTATCATATATCTAGATTTATTTCTCTGGATTATGGGAAATATCTGTGGAGTGGGTGTGTTTAATTACTTGCAGATTTATATTGGTATTTTAGGATTGAAATGGCAAAACTGAAAAATAAAAATGTCACCAGTAAATTTTTAGCAACTGAAAGTGGTCACCTTATTAGTATTCAGTAGTTCTGTCCAAATCCTCAGCCATTCTTTATTACTGCTCTCAATCCACCCCAGTTTGGTTCAGACTTGGACAAGTCTTTGGCTAAACAAGAATTATTGTAACAGGATTGCCAAAGCCTCATTCCCCATGTAAAATCATGTGTCTTCAACACCTCCATCTCCAACCTCCTTTTTTTTATTATTTGGAGACTCAATCTGCTGCAGTATTAATGGCAGGAAAGCAACTATACTTTTGTGCCAGAGGTTTATTTTGTGTGTCGCTGGGATTTTTTTCACACTGGTCTGAGGTTGGAACACAAAGGCAAAATGCTCCTTTTTGTACCTTTAATCCCTCCAAAATCCTGTATCTCTGTTCACCTAGCAAATAAATTGATATCCAGACATAAATATGGCAAGAATAAAACATTCTCTGATTGTTTGATGTAGTTATAGTTAATGATGAAAACAATTTCTTCTTTACTAAATCTGCAAAGCTAACTTCTGAGCTAATAACTCACAGTCATCCCATCTTGCTTCAGAATGACTAAATGTTAATTTTAATTTCACTGATACATAGTTCTTATTGTGACAACAGGCAGGAACAGCATTTGGTAGCATGAGACAATATTTCAGTTGCTGTTTTAATGTTAACTGACATTTCAAGGATAAAGGCAGAATTCCAGATGTGGAATAATACATTTCAATTTATTGTCCTTTTTTAAAAAAGTGACACTTCTGTGTAGACATATATTATTTTATTTTATTAACACATGGGTTTTAAAACATTGTTCTCTAACCAAAGTGAAGCACCTGTAGGGAAACAGAAAGTGTGAAATACAAACTTTCTGTAGTGTACTTAATGTTTTTTTTAGTAATAATGATAATAATAATAATAATAATAATAATAATAAGTTCCAAGACCACACTAAAGCTGCTATTCTGATACTATGGCCACTGTCTTAGGCCTGGTACACATTAGGAAAGCATACTGAAGAAAGCATACAAAAGATATCCAAAGGAATGGGAGAGGATGACACAACCTAAACACACAGCAAGAGTGCAGCAACACTTGTGTTTCCTGTCCCAGGAAAGGCAGCAGGATCCGGAGCGCGGCGAACAGGGCGGGCAAACAGGACGTGGCGCGTCAGAAGGGCGTGGCGCGTCAGTTTGCGCAGGCAGGGCGAGCAGGCAGGGCGAGCAGGGTAGGCGAGCAGGCAGGGCGCAGTCCTGCCCTCCTGGCTCTGAAGGCTCTCTTGACGAGTGGTCACTGCCCCCCCAGAAGAGGCCCAGCCATGGTCTCCACTCGGCCGAAAGCCATCGCCAGAAGGAATGTGGCGACCCAGACGGAACTCCCGCCCAGGCACGCGGCTGTCCAGGTCTCCGGCTGCCAGGAGTGCCTGAGCCTGTTGCTGGCACCGGAGGACCGGAGAGACAACGCCTGCGTGCGGTGCGACCAGGTGAACGATCTGCTCAGCCTGGTGGCAGAGCTGAAGGAGGAGGTGGAGAGGCTGAGGAGCATCAGGGAGTGCGAGAGGGAGATAGACTGGTGGAGCCACGCCCTACCGTCCCTGAGGGAAAGGCAGAGAACGGAGGCTCCACGAGAAGCAGAGGCCCCCTTACCCTCTTGCCACCGGGCAGAAGGAGGGGACCTAGGAGGCGAAGGGGAATGGAAAAAGGTCCCTGCTCGGGGCCGCAGGCGAATCCCCTCCCGGCCTCCCTCACCCTCACCTTCTCAGCTGCCCCTACATAACAGATATGGGGCTCTGGAACTTGAGGGCCAGGCTAACGAGGACGTGGACGAAAGTCCATCTGCGGGGCTGCCTAGGGCGAGACAGCCTGCCCCACGCATCACAACCACCTCTACCAAGGCAAAAAGGAGGGTGGTTGTTGTAGGTGATTCCCTCCTGAGGGGAACGGAGGGCCCAATATGCCGGCCTGACCCGACCCACAGGGAGGTCTGCTGCCTCCCTGGGGCCCGGGTGAGGGAGGTCATGAGGAAACTCCCCAGCCTGGTACGGCCCACCGATTACTACCCGCTGGTAGTTTTGCAGGTTGGCAGCGAGGAGATAGAGCAAAGAAGCGTGAAAGGGATGAAGAAGGATTTTAAGGCGCTGGGGAGATTGATTGATGGATCGGGTGCGCAGGTGGTGTTTTCTGCAATCCCTTCAGTGGCGGGGAGGAACACTGAAAGGAATAAGAAAGCAAACATGGTCAACGCGTGGCTCAGAGACTGGTGCCACCAGAGGAATTTTGGATTCTTTGACCATGGGGTGGTCTCCGTGGCACCGGGCCTGCTGAGTGCAGGTGGTGTCCAGCTGTCCCCAAGGGGGAAAAGAATCCTTGCCCGTAAGTTGGCAAACCTCATCAGGAGGGCTTTAAACTAGACTCGAAGGGGGAAGGGGATGAAGCCAGGCTACCCAGAGGTGAGCCTAGGGGTGGCATGCCATTGCCGGGGGCAAGACCGATAGCCCAGCTCAAGTGCATCTACTCCAATGCACGCAGCATGGGCGGCAAACAGGAGGAGCTGGAAGCCATCGTGCGGCAGGGCAGCTATGACGTGGTCGCCATCACAGAAACATGGTGGGACGACTCGCATGGCTGGAGTGCTGCAATGGAGGGCTATAAGCTCTTCAGGAGGGACAGGCAAGGAAGGAGAGGCGGTGGGGTGGCTCTGTACGTCAAGGAGTGCTTTGATTGTATAGAGCTGGATGATTGTCACGACGGGGTTGAATGCTTATGGGCAAGGATGAGGGGGAAGGCCAACAAGCCGGATATCCTGCTGGGGGTCTGTTATAGACCACCCGACCAGGGCGTAGAAGCTGATGAAGTGTTCTTCAAGCGACTGGCAGAAGTCTCGCAGTCGCAAGCCCTTGTTCTTGTGGGGGACTTCAACTTACCGGATGTCTGCTGGAAGTACAACACAGCTAAGAGGAAACAGTCCCGGAGGTTCCTCGAGTGTGTCGAAGACAACTTCCTCACGCAGCTGGTAAGCGAGCCTACAAGGGAAGGTGCCCTGCTTGACCTGCTGTTTACGAACAGAGAGGGTCTGGTGGGTGAAGTGAAGGTCGGAGGCCGTCTTGGGCTTAGCGACCATGATATGATAGAGTTTTCAATATTTAGCCAAGTAAGGAGGCGGGTGAGCAACACCGTTACCATGGACTTCCGGAGGGCAGACTTTGCCCTGTTCAGGACACTGGTCGGGAGGGTCCCTTGGGAGACGGTCCTGAAGGGCAAAGGGGCCCAGGAAGGATGGACGTTCTTCAAGAAGGAAATCTTGAAGGCGCAGGAGCAGGCAGTGCCCGTGTGCCGTAAGAAGAGCCGGCGGGGAAGACGGCCGGCCTGGCTCAACAAGGAGCTTATGCTGAGGCTTGGGGAAAAAAAGAGAACTTACCACCTCTGGAAAAAGGGGCAGGCAAGTGAAGAAGAGTACAAGGACCTCGTTAGGTCATGCAGGGAGGGAATTAGGAAGGCGAAAGCCCAGCTAGAGCTCAACCTGGCCACGGTCGTGAGGGACAACAAAAAAAGCTTCTATAAATACATTAACAGCAAAAAGAGGGCCAAGGAGGATCTCCATCCTCTACTGGATGCGGCGGGGAACCTTGTCACGAAGGATGAGGAAAAGGCTGAGGTACTTAATGCCTTCTTTGCCTCAGTCTTTAACAGCCACACCGGGTATCCTCAGGGTATCCGTCCCCCTGAGCTGGATGACAGGGATGGAGGGCAAAATAGGCTCCCCATGATCCAGGAGGAAGCAGTTAACGACCTGCTATGCCACCTGGACACTCACAAGTCTATGGGGCCTGATGGCATCCACCCAAGGGTGCTGAGGGAGCTGGCGGAAGAGCTTGCCAAGCCGCTCTCCATCATTTATCAACAGTCCTGGTCAACAGGGGAGGTCCCGGATGACTGGAGGCTTGCCAACGTGACGCCCATCTACAAGAAGGGTCGGAAGGAGGATCCGGGGAACTACAGGCCTGTCAGCCTGACCTCGGTGCCGGGGAAGGTTATGGAGAGGCTCATCTTGAGGGCGCTCACGGGACACGTGCAGGTTACCCAAGGGATCAGGCCCAGCCAGCACGGGTTCATGAAAGGCAGGTCCTGCTTGACCAACCTGATCTCCTTCTATGACCAGGTGACCCGCCTAGTGGATGAGGGGAAGGCTGTTGATGTTGTCTACCTGGACTTCAGCAAAGCCTTTGACACTGTTCCCCACAGTATTCTCCTAGAGAAGCTGGCAGCCTGTGGTTTAGACAGGTACACTCTTCGCTGGGTAAAAAACTGGCTGGATGGCCGAGCCCAGAGGGTTGTGGTGAATGGGGTGAAATCCAGCTGGCGGCCGGTCACAAGCGGAGTCCCCCAGGGCTCGGTTTTGGGACCGGTCTTGTTTAATATCTTCATTGATGATCTGGATGAGGGGATAGAGTGCTCCCTCAGCAAGTTTGCAGATGACACCAAGTTGGGAGGGAGTGTTGATCTGCTTGAGGGTAGGAAGGCTCTGCAGAGGGATCTGGACAGGCTGGATCGATGGGCTGAGGCCTACCGGATGAAGTTCAATAAGGCCAAGTGCCGGGTTCTACACTTCGGCCACAACAACCCCAGGCAACGCTACAGGCTTGGGGATGAGTGGCTGGAAAGTTCCCCCGCAGAAAAGGACCTGGGGGTGTTGATCGACACCCGGCTGAATATGAGCCAGCAGTGTGCCCAGGTGGCCAAGAAGGCCAACGGCATCCTGGCTTGCATCAGAAATGGTGTGGCCAGCAGGAGCAGGGAGGTGATCATGCCTCTGTACTCGGCTCTGGTGAGGCCGCACCTTGAATACTGTGTTCAGTTTTGGGCCCCTCACTACAAGAAGGACATTGAGGTGCTGGAGCGTGTCCAGAGAAGGGCGACGAAGCTGGTGAGGGGTCTGGAACACAAGTCTTATGAGGAGCGGCTGAGCGAGCTGGGGTTGTTTAGCCTGGAGAAGAGGAGGCTGAGGGGAGACCTTATCGCTCTCTACAACTACCTGAAAGGGGGTTGCAGAGAGGTGGGTGTTGGTCTCTTCTCCCAAGTGACTAGTGACAGGACTAGAGGAAATGGCCTCAAGTTGCGACAGGGGAGGTTCAGGCTAGACATTAGGAAAAAGTTCTTCACTGAGAGAGTGGTGAAACACTGGAATAGGCTGCCCAGGGAGGTGGTAGAGTCACCCTCCCTGGAGGTATTCAAGGAGCGTGTGGATGTGGCATTGTGGGATGTAGCTTGATGGACATGGTGCTGTGTGGTGTTGGGTGGGTTGTGGCTTGTTATTGTTGTTGTGTGGCGTGGGTTTTGTGGTTGTGTTGGTTTCCCCCCCCCCCCCCCCCCCCCCCCCCCCCCCCCCCCCCCCCCAGGTTGGACTCGATGATCTTACAGGTCTTTTCCAACCGTACTGATTCTGATTCTGTGATAAGAACATTTTCTCTCAGACTTTTCCCCCAACCATCTCCTTCTCAAGCAAAGTGCAGGTAAGAGAAGGCAGCAATTAACTCCATTATACTACATAGAGTCTTAAGGATACGTTACTTTCTGTGTTGAATAAGGAAGGGCAACAGACCAAAAAAAAGCCAGAGTACGCTCTGGGATGATTCATAGCACTGCATGGGAGTGGTGATGTTTGCTGTTTTCCACGGTGGATGTGAAAGGTCACTGACATTTGCATCTCATAGGATAAACCAAATCAGGCACAAGTATAGTTTTGAAAGTTCTCAGTTTGATTTTGTAAGAATATGGTATTTCACCAGTTTTTGCATAGGAGGCCTTTTATCTTTAAACTACAGATCACCATATCAAACTCCAGTGAAAGACTGTGATTCAAAGTTTAGAACATACTGTGTTTAGAACATATCTTTTCTTCCTTACCAATAAAGTAGCTTCTTATTTTCTCCTATAGCTAAGTTTTCACATAAAGTTTGGAGTAATTTCTATTTTGAAATTTGTCCATTTCTGCTTTTTGAAGGTTTTTTTTCAGAGTTACCTTTAAAAATGTTTTTTAAAATGCCATGAAGCAGTGCATAAAATGTAATAAGAATGTTTAGCTACTTTATTGGAAACAAAATTATGACTGTGATTCTTTTTTTAATGTAAAGAATAAATCACCTTCAAATTTACAAGCAAGAATGACGTAGGCTTCATTTATCCTGCCTTTGGCAGGGAAATGAACTAGTTCTGTTTTTCTCAATCTTTTGTAGTCAAAGGATCATCCAACCCTGTTCAAAAAAGTCCATGGACTACCTTGTCTCCAACTCTTATTCAACAGCTGGGGAAGAGGGGTAATAAATAAAACACTTGACATTTAGGTTAAACTGTACTCTATGACACTAAAAAATATATCTTCATTTCATTGAAACAATTACAAATATAGTTTCCCAGGTGTGTCTGCCTGCAGGTACTGACTGCTGTGGGAAGCCAGCTCCCAATTATGCCCGTCTGCAGGTATTGACAGCAGTCAGGAGTCAGGTTTTGCCTCTGCCTGCCGGGAGGCATTTGATAACAATTGGGAGGCAGCTCCTGATGACACCTGCTAGGTGGCACAAGCAGTAGTCCTGCAGCTCGCCAGTGGTCTACAGGCTGTTGAGTTATACTGGATCAGACTAACCTCCAGAGGTCCTTTCCAGTACTGTTTTCTAAAATAGTATGATATGACTTGCAATAAATTTCAGGGATGTCAACAGGATTTTAGTAGAGGCTTTGTTTTAGAAGATGCTAATGAGCTCTGCTGATAGATTATCCCAGTAGAGAGGAGAGAATGAATTTATTATGTCAACTGGAGACTTTCGAGAAAAGTTGTATAAATTTAAGAGCTCTGCAAATTATCCTCTACTAGTATGCTGAGAAAGGACCATTAATAAGTTGTGTAGGAGCCTCTCGTGATTACTGCAGAAAAGCCTATCCATGCCCACCTCCATCATCAAAAAAAAATGCTGCACCAGATTACTGGTGAGGTGATGGCTCTTGAAGGCCTCTTCAGTAATTCAATGACTGGAATTAACTTCACAAAGTCAGTCAGAGCTGAAGTGTGAGAGGGTGGCAGGGGGAATACAAGCACTCAGGCTCTGCTCCCTCTTCCATCTGCCATAGGTTTTGTCATGGAGCCCTTAACCCAAGAGGTGGCAGGAGGACATCTTGAATTGAGTAAATGCTAATGGATTTCCTACCTTGGTGGAGCTGATAAAAGGCATGTTTGCACTCAGTGTCCTGAAGCAAATCCATACAAATCCAGACAGTTTTAGTTGTGCTTACTGTATGTCGGACTCTAAAGAACAGATGTTCTGGGTGGAGGGTACAGTGTTGGTTTTTGCTTCCTTTCTGAATGATCATCAGTAATAATTTTCCATCAATTAAATGTGATCAGCCTCCTCTTTTCCAGATGTAAGTGTTCTGCAAAAGCTGACACAGTTGAGATAACTGGACTAAATGCTCTCCTCTGGTCCATGGTTTCAAGACAGCTAATAAGCCTGATTCTTCAGAACATGGTCAGAGAATAATGAGCAAAATTTTCATCCAGCATTTTAAGTTCGTCAGTGGTATCTCTGTCTTAGAAGTCAGTGAAGGGTCAGGATCTATTCCACAGAATATGTGGCTCTCCGCAGGTGAACATCAGTATAATCAGGTGCTTCTTCAGTTACGAGCCTGAAATCTAGCTGGAAAATCTTCTAATAATGGTAAGTAATTGATAGCAGGTTTTATGTAATCATATTCAGAATGAGAGGATAATAAACAGCAGTATTTGAAAGCAGGAATTGTGAGGCAGGATGGACTATTACACTTTTCAAAGAAGTTGGTATAACAGCTTCCAATGAAGGAATTAGTTAGCTATAGCTCATGATATTTCTGAATAGGCCAACTAGACAGCATCTTTTATTACAAGGTGAAAACCATAAATGGCAGAAAGATTTCCGTTTTGTAATAATTCTGTACCTCAGTCAAAACCAAAAATTTAAAACAGAGGCCCTAATATTGCAAAAACGCTTTAGTTTTTCTGTCAGTTTGGGCTAAAAAATGCAGTTACATAGTATAAAATTATATGTG
The DNA here is from genome assembly GCF_030936135.1 of Gavia stellata. Taxonomy (NCBI): domain Eukaryota; kingdom Metazoa; phylum Chordata; class Aves; order Gaviiformes; family Gaviidae; genus Gavia; species Gavia stellata. The sequence goes on along the minus strand of NC_082603.1, from coordinate 21,528,962 downwards.
CATCTATCATAAAAGTAGTCAACTGTTAATTGACTCCTGTCTTAATGATGTTGTACAATTTTAAGGGACAAACCATACAACTAAAGCTGATTGAATATTTGCGTGGACAAGAGAGAGTTGCCAAATTTTTGGAAGTCTGAGCTTATATTTCAAGATAAAGGGAAGCATTGATTTGAAGAAAAAGGTTTTGTTTAAAATTGAGACTGGAAATATAATTTTAATGTAATTTATTTTAGAATATCACCTATAAATGTAGTGTTTTAATTTTATATTTTAAAAAAACTTGTTGTTCTTGAGTTAAACTCACTTTCAAATTAAAATGGCAGAAATGTATGTTTTGAGATTTCCAAATTATCATTTCTTTTAAAAAATTAAATTAATCTGTATTTATTTATCTTATATATTTATTTGATATGTTTCAACTTTTAATATTTCAATTTTCACAATTTCCTGAAAAAATGGATTTTATTTTGTTTGAAATTCTTACAAGTTAATTAGTGGAAAGTACTTTAAAGTACCTAGATGAAATAAAAAACAATAATCTTTAATTCGTAACAAACTGAGCAGTTGAATGTACAGTTGTGTCTTGGAAAAAGAATAAGGTTATGAGACTGACACTAAAGACATATACAGTCATTAACTACTTCCAGTCATTAACTACTGAAATTGATATAAAGTCCAGTGGTGTCTGAGCCTCTCTAAAGATAGGAAGGCTCTTTTTCTTAGTTATTTGCATATTGACACATTTTCAAAACAAAATCTTTGCATGCAAAGTTTTGCTCATAGAGTAAAAGAACTAATTAGTTGCACCGACTGCAGGTTGCAGATTATAGGTGAATACAGGTTATAGACTGAATCAGCCTTGTTTCTTCTGGGGTTAACATACATATTGAGTTATTTCTGGGGCTAGGATTTCTGCCAAGCCATCAGTTTTGTGCAGGCTTTAAAGAATATGGTCGCAGGAATAAAACTAAAAATCTGCCAAGTTTTCGTCTTTAGAAGTGAGACTCATTTTATTGTTTAGAAAAAGTCCAGTCTTATGTTGTCTTACTCCTTCAAAAAGTCGTTCCCAGAAAGGTTCAATCAAGTGTTAAAATTTCATTCTTTCCTTCCTTGCAAGTTTCCTTCTTCTAGGAGCAGTTGCCTACATAGTCTGAAAACACATCACATAAAATTAAACTAATATACCCTTATTGGCTGTAATTGTCTTGGGAGACTTGTGATGCTTAATAATAATGACATGAATTACAAAAGATTTGTAGTAACTGAGTTAAAAGTCTGTTATTCAAAAATTGTCAAGAAGTTTCCAGAAGAATTTGGTGTCTTTCCTTTTTATCCATTGTGGTTAAGTTCAGGACAATCCTTGAGGGCATTTACTTTTACATGTATAAAATAATCATTAAGTATTTTGAAAGCAATAGAAATCAAAGGCTGTTAAGTTCCACAAATATAACAAGTATTATCTCACTGAGTTCAGAAAAGAAGCAGATGGAATGTATTTCTAGTATTATTAAGCATTACAACTTGTTTAAAAGCTCCCGAATTTGCAGTGCAGTGTACCTGAATCACAGATTGTATATTATTCCCCAGTCTCATTAGAGCTTTCAAGGAGAAAGCCATCCTTACTTCTACAAGCTACTAGTGTGTCTGCTGATGCAATTTATGGTGCAGGAGTGACCATTAACTCCTACTCCTTTAAAACATATTTTCTCTTAGAGACCTTGACAAGTTAGACATAGGACAAAAGTGTAGTTTATTGACTTCTGATTGACGAAGATGGAAAAGTAGTCTACTAAAAAAAAAGAAAGTAACAAAAATAAAGCTTGAATTATGTATACTGTAAGGTAATAAACAAGATGTCCTAACTACTAAATCCTCCCATGAGCATATATTGTTATTTATTACTTGTATTGCACTGGAAAAGTTAAAGGAGTAGGGCCTTGTTGTGTTCAGTGCTGTATGGACAGAATAAAAGCATATTTGTCTGAGAGAATTTACCCAAAACATTTTCATTAACCCATATATTCCTAATCCTAACTCTAGCATATATTTAAAATGTTAGTCACAGCAGTCACCTATTATTACCTATCAAAATGAATATGTACCTTGCCTCTCAAGGCAACATTTGCATTCCATTCTTACCCACAGACCCTAAACAAGATCGGGGCAGCCATGTGCTGTCCCTGCACTGCATCAGGGTGTTAGCATATCAGGAGTCAAGAGAAGCAAAATGAATGGCTAAGCATCCCAGAGCAGAGCATGTCAGAGGCAAGTAGAGAAAGTGCAGCCCTCCTTCCAGATCAGTTCCCTGTTGTCTAGATCCCTGTGAGAGTAATAAAGCCTTGCTTGGGCCAGCACTCATTTCCTCATGCAGCAGTTGCTCATGGCAGTGGTCCTACTCATTCCAGTTCGACGGACTGCTGCCAGCACGCCGTTTAGTTATAAATATTTGCAGTATTTGGCTTTATCCTTGACTAAATAATTTTAGTTATGAAAAAATGCAATTGATACTTAGAGGGACACTAATTTTAACAGTACATTTTCTATGGTAAGTATTTCTGCTGCTACTAGTAGGAAAAAGATTAGCTCTTGTTTCAGCTCCAGCCCAGAGAACATGACTTCATTGCTGAGTTACATCCACTAACATGTGGCTATGGGGATATTTACAGCATGTAGTGGTATTTCTAAAGACAAATACAGAAAAAATAACAATAGACAAAAAAAAATATAGAGTGCACAGTTTAATAAAGGTGTGAAGCCTGAAACACTTAGCTATCTGATCCACTTTCACTGGAAAGGGCTTAATTGTGCTTTCAGTCACATCACATGGCATCCCTGTGTTTCTTTGTTCCCTAGAGTAAGACTATTCAGACTTTTTCATAGAGAAGTCCAAAAAATTCATTGTCTTGCAAGCGGTCTGGTTTTGATACTGGATGAGATGGTGAATACAGCCAGTCTAATACTTGTATTATGATTTTGCTGTCTCTTCAAATTCATTACATCATGAATTTCTAGTGAAATGTAGATGTAGATTCCAAGGAAACGTTGTTCAAAACCCTGGGATCTACAGATAGGAAATGACATCTTACCCTCTTTTCTCACTTAGAACAGTCAGAGATTTGGCAACCTTGGTAAGAATGTCAAATAAAAAATTGAAACTATTTCAAATGAAAGGTTTAATCAAAGCTTTGAAATTAGCCAATAGGTAAGTCAGAACCTTTATACTCTACTACTGTTATGTTGCATCTCAAAAGCACAAATTAAATGTCAGAAAATAATTGATTTGCCCATCTTGGGACTGGCAGCTACTTAATTTCTTTGATATTAAATATTGTATTAAAGTCATAGGAAACCCACAAAAGCTCCTTAAGTTTCACAGAGATTTCTTTTTCTATTTGTTTTCCTTTCCTCCATTCTTTCTAAGCAGTAAATGGAAAACCACAAATTCCACAAATCATGAAAGATCCATACAGGTCTTGAATATTGAAGGTCTTGTTCCTGTGTCCCAACTCAAGGGCGCATAGGAGAAACATTCCTAACATTACTTGCAGAATGGCTGAGCAATTGCTGCTGAGGAAAGAGATCTTGGAGTTATAAAAGTTAGCTCCCTGAAAAAAAAAACCCAAAACCAAACAAAACAAAAACAAAATCACAGCTCAGTAGTGAGCAAAAACTATTAAGAGAGGAAGAGGAGCAGTCATTACATCATGTATGAGTCCATGGTGCTGTCCCAATCTGAAAATCCACTAAAACTTCCCCTCTCCCCTTGTTTTTTTTTAAAAAGTTGTATCGGAACCTGAAAAGTTACAGAGAAATGCAGGTAGGATGATCAGAGGTGTGGAACAGTTTCTGTACAAGGAATAACTAGATGCTTTTCAGTCTGGGGCAGATGACGGATGACGGGTATGATAAAACTCCATAAAATCAGAGTAGCATGCAGAAGGTGATTAGGGAACAATTATTCACTGTCTCTCATAATACAAAAAAAATGGGCATCAGATTATATTGTCAGATAGCAAGTTAAAATCAAACAACACATAATAATACATAATAGTACCTAAGTATTTCTGAGGGGGCTGTAGATAATAGAATTTTCAGGAATTCAAAAAGCAATTAGATAAACTCATGAAATCCATCAAGAACTGATTCAGAATATATCTGACTGCAGATGACTGAGAGATGGAATATTATAATAGAGAAGCATCACTAGATGCCTGTCCTGTTGTTACACTCTTCTAAGCATCTGCTGCTGGGCACTGGACTATAGGGACTCTTCGTCTGAATAAATAATACTATTCTTACATATTAGATGGTGCTTACAGAAAATACAGCCATGTTGGAATCCTCATGCTAGGATCTTCCTTTTCTTTTCCCTTATGTCTGAGATGTCGAATACCCACAAGTTCATGGTGATGATGCTCAACACACCTGAAGACCAGTCCCCAAGGTGTCTTTTAAAGGGATTCTATACGCAGCTGCACCAAAATGTGGTCACTCCGTCTTCTATGCTAGACACAAAGGACCACCTCAATTATGCTGTATTTATCAATTAATTCACAATAGCAAATCAGATATGGATTAATCAAGGTATGGAAGAAGGATGTAAAAAGAATCCAAAGCAAGCAGACTTTTTCCTTCCCCTGTTGGTTACTATCTGTGCAGGGGTCTGACATCTGCTGATGTTGCATTGCAGTTGCCCCCAAACATAACTGATGTCAGAATAGTATCAGAGATATCCAGAGGAGTTTTTTTCAAATGGTATAGATTATCTTCCAGTATTTTTTACCAATGCTCTTCTGGTCAGTTGATCCAGGACATCCAAAATCTTGAAACTAAAAGGGAAAGCTGAAGTAGTTCTTGAAGTTGTTGAACTAACCCTTTGGATTTGTAAGTTTGGTTGGTGCCTTTCCCCTTCCCTCTCTCCCTCTCTCTAGTCAGTGCCTCACTAAAATATGATGCCATCCCAAAGGCTGGTGTTCTGGTGTTACTATTGCAATACTCATCCCTTATGTTGGTTTTGCCCACAATCTACCACATCATGTACATGCACAGACAGTACTCTTCTAAGAGGAGCCCAAGGCCTTTCATTGAATGAACAGTGCAAAGCAAGTTATATTTTAATTCTATCAGTGTAAGTGTACAAAGTTGGAGAAAATCCTCGCTTCCAACATTTTCTCTCTTCTTGCTGTAATCTGTCCTCATTCCTCACTTCTTCCACCTCCCTTCCACTTTGGCTTGTATTTTTAAGATATGATTTGGTAGCAAAGAGGGAAAATACTGAGAGTGCTTAATTTAAATTAGAGAATGTGCTGTGCCACGCTTTCATTAAAACTACAGAAAAAAACTTAGCTGTGTGGAGTAAAAGATCAGAAGAGTCCCAAATCCTATCAGTACATCTTACCTTTTATTTTCCTCTAGTGCAATAAAGCAGCTGTCCTGCATTTATAAAATAGAGTTGAAAATGTCTGTAGCAAAAAGAAAAATGCAAACAGTACAAGGTTCTTTTCCCATTCCCACATTTTGTTTTATGTTTTTATAATACTCCATCTGTATTTCTTCACATAGTTCTGATGACACAATATAATAAGGTTCCACTGTTCTTCCATTTCCTTTTACAATGTTTCCCTGAATAGTAATGGGAATTTACTTACCGGCTTGAGAAACAGGTCCAAAAGCTATGTGAAATTTTTCAGTGTCTGAAATGATATACAAAATGCTGAAGATTAAGTTTCTTCAAAGTACAGAAAAATATACCAGTTATGGCTTCTCTTGCCTATAAAATATTCCATACCTGTCTTTGGAGACCAGAAAAGGCTGAATTTTGTAAGCCTTTTGCCTCATTGGTAAATAGAAATAAATAAACTGAATAAAGCACACCACAAAAGCCCACTCCATCATTCCAAAATCCACTTTCTCTACAAATAGGCAGGTGTTTGCTCCATATACTCTGTCAGGCTAAACATACGGCACTCTAAAAAAGACCAAGGTACTGTTCATACTCCAAATATACTGTGATGCCTGAAACACAAACTGAGAGGGAAAACACAATCCAAATTTTGCTGACTTTTTTGGATAGATATATATTCTGTGATATGCACAGCAGCACAATTTCACCAATCTTTTCAGTGTAACTACAATAAAGATTCAGGACAACAAGCCCTGTTCAATTTGGTGTCACAGTGGTAGCCTCATGGTCTCCATAAAGCATCCTTCCTCCCAACATATAGTGAAGGAATCAAAGCTTCTCTATGTCTTACCAATTGCCAGCTGCTAGTTCAATTGCTTGTCGCCTTCATGAGCTATCACTTATTCAAAGTTATAAGTCCAATGTGGAACAACTCAGGACTAAAGAAACAGCAAATTTTTCTTGTGTTGCCCCTCACACTATGTAGAGTGCCACTTAGATGTTGTTGATTATTTGGATTCATACCTTTGTATCTTTTTCTCTCACTGCCTCATGCACATTTCTTACACTCTGGCCAACTTTGTTGCAGCTTATTATGTCTCATCATGTTTTCTTGCAATTCATCACTCTAGTTTCCAGCAGCCTAATTGGATGCCATGTAACTAAATTTAACACAACAGAATGTATAAAAAATATTTTTTTCAAAATGTTTTCATCTGCCAGCATGTTCGGTACTGAGCCATGAGTCTGTGCATAATGGGGAAGTAGAAGCTGTATGCCCAATGAATTACGTCTGCTGTTTGTGAATTAATAAGCAGATCTCTCCAAAGTAAAGCAGTATTTCAATTTACAAACATTTGCTGTAGCTATTGGCATGCTATTGCTTCATATGCCTGATATTCACGGATCTTCAAGCCAGTGTCTCCCTCCCTCCTTGCCCATGACCAAAGGCACGTGTCAAACATCTCTTTTCTGAAGGGCAGTGATGCTGGTAGTCCATAGTTTCTATTTCCCTCTATTTCTACAAACTTCCATTTTTCCTTTGTTAATTTTTTTCTTGTTTCTGATATTGCTTTACTAAAATTAAGAGGTAATTCCTGTTCCAAAGGAATAAATTAGGTGCAGTGCACAGATCAGCTCTACTTCATTTTTTAAGTAAACACCCCAAAGCTTGGTTCAAGTCTTGAGGTACTTACATTATTGTAATTGTTGTCCACTTCACTTTGTAATGTTTTTTTCTTAAAACAGTGTATGATGGAAGTACTGCTCTTCACATTTTAGGAGAGGAGAAAAAGGTACAGAAAGGCTAAGTGTCCGAATAAAGATTATAGGCAGACTGTGTATCAGAGGATAAAAATGAACCTAATACTTCTGAATAGTAGTTAAACACCTTAACTCCTGGAACACCTGTCTTAAGTGTAGTTTCTACTACACCCCTATCTGATCAGTTGATTGATCGTCTTAAAATGTTTGTAGCATCAGAAGGATAAATACAGAGCAGTTGTCTGGTCGAGGGAAGTTGACAATATCAGACTTAGAAGGAGAAAAATTAAAAACAAATTAACCTATGAGAAGCCCACAAAAGGAAGTGTAGGCGCAACCATTGGAAAAGTAGATGAAATAACACGAGAGGAATAAAAAAAAAGCCATTGCATTTAAAATGTTGTAGAAAGTTGAATTTGATGGAATAAGATAGGGAAGCAAGTGGAAAACACCAGAGATTATGTGGTCAAGGCAGTAGGTTGGTGCAGCAGATTGGTTTCAAGAGCTGCCCTTAAGTTTGTGGGGAGAAAGCTTAAGGAAGCTGGGATGAGGAAGAATGGACAGAGAAAAGCAAATTTCCCTAGACAGAATGAGAGAAGGCTATAGACATGTTTCAGCTGGAATGAGCAAGAGTGGGTTGGTATTTTGGATCTACTCTGCTTTAAAAACCAAATTTTCCTAAGAACCTGGAGGGTTTGAAAAAAAGGAACAGTTGAGTACCATTTCAAATCTAAGTGGTGCTAGCAACAACATTTCCTATAAAAATGGAAAGTAAGAGCATTCTCGGCAAATATCAAGCTAATCTTTACACCCTTTAAATGCCATATATGTTAATACTGGTGAGAATTATCCCACATTTGCTGGTTTTACATATATTACCTCCTTAATACAAAAATACAAAAAATGGAGTGACTGCATATGTATGCAGCTGTAGATAAGTAGTGGCCCCTGGACCTGTTTTATCTTATATCCAGCTTTAAAATCGGAGTCTTCAGCACAAATAGCAATGCTCTGTGCCATTTTGCCTGCTAAAACACATTTACTTCCAGCAACAAACAATAGGAAAACTCCATGTGGCACTTCGATTACACAAGGAACCCAAATCACTAAAGAGATGCAACATCACAAATAAGTATTTGTAAAGGTTTGTCAGCTCCAATGAAGTTATACTTTTCCAGACTCTGCTTTTTCCATGCACCTCTGCAATTACTCACTTCACAGAAAAAAGGATGATGCCGCTAAAATGATGAAACCTTAATATAACCTTTTCAGCAAGAGATAAAATATATTGATTGGTGACTGCTGAAGGACATCATCAAGCAGTTCAATGTTTGATTTCATTTCTTCTTTCTTTCTTTCTTTCCCTTTTCCTTATTTATTATTTGGTTGCCCGGCAGGCATCTCTGTACTGACTGACCCTGCCAGTTCAACTATTAAAGAATTTATCTCTCTGAGGAGGCCTGATGTAAACATGATAATCTGTTTGGCGGCCCTTATGATGGCCTATGAATAAAACATATGACAACACAGTTTGAGCTGAAGAGCTTACTATCTGTTACCAAAGAGAATGTTTGGAAGCTCCCTGATGGCTCGGCTATTCTGAATCCCAAAGGTCGTCTATTTTATACTCCGGCTAACCCACTCAGACTATCCACAAAAGGTGTAGTTAACTATTTTTCCCTGCCAACTTCTATTTTTCTACTGGTTTATTAAAAAGGAACTAATGCAAGGGATTGAAGATTTCAATTGCATATCTGTCCATGATGAGAGATAAAGGATTTTCTTCAAGCCAAGATTTCTTGGGAGAAAAAACAACAAAGAAAGAATGAAACAAACAAAAAACATTAATTTCTTAAGGAAGATCCTAAATTCCTTACACTACAGTGTTAAAATAGCCACTTGAGCTTACATATATAATACAAGTGAAAGTATGGCAGTTGAACTCACAAAATGTGTTGCTCAGATGCATTGTATTTGCGAACTACTTTAAACAAGTGAACCTTTTCCTTTGATTACCTGTTGAAACCAAGGAACTCTGATTCATGGTTCTACCCACAAGGCTGAGAATCACATCTTGGCAAGTTAAAGAGGTAAAACCTGTTCCTGGTTCTTAAGGCGGATAAAGCCAGTGTGGAATTGTTTAACATGACCTTTCCAGCACAAGAGAACTGTTTTTCTATTTTCAAGTTTTTAAAGCTTAGTCATTAAAAAATGCTTATAACACACTTTTTTTCCTGGAAACCTCTCCCTTTATGTAGAAGGTTTGGCCATTAATCTTTTAATTATGTTCCTGCATATATTTAATTTTTGATTTTCTGTACTAGGAACCATAAAGTGTGCATTTTATATAAAGGCTGTTTTATACTACTGCCTAACAACTGCTATTGGCCAAACAACCTTCCAGGGACTGTCTCTTGTCCATCAACAGTTCTCTTTTCAGCAGCAAACAGTACACTGTGCAGAGCACTTTTTACCCTGTAGCTTCTTTATTTCTTGTTAGTTGTTAACAGGTGCCACTTACTCCTTCATGGTAGTAATGTCTGCATAAAACCCCAGTAAGAATAAATGGGTTAAATAATAGATGAGACGGTTGGGTTTTTTTTTTTTTTTTTAGTAAATTCAGGCTATCAAGATATGCAAGTGAAAAGTTATTTGAATAATCAGTGCAACACAGTAAGTGAATGTCAAGGAAATGTCTAGTTTAAAATAAATAAAATTAATGCCTAACTAAATTTGGTTTTGATCACCTTCCTGATGAGGCTAATTTATAATATGAGATATTTCTGATGTTAAAACTCTCCAATTAGTAATTTAGATGCAAAAATTTTTATTCTAGAGTTTGCTTTTAGGAACACACATTAATATAGAAAAGCTCTAACTCCAAAGCTTGCAGAGGTAATTATTTTTAATAAAAATATAAATGAAAATGACATGCAAGTGACTGATTCACACCTTTATGGGGTTTTTTTATTCCATCTTCATTTGGATCATGGATAGTTAGAATGTTCGTTTCGTATTTATTATGTATTTTCTAGTATCTTGCAGGGTCCATTTTTGTGGTCATTGTTAGTACTTTACCCAAACATATGGCTGGTTATCTTCATCGGGAATTTTCAAGTCAATGGGAAATATGCTTCAGTTATGAGTAAGTGAAGAATATTTACCCTCAGATCTGAGTCTGCCATTGATTTCAACAGTATCAGGATTTGATCCTCAGGGCAATCCACAGCTAATATATATATACATCAAAGGAGCTATAAGGATTTAAATCAACAGAGAATCAACACTTGTTAAGTGTTTGAGAGCTACTGGGTTTTACCTGTCTAGGTTTGCCATAGCTCTTACTCTCTCTCTGTTTTCTTCAATCAATCAGGTGTATTTATTTGTTCAGAAAATGTAGACTGCCTTAAATGTGCTTTGGAGTCTTGAAGCGAATAGAAAATAAGTTTCTGAATCTTGTTTGCCAGTTTCCAACAATCAGGGAGTTCTTTAGGCTTTTTGTTTTAATGGAAGTCTGTCTCATCTCCTTCAACTCAGGAAAATCACTGTTTGTCACCTTTGTAGCTTAAGTCCCTCTGCTTCTCAATTATTTCAGCCAAAATCTTCACTTTGACTCATGCATCAAGAGAAAGGCAATAACTCCCTCAGTGCTGTGCTTGTCTGCTCATAGTTTTGCTTGAAAAAAAGTTGTTCTTAATCTTTGTTTCCTTCAGAATATTCCAACATATCATTTTTCAATTATTTAATTATAAAAAGCAGACTAGAACTGTTAAGTGTTATCATAATGGTACTCTCAGTTTAGTCTCTTCATTATGTGCTTGTAAATTTGTTGCCCATTGTCCCAAGATGTCAATTGCAGGTGTCAAAAAATTATGCATTATTGTAGTTACGTACTGTATCTGCTAAGTACTGTACCTGTGAGAAGAAATGGTATGATAGGATAAGTGTATTCAAAGCTCTATTAGTTTTGTTCTGTTTTATTTGAGAAGTAGCTTTTCAGCCTTTGAAAATTAGTTCTAAATATTCATTATAAGATAGCCATGCTCTGATACCAAAAACTGAGGGGAAGACATGGCAAAGAGCATCAAACATGAAAAAGAAAGTCTCTAGCTCTTTCAAGTATGTGTAATACATTTCACAAAGGAAGGGTCAGGTTAGGTATTGGGGAAAATTTTCTAAGCAAGAGCTATGGAAGTGCTGCGTTATGTTGTCTGTGAAATCTCCATTACAGAAATTCTTTAAAAACAGATTGGACAAACATCTGTGGACAATTACAGAAAACATTGCAGATCCCACCTTGGGCAGGGGGTTGGACTAGATGAGTTGCAAAGGTCCTTCTCAATCCTATTTTTAAATCATAATTTTCTAGCATCAGTGTAAGTAAGTGACACATACAGCTGTATGGAAATACATTACTTTCATTTTCATTCTGAGATGGAACTCAGGCTCAAAGGTAGTAGACCCTAGATCCACCATCAGTGAAAGCTACTTTTACAAGCCAGCAGAGTTGGAATGTGATTCTGCAGAAAATAGATACCATTTTGTATGCTGGCAGCAGCAGTAAGGCAAAAATAAAAAAACAGAAAATGAAAGATAGAGAAATTGTTTCCATTAGTCTGACCCAATGCAAAGAATGTTGTAGGCTGGATTAAGAATGAGACATTCCACTTCACAGCAATCACATGTGGCACTTGCAGGTAGATTTGAAAGGAGTTTCCATGCTCGCAGCAATTAGTGGGCTCTAGATTATTTCCTTGTTTGTGAAGTTTCTTAACATCATGGTATTAAGACTGAAAAATGAAATCCACTTAATATGAATGTTTTAAAAAATTTGAACTGAAAGAAAATAAAAAGTAGATTTCATGCTTATCATAACTCACCTTAGAAGAAATCATTCAGCTCACTTAGAGTTTATTGTATCTGACAACTGTCTTCTGTGTCTTTCTCTTCTACACATTAATATAGCATCCGTGGTGTAGCAGAATATTTTTGAAAAGACTCTCATGAGGTGCTTCAGTGATATTTTGAGACATAGCAGATTTCCAGGGTGTATATTAGAGTCAAGGTAGAAGTAAAAATTTCATGAAACAGAAGAGCAGTGGGGTTTTTGATGAGATATGAACAGCTGTCACCTTTGAAATTTCCCTCTCCAAATCACTTTCAGCTCTGCATATGCTTTACACAGGCTGAACAATGCTGGTGCCACACATCTAACTACTAATGTTAGGCATGAACTGCTGCAGGGAACTGACACTTAACAAAACTATTTAATGAGCATCTTTTTTTACAGCAAGCAAATTAGGTTTTGAAAATTGGAGAGATTCCAGTTGAAATCTAAGAAAACAGTATTGAGTGAAAACGTTAGATATAAATTAGAGAATATTCATTTAGGATTAGAGTCTTGTCCTTCAGATACAGTCTATACTGTCAGATTCAAAGTGCCCAACAGTGACAGGAAATTCACTGGTGGCATATGCCAAAGGAAAGTACAGTTCCTCCAGAGAAGGTTTTGATCAGAGAAGCATTTTTACAAGACATTACATGAGCAGTCAGGGCCAGCTCCACTGTCTAATGCAAAAACAGGCAGTAGGCACAAGATGTCTCTTTGTGCTTATTGTGTACTCAGGAGGTTTTGTCTGAAGTCATGTCTCAGCTCTTTCCAGCTCTTTTCCAATTTTGTGTGTCCCATCCAGTACAATTTTCAGTGTTACACACTCAATTTACAAGACATTAACATTTATGTCTCTCTATCATATCAAATATTAAATACCAGTAGAGACTTTACTAGAAGCTTTATGACAACTGTTAGCCTATGGTGAACTTATATGATCCATGTATGAAAGGCAGGAAGACTTGCTAGCATGTCAAAAGGAGTCTGATGAAATTATTTGGATCCTACCTACACATATGCAGTGGCTAACGCCCCAAAGTTGTGTATTAAGTTATGTACATTTTTACCGACACAGGCCCATTTGGACAGTTAATGGGATGTTTATTTCAGAGTTACTTGGATGCATTGTCTATAGAAACCTTTATGGAAGATTGCTGTTACCTTATATAAACCATCCATGTTATGTGATCCATACAATTGGATTTTTGGCTGTTTTTTCCAATGTTGACAACAACTATTCAGTTTTTCATAGTTACTCTGAGAAAAATAATATTCAGTCTTTAGACCTGGCTGGGAAAATAACACCTGCAAAATATAAATCTGAGACTACAACCATAGTGAGTACTATGAACACCTGAGAATGTTTTATTTTAAAAGTACAGTATTTTCTTTCTGTGGTCTCCTTTATAAAAACTAGAACTGTTTATGACTATCCTAAAACTTGAAATAATTCTGTCACAAATGATTTTGCTCTTTTCATGAGGAAAGCACTGATATTTTTGCCCCTTCATCTTGAATAGACTTAACATCAATATAGCTGTTTTGTCTAACCTCACCTTCTTGAAGTGAACACCTTATCATGCCAGAAAACCATTTTTTGTTCGTGCACCTGCACAATGATTAATGGAGGTACAACCCTGGAAATAGCATTTGACAGTTAACAGCTGCTACCAGCACTCTGGAGAGTGCACAGAACCTTGCAAAATTAAAGCCACAAATTTGTTCTCCTCTAAAAAGCCAAAGAGAACTCCTGAGTCATGTGTGAGGTGTAGATTGTGCATCATAATTTCAGGTATGCTTTTTACCTCTTTGTCTAAGAGTGACAAGTTCAAAGCCAGCTGATATATTACAACAAAAGACCTCTCAGAGAAGTGTCAGCATACACCTGGAGAATATTGCCAACACAAGCAAAGAATTTTAAAGCAGTCAAATTAAAACAAACTAAGAAAGTTGCAGTATGAAACATAACCAACTGGCACACCTCAGCCAAGATGAAAGCACCCAGTTAGTCTCAAGAGAAAGTATATAAAAGATAATGAAATAAATGATAACTAGGACAGAAGCATCAAATGATCCCTTCTTGCCAGGTATTGGTCAACATCAGCTCAGTATTGAAGCCACAGCTATACTTCTGTGGAGCGAATGACCCTATTGAACTACATCTGTGGCAGAACATTTGATAACAGATGGTAAATGACAGTCAGACTTTCTGATTACATGAAGCGTGTATGACCAAGTCTTGGATTTACTATGATGTACTCAGTAGTAGATGTTCAAGGTGAGCTTCAAAAGAAAAGTAGAGCTATTCTTCTTGACCCTAAAGTGACCTGTAATATCATTTGCAACAGTAGCACACTAGACAAGATAGCAAGAAAACTCATATATAGATTGTGATAACTTATCTAAAGTAAATATTTTCAGGACACAAATTCAGCACCTGGAGGTTCTCTAGAAAGTTAGAAAGTTTGGATTTGGCACCAATTTGGTTCCCATCAATTCATCAAAGGCTTATTGACCTAGATCTTCAAGTGGGTTTACATATGTTTCCAATATCCATTTAGCCTCAAGGAATTTGTAATTACCAAGGGACTGAAGGGAATGTGATTGCTGATGTAAGTGCCAGAGGTGACTATCTCAAGAAATAAGAGACTAACGCCAAGTTAATCTAGTTTTGATCTAGCACAGCTACATTGTGAGAGCGCTGCGCCAAGCCTGCTTGTGACTGTTACTATGGAGGATGTTACATACATGTTAGATACTGATGTCAAAATTGTGTTGGACTCCCTGGAAGTCTGCTCATTGCTGGCTCAAGAAAAGCTAGCTGTTTTGTATTAAACCTGGGCCTTCTTGTCTTGTTGTACAGATTGCTATAAATAAGCACTTTGGTTTATTCAGGCCAAAGTGTGGCTATTCTCAAACAGCTTGTTTTCCAGTTCTTGCTGATCCCTAACAGTGGTAGTAAAATGTTGGAGAGAAAGCTGGCTCTGTGCACTTGTAGACATCTCACTCATGCTCTGAAGCTTTTTATGGTTTATTAAATCAATGGATTTAATGGATGTGCTGGCCCTCTGTTCCTTCTTCTTTATCTAATACCTTTGAAGTACTCCTGGTGCTAGCTGTCAACTAAGAAGAAAATATCAGTCAGACTAATGAATAGGCCCAAAGTTTCCCTCCCTATTCTTCTCCCCTGAGAAAAGGCCATGGCATATTGTTGAGGCAGTACAATCCAGATTTACTATCCTCCTCATTCACTCTCAGCTAAAAAAAGCTCACACCAAATTGCAGATAAGTAGATCGTCTGAGAACAACTACTTGTCAGGAAGAGAGTCAGAGTAAAGACTTGGCCACAGAATCTTTTGGAAGGGAAAGGAAAGGAAGAAACTCTGCTTGAGAGATCAAATTCAGAAAATGTTTCTGCTAAGGAATTCATGCCAAAGGGGCAATGGTAAGACACTGAGTTACAAAAGGAGACCAAGGGCTGGAGACACTGAAAGGAGAGGCGTCCCACTGTGGAATGACTGGAATGCCCCAAAAGGGAAGACTCTGTATTGACCGTCTTGCTTGATCTGCATGTCAAAAGCAACTTCTGCCATATAGAAACATACTCCTCCTCGGAAAAATGCTGTGATAAACAAAGCACTCGAGGCCATGCTATTGTTCTCTTCCTCCACTGTTTTCAGGACAGGTATATGGCATGAAATAGCATGTCTTTCAGAAAACCTTATGTACAAAAGAGATAATGAAAGTAAACAGTAATGGTCGCTTTGTAATGATTGATTCTACCAGAAGTAGGACTAAAAGTCACTAATGTACCATTATATTTTTTAACTGCTAAGTCTCATAAAACTAGATATGATTTTTCAAGTTATCTTACAGTTTCACAGAATTCTCCAGGCAAACTCAAAAGTATTTGAGTTCAAGCAGGAGAACACCTTCCCTAAAGAACAGCTTATGTAAGTTAACAGG
Source organism: Gavia stellata (assembly GCF_030936135.1). Lineage (NCBI taxonomy): Eukaryota > Metazoa > Chordata > Aves > Gaviiformes > Gaviidae > Gavia > Gavia stellata. The sequence continues at coordinate 21,512,937 of NC_082603.1, read as the reverse complement.
TATTTTTTGTGTAACAAGGATGAAAGATGCTGGTAAACAGACAACCATGGAAAAATGTTCTGTTGCCTGAATTGTCCAAACATTTACTACACATGATGAGTGTTTTTTGAGCACTTCCTGACACACAGAAAACAACATAGCTTTTGGAGATATGTTCATCCATTAAATAAATATACATCCCAGTTGTTATGATGAAAGGATCCATTCTGCAGAAAATTTAGAAACATACTGATTTTTGTCATTCTGCCTTCCAGTTATATCCACGCACACTAATTAGTTCTTTTCCATTTCATACTGTGTCATATAGATTGAAATTTGTGAGAGAATACAGAGTAATTCCAAAGCAAGTACTCTTAGGTAATTCATTTGGGACAAAACTCTTAGTTTTTCACTTATCAGTTCTGCTTCCCTTTCTGCTTTTCAGGGCCTTGAACTGACCCCATTAGTTAGGATCTTTGCCACTGGCTTTAAGAAAGTTGTCATCAAAAAGCAATGGCTTTTCAACCTGTCTGCTAAGGAGTTTTGTAGGTTTCAGTATAAGTGAGTTGATGCTGTTAATTAAAGAATCAATATCAAATTGATCAATGAACTATCAACATAGACATAGTTTTGTGCCTGTTTCATCCATATTTCTGTCTAAAGGATAAATCTGTCCTAAGCATCACTTAATTTCCACTCAAGGTTTCTGTTACCAAATAGATAGGTATAGATATAGGTATAGTTACGGATACATATTGTTTACCACTAAACAAATGAAGATGTCTTGAAACTAATAATTCTTTTGCTATAGTTAAAAGGCAAATATATTTGTCAAGATCTTTAACTAGAACTGAAGAAAACAGTTTTCATTCAAAGATGAATGTTTTAAACTTAACTTAGTGGAAAGCCAGTAAGCCAATTTACAATTGTTTCAGTGACATAACCAATGTTAACAAGAAGAAGAAAGCTTTGTACTTGAAGTAGATTGACATAAGATATAATTATCTCTGCAACATCTTTTTTACCTCCCCAAAATAAAACAAATATTGAAGAAATAGAAACTGAGTTCAGAAATAAAGTTTGTATTATTAATTATTTTGTAAGCAGAGAACATTACATCATCTAATGACTGATTCCAAATGTTACTATTAGAGTACTGAAGGCTGTGGTACACTCAGCTGCTGCACTATACAAACTTTACCAAAAAGTGAAGCTTGAGAAAGATAAATTTCCAAACACAATCCCACAAAGGTAAGACAACTAGTACTCGGCATGTCCCACATGGTAATCATTTGAGAATTGTCATTATCAGTAACCAGGCACCATGGCTGCTAGAAGAGTCAATGAGATTGTACTATGTAAGATAGCATCGCTGAGACTGTTAATTTTAGAGGCTGATTTTAGATAAAAAGTCAGGCATAAGCTCAGGGGATGATGCATTTGGTGTGATTTGAAACACTCTGAGTCTTGGTGAGAATCTGGAAATTTCCAGACTTTAACATTTAAAAAAAAAATAATTCTTACCACAGATTATATTTGTTTGTTATAAATGAGACCCAATTTGCTATTCATCTAAGTCCTGAATTGCGCAAAATCTATCTTTGCCAGCACCTTGTAGTAATTGCTTGCATGAGTAAACGAACATTTATCCCTGAACTACCACATCTTGCCAGTCCTAGACATTCCCGCATATGTAATGGCTTTTCAGACTCACAGGGAGAACTGAGGTTGGGTTTAAACGATATGCAGGGCCAGTCTGAAACCTGTCCTTAGACTAGTGACCCTCACTGAGTCTCAGTTTGATGCACAGAATATTAGGCAGTGACACAAGACTAGTAGCATATGCCTTACACATCCCTGCATGTGAAGTGCCTGGGCTAAATCCAGACCTGGTATTAGTGAATTCACTCCTCTTGCCTTCAGTGCAGCCACACCCACACATCCAGGTGGGAATTTGTCCCTGGGCATTAAAACTTTCCAGGGAGTAAGACAAATCTTTAAAAAGAGACTATTTGTTAGTAACAAGACAGCCAAGATATCTAAGCAAAGGATATTTTGTATTGTATATATTGTTGTTAGCTGAACAAAAGCAAGCCAGACAGACTTAAGTTAAGAGAGGAAGCTGGGAATGGTTGTTTGTTTGTTGGTGTTTTTTTAAAGTTATCAGTCATTAGACAGAGACAAAAAAAATCACAGTGGGAGACTTGTAAAATGGTTCTTGCGATCCTCAAGGGCATTTCTTTCAGTCTTTCAACAACAGAACTGGTCTGTATCATAAGTCTTATTTATAAAGAGGCTTTCAGGCAATTTCACACTGCTTTTCTCTGATGCCGCCCAAAAAAACATGTAAACCCGAGGGATTAGTAGTGACTTAGAGGGAAAATAGTGTAAAGTTACAGGATGAACTGAGCCAGTGCAGCTGGCTTGATGCACTGTTCCCTTGGGCTACTGCAATGAATGAAACTTATCTAAGTGCCCCAGTCCACTCCCACACCGCCAGTGTACTGACTCTTTTGTTATATTGTGCTCTAGAATTACTTGGTCTCAGGGGGCCGTCAAGTCTTGAACGGCCTGTAGTGTGGAAAGAGAGAGGAGTTCACTATCTAGGAGCTGAAAGTTAAACCTCCTTTTATATTTCTTTTTGGCAGTAACAATTGGGATACACGGTAAACAAAATGTTTACTCACACGCTGCTGTTGGTAGCCTATTCTGATTCAATTGTTTTAATGTTATAATATCTTAGCATGCAAAATAAATTGTGACATTAATTATCCATTGTGGGTCTGTCCTGAGATACAGGTATCAATTATATTATGTTGCAACTGGTTAATGACAATGTACATCCCAGAGCCTTATTTTGAGAATACATTTTCTCATTTATTAATTTTTTTCTGCAGAGGAGCTATCGAATATGTACCGAGACTGTATTTGTTTTCATCCGTTGTTTACTATACTAACTGACTTACATCTAGTTAATCCACTTTACATTTAAATTGTTACTTAAAGTCTCATATAAGCAATTGTCTTCCTGTAAACACAGCGAATGAAAATCAACACAAATTTCACTTCAGTCTTCAATATGCACAAGCTCTATTTTTAATGTAAGGTCTTAAAAACCCATTACCTCTGGAAGAATAAAAGCTATATAGCTCACTCCTATTTGCTAAATGAAATACTGATTCGGTTTAGGGTTGTTGTGTTTACAGTTGTGCAGACACTTCCAACAATTCCATACGTTGGAGTTTTTAGGACTCACTTGTTAGAAAGAAGTATTGTGAAAAAGGGTAGGAATATATATTTAGGCCCTTCTACTATTGAAGTCAACAGCAATATTGTCTGTCACTTCAGTGTTGGAATTGGAATATTTTTTAATAGCTCTGTAGTCCTTGTGATCTATGTTCTAATGTTCCTACTCACTCTGTTAGTGAGTAAAAGGCTACTGAAGGTGGATAAGTGTAGAGTTTTGCTTAGTAAATAGTGCATGATCAGACTTATTCCTTTCTCACTGAAGTGCCGTGAGGATTAATTTGTTAATGTCAGTGCAGCACTTTGAAGACATAATAAAGAAAATAAAGTTACTCTGGTGATGAGTGCCACAGAAGTGTCTATAAATGAATAAAGTGCTGTCTAAGTGCTAAGTATTATTATGATTACTGCCTGCATTTGCAAAGAAGTGGTTAAATACAGTGGGATGTGGGTGTAAAATTACATTTTAAATGGATCTATTTTTGAGATTACTTATCAGCATGATTAGTATGATAATAATTACATTTATCATTAATAATACATTTTTGAAAAGTTAGGCAAAAAAAGCGAACAAGTTTGATTTTGATTTTGCCAGAAATGCGCAATGCTTTCCAAAAGCAATCTATGGAACTTGTCTCTGGAATGCAGCTGTGTAAGATTTCACTAACATCTTGCAGGTGGAGCCTAATTTTAGTTCAGCCTTGAGAAGGGGGAATTGTTTTCTCTGATATGCACAGCGCCATAACAGCAGCAAAGCAGGTGGAGCTTTAGACAAGTACTTGTTTACTTTCCTGTTTAAGAAAAAAACAACACAGATGATTCATATCATTAATCATAGAGTTTCGATTTGATTTTAACAAGTCTAACAAAATAGTCTGGAGCTCATTTGACCTACTGATTCTCAAATGTGGAACAAACCCAACAGAATAGAAAACGTTCAGAAAATGAGCATTCAATCCTAAATATAGTGGAGAAGGAGCTGGTAAATGATGGGAAGAAAAATTTAGAAATGCATCTGCTCAGTCACAAAGAGTGAGCTGCAGAATCAGTCTCAACACTTTCTCTGTCAGCTTCAGCAGTCTCTTGTTAGGACTCTGAAGTTAACTTTTTGTAGAGCTTTGAGATTCTTGGGCTGCAAAACATGGAAATGAGGCAGGAGATAAAAGCTAAGCAGCAACTCACTGCTTTTAGTCAAACTGGTAAAATAAACTCAGTATAATAAATCTCATTCATTTATTTTTGATCAGTTTATGCTTTAAGCTCACCAAAACTCCTTATTAACTGAATGATCAATAACTGGTGACTTTTTCATCAGTTCTTATGAAACTTCTCAGTTTGTACATGGCATGGTAGAGTAATCCCATAGTGTCCATGGGGTAAACAGTATATTATTTGGCTAGAAAGGCTATTTTGCTATGCATACTTCTTTTCTAGGTTTCCACATTTTGGATTAACGCACAGGGTATATTGAGGTTTTCAATTTAGCATCTTGAAAACCCAAGAGTCCTTTTCAGGCCTGTGTTCCGCATTCTCTTATGTGGTAGACTGTGGAGTTGTTGGTCACACACATGCTGTATCTGGTTGTTCTTTGTTGTTCTTTTCAGATGGCATTAGCTGTGATTTTTACACCTCGGGTTAACTTTATGCATCTCACTTATTTAAACTTATTCACCATAACATTAGTCCAATGTAAGATTTTTCAGGACTACCACAGAAAAAACAGTTGTCATGCTCTCTGTCACGTATCACCTGTAAGGAAATCATGGCTACTGGATTAGAAAATCTGCAGCTCTCTGACTCTTGATTTCTAATAGTTCTTTTAAAATTAACTGAGTGGACAGGAGCTGGATCCAGCAAAAAACTATTGTTTCATGTGTTGTTATTTCCAAGCATCCTTTTGGAGAGTTCATAAACTTATTACCCTTGACTATATGGACCTTGCCTTCCAAACATCTCTTTTAATGAAAAAGAAGACATGAAAATTTGTCTCTATCAACTAAACATGTTTTTGGTAGTTTCTGAAGAAGCATAAGCTGCTCCTGCATTAACAATTAGATGGGCTCATATTCAGAGTTCTTTTCTTTTGCTCTAGACAGATATGGCATATCTAAATAATTCCTGAGAAGGACAATAGTTTACTTAATCAATGCCATGATCATCTATTTATTTCTTCATAACAGTGACAACAACATAATACTTTTTATCCAATGGTCCCATCGTGCTTATAATTTTTTTCAAATGGCTCAGCCACCTCAGAAACGCAGCACACTCTAGAGCATAATGGCACAGGCTGTCTACTTCTCTCCAAGTAATTCTAGTATGAAATTGATTAGTAGTGACATGCCTGTAAAGCTCAGAGATGGTGAACAGAGCTCATCTTATCTTATATCTCACCTCATCTTAGCACTTACGAGAGGTCTTCCAAACCTCCTTATACTGAAGGCATGTTTTGCTGAGTTGCATCAGTCATCTCCTTCTTCTGTATGTACAGGGCCTGTGTGATGGGTCAGCAAAGAGGTCTGGGTATCAGTGACTGACTTTTAGTCTCATTCCTGTCTATTCCAACTCATACAATTGCACCTGGGTAAGAATGAGGTGTGTGCTAATGCGAGGATCCACCCTGAAGTGATCCTGTTTATGGAGGTTTGTGGAGGAAGACCTGGCAAGAATTAGCAGACTAAGAATGTGAGTTCACTGGCATTTTTGAGAAAGCAATAATACCCAAGAAAGGATTTTGTGGCCAAAATCCTGTTCTTATACTGCCACTGAGACTGTGCTGCCCCAATTGTAGGGCCAATTTATCACTGATGCTGAATGTCGTCTTCTGAAATATTTAATGGAGATTATAGCATTTATATAATTTTTTGGTATTGATTTATGCCTTCCCCAGGAGCAAACTCCAGCTACATGTGTAAAAAGGTTTACTCTCTCCATTGGAGTACTAGCAATGCTGGTACTTAAGTCTGTATAGATTAGCACTGTAGATATGACTCAAAGAATGTTATTTCCATGCTATAATAAACAAGAAACTCTACAAAATAGTGTTTGTTCCTAGTACAATCTGAACTGCAGCAATGATGCTAAGGATGATATTCAGATTAGCAATAGAAACAAGTCCTTGGGCCTGGCATGTCCAAGTAGATAACAGAAGTATGTGAATATATGGTAACATTTTAAAAGAGGCCAACATTTAGAAACCTACTACCTGGGAATAGTTTTTGCCTTTGCCTAGTTTCGTTGTTTCTTGAATTTACAGAATCACAGAATCACTAAGGTTGGAAAAGACCTGTAAGATCATCAAGTCCAACCATCAACTAACACCACCATACCCACTAAACCATGTCCCACAACGCCTCATCCACACATTCCTTGAACACCTCCAGTGAGGGTGACACCACCACCTCCCTGGGCAGCCTGTTCCAGTGTCTCACCACTCTCTCAGTAAAGAAATTTTTCCTAATATCCAGTCTAAACCTCCCCTGGTGCAATCTGAGGTCATTTCCTCTTGTCCTGTCACTAGTCACTTGGGAGAAGAGACCAACACTCACCTCTCTGCAACCCCCTTTCAGGTAATTGTAGAGAGCGATGAGGTCTCCCCTCAGCCTCCTCTTCTCCAGGCTGAACAACCCCAGTTCCCTCAGCCGCTCCTCATAAGACTTGTGCTCCAGACCCCTCACCAGCTTCGTCGCCCTTCTCTGGAGACGCTCCAGCACCTCAATGTCCTTCTTGGAGTGAGGGGCCCAAAACAGAACACAGGATTCAAGGGGCGGCCTTACCAGTGCCAAGTACAGGGGCACAATCACCTCCCTACTCCTGCTGGCCACACTGTTTCTGATACAGGCCAGGATGCCGTTGGCCTTCTTGGCCACCTGGGCACACTGCTGGCTCATCTTCAGCCACCTGTCAACCAACACCCCCAGGTCTTTTTCTGCTGGGCAGCTTTCCAGCCACTCATCCCCAAGCCTGTAGCGTTCCATGGGGTTGTTGTGACCCAAGTGCAGGACCTGGCACTTGGCCTTGTTGAACCTCATACAACTGGCCTCGGCCCATCCATCCACCCTGTCCAGATCCCTCTGCAGAACCTTCCGACCCTCAAGCAGCTCAACACTCCCACCCAACTTGGTGTCATCTGCAAACTTGCTGAGGGAGCACTCCATCCCCTCATCTAGATCATCGATAATATATTTAATGGGGACTCTTGGAATATATGGCCTCTACTAAGTTTTAAAACATTATCAAAGGCATTCTAAATATTCTTATTGCTTAAGCTCAATTGATTCTGCAAATATTTGCCAAGTCTATATTTGTACCCCTATATTTCTGATGTTTTCATTTTCTATTAACCCAAAATAAGTCTTTCTAGGATTTCCATGTTGTTACTATGTCAAAGCAATTTGAGCTGACATGTCTTGTTCTGATTTTTTCATACGTGATGGAAATGGACCTCAAATCCAGCAGAAGCTGAACATGCTCAACACTGAAGAGGTGAGCATAACAGCCACAATGAAGTTTCAATTCAAGCTAAAGAAAGTGGGTTTTGCTCTCCCCATGGTATTTCAGCACTTCCTGTGTCAACTGACAGGAGATAAGTTGCTATGCTGATTAATATTGTTAGCATACAGAAGTCCTCCTTCTGAACCAATGTTTGCCAGCGTAAATCAGGGTAACTCTTTTCAAGTGGTGCACTGGCATGTTATCGAACCAAGCCTTTTGTCATTACTACCACAATTAACTGTATTTGGCAAACAAGAACTGTCTGGGGAAGTTAGACCTTGTGCTTTACAAAAATAATGGTGTTGTGTCATAGACTTTTTCCCAGCACCTCACATTAAAAATAATGAAAAAAGACCATATCCTTCCTTTAAATTGTTGACAAGTACAAAAGTAATCAGTAAATGCAATGCTGCAAAGAACTAAGTGATCACTGTAGCACTAATGGAGGGAAATATCCTTTTTCATTGTCCTTTTCTGGACAACATCAGATACTTTATCAGGATATCCACTTGTACATTTCTCTTTTGTCATATTTTGAAGGAATTGACTCTGCCGTCTCCTGGGGCCAGGTTATGTAGAGAGAAAAGATCTGATCCTGCTTGGGAGTGTGTTTTCTAGTTTAGTGGGAGAGTTAAGTAATTTTTTTTAAACTGTTGGTGTCCCTTGCTATGGTAAATCTACTGATACAAATAGAAGCTCTCAGGGAGTGGCTCTGCACAAGAGCAGTCAATGTTTCCAAGGAAATAAAGTTACAGACTTTCTAGGAGTACTTTATTTCTGTAGTTGAAGAAGCATTCTGGATGAAATTTTGTAAATGCAAAATACCAATGGGATGATTATATTATTTTCTGTTTCTGATGGTTATAGGAGAATGGTCCTATTGCAGACATATTTGTGAGATAAAAGATCACTATAATATTTTAATTTCTCAGATGAGATCTCAGATGAAAAATTGCATTAAGAAAGGACTTCTTTCGGCCGAATTATAAAAACGGAGCAGATGACTTTATTGTGAAAGAGGCTGGAACTCAGCACTGCCCCAGAAGTCAGCATTTATGGATCTGTGCTGCAAAGAACTGTCTCTGCCACAGTTCCACTCTATTTGATGAGGAGTCCTGAAATCTTAATCAGATGTAACCGTCAGCTCTTCTGCTCTGCCTCCCCAGTTCCCTATTCTTGATCGGCAAGAGAACGCTTTTTAAAAATAAAAAGCCATTTCAGGGAAAGAGAGAAAGAGGAGTTTTTAAATTAACATTGAAATTGTCAGAGACTAATTGTATGTTAGCATCAAACAAACACTGTTGATGTTGTTGTTGGGTTTTTTGTTTTATAAGTTTTCTGTAACCCCTAATCAAACATGGGCAAGTATCTGTTGAAACAATGTATGTAATTTGTTTACATTGTTAGTTGAGATAATTACAAAGCAAGCACAATGGAAATAACTGGTTTCTTACTTTTATGTGGAAAATGGCGGGGCGGGGGGAACTCAACAACTAACCAGCGGTTGTCAGCTGCTCTCTAAAATATTGCCTAATTTACAGTTGTTGCATATTAGCATTGCTAAGAATGCTAGGGACATAAAGTGTCATGTTGAATATAGGGTGATGACTTCATACTAGAGCAAGTCTGGGGATATGACCAGTTTGCAGTCACGGAGAAATCAGCTTTAATTAATTTGAGTGCCAGCACTGTGTATAATTACACAGCATGAGAGTTTGCATGCAAATTCTAAAATGCTGATGGTTGAAATACTTGCACTTACTTATTAATACATTGGGACTAAGCAATCCTGGCCTGTAAGCAAGGTATAGAAAGAACACACAGTGCTGTCAGGGTAATTTGCACTGCCCTGTAGTTAGCAAGCAGAATGCAGATAGTTCTGCTTCTTAAGTGATAAGCATAACATATTAGTCATTCTTACGGGTGACATACCTTGTAGCCCACTCTCAGTGCACAACTAAAACAAGATGATCTATTATTATTAAAGTTGTCAGAACAAAACAGCAGGATTTGAGCTTCATTTATTGTAGACACTAGCGACAACTCAATCTTGCTTTTCAATTTCATTTTTTATTTACTTATTATATATTGTCACTATTCTCAATTAGAAAAAACGGCTTGCAGGCAAATGTAATGTAGAAATTATAGCAAAATTAGTCCTCTTGTGTGATGTTTTGTACCTTTCAGAGACAATGACAAAAGACCATATATAGCTTTTTTTCCCCTACCCAAAAATTAATTACCAGTGCAAGGCTCTTTTCTAGACTTTACAGTTGCCATCCTTATGTTCTGAGGCATCAAAACCGATAGCCTGAGAAATGAAAATTGTGTATAGTCCTGTTCAGTTTTTGATCAGTATGTTGGTCTTAGTCATGTGTGACTAATTCTCTTTTTATCAATTTATCTCAGTGTTTTACTGCAGCAATGAGTTTCACTGATTAATTTTATGCTGAATAATGAAATAGCAGGAACACTAAAAACTGTTCCTTGATTTGTATGAAACTCTTTTCTCTTTTGATATACACAGGGAAAAATCCAGAGATCTTTTCTTGTCATTCATTAATTTATACATCACCAACATCTGCTGCTACCTTTCTCCTTTCTAAACTCAGATAGTCCACTCTTCTTTAGTATCTTACCATATGGAAGCTTCTTCATATTTTTAATCATGCTGTTGACCTTTTCTGGATCTTGTCAAAATACATTCATAATTCAGGAAAAAAAAAAAAGGTTGAATGTACTTACTCATCACACAATGATTTTTGTATACATCTAGGTAGTGTAACAGAGGTTAATATAGGAGCTTACTTTGTATGCGTCTGAAAATTTTCCATTGTTTCTTAAAGAATGTTTTTCATTTGCAAAACATTAACATTTGTCAGGGTTATTTCCAGCCACACAGAAAAACGTTCCTTTGTGTATTTTGATTATTTAAAGCAATTTTGTTTCTCTAATGCATATGTGCATCCAGCACAGCATGTTCACTGCTTTGAATGAATATGTGGGGAATGCTGTTAATTTCCTCATGTGCATGTACAGGAATGCTTTTATTGTCTACTGCACATGTTGAGATGGGGTTGCTTTGTCTTCTCTTTCACATTATTTAGTACAGACTTCTTCGTTATATTTGAAATGTAATAACTACCATAGATTACAAAATTGACTATAAACAGTATATGCTAGACACAGTTATGGTTTGGGGATTCCCAGGGTCCCCAAATGAATTCCAGAGTGCTCTGTTAGGCACCAGGGCTTTCTACCATGCTTAGGGTGCTGGGTGGTTAAGAGGGGAGTCCAATATAACTATATGGTAGCTGGAAGGTTTTACTTAGATTATGGTGAGGAAAAATACTGATGCTATAAGAAAAGGTTTTGATGACTTGATTTCATGAGTTTAAGAATGCCCTAGAAAGCATTAGTTTCAAATTCTTCCCCTAAGACATACATTTTTCTGAGCACAGCAGATTCTGCCACATAGCCAGCAAGAAGTGCTCAAGGAGGTCTACACCTCCAGCCTGCTGCAAAGTCATTTTCCCCATGCACCCAGAATCGAATAGCTTGAAATGAGTGTCACAGAGACAAGATTGGTCAGGTGTTGTGAATTGCTCTGTGACTGTATGTGTTTTCCCTCGCCAAGCTTCAAGTACAACTTAAAAATACCATGTTGAGAGGATTATGCACTTCATCCTGCCTTACATTTAACTATGTGTCTAATTTTAAACACATAAATAGTTCCATTCACTTTACTAGGATTATTCTTGTACATAATTTTAAATATGTGCTCAAGTGATTTAGTAAATTGTGTTCACAGAAGGCATCAGAGGCAGCAGTAACAAAGAATGTGATGGGCCAGCTGGAGAGCAACTGTCCAGTGGAAACTTCTCTCTTCTGTGTCAAAACCACTTGGCCTATTCTTCTCCAGTTTAAACAAAAATCCCAGTTTCTCAGGATTTCTCACATCTTCCTATTTAAGGCCGTTGTAGGGTTTTTCCTTCAGAGGGAATTCTTCCAGCAGTGCTCAGGAGCTGTCCTAGCTATGAGGATATATTGTACTGTGGTCTCAGTTCAAGTCTCATCAAATGGTTTATCATATTTATACTGTCCCTCACTGTGTATTTCAAGCAAACTCAGGTATTTTTAAAAACAAACAAAAAGACATTTTCCCATTGTTTTCAGGAGATTTCAGTAGAGCCCAGTGGTGAATAAATAATTGACAGTACAGAAAAATATATTTTTCTTTTTCTGAAACACAAGTCAGGCACAAGACTACAAAGCGGATAGCTATGATTTAGAAAACTGTAACTCAGTATTAATGTTTAATGGATGTGGTACATTCCTTGCTGTGAAATGTTATAAATCCCTCATTGAAAGAAAACAACAGAATATTTGAGGAGCATGTTGACGAGGGTTTTGTGTGGTTCAAAGGTGACATGGAAACCATGACCACCTGAAGACAGTATTATATCTCTGTGACAAAGAGCAACTCAACTCTGATCATTTCCTAAACACAGAAGAAAGGGGCTTTTTTATTGTTCTTTTGATTCTGCTGGGTATATCTTGGGTATATTCTTATTTATTCTAGCAAGAAGAAATAAGATTTTCCACTCTTCTATCGTTCTTAATTAGAAGCTTTTTTACATCCCAGTTTTTAGTCTATCAGACATGAATGCTCTTCACTGTGTTTCACTATACCACTAAGTGAACTGGCTGCTCCCAGAGGACTTGATTCTGCCATCCTTATTCCTGTTGAGATTGATTTTGGTACTGACTTTACCCATCCTGAGCTGTTTCTTTCTGCTCAATAATAGTATTGAAATCAGTGGGACTATTCATATTAGTAACTGCTGACCGTGTAATGATGTTCAGAGCATAGCCCAGGAGAACTAACTGATGGCTAGCATGTTAGTCTGCATGAATATAGGTAGCCTAATCTGGTCCACTGAGTAGTTAGCTTAATAGCACTTTCCAGAGTAATTACTGCTTAGTATAATGGAGGCAGAGGTGGATCCTAACGTGTTTTCTCTCTGTGTTACTTCTCACATTCTTTTTTTATTCCTGAAGTTAGTGTATTTGGCAAAATGTGTCCCTATAAAAAGCAAGGTATGTGATTGTAACCAAATGAGCAACTTGGAACTACAAAAAAAACACAAATCAAATTTGTTTATAACTTGTTGCTGCTTTTGTTTGTTTCGGAAAAGCTTATTACATTTATTGTTAAGTGATACAATATGACCAGTGTGAACTTGTGGTCTAAACAGTAAGAATAGCTGTTTCTCAGATTTTACTTTCTGCAGCTTCTCAATGTTTTTCATTGAACAACAGAACTTTAATTCATAAATTCACCTTTTAACCTAATCGATCATCATAATGAACCTTAATAGCTAGATGTTCATATCATACAAACTCTGTTGTGGTTCAGAACTTGGCTGATTTCCTTTTTGAAAGATTTTTGGAACACTAGTTGCTTTCTATTTTGATTATATGTGTTGAAGAGAAACTTTATGGTGAATATTCCTTGAGATTTGTTTTTTTTAAATAAATAGATGCTTGTCTGAAAGAAAACTTACTTAAACCAAAAGGTCATGGGTAGCTTACTATTTGAGACATAAATGGCCCCGGTATTTTATAATTTCTGAATTATGACCTTTCTACATGTATAGTTTAGATAATTGCTAATAATTTCCTTCTTTCAGCTCCTAAAAGTGGGTATCTTCCCCTTTACCCTAAGGGTTTAATTTATATCAATAGGGAAGTCGTGTATATAAACACAGAGCACTATCAATATTAACAGTACAGTTTTGCCTTGAATGTTGCTGAATAGATATTCCCATTAAGCACTGTGAACCTCGCTATCACTAATAATAGGTTAATACTAAAATTAACACACAAACCCCGGAAGAGAAGTACCCAAAGGTCTTGCGCAGTTCTTAAGTAGTACATGTGTATTATGTTCTGTGTTGGTCCTCCCATGATGTCTTTTGTCTTTCTACTGTTTAAGCTGATTGATGAACCTGATGGCATGGGTACTTTAATGAGTGGAAGTATTCTCACTGCATCTTTTGCATCCAGAGGTTTTCACATCAGCTGAGTTGGAAGAAAGGCAGAACTCGACACTGTGAGAGTATTTCTGGTCTAAAAATGCTTAGTGTGTGTTTACGCATGTTAGGTCTTTATCTATGTACACTTTTACAAATACGTACACATTTTAAGTTTGTAATCAGTAAACTTACAAATTTGAAGAAATATCAAAACATTCATGCAGGTTCCAGTTCAAATACACTATGATCAGAGCAAATACTGCCAAGTTAAATTTTATACGTTATGCAGAACAGAGTAGATGATCATGGTAACGTCCCCCCTTGACCCCAGACTCTTCTTATTTGAAGCTCATTGATAACAAGTGCTGTGACATATTCACAGACAGTTTTTTAAAGCTGTTGAGTTGAAAATATTCTTTTTTCAAAAATATTTGGCTGATTCTTTGGTAAAAGTTGCCTTCAGGCAAACACATGGAAAATGATACAGCTTATTAGAGCTTAAACTGAGAAAAACTCTTGATAGCTGATGTTCACACATCACTAATAACCTGAAAAGCTGTGGATTTTAGACAGTGGTATTAAAAGCAAATTCCATGTGATACATTGCACAAATGCCAATCCTATTCATACAAGGGTCCAAATGTTAAAAATGTATTAAATCAGCTTTCTGAATGCCCCTGTTCATTATTTTGCTGACTTGGAAACCTTGGAGTGTTTTGTATCCATTTCATTATCTCCAAAAAGCATGAATTGTAATGGAATTTACATAAAAATCCTGCTGGAGAGTGGAGACTTTACTGCACAGTCAGCTGCCCCTCCTAATCCAATCTTCCCCAATGCAGTTGGCCCGGCGGTTGCCAAACTCTAACAGTGGGAATCTCCTTTGTTAAGAAAAGTATGAATTTGAGCTTTAAAATGAGCAGAAGTCTTTTCTATTACTCAGGATGCCTCCTCTTGCTGAGTTTACATGAGATGTCTAGCAGGAGGTGTTATTAAATAGCCTCAAAAATTAGGCAAAAAACCCAATTATCTAGAAAAGGGACACAAAAGGCTTAAAGAAATGAGTATTTGAATTTTCATTGTTGAGTATCCATGGGACACCACACCACTATTTGAATTTCGTTATTAACCCTTTGCATAAAAAGCATTTAATACTTTTAATCAGTTTTGAATTACACTTTGAGGGAAGCACAAGTTGGGAATTTTAAAAAGTCTCCTTCATTTCTTTTAGTGTTATTTCAGTGCTTTCATGTTTGAACTTATCTCAAAAGAGTCTTAACTTTGTATTAGATTTTTTTGTGAAGGTTGATTACATGGGCATTTCAGTCTCACCTTCATTCTTTATTTAGCTGAAATTCCTAATCACTTCAGTGGTTGGTAGACAGGACTTTAGTGTTCCTTTAGATGAATTTCAGCTTCTAAAAAATCTTGGGGGTTGAGTAATGTATTCTTGTTTATTTTCTCCACTTTACAGATAAGATCTAGAGAGCATTCATCATCACCTGGATAGAAGTGATTTAAAGCAGTTCACAGTTTAGGCTGGCAGCCATTTTCTGAACTTCAGCAAAACATCAAAATCAGAATGGCAAGAAATAATTTAATAGTGATTTCATGTGACCCTTGCAAAATGGATACAGATAAAGATACACATACTGCTGGGGAATTCTACCTGGATCAGCTCTTGCTTTATTAACAAAAAGCATTCAGCTGCCGCCACCTCAGGAAAAATGCTTTTTTCAAATTAATTTTAAGGAACCTATGCTCTCTTATTCTCCTGAAAATAAAGTTTAAAACAGTTTGGTCTCCCTTTTTATTCTGAACGATCCACTCCTAGTGCCCATGTCTGGTCATGAGGTTCTCCTCCCTTTCCTGGTCAGTTTACTCTCCCAGTTCTGCTTCTTTGTTTCCTTCTTCTTGTTGCAGTCTTCATATTAGTTTTTTCCATTCTTTTTTACATTTCTTTTCATAAGCTTTTCTTTGTTACAATCCCTCTAACAGTGGTGTTCAATTTAAGTATCATTGAATAGTAAAAACAAGCCACTACAGCAGCACACATGTAAGCTTAGAAGTTGTAGAGTCACTAACAGAAATCTTCCTTTGGTTTCCTTTGTTTCTGCTGGGCTCTATTGATTTCTACTGGAGTACCAGTCTTCCCAAGGGCCAGTAGGAGAGCAGTCCTTTGGCTCTCTTCCAAAATGCATTTGCCAAATAATAGCATTAGAAAACTCCTGGACTTTCTAATAGAGAAGACGATAGCAGTGTCCAAGAACTGTACACCAGGATCCTTTGAGTCTGCCCGTTTAGCCACTATGCCAAACTACACTCATTTAGAAAGAGACCCACAGAAACCTCTGACATCAATGGATTTACAAGGGCAGAGTTTACTCGACACTAATAGCACTGATGAGAATGACAAGCTCTTACAAGCTTTCTTTTACCGTTTTAAAAAAAGTTCCGTTTCCAGGCAAATACGATACCACTCAACTTCAGACCTATATAGAAGATATATCTTTGGACGGCAGTAAAATTTGCCAAATGTTGTTCTTTTCATGATCTACCCTAATTTTTTAATATGCTTTTATGTGGATGGAATTTGTTTCTCCATCTGAAAGGAATTCTTAAAAATAGAGTACAGCCTTTTTATTGAGGTAAATATGGGCTTAGCCTCTGTCTGCTCATTTTCTGACCTTGTAGTTAGTTTCTGGGAGAAGGAATGAAGGAAGCATATGGCCGTGCATGGCCAGGCCCCCTTGAACATTACTGATGAGTGCACAGTGCTAGTGAACTGAGAAGGAACTGAAAGGACTGCCAATTTTTTTTGCTGCAGTACTACAGAATCAACAAAATAATGCGGAAGCCAAATGCAGAAAAGTATTGTTATGAGAGGAATCAAATATTTTGGGGCATTCAAAAAAGCTCTACAGAAAATCAGACTCAGATCTGCAAAATCATTGCTTGGGAAAACCTCTGTTTGAAGATTTGTGGAAGGATTCATGATTGATCCTTGTACTGAAAAAAAAGTAATGGGAACCTTTAATATTTGTGTCCACATCTTTAGCTAGTGGAAAGGATGCAGTTCCATTAAGTCAATGCAACTGTCCTAATTTGCACCAGCTGAGCTTCTGCTTCTTTGTTTGTGTAGCCTTGTCGGCACCCCTTCCAAGGGAAAGCAAACTTTCATTGTTCTTTCCTGGGTCAAAGAAAAGTCAGTGCAGAAGGATTCCAAAGTTTCCTTAGCTCTTTTTTCATCTTCACAACTAGCGTTATTCACGTACAAATGATTTGAACTTACAGCGCAGAACTTAATGCATGTGCTTCTGAATGTACCTGACACTGGCTGATGGATGAGTAATTTCCACAAGTAGAATTCATGTATTGTCATTGTTTTATGCAACATAATTCATGCTACATTAATTCAAAATGTGTAAACTGAAAAAAACAGCACAATCGGAATCACAGTTCATTTCTGATGAAATTAAAATCACCTTTTCCCCTAAAGATTTGCTTCTTAACCATTTATTTCTTTTAACAGTCATTTTAGACCCTTTTTTATTTTATTCTTGTGGTGTCACAGAACCTGTTCTCAGTGAGCTGCTTTTTCACTCTTACGTCGAGGCAGCGCAATATCTGGATCCATGCAACACTGCCTGAAAACAAGTTATTAGTGATTGAGGCATGATCATGGAGAGATAGGTGATGGTGCTTTCACTTGCATTCACATATATGCGCTCTTATTGCACATTAGAAGTTATGTTGCTAGCTATGATTTTATTATTTCCCATATAAATACTTGTTCATATTCTCATAGGATGTTATGTGTTCAATAGAGTAAGATTAGCTCTCTACTACTTGTTGAAATCCATATCATGAAGGGGTTTGGAAGTTATTGAAAAAGATTTTTGAAAGCTGTTTTCCAGGAAACAATTAAGGAAAAGCTCCTTCTCAAATGTTGGTACATATTTCCAGTCATCCAGCTTCTTTCAGAATTAATTGGGAGGTCAATAGTCACCCCTTAATTAGTCAATGCTAATTATAATGTAGGTAATATCACAGCAAAACTGGAGTCCTAGGATCTGTCCTCTGCTGAGACATTAGAATAACTTTCAGAATTCTGGTTGAGGGTTTGGTGCTGAATGTTTCCTGTGACTGTCTCAGAAGGGCTTGCAAATCTCATTAAAATGCTGTAACCAGAATGAAATGTGGTTTGGAGTGATTTCCTTGTTCGTGATGGAAATCACTCGTTCCCAGGATATTGTTATCTTGGTTTTGCCAGGGACAATATATCCCTAAGGCTCACAAAGCACTTGGGAGTAAGGAAAATGTTTGGCCTTTAAAACAGACAAGGTTGTGTCAAGAGTCAGTTATTTTAAAAGAAAAAAAAGTCCCTGGAGTGAGAATCTTTGCAAGTTTAAAAACTTTCCCCTTTTCAAGTGGTGCAAGCTGAGCAGTAGGCTCTCCTTGGCTGTACATTCAGCACTTTATCCATGAACAAAGTATAAATATTTCCAGAAAACCATTTCTATATTTATTTTCAGAGTGATGTCACTTCCCCTCTTTGTATGGCTGGTAAGAGAGCATTTTTTAATTACTGGAGGACTTCAATCCAAAGTGAACTCTATTTTCAGAGAATGTAGGGACACGCAGCCTGTGTGCTAGCTCTGTAACTGCAGTGGTTTTCACTGTAAATGAAAAAATGTTACTTTCCAGTTCCTCACCCGAATTCTCTGTATTTTTTTGGTTTAGTACAAGCTAAAAAGCACATTTTTTTGCAGGGAGTCTCATGTGAAAATATTGACAGCCAATCACCAGACAGACTCCAGTAGCAATTACAGTAAACTGCGCTGCTCCATCCAGTAACATTAATATTTTTAGCAGTTGTCTTTCCAAAAATAACTACACTTTGTGAAGATCAAAAATGAACAGAACCATGTATTTCTTTGCTGTATTCAAAGTATTTTCTGAAGGAAATAATTATTTAAATGTATTCTTCAGTACACAAGTACTATATAATTGATGCAGTTAAGTTTGTTTGAACCTTTGATCATACTTTTATCAATATCAAAATATGTTTTATCACATTTTATAGAAATGTGTTACCTTTATATACCTTCTTCACTCTCCACCACTTTACCCCTAAGAAGAGGCTTTTATGAGGCAGAGTATTTAGCAGCATCCTACCCATGTTTCAGCTTAAGGGTGCGTTTCCCTCAAGGAACAGAATGCTGCTCAGTTTATAAATATCTTCTCAGCCTCTTTCTGTTCAAAAGGCCAGTGCTGCTGGGGCTCAATCACTGGTGGATAGGCAACCTTTCCTGTCTGGCTACAGTAAACAATCATCAGATTTTACCTTCTCCTGCAGGAGTCTGAGCGCATTAGCTGCATGATAGACCTATGCTCAGGAAAGAAGGGATCTTTCTGCTTT
Organism: Gavia stellata; assembly: GCF_030936135.1. Classification (NCBI taxonomy): domain Eukaryota; kingdom Metazoa; phylum Chordata; class Aves; order Gaviiformes; family Gaviidae; genus Gavia; species Gavia stellata. The sequence goes on along the minus strand of NC_082603.1, from coordinate 21,493,758 downwards.
TATATCTGCAGAGTGCAATTAGCTGCATTTCCTGAGCCCTGGCTGCCTCATTAACAATGTTCTTTAGAAACATTTTACAAAAAAATATATTTGTTTCCTCTTCATTTATTTACACGTAATGCTTAACTTGGACGGTATGGCCATGGTTTTCAGAGCAGGGCTTCTTATCTAGCCCAGTAAACTGGATGATGCTTTAAGGAAGCCAAGCAGTTCCTCAAAGTCACACATTCCTCCAGTGGGTCAATCAGGATTAAAGTCAGGGTGCTCTTACTCCTTCCTCTTCCCCACTTAATCACGGGGCCTCCCTCACTGTTGACAATATGCATCTGAATTACATTGGCTGGGAAAAGGGCTGCAGACAAGAAAGAAAACAGTATATCATACCTCCATAGCCTTGGGACTTGGGGCGGGTCAAGGCAGCGTTAGCAGCTGGTTACAGGTAATGCATCTTTTCACCAGGAAAGGTCAATTTGACGTGAGATCCCTATCAAAAATGCTAACTCAGTGCCATAGAACTCTGGTCTGAGCCCCTAAAGAAGGATTTCAGTAGCTAGATCATCCATCTTTAACGTTTTAGTGTTTGGAATTTGATTTCCTGGAGGTTTAGATAAGACACCAGATATCTTGGCTCCAATACAGGCTTTTAGAACTTGAGTTGATATGGGAATTGTGTGTTGTGCTTTGCTTATTTTGTGTACTGTTAAATTATACCCTTTGAGGTGCTCTCATCGTTAGTGTCATTTACTTTCAAATTCTTATAAACATTATTTTGAAGCACTTCAGATATTTTCATTTTAATGACACATAATGGTAACTACAATTATTAAAAAAGACATCCCCATGCAAACCTAGCAACTTCTTAAGAATCCTGGAGTTCCTTAGAAAAGCAGTAAGACAATATATTAAAATAACATCTAGGCTAATTGTGAGCCAATTTAAAAACCAGAATTTTAGTTTGCTATTTAGAAGTGTTTTCATAGTCTGATCTAAAGGTAAATAATTCCATTAATACAGCAATTTTAGAACACAGAGGGCAGAAACACACAGTTTTTGGTAAACCTTTGGAACAGCTAGCAAAAGCAGTGCCACAAGAAAAAAGAAGTAATCACTTCCATAATATAGAGAGTGCTAAGGTCATGTACTAGCAGTACCCTGAATGTTAATTACAGAATCTTGAAGTCTATTCAGTATTATATAAAGAATCAATTCAATGACCTGAGATCAGATGAAATATGAAAAGGCTTCTTAGTCTGCCTTTGTACCCTGATGGAGGCACTTCAATCAGCGGAAACCAGTACATTCATTTACTTATTAGGAAGTTATTCAAAAAGAGAACTCCACTGTGAACTGTCTATAGAGCAAACTAATCTGGTGTCTTTCCAGGAAATGTGACCATCTAATGTCTGAAATTCACAAGATAAAAGAAATTTTTTGCTGATGTATAGATACATGCTGATGCTGAATGACTATTAAAAGATAGAAAGGATCAAAAAATTCACCAGAAGCTTTTCTTGCTGATAGAACATATGTTATGTCAGTTTTGGGGAAGGAAAGGGGCTGTAGGGGGAGCAGGGCAGATCATAAAACCACAGCGTGCATGTTATGGATAACAACTGAAATACACCATATAATAAGAAACAACCCAGAAGAATACAGCAAACATTAAAATTTCCACCAAACTTCAGAAAATCACTAAAGCATTGAAATTATCAATGAATTTGCCCTAACCTGATGTTCACACAGTATGATCTCAGTCTTGCCAGTGATTTCATAACTTTAAGCAGATATGTTTTGTAACAGTATTTTGAGTAAAATTCTGTTCTAAGAGACCAGCCAAGCATCTCAATTTAGCTTTATCTGCAAAGTTTCTAGATTGTCTTGTTCTATGCAATAGACCGAACGAAGTTCAGATAAGCATGAAATTGTAGAAATCAGATATAATTAAGGGGTTTGTTCTGTTCAGCTCCCATATTCATCCAGTTGAGTTTCATGTTGAGCTCCCATATTCAACCAGTTTGATTATGTACTTCAGAGACCTTCAATATGCCACTTGGATATTTATTTTAGAATACAGTCTACATCTCGTCTTATCTCCTATCTCACCCAGTATCCTCATCAATTTACCTGAAGAAAACAAAGCCAGGAAGGAGACAGTGTTGGCAAGCAGACAGAACAGCAGGGTGGTGCAGTTTCAGGTTTTGTACCTGACTTGATGGCTGAGCACCATTTTACTGTCCAGTGGTGCCATTTCGATGAAATGACAGTTAACTGATTTCTTCAGCTAATTGTGCTTTGTGATCTACCTGTGGGATACACTAGGAAAGACAGATAGTATTTATTATTAAGGATATGTCTACTCAGAAATTAAATATTTTGCTTAAAAATGTGAGTTTATATTGTTGTACAAAAATGTTTTCAAATCCATTTTTTATGTTCTTGCATTGATTTCCAAGTGGCTGTTTTCAATTTTGCTTAAATTGATTAAAAACAAGAAGTTAAACCAAAACAGAACATTCTTTAACCTGGGTTGTAGCTTTTTAATCAAAGCAGTTCACTTTTTTTTTAATCTATTGAGACAGTTGATGAACATGAAGCAGAAAGAAAGAAGGCAGAGTACAGCACAGTAAAGAGGTTAATGATAGGAAAGTCTGAGAGACTGATTATGGCAGACCAATATAAGTTGGAAAGAGAAGTTTGTGGATACAGTAAGACATGAAGTTTTCTATTTAGAAATATAATTTTCTTCTTTTTTTGTGTGTGTAAATTATAAAGGGGAAATATAATGCTCAGGTCTAAGCTGTTGAAAGCTTAAACTATGCAAGGCACCACCAGTAGAAATTATATCAAAAAAAAAAAAGATGGAAGTAAGGAATGTGATGAAAGAAGACATGAAACTCAAAGAAAATATATGCATGTATGTTTATGTTTGGAAACCCAGATAGAAAACAGCAAAACAGAAAAAAAGAGAGTTTGATTAGGAAAAGCTGTTCTCAATTGCTAAAATAGAGTAAATTTCAAAGGGTTAAGTATTTTCGTTGATATTTTCTGATATAAGCTGAGTAAACTAGTTCAAAAGGAGCAAAAATTTTTTAGGAGCAACAACTTTTCACAATCTTTTTTCCTGGTTTTTTTTTTTTTTCTTCCTGGTCTAGTATTTCTTAACTCTTCAGCTTGTGTAGATTCAGAACAAATGCTTGTCATTTCTCTGCCTTGAAAGGCAACATGGCCACATTTTAATAGAAGATTTTTACGATACATAGGGTAAATGAATATTTTTGGTATAGAATCATGAAAGAATATAGCTGATAGAAAGTAATTCTGTAATTAGATAAGGGTTATACTTATTCTTGAATGGAAACATACTGCTAGCATTTTCTAAACAAATTTTGCACGGCAGACTACTGGGAGTCTATCATCAGCACAGTGTTTACCAAGAGCTCCCTGGAAACATCCCAGTTGATTATTGGTATTCAGGGTGAGGTTTACAGCACTCTTTCTAGTCTGTGGGCCTTGCTGTGTACCTGGTGGGTGCAGCAAATGGACACTGCTTAAGTTAGGTTTGTGAAGGTTCTTTGCTTGCTTGAGATTTTCCCATGGAGTTAGCAAATAAATGGCAGAGCCTTTTATGTATCAGACAAACCACATTTCATGTACAAATTTTTCAGCTTTTCATCGTGCCCATATGCACACTGTTTCTGTAATATTTTGTCTTCGTCCATATTGACACTTTTGTGATCAGGAGGGGCTGTTTGATTCAGGTTTCAAAAAAAGAGTGAGATTTTCATTTTTAAATGCTTGGGGATCCTTCATAATGAAAGGTTCTGTATTACAAGAAGTTGTTGTATAACTAGAGCATGATATGTAAATATAAATCACTGTATTATATTGACATGTATAGGTATATTAGATCTGACTGTCCATATTTGAAGCAAAAAAGTAGCAATATATCTGTGGGTTATGTTGTCATTGGGATAGATGTAACTGCAAGCACATAGCCATAAACATAATTTTCCTATATCAAGGAAAAGCCTGGGAAAATTTATACAGCTTTTAATCACAAAGATTTCAATATGCCTTTGCTAAAGTTAACTCAAGATAACTGTGAGCTGTATGAGTTTCTGTCCTGCAGGGACTTACTGTGTCACAACACCACCGTGTAAGTGAGAGAGCAGTCTCCACAGAGCGGCTGCAGCCTTGCCGCTGTAAGGCACAGCAAGGGCGGCGGTGGGCCTCCCCAGCACAATGTCCAGCGCAATTCAGATTTGAATGGTATGGGCACTACTCAGGTCCAGCTGCAGGCTCTGTGGCTATTTACTGCATCTGTGAAAGAAATCATAAATGCTTATCTGAGAGAAGTGCAGAAATAGCAAATATGTATACTGTCTGTATAACAGATGACTGAAAAATTAAAAGGAAGAAATTTAGGTTAACATTACTGGTTTTAATTCAAAAGATTCTTTAAAAAGATTGACATTTCTATTTTAGTTTGTATGTATATTTACAATATTCCTTAATGCTGCACCTGTAACATAAAAAAACAACCCAGGTGAACAGTACAAAGTGTATAGTACTTTGGGGGTCATTCATGCTTCGATTCTGTGATTTCTTGGTGACTGTGTGTAACTTTATTTTGAATTATTATTTGATTAAGACAGGACTTACAATGATCTGGATGCTTTCTCAGCACTGAAGAGCTTACATACCTTGTAATTGCCTTTAATGTATTCCAATTTTTGTGTGCGTTTCTAACTATGACATCTGGTTCTTTGCCAGACTTTTTGGGTGGCATTGCTATATGCTTCATTCTCAAAGTGCTGAGTGATACAGTCATGAAAAATACCTCCCCTTTGCCCATAAAAAACCCAATCATATCAGAGATGTTAAAATCTATGCTAAGTCTATTCAGTGAAACATAAATAGTCACCACTTGGAGAACTCGCTATGCAAGGCATAATCCTGCAATATGCTAGGCTCTTCCTAGATACTCTCAGCACCCTCAACTTTTAGTGAGTTGCCTGATGCTCAGCACCTTGTAGGATCTGGCCTCAGAGAAGGAGCATGAAAGGACCCAAAGCAAACTGGCAAACATTCAGCTATTCGTTGTACATCTTTTCTTCTCTCTCAAAAGTAACAGTTCAAACAAAGGATTATTTTAGAAAGAAAAAAATAATTAAAATTGAAAGAAAAGGAGGATGTGTAAAAAAGAATGTTAATAACAGTATTTGAAGAGGCAAAGAAATTAAAGAGATGAAAAACCTGATTTTTCTTTTAAATAACATTAGGAAGGTTGAAGATGTTGTTTAATATTGTCATTGAATATTTTGCAAGTGGCACAACCACTTCATGAAATGCCAATTGCTGAAATACAGAGTTGTGATTTAAAGTGACAATGTCACCTTAGTTTTGGTCCAAGTGACAGATTTTGTTTTGAAATGGGTTACACCAAACCTAACATGGAGAGATGTGTTTGCATTTGTTTTAATTTCAATTAAAATCACCCTGGTTAAAAACACCACTCCTGTAACGTTTTATTAAAATTTTATATCTTCTAATGTGAACTCAGATGGGTCTTACAAGATACCAAGTACTCAGGAACAGATCTGATGCATCCAGTTAGCCAAGATAGACACCAAAAATTCCAAATTATATGTATTAACTTTGGACATTTCTTTCCTTTTTAACTGAAGGCTATAAACAACACAGGCAAAGAGTTTTTAAAAAATAGAGGAAGCATATTCTTAATAGCTTGCACCTGGTTTATGTGAAAAGCTAATATGGAATCCTGCAATACTCACTGATACCCCTTTCTTTTCATTTTTTATTATGAAAGTATAAAAATGGCAAGGCGGTGGAATAGGAAGCCTTAAGTCTTTATTTCATTTGTTTTTAAGTAGCAGATTGCATAGTAAATCAACTTAATTTATGTATGTACCATATTTATTGTTAAATTCTCCAGATTCATTAAAGCCCTGGAACTGCATTCATATAACAGAATATGACCTCTTTTCCTGACTGTTTAATCCATTTTCAAGCAGCATACACCTCTTTGAATACGTGTTAAAGTAGTAGCCTCATTTGACAGGGAGATTTCATAAAGCTTTGAAGTGTATCATTAAAAGGGACACTGTCAATTTGAATTTTTTCAAGATGACCAATTTAAAAAAAAATCTTTTGAATGTTGGAGGGTTTTTTCTAATTCCTAGAAAATGCCTACAATTTTTTTTTCTCTGTGAATGTTTGGAAGCATTTGGAAGGTTTTAGAAGACCAGAGAATATTGCTATCATAGTCATCATTATTAATCATGAAAACTTTCATGTTCCTCCTATCACATCCTTTTCTCTAACAGGAACTCAGCCGAGTGCATACAGTCAGCCTGAGTCCTGTGAATCATTTTAGCATTATTTTAAAACTTCGAAATAGGACTTTACTACAACATTGCTTCTTCCTGTGTACTGCGGTTATTTTTATTCTTTGACTGATGCCTGTTGTTTGGAGAGGTTTTTCAGGCCTGAGCTTTCCAGCGCCTCTCTCCAGCAGACCCCTGCCTGCGGAGACCGCACTGCCAACCAACCTTTCAGTCATGGGTCTTTGACAGACAAGCTCTGCCAGATGTAGCTGCCATGACTTCGGATATTCATGCTCACAGCTGTCCATCTCACAATTCTGCTGGAAATTACTGTCAACCTACAGGGACGAGGGAGAAGCATGTGCCTGTACTTGAGCCACGTACATTCACATCGCCTGTTAATTTAAACTGCCAGTGAAAGAGCCTTTGCCCTAATCTTCTGGACTGTCGATGGGATTACGATCTTCCAGTGGAGGGGCAGGGCATAAAGCTGGGAAGCAGTAACATCCAAAATTGTGGCAGCTTTGTAATTCGGTGTATGTGAGCCAGAGCACAAACTACCTGCGCTAAATAAACAGGAAAAAAATAGAGCAAAAAAAGGTCTTTAATCTTTCTCAGCTACACTGCATGACAAGTTTTTAGATAAGAAAGTGGCATTCAAGTTCCCAGTGTCCTTTTAATGACTCAGTCAAATATATTTTATTTTCCCAGTAAAGTTGTTAAACTGTGAATATTTTACCCAAGCCATTAAAGTCACCTTTTACTCTTACAAATTGGGCACAGAATATTTAAATATGAGAGAAGAAACAGTAGATATGATAGTTATCTGACAGTTTATGGGAATATGTTTTAAATTACAAGCAAAGCATATGTGTGCACACATGAATACAGCTGTGGTTTCTCTTCAGCATTAGGTAATGTCTTTTCATAAAAGAAAGAAGTGAAGGCTCCTGCTATTCTGTTCAAAGGAAGGACGTTTATGTATTTTATATGGCACTCTTTATACTGCTGTGTTACGGTATGTAATATATTGGAAGTTCTCAGTCTATGATAGACCCCCAAAGGGTAGACATGTAGGTCTAAAAGATGAAAAAAATCAAAGACATGATCTCTTGACAGAGTTATATAACCTTCTCACACTGCCTCTGAACTTCATTGAATCCTCGAGGTGACAGAAAGCTGGCAAGCTAAGTAGAAGCAGCTGCTTGTGATGGCATGCCTAAGATATATGAATCTATTCAGTTTGATCAATGGCTGAATGCTCAACAGCCCAAGTCGTTGATCACCACGATGACCCCAGATCCTGCTAAGTCCATCAGGTTGCTGTGAAGGCTTTAAGAAGGAGGGAGTGGAAGATGGAAAGCAGGACATAAACAGCAAAGGGAAGAGAAAGACAGAGGCACGAGCCCTCCTCATAAAAGCTATTCAGGAAATTGCAAAGCTCATTACTATGTGTGCGGTACTTGATCACACTGAAATCTTGCTTTAAGGTGCATACCTGAATAAATGCTGAGAAATTCTGTTCTGTACATAGTCTGGGATTGCCATGGGAGCCTGCCTTCCATAGAATTTCAATCAGGGTTAGGGGTCTAGGTTCTCCATGCTCCTTTGGCAGTCTCAGCTATAATATGCACGTGCACATGCACATAAACCTTTTTTTTTATATCCTTTCCACAAATGGTCTTTAAAATACTGCATGTAATAAACAAAATATCAACCCACAGTACATGCCAAATTTTGCCAAAGAAAGCAACAAGGATATAGTGCAAGCAGAGTGTTTATTATGTGAACATGTAAAAAGGGTACAAGTGAGTTTTATTAAATATGTTCTACTCATATGCAAAAATAATTTAACAATTGAATTGTTTCACAAAAGTAACTATTTCAGTGCAGTTGCACCATGAAAAATTACTTTGTTAGAATGGCAGAACAGGTTTCCGCATGCTTTACTTCTCAGGGGATTTATCTAACTTTCTCAGTTCACTAATAAAAATATCTTTTACAGCTTTTAACTACAAAACTTGGAAAACTCAAATGGGCTGCAAAAGGCCAAGCTGGGTTCCATCTCATGCATCCTGTTATTACTAAAGATGCTCCCAGTTAAACCTTAGCAGTTTTTCTGCTACCCTTCATTGGGATAGTTCAGTTTTAGTACAGCACAGAATTTAAATGCACTGAGACTGCATAAATCTCATTGTTGTTACAGTAAGAAATGCCAAAAGAGAATTCAGTTCACTCCATCAGAATTGGGAATAAAAACACTTTTTCCACTAAAGTAATCATACATGAATGTGAATATACACAAGGGGCCTGATCCAGAAGTAAAAGTCTTTCCCAATAACTTGGAATCTGGATTTAGTCCAAAGAGCAGATCTGTTGAACAAAACCAGTATATCTTACATTGGCGCTTTTAAGCGTGGAAATGCCCTATAAAGGCAAATGTCTTTGAAGCTATTGTTTAAGGTTAGATTTGTTTCACAGAGCTCTATTCTGAAGGAAAAAAATAGTCTCACATACACAAATCGTTTAGTTTCATATAGCAAAATTTTATACGAATCTCAGCTACTTGCATTTAGTATTCATGATGCACCAATTAGATTATAAGACTTGAGCTTAGAGACAAAGTGCTCAAAGCAGAAGAGAAGATTAACTTCCTTTTTCACCAGGAGAAAGCCACATCCCTATTTGTTGTATCATTCTGATGCATGCATTAATATTTCTTTTGTTTTAATTTTCACATATTTCCTTTCATTATATAGCAGTTGGACTACAAATACAGCCGTTAGTAAGATATAGTTTCCAAGTGCATAGAATCAGAGGAGGCAATGCTTTCTTTTGTCCTGGTGCAAATTAGGAGTACTTCCAGTGGTACCGTTGGGATTACAGTCTTGTAAAAATGAGACAGAATTACATTTTTAATCTTCCTTCCTACCATATCTTCATATCCTCATCTCCAGGTCCAAATTTTCTGAGCACTTCTAAGTCAACAAAGCTGCATTGTCATGGTGATAACTGTTGGATAACACTGTCATGAAAGTAACTGAATTAACTAGTTAGAGTACAGTTCCTTATTTCATTATGTGACTAGGATATTGAGCTGTCTCATTTTTCTTTCTCGGTGCAAAACACGTAATAATTTACACAGCAAATTCTTTCACACATCCATTGTTTTGAGGTTTGAATGAAGGGAAGTAGTAAACTTACCAATTTTACCCACAAAGATAAATGATCTATTCAGTTTGTTCACCTTCATCTCTAATGAGTGCATCCATTTGCACCTGCATAAAATGTGATTTGCAAATCCAAATTTATTATGTATTTAACACATCCTACTACTACTGGTTTTTATGATCGCGTCTTTGATCTCAATATGCAGACCTTTGGCCATGTCAGTTCTGCATATCTCAGGTATTCTTTATGGGATTTCATTGAATCCCCCAGTACAAAAAAGGCCTCTTTTGCATTTAGTTTTAGAAAGACTGTATCAGGACAGATATTTTTAGAAACGTTTTCCAAGTTGATCTCACATACTCCACCAATTCCAGTTGTTATTAGATGTGCTTGTCAGCAAAACTGCTTGCCATTACATTTCTGACCTGGGTAGATCTCTGTCTTACTGTTTCTGGGCTCTTCTGTTATGTATTCCCACCATCCCTCTCCATTCAGTCCTGTAGCTTAATAAGTTTGACAGAAATTCCCTCCATTTTTATCTTAAAGGCAGACAAAAAAATGTGCATGTCAGTTTGCTTGAAAGTCACAACACCTACATGAATTGTTTTTGAAATTGCATTTCCTGCAGCAGAAATGGGAGCACAGTCCGTTGGCCCAGAGGAACTCCTAGACACATACAGCTGGATAAATTCCTGCTGTTCACTTTTGTCTTGCCTTTAGGCATTTTTTAACAGTTTTCAGTTCAAGTGCACTTTTACCTCTTGTTTAATTTTAAATTGTCTAACAACATAATAATACCTTTAGGGAGTATTAGTGCTACAGAAAGAGCATACATAAATTCTGTATATACATATATGTATGTATGTGTGTGTGTATAACACATAAAAACTGAGCAGTGCCTCCTCTGTAGTAGTTCCACTCTCCAGCTTGGTTAAGCTGTAAAAAAATAATAATAATATGGTCACTTGTATAAACAAGGAAAACAGATTCTGTATATATTAGGCTTTATAGAAAGGTTCTTTACACTTGAGTAGAGTTGAAACTAAGCGACTAGAGAACTGAGCAGAAATTGGTCCAAGCAATATACCAAGCAGTGAGTCTTCACCCTGGGGAGAGGGAGAAGCAGAATGTGTTGAGCACCTGCAAGTGGGAATCAAAAAAAAGAAACTCTGGAGAATTTTACTCAGCTTTTGAATTTTCCTGTCATGCTACCGTGTTTCTCTGTCACACAATTTTCTCCCTCCTTTGGCAACCATACGAAAAGTGGAGCTGCAGCAGCTACCAGTGCCAGACTCCATGCCCTCTTCTTGAGGCAAGACATTCAGGCTGCAAAGAACCGGGGTCAGGGGAAATGGGTGGTTCTCCCAAGAAAATGTCTGTTTTGGTGGATCAGAAAGGGGCTCTGCGATGGATACCTGGAGTGCAGGAGCTCTTGGAGAAGGCGCCTGCAGAGAGCAGGGTGGTGCTGGGCAGTGGGAGAATGCCAGGAGCTCTGCTGGTGCTGGAGGGAAAGGGAACCCTGCTGGATCGCTGCAGTGAGTTTTTGGAGGTTATAAAAAATGTAGTTTATTATACTCAAAATGACGGAAGGGGTGGGGTTAGGCTAAAACAGAGACTAAGGAAAAACCTACTTGGAGAAGGAATGAAAGGGGGGAAGGAGACAAACTATTACTGAAAATCAAAGGTGACCCATGGCAAAAATTTGTAAACTGCTGATAAGAAACCTAGTAAGAACTGTATGTCCCCTATAGAACTGCGTGGCATGCCTCAGTTTAGAGATTACATTGTTATTATACTCTATTGTACCCTGCGGAAAGCACTCCCTCACCAAAAAACTGTTTTGAAAATGTTTAACTTTTGATTATTACAAATGAACAGAAACAGGTAAATTGCTTTATAAAGTTTAAAATACTTTCTCTCTAACAAGTCTGCTTTTTTTGTATAGGTAACTTATTCCTAATATTTGCTGGGTAGGTCTTTCATACAATCCTAGACAAGAATCAAAAATATAGAAAAATGCGTTCCAGAACTGGAATATTTATACTGGAAATGTACGTGAATAATCCCAAATATATCAGCCTTTAACTCAGTTATATTTCATTAATTCGTAAAACACAAATTAAATGGGAATGTGCACAGAAGAACATGTAACAACTCTGTCCATTTACATATTTCCTGATCACTTCTGTTCCATGCATCTTTCTTCATATGGTCTTTGAGCCCATAAAGAATAAAGTGAAATTTCCTCTCTTCTGTACTGCAGTAAAATCCCACAAGGTGCAAAAAGCAACTTCTAATGACCAGGCACTGTTCTGTGGGAGTTTTTGCAATATCTTTTACGAAAGTCTACAGTTTATAAACTATTCAAACAAAGAATATATTGTTTGGCATAGATTTCCAGTCGTATACGGCATAGATAATTTCAGCACTATAAAATTATTATTATAAAGACTATGCACCAGATTCTCAGCTAGTGGAAATCAGCACAGCTCTTCCCATGTTACATGAATCAACTTTTAAATGAATTCTTTAAGTGGAACAAGTCATACTACAAACATTTTGTAATTTTTAGCTATGCATGGATATTGGATTTTTTAGGTATAAATTTTTGGGGTTTTTTTAATTTTAATTTTAGTACAGAATGGCTGACTCTGAACTTTAAATGATCTTTGCATCCTCTATGGCAGAAATGTTGTTTGGACACATTATTAAAACTTATAGTGTATAGTTATATATAAAGCTTATATTATATATACAAAGCTGCAGGGAAATACCTATTTTAAACTACTGGGACCAGCCCTGCAAACATAAATAGTTTTCATTTATAAGATTAGACCCGTTGATTTCAATGGGTATATGTGTACATCTTCAGAAGTACTGTTGTGAAAAAGCATTTTAGCTTCTCCTTCAGAACCCTAAAAATACAGCAACTTCATTGACGGATTAGGAGACAGTGCTGTCATACGACATGGGCCCAGAAATGTTAGGTTTTAACACCTCAGCTGGAGAGGTCTCCCCAGATCCTGAACAGACATCCCATGTAACATGGACTTTCACGATCAGATCCCTTGTCATGTATGGAAAGCATACTGGGCACATTTTCTCCTGTATTTTCTTCATAAGTCAATGCTTTTATGGTTTTTTAGTATCCTGAGTTATGAAGCCTCTAGAAAAGCTGATATGGCTCACATGGAGATAAACTGTAGAGAGTGACTTTATATTGCATGGTCGGGGGGCTGATCAGACTTTGTTATCATTGAAAAGATGTAGAGTGGCTCTGGCTCTGACTCCATTACACCTCTCTGGGACAACAGTGGCCCAAGTCAACTCTGTACTTACCCAGGGTAATCTTCAGAATGTCAGAATCTACGCAGAATTATGTGTTAATGTTTATCATTCTTTTCTATATGTCTGACTATAATCCAATCTAATTCAATCTATATCTAATGCTTTTCTAATGTTTCACCGTAGAAGCTAGGCACCATTAGGAACTTATCTCTGTTCCCACTTTACCTTGGTGGTGACATGTTTTCAAACCAGATGATATTCTATGTCAGAAGTATCAAGGCTTTCCACAACTTGAATTTAGTAACCCCCCTGTGCTTTTAGCTTCCTGACTCTTCTTACTGTCTGCATTTAAATATGGAGTCTCTAGTATCTGCTCATCACTCCCAATTACTTTTATTTTAGTCTATGTTCCTGATTTCTGGGCCAAGAAGTTTAAAGAACTATGATGTACTCTGACAAAGCATTTAATCAGGGCTGAGTAATCCAACAAAAAGCTTTTCAGGACAGGGTGGAATATGGGAGGAACCATATTGTCTGCCCAATTATTGTGTTTCCTGGTCTCAGCCCTGAAAGAGTTCCTGCAGGACCAGAAGACCTGCCCATAGCTTGGTAGGAAGAGTTCCCAAGTAAGTAGAAGCCATGTAAAAAGGGAGCAGTGGCAGAAAACAATACAAAATCAGTGAAGTAGGAAAGATGTAAAGTATATACACTTTTCATCTCCTAAAGCCTTTCTCAGCAGGGTGCAAAACTCTCTAGAAATATTTGTGGCTATGGGTGAGGGGCAGGGGAAACCTAGCCATTAATTCCTAAGAGGTGTTATCAGATGCATCAGGGTTTGGCTGTAAATTTGACTACATTGCTGTGGTGCACAGAGAAATGAGTGAGGAAATATCTGATTAAAGTGTACATTGCTGCTGAGGCAACTGAATGTTGCCATAGCAATTGAGATGAAATGTGCAAAGAAGTGAGATAATTAAATCTAACCCCTTTAGTAGTTTTGATAGTCAATGCACTGCCAATAGGAAAAGTTATCTACAGTGTTAAAGATAAAACATATTCCTCGTGGAAGTACTCCTTGCTGGTATTTTGTTGCCCTCTTTCTAAATGCATTGCTTCAGGTACCTAATTTGAATGTTCTCTTTAATAATCAAATACAGTTTTGACCTTAGTTTGTAACAGCCTAGAACTTTCGCTGACTTACTGTATCATGGGAACTGTCTACACAAAATATCCAGAATGTTTTTATTCCCCCTTCCTCTGTGCGCAGTACAGTAGAGCCCAGGCTGTCATCTCAAAGCTTACAGTTCAATAATATCTAGAACGTGCTGCCCTCTTCAGGAGCTAGAGATTAAAAATAGGTGATTTTGTTTATTGATTCAGAAACTGTAGTGAGCAAACAGGAACTGAATAAGGGGTTTTTTTGACATTAGTAATGCCAATGCCAGAGACACTGAAAGTAGTTGCAACATTAATAGACAAATCTGATTTTAAAAAAGGAAATAAAAAACTTGTTAGCATTTCTTAAACAAAATTTGAGAACTGGGTGATCATACTCACATCCACTCAGATTATTTATTTCAGCCAGTGAAAGCAAAAGCTAGGAGAAGCCTTGACTCACTTCTAAAATAATAATTCTTCATTCTATATACCAGCAAATAACCTGTTATTAAAAATTACTGGTGTCCAGAAAGAACTCATACATTAGCTGTCACACTGAACTTATTTTACTTTCAGCCGCTCTGCTCATCTGAATCCATGTAAGGATTTAAGCCATTATTTAGCAGAACATTAAAACATCCACTTAACTTTAAACACAAACATTGCTGCAATGACTTCAGAGGGATATGCATGTGAAAGTATTCAACAACCTGTGTATCATTCCGGAGCCTTGCATACATGGCTGATAGGCAGGGGACAGGCCCACAATTTTCAGTGCATATCTTACATTGTAACTCATCTTGTAGAATCTTAAGAATTAAGCAGTTAAGAACTAGCAGCAAAATCTACCCTTTTGTGAATATAAATCCTTTTGAAGTCAATGAGAACTTTTGCTCATTTATGAAATGGTGACATTTTATTGGTTTGCAAATAGCTTTGGAAAAAAAAATTATTATGGCTTTGTGGCAGGGGGACTCAAAAGTTGTGTGGAGGAAAGACAACGACTGATTTGCCGAAATTAATGGATTTTTTATGTAACAGTCCCAAACAGGCAGTGGATTAATGATTTCCTCACCCAAACAGCACGGTTTGCAAACTGTGAGGGCTGAGGACCAAAGATCTCTGGGAGGGACACAGAAGCCAGTGCTTTGTGGGAACTTGGCTCAACTGAGATGGACGTTCAAAGGGTTCATTTTAAGGTGACGTGAAATACTGTTTCTTTGGCTGAGGGGGACCCTATTTTCTTGCATTTCATAAATGAACCAAAAGAGATATTCTGTGCTCCATCTCACGTGAAGCACCACACAGAAGATGTAGCCCACAAAGAGCAGAGCAAAAGTGGCTTTAAGCCATCTCTCTAGATGCTCACATTCAAGGCTGGATACAGGCCAATGAATCTCCGCGTAAATTAGAGCAGCCTTCAGGGACCGTTCTAATTTACATTAGCTTTACCCAGGCTCCCTATATCTTGTGCTGTGCTGCAACCTAGATTAAGTCTGAATTTCTGCAGCACTGAACACCCTGGAAACTCCCTTTTTGCCCAAGGTAAACCCCTTGAACGGAAATAACTCCTGTACTGTACCGGGGAATTCTTCTCTATCTGGACACTCCCTTACCTGTAAATACCTATATTTCATCCTGCGGTATATGCGGTCATGGTGAGAACCTGGAATCAATCTATCATTTATTTCAGTTTTTAGTTTTTCTCTGTAAAGGTAATAGCCCTACCTAGGCATCAACATTTTTTTCTAAGAAGTGGTTTGTGACTGTATCTCTTGGTTATAGTAACATTTTCTAAACATAATTTTTAATTGAATTCCTTAATTCTCTCCCTTGCATGTTTACTTTAGGATTTAATTTTCTCAAAGAATGAAAATAGTTAAGAATATCAAGTGGGTTTTAAGTGCTCTCTCTTCTTTGGCATAAAACTGGTTTACCTCTGAAAACTATGTATGAGGCAGATGATAGGCAGATTCTGTACCTAACCCTGGCCACTTCAGCAGGAGTGAAGTTGTATTCTGTGTGAGAAATGATGGCAGAATTTAGCCTATTGTCCTGAAAACTTTTTATTCTTGAACTGCACAATTGGGACATATAGCACAAGATCTTACAGAAAAGTTAAAATCCTCTCTGCCTAGATATGGAGTGGAAGTGATCAGTCTTTGTTCAGCCTTTAGTTAAAGGAACTGGTAGCAGTGATTCATTTCTTTCTAAAGAAAACAGAATAGCTACGATCTCAGGTATAAAACAGACTGAAAGGGATAATAGAAATGAAGGAAGAAAAAAGAGTTAACTAGTATCCATTCTCTCACTTCCACATCACAGTTAAAGCATGCTGATGAGGTGTGTGGTGTACTTAGTACTTTCTCAGTCTAACCATTGCAAACTTATAATCCATGAGCAATCTTTTTCTAAAGCAAAATGTAAAGGGTGATGAATTATTTTAATAACTGTGAAAATATTTTTTAAAACATCATAATACACATTTCTTAATGAGTTAAGAAGAAAATCCTTCACATTTCATTGATAATTGTCTCTTTTCATCTTAACCCTTTATGCACACTTTACCTTGTTTTCTCCCACTCCACAGCAGAGTGACAGCAAGCCCATGGTTTTATTTTCAAAAGCACAACCACAAGTTGGATGCCAAGATCCTATGTCTGTATTTTATGAACACTATGAAGATAAATTCCAGCTGGCATGCAGTTCTAAATACAGGCATGCACAATAGCCTGTGCTTTTTTCTAATCCAGTACCTGCTAAGTACATGTAATATATATTCAGAACTGCATTAAACTATTGATCTATGATTTGAACACATATTTTCATTTTTTGTTTTGATGCTGATGCATTGTTTGGCAGCTAGAATCCCTGCAGATAAGAGTATAATAACTAAAACCATTTTCTCTGCTTTCTAGGGTCTTTATGGCAGAATGATGAATTCCATCTTTTCCAGAATGGTAAGCAGAAAGCTATTTCTGTTTCTGATAACAAAGAACATAAGGTAAATTCTTGTAAGAAAAGATTGCCAAATTGCTTCAGAAATAACTGTACGGTACAATTTCATAATTATATGGCTTATACAACTGAAAATATTTGAATATTCAAATCCTGTAAGCTACCTAGAAAAGATTTGCAGAACATTATGCTAATTATTCAAAAGAAAATAAGTTGGGATTTAACATCCTTTTTACAAATGCTGCTGACCCTGGAATGCTCAACTTTGTGTTTTTCTCAACAATTTATTATAATGTATAAATTCCCATAAACACAAATACATTGTTTTATCAGTGAAGAACATAAATATCTCTCTTCTTTAGGCTGAGAAAGGGTGAGTTTCACAGCATTCGTTACTGTTTGAATTGTATAAAATTGATTTTTATTTATGTTTCACTAGGGCTTTGCTGTATCGTGAATTTAAAAATATGTAGTTTCCAAACGTAGACATCACTTCTGCATGCTATTGTGTTGTTTAAAAAACATTGTTTGATTTGCTGTTCCTTTTTTATGGCTGAAAAAGGCAATATTTATTTTGCCCCTTGATCATAACATCTTTACAATCAAATAAAAAGAAAAATTCATCATACTGTTTGTGTAAAGGTCATCCTAAAATAACACTTCTGAGCAAACTATACTGAATCCTATGAGTACATTGCTAAGGAGAAATGTTTTCCAACAGGGAAATTGGGCATTCACTTTACAAAAAAAAATCTTTCCCACTACATAAAAATGTAGTCTGAAATCAACATAAAACCATCATGAAGTGAAACTACTGTTAAAGTGGAAAGAAATATTACTCAAAAAATATCCCATTGGAGCACAAATTCTGACTTGAAATGTGACTGCTTCTTAGTGTTACACTTGAAAGATCTTCCATCTAATCCCAAAAGGAACTCAAGACCTTTTTAAAAAGGAGATTATTCACAAGCTTTAATGCATAAGAGCTTAAAACAATGATAGATTTAAAGTATGTGGGACTGATTTTTGTTGTCTTTGATAGAAACAGTATCAAAGTTGCCAGTGTTCAAGAAAACCAATAGCGAAACACAAGTTTTATGATGAACTTTAAGAATGATGACTTGATTTCTGATGAACATGGAAGGTTAGTTGTTCTTTGAAACTTTTTTCTAGGAAAGTAAAACCTGCAGGTGAAGCTCTTTTGAAACACTTGCTTTTGACCTGTAGATCTAGTCCTCTGATAATAACAATGAGGTCTGCTTTGGCAAAGTCTGTAACGTATTTTTACCTGCCTGCTAACAGCGGGTATTTTGGAAGTATCAGGGTTGAGGAACCTTGAGGCGCGTATCTGTGATTAAAGAGAGGGAAAAGTCATGTTGAACTAAGGGGGCAAAAAAAACAAACAAAAAAAGAACAGTCCAAACAGGCATGAGAAATACATTTAACCTCCTTCATCCACAAACATAAAAATGTTCAAGAAGAATTCAAGAGTCATTTTTAATCAAAAAGATTAACTATGTGACAGTTAAGTATGTTTGGGATTAAACCATCAAAGGGCCTGTCTCTTTTGTGTATATTTGCCTATTAGCAGTAGGTACTTGGCACAAGGATTGTATGTAGGTTGCAGCCACAGACAGACACTTGCACTGCATACACCCTTTTCTGCAATGTTCATTAGGCAATAATATTGTCAAAGGTAAGTGTTTACCAGCAGCTTTAGTCTACTTAAAACCATTTTAGCCTGAGGCTGATCTTGTGAAGAAGGCTTGGGAGAAGGGCAGAAGAGAGACAAAACATTTCATTTTTCATGAAAACAAATGTATTCAGCCAGTATCCTGATTTGAGGTAATTTATAACTCCAAATTTGCATGTTAAGTGAAATTATGATTATTTTTATTTTGAGGCCAACTGTGTGATTTACCTTATAAATGAAGAAGATAGGACAAAGGTTTGGACCTTAAGGGTTACTACAACAAAGACAGTAATAAATTATTTTGGGGAGAATTAGTTTTTATATGTATAACCATGTACACCTCTATGAAATTTCCCTGACTTGCTCAGGAATACAGGGTTATTCTGCTGATTATGGTTTTCCTTTATGTAAATATTAATTCAAACATAAATATATTTTCAAGTTGGGTGTCTTTTCTTTAAGGAATGGGAAACTGAGCTTCCTCATATTACTCCCTTTCAATATTGCAAGGCTTTTTTCAATCCTAAAACCAAGATAAATATAACGGAAGAAAATAATTCTTGAATATAATTAATATCACTTTAAGAAAATATACTTTCCTTCTAATTTCTAACTCTAGCTGTGCTTAATGAATAAAGATTAAATGCACATTACTATGAACAGTCACAACATCTAGATTTTAATCTAAAAATGGACTTTTTTCTATACATGTTAATAAATTATCTGTTACCTCTAAGTATGTAATATTCAGTGGTAGCATTTCATTAAATATATAACCATTTTGTCATGAATTTTTAATTCCACAACTGTTTTAATACATGGAAAATCATGTTTTAGGTAAACTGAGAACATAAAAGACCCACTAATGTACAGGGAAGACCACCACAGCTAAAAACTGAAGAAGACAAAAAACAGTTCTCACTTTCCTCTCAATTAAAACTCTGTGCAATTATTCTTTTAGATTATAGATCTCTTTTGGGATTCTGGTTACACAGAACTTTTTGGTTCATTTCACAGGAATAATATTCATCTTAATTAGCAAAAACAATTGATGGGCTTTTCTCTTTTTTACAAGAGGGAGTTCACTCGGTGTACTGATTACGAGGAGTAGATTGTCCTGATAAATGAAAAGTCCTTGTCTTTCTGAGTAGCAGCTGAATATGTTGTCTTCAGCGTTGTAGCATCACCTTGTTGAGACAGAATGACTTACTTGGTAAGTGGTTGACCCGATTTTTTGTCTGGCACCCTAACATTGCTGGGCATTATGCCAAGCTGTATTCTGTAGCTATTTATGACTGCATTCAAGGTTCAACTATGCAAATCACAACCATTAGCCAAAAAAGCATTGCAGATTTGTTTTTTAAATATTTCCATAGCTCACAGGGTCAAAGCATTTGTTTTCACAACTTTAAAATATAGTTTTGTAAGTAATGATCAGTAATGTTTAAAGAGATTGTCACCTTTTAACATTTTATTTAGACTGAATTAGAACATAACATTTTTCCTCCTGTGCCACAAAATAATTATATGGAGCACAGGAAGAAGAGACAGGAGCTGAAGTGAAAAAACATGTATCACTTTATCTGTTTGTGAACAGCTTAGCTGCACCATACAGAATTACAATACAATAAAAGGAAGATGAACTATGACAAAAAATCTTTGGAGAGTCCAGTCTTCCTCTTGAAGGCCACCCTGATGAAGCTGGCTGCAGGGAGCTGCAGAGAAGGGCAAGGCCCAAATGCCTGCACTGCCCACAGCCCGGGCAGCTCCATGTTGCCTGCATGACTTTTGCTCCTAGTTGGTGTGAAATCAGACCTGAATCCCAACCAAATCCCTAGCCAGTATGTATTCACAAATATTTATACCTCTGTTATTTCCCCGACCTAAATCCATCCAGCATCTTTTTGGTGGATTGTAGTTGCAGGCAGATACAGGCTGCAATGGCCCTGTAGACCCATTCTTGCACCATGCACAGAAACTGTGGTGGTTTGCTAGGCTTCAGCTTGGGAGATTTCTGTTGGGTTCAGCATTGGTTGCTCACCCCACCCCATTCCCATGACATTTGAGCAACACCGAGACTGAAAAGTAAACCTTGTGCAACTTCAAAAGAAGGTAGTGCTACAGAAGTTCTTTGGGTTGGGTTTGCCATTTGCTCTGTGTGCTGTCCAGTATCAGTCCTGATTTGAATCCCTTGATAATCAAACGTATAGGCTGTCCTGGTCACTATCATCCTGCAAATTAGCTGTTGATTTGTCTCAGTTCTTTGAAGTAACAGTGAAAACATGTTCACAAAACTACCAAAGGTGTATGTTATGTAGTAAGAACTGTGTCTACAGAAAATCAAAATGTGATTTAAACACATATAAAATGATTACTCATAAGCAGAATTTGAAAAGAGGTTGTGTGCACAAGAAGTTGCAAGACAGATTTTAAAAAGACATATATCTCTAACATATCCTAATTTCCTGACAAACATAAGAAAAGTGATAATAAACCTTACACATGTATCCACAAGCTTATCTATAAAATCACAGAATCACAGAATCATTAAGGTTGGAAAAGACCTGTAAGATCATCAAGTCCAACCATCAACCCAACACCACCATGCCCACTAAACCATGTCCCACAATGCCACGTCCACACGTGCCTTGAACACCTCCAGGGAGGGTGACTCCACCACCTCCCTGGGCAGCCTGTTCCAGTGTTTCTCCACTCTCTCAGTAAAGAAATTCTTCCTAATATCCAGCCTGAACGTCCCCTGGCGCAACTTGAGGCCATTACCTCTTGTCCTGTCACTAGTCACTTGGGAGAAGAGACCAACACCCACCTCTCTGCAACCCCCTTGCAGGTAATTGTAGAGAGAGATAAGGTCTCCCCTCAGCCTCCTCTTCTCCAGGCTGAACAACCCCAGTTCCCTCAGCCGCTCCTCACAAGACTTGTGCTCCAGACCCCTCACCAGCTTCGTCGCCCTTCTCTGGACACGCTCCAGCACCTCAATGTCCTTCTTGGAGTGAGGGACCCAAAACAGAACACAGTATTCAAGGTGCGGCCTCACCAGTGCTGAGTATAGGGGCACGATCACCTCCCTACTCCTGCTGGCCACACTATTTCTGATACAGGCCAGGATGCTGTTGGCCTTCTTGGCCACCTGGGCACACTGCTGGCTCATATTCAGCTGCCTGTCAATCAACATCCCCAGGTCCTTTTCTGCAGGGGAGCTTTCCAGCCACTCATCCCCAAGCCTGTAGCGTTCCAGGGGGTTGTTGTGACCCAAGTGCAGGACCTGTCACTTGGCCTTGTTGAACCTCATACAATTGGCCTTGGCCCATCCATCCAGCCTGTCCAGATCCCTCTGCAGAGCCTTCCTACCCTCGAGCAGATCAACACTCCCACCCAACTTGGTGTCGTCTGCAAACTTGCTGAGGGAGCACTCAATCCCACCATCCAGATCATCGATAAATATATTAAACAAGACCAGTCCCAAAACTGAGCCCTGGGGGACTCCGATTGTGACCGGCCGCCAACTGGATTTGACTCCATTCACCACAACTCTCCGGGCTCGGCCATCCAGCCAGTTTTTTACCCAGCGAAGAGTGCACCTGTCTGAGCCACAAGCCGCCATCTTCTCCAGGAGAATACTGTGGGAGACAGTGTCGAAGGCTTTACTGAAGTCCAGGTAGACAACATCCACAGCCCTTCCCTCACCCACTAGGTGGGTCACCTGGTCATAGAAGGAGATCAGGTTGGTCAAGCAGGACCTGCCCTTCATGAACCTGTGCTGGCTGGGCCCGATCCCTTGGTGGTCCTGCACGTGACCTGTGAGCACCCTCAAGATGAACCTCTCCATAATCTTCCCTGGCACCCAGGTCAGGCTGACAGGCCTGTAGTTCCCTGGATCCCCCTTCCAGCCCTTCTTGTAGATGGGCGTCATGTTGGCAAGCCTCCAGTCATCCGGGACCTCCCCCGTTAACCAGGATTGTTGATAAATGATGGAGAGTGGCTTGGCAAGCTCCTCCGCCAGCTCCCTCAGCACCCTTGGGTGGATCCCATCAGGCCCCATAGACTTGTGAGTGTCCAGGTGGTGTGGCAGGTCGTTAACTGCTTCCTCGTGGATCATGGGGAGTTTATTTTGCTCTCCATCCCTGTCTTCCAGCTCAGGGAGCTGTATTCCCTGAGGATACCTGGTCTGGCTATTGAGGACTGAGGCAAAGAAGGCATTAAGTACCTCAGCCTTTTCCTCATCCTTGGTGACAATGTTCCCTCCCGCATCCAGTAAAGGATGGTGATTCTCCTTGGCTCTCTTTTTGTTGTTAATGTATTTGTAAAAACATTTTTTGTTATCTCTTACGACCGTGGCCAGATTGAGCTCTAGCTGGGCTTTTGCCTTTCTAATTCCCTCTCTGCATGACCTAACGAGATCTTTGTACTCTTCTACAGTTGCCTGCCCCTTCTTCCAAAGGTGATAAACTCTCCTTTTTTTCCTGAGTCCCAGCAAGAGCTCCCCATTCAGCCAGGCCGGTCATCTTCCCCGCCAGCTCTTCTTACGGCACATGGGGACTGCCTGCTCCTGTGCCTTTAAGATTTCCTTCTTGAAGAACGTCCATCCTTCCTGGACCCCTTTGCCCTTCAGGACTGTCTCCCAAGGGACCGTCTGGACCGGTGTCCTGAACAGGCCGAATTCTGCCCTCCAGAAGTCCATGGCAGTGGTTTTGCTGACTCCCCTCCTTACTTCGCCAAGAATTGAGAATTCTATCATTTCATGGTCGCTAAGCCCAAGACAGCCTCCGACCTTCACTTCTCACACCCGTCCTTCTCTGTTTGTAAACAGCAGGTCAAGCAGGGCATCTCCCCTGGTAGGTTCGCTTACCAGCTGGGTCAGGAAGTTATCTTCCACACACTTCAGGAACCTCCGGGACTGTTTCCTCTCAGCTGTGTTATACTTCCAGCAGACGTCCGGTAAGTTGAAGTCCCCCACAAGAAAAAGGGCTTGCAATTGCAAGACTTCTGCCAGTCTCTTGTAGAATGCTTCGTCCACCTCTTTGTCCTGGTTGTGTTTTCCATAACAGACACCCAGCAGGATATCTGCCTTGTTAGCCTTCTCCCTCAACCTTACCCATAAGCACTCAACCTTGTCGTCACAATCATTGAGCTCTATACAATCAAAACACTCCCTAACATACAGAGCATGTATACACAATATACACAATTAAAAAATAATAATTCTATTAACCCAACACCTAAAGATTCTTTGACAATATAATACAAATAGGCAATAGATAATATGTAATATATAGTATAGAACACAAATAGGCAATAGATAATATGTAATATATAGTATAGAACATAGAGAGACAGGTATAATGATAATATATTCTAGACTATATACAGTAGACAATATAGTCAATTGAGACATTTCCTCTTAGAGAAAAGGGAAGTAGATTTAAATATGAACAGTGCACAGCCTGTTTTCTAATACAGATTTGGGCATATTTTGGATTATGTCCAAACTTTGTGACAGAATCTCAGGTGGGAACACATGTTCCTTCACCAGGTGAGCATCCCTCACATAACACTAAGGGTGGATAAGGGCTACTTAATTTATTGATTGTAACATGAAATAATTACCAAGGCTGAACCTC
Organism: Gavia stellata; assembly: GCF_030936135.1. NCBI lineage: Eukaryota > Metazoa > Chordata > Aves > Gaviiformes > Gaviidae > Gavia > Gavia stellata. The sequence continues at coordinate 21,469,504 of NC_082603.1, read as the reverse complement.
TGGTTCAGAGTATTTCTTTGTCTGAAATCAAGGATTAACATTAAAAAACTAAAATAAAACAGTTGTCTGTTTTAACAGTTCACCTTATCAGTCAACCATTTTCTTTATAGCTGTAAAGCAAAAAGCAGGTTTTTTTAAGATTCTATTGACTAAGAAAAACAATCTGAGTGTGAGCTACCAGTCGCTGAGTGTAGTTGTCATTGTGAGATACTTTTTATTCATCACCTGAGTTTTGCAGTAAAATAATGTTTTCAGTAGAAGTGAAAGAATTATGGGAGAAATTATGTGAATGAGTGCAGAATAAAGCCAGTTAAGATAAACTAACTGGTCAAAGTCTGATTTCTCTGTTTTTGTTACCATCCACTCAGAGCAGAAGAAAGACTCATTGATCTTAGTAGCGTTTCTTCCCTTACTTACAAACTGCAGGACTGAGACTGTAGGGCTTCCCTGAATCATCTATAACAGTATTTCCCCATACTTCTCCTAACAAGGCGTGAAAGAGGCTTCCAACAAAGTAGGGAAAATATATTAAAGTGGGGCAGAAAATAAAGTTTGAATCGGGAATACGGAGATTTTCCATTGAATTCATAGAGCTTGTACAAAGAGGTAGAGTTTGAGCCTTATTACTACAGTACAAAGCTCCGGAATTTATTCATGGTTAAATTTCTGTGCTTTAGTCAATCCTTTTTTAAAGACTCCCTTCTCCAATGAAAGGCACAGAGCACTATGTTACGGTAAACACTAGCAACTCTGTCCACAGTCAAATCTAAATAATACTTAAGAAACTAAATCCAAAACATTAGCAATAAAAATACTTAGCATGTATTTCTTTCCTGGGAGCCTACATGGAAATTGAATTCCACTGAGCTGCACTTACACAGAACAGAATTCAATTAAAAAAAAATCCGCCTGGATTCCATGCTGTGAAAAACCCTTGCAAATTTATTTTAGGGACTTCGGGTGTGGAGCCTGGACATAGTTTTATTTTATTTTTTAATGGAATCAGTCTTAATGTCTAAGGTTATTCTTTACTTGCCTCTGCTGCACAGTTTTCACATATAAGCCAACTGAGGACAACTCGTTATTAAAGAAGTCGGCAGGTGTCCTGTGCTCTGAAACATATTAAATAAAGAACTCAACGGGATCATGTTGACTGTAAGCTCCACAAAGAAATTAAATAATGAAGACAGAAGCTCTTCAACAAAGACCAGTTCTGCATAAGTAAAAAATGTCTCGTCAGAAGAGAGAAAGTTCTCCCACAGATTTTTACTAGAATCTCTATTTTGGTATTTTCTGAAAACAGGCAGTCTATAGATTTTGGACACTTAAACTTTCTGACCTGAGTCTTACGCAGTAGAGAGTGATCAGAATGGCAGGAACAGAATAATCAAAATCTGGCCTTCTCTACGCAGCTTCATTGCTCAACAAAAGAGCCATTGCAAAAGGGCCTCATTATCACTCTGAAGTTTGTTGCATTGTCTTACCCATGTCAATATTAATATGAAACAGCTCCAGGATATACAAAGAAAAGAGTAGAAAAGGGTCCATGTATTTTTAGTTAATATTTTTCTAATGTATGAAGCCTTCCAGCCACGGAAACATTTAAAATACAGTCCCCTTTGAGATTTAAATGTATTTTGGGATAAGGTAATTTTAAATCACATTGGGAAGGTTCAAAAACAATATAAATACAGTTTTGAACTTCCCACTTACTCTGAGTTGCTGAGTAATTGCACCAGACAAATGTTTTTAGAGTGGGATTTAATATAAGGAATCACAAAATGTATTGGATTTTCATTTATTAAAAAATGTTGTCATGCAGTAATTGTTTGAAGAAAATTGACAATTAAGGAATGTAACTAAGTCTCTTTTTGAGGAAAAATTAAACTCGATTTGATTCTCTTTGGGAAAAAAAATGTTGACTTCAATAGAAGACGGTCTGGGCAACTCAGAGTCAATTGGAAGATAAATTATGCTAAGTGCATCCAGACTCATCAAGCATCTTTAAGAAACGGAGTGTTCATAATGAACCAAAGTCTTCCAACAGCTTAATATGACTTTAAAAAAACTAATATGAAAAAATATTATAAAACCTTTGTTGACCAGGTGTTTTCCCTTTTTATCAATAGAATATATTCCTATAATGGCCATCCCATGCTCTGTCATTAAAATGTGAGCTTTCCTTTCAGGTGCTCTGCCTCAGACATATGGAATTCTCATCTGCAGTTTTTACCTCCAGTCTCCAAGTTAATCACACAGAGTTCCAGGAACAACAGTTTGCTGCAAACACAATTCCTTACTCTGAGACTCAGTAAGTTTGTATGAATTTACCAGAACAATTAAAAATTCCTTCTCAAAAACCCACCATCAATTTTGATACAAGACATAAGGTGACACATTTCCCTGTATCTGTGGCTTCTAAATTAATATTGTTGATGAGATTTAACAGGCATAAGTATTTGTAGGACTGGGGATATGGTCTTGGTTCAGCAAAAGTTTGCTCACCTAAACCTATGTGTTTGCAGAAGTAGGCCCTCAGCTTTTCTTAAGTTACCAGTGAAAAATAAGCACACGGTTCCGATGTCCTGATGCCTTCCATTCCTACCACATCCATATTCATTTTTCAAGGAGGAAACAAACAATTGTCTAATATTAATTCTTCCCTAAACATAACTTAAACTTTACCTGAATTAGTTACTATGTTTGCCAATCTCTTGTTGTCAGTCTAATGCCTCTTGTATCGGTAATTATGTGTTAAATAGAAATATTTCCCAGAAAGTTCAGGTGAAACCACAAAAGTAGTGCAATTCAGCCTCAATGTATGATGGAAAATTTTTCTTCTACCATTTTTTTATTCCAGTTGCCATAGTCAGATCCCCCAGTAAAAATCCATAGTGATCCCCCTCCTTTCTTAAAATTAAATACGTGCACATCAGTCTGCCTGGGTCAAAAATTCTACCAGTGCTGCATTACGCCAATCCATGGCCAAATGCAAAAATACCTGTAACGGACCATATGCTATAGCTATCGGGGGTGCCCTGGTAAAACTGAAAGCAGAATTTGTAGCCACACACAGGCTGAGAGCTATGCTTGTGGCTTAGCCTATACAACTGTCTAACATTGTAATCCCAAGTCAAAGGACGAGGTAGGAGTGTGGGAGCTTGCCCTTGGAGATCTCTTGAGTGAAGCACAAATGGCAATCTCTAAGTGCACTAGAAGAGTGAGTGACCAAATAAACTGAATGCATTCAATCACTTTTAAGACATCTTATCTGTGTGTAGCATTTTGATCCTGTGCTTGAGTAAATGTATGATTAAATTTTTATTAAAAGGTAATGCTCCTGTTTTAATGATATTTAATTATATATAATTAAAATGAAAGTATTAATAATATTAAACATTTCATCAGAGGTAAAGATAAATATAAATACATATATTGTAGTATGATTAAATATGAATATATAATATTGAGCATATATTATCTTCAATACATTATGTAAAATAGCAAATGAATAACATAATATATGAAATAATATTATCTTCTGTGTACTATGTAAATTAAAGGCCTGGTTCAGTACTTCTACGTTCATAAAACCTATTTGATTTTTTGGGGGCAATATGAAAAGAATAGTTGAGGTAGCCTTAAAAGTTATTATAAGAAGTCCCTATGAAACAGATGCTTACGCTTTGTTGCTACGTCACCTTTCCATGTGAAAAGTGAACTACAATGCTAAATGACGTACATTCTGGCCACAGAGAAATCCTTTTTACAGTCATGAATTAGAATTTGGGAATACCTCATTTCTAGTTAACCCTGAATCCATACATCTTTGCAGGCCTAACTTTTGATTTTCAGAATCTTTGAATCAGGCCTTAAATATTCATACACAGGGTATTCCTCTTGCATGCCACTTACTTATATCTGACATATCTAATCTCATTTCACCTCTTTTTTAAAAAAGTCAGTATTTAGTGAAGCAACAACACAACTTGATCTCTACCCATAGATACACCACGTTCTAAACTGTAACACTCATTCCAGTTGTCATTTCTGCCATTTGATACAGAAAATCTGTACCTCCAGATGTAAACTGCTATGAATCCGCTGAACCTTTGTCCTGTAAAATTCTGTGCATTAACATAATTTAATAAGCTGAGAAATGTGTTAGCTTTTTAAATAAATCTTTAAATTGTGTAGTTTTAAATCAGAGAGATGTTTTGGTCTCTGCAAACTGTAAGGAACTAGTATTTTTCTAACAAGACCTTAAGACCCTCGGAAGAATTTTAAGGATTTTTATGAACCTCTGTATGCGTTCTTTAGCTAGATTTTGGCATTGTTTCAGTGTAACTCCAGTGCAACTCAATCAATTTATTTTATAATTAAAAACAAGGAAATAGTAACAAAAATACATAATATATGCTACTCGTGTTTATAATAGAAACATCCATAAAGAAAGAAACATGTTCTAACTCTTCTCATTACCCCAAAGGGAATTGCATCTTTAATCACACAAAGCACAACGGCTTTCTAATTTTGTTTAAAGTGTTTCAGTACTTACAAAAACCAGATCAGGTTATTGTAAATCTAGAGCAAATTAGAATCATTGGTCTCTGCTCAGCTGTATTCAAGAATAGTATGTAAATCATAAATTTAATGGCATACTAAGACACACATCTGTTTCTATTTTGTAGAAGTTAATAATCTAACTTCAGAGTATTTAAACATTACTTTCATTAACTGGAAAATTGTGAAAAATAGAGGCGCTATAAGTCACAATGTGTTGCTGCATTATGCAAAGGGGAATATAAAAATTGTGAGTCTATACAGTAAAGGACAATTTTCTGAGAGATACGTGTCATTGTCTGTTTCATGACCTTGCAGCTCCTCTGTTTACTAGGGAAAACATCACTTACACAAACAGAGCTGCATTGCTAAGTAGAATCTGCACCTGCACCTAGTAGATTTTAATTTATATTTTTAGTAGCAAATGTCTTTCACAACAAGGAATAGGTGATGCCTTCATTCCCTAAACCTATATAGATAATGACCTAATGACTTTTCTTATAGTTAGCATTCTGTAGTCCAAATGAATAATCTGCAGATCAATATGCATACTGCAACTGATTTGAAAGATATTTTTGTCACTGGAACTGATAAAAATGTTGTGCTGCATAGATCAATTCCCAGTATATACTTACTTCTGTAAAACTTACTGTGTGTACACTATCTTGTAAGTTGCTTCTTAGTATTGTTTTTATTGAAAAGTTTAGTTTATTAACAGATTAATACACTATCTTATACTGTATCATAAAGTAGGTGTCATGCACAATTTATATAATTTGCAAAGAACCAACTCTTTGTGATTCACTGGAGAAATACATCGCTGTTTTCAACTTTTGGTTATAAAGACACTAGTTTGCCCAAAGGAAACAAATGTATTACCATATACGTACTAATTTTTCTGAAAATGTAGTTAAATTTGGTTGCAAAGCTAGCTTTAGCTCTATAATAAGATCTAATTTGTAAAGTTTATTATGATAATGGATTATAAAATGATAAATTTTGACCAGTAAATTCCTTGGAAACTCAAAACTGAGTACTAAGTGGCAAAGTTAAAATATGCAGAATATTAAATTAAATCTTTATTCATAAAAATTACAATGTCAGAAATGTAATTTCTTATAGAATTTTTTATTTTCAAATCATCTATTTATTAAAAGACATACAATCTTTGGGAAGTCAGATGTCACTTATGTGCTGTTTTGCTTGTGCTAAAATTACCTGCGGTAGTAGATACTTTGCATTCAAGCTTAGGATGCATAAAGCTGAATGGGATTTATGTAAATAACTGTATGAATATGTATCTCACCTTTTACCAGTGCTAATTTCAATGAGCTGTATTTGAGAAGGAATTATATTAATATATACAACTGACAGGGAATTTGCACATTAATTTTACTATCAACAAAATTTCTAAAGAAAGCAAATTAAACCAATGTAGCCATATAGAGAGGCGACAGGAAGAGAAAACAGAAAGGGAAAACTGGGCACCTAAATGGTACAATGCAAATCTGTGGTTTATTCCTCAGTAAGATTCAGTGGTTGCATATACAGGAAATTCTTCCATTCCTGTGTAAATGCATATGGAGTTCTCACTTTGCTTTCCAAGCATGCAATAAAAGCTTAAGTGTGTTGTCTTACTGATGTATTAAATGTAGTACCATGATTTACCAGAAAAAATATGAAAAGATCACATTTTGGTGCTGATTCTTCAACAAACAGGAGCCAGTGCTCATAGTGGGATGGGGAATAGCATCTTAATTAATTATTGAATATATTTTAATATTTATAATTAGAAGTAGTACTAAGCAGTCAATCGATGTTCCTCACAAGAGAAGCATGGTAGTAATATTATTCTTTGAATGCAGTGTTTTTAGAAAGGCGTAACCATACCTTCAATCAGATTCAAATACTGTTTGTCAAAAACATCGAGGTCTGTCACAAGTAAATGATCATTTAATTAAAGAAAAAAAGGTGGAATATCTTTGATCCCTATACTTTAATGATATTAATTCCCATGTGCTGCAGGTGTTTGTAATGTATAACGAATCATTACTGAAACAGGCTTTTATAGGCAGTTTCAGTGAAGGAAAATGACTGTTCTTACAGCTGCCAGAGTTACACCTGGCAATGTAACACAAGCATGACAAAATGTGAACTAGAAGATGTAAGCCTGGAAACAAATCTGGGTCTCCCTCTCCATGCTCTGCCCATGCCAGCTGAGATGGATTGCAAAGCACTGCTGATGTACAAAGTTGATGGGGAGGAGGGAGAGACTGAATTTGCTGCTGTTTCTAGGCTTTCTGACCAACGATCCATGATGCATCTCTGGTATCTGCTCCAGAGGGAGCCAATCACATCACTGCCAGCATTTCAATGGCAATCAGTACCAAGAGGAAAAAACATATTCTTATAAAAAACTATAAGGCACCAAGTCCTTGGTTTAAACTGCAAAACAAAATCAAAGCAAGTATAACCAATCAACTGAGGCTATGAGCACTTCCAGAGTGGCATGGGAAACTGAGAAGCAGATCCAGATGAACTGTTTGTAAAGCACGACTTATACATTGTCTTGATTAAAGCTACCAATTGAAATTCTAAATTAAAAAAGAAAACAACAAAACCCTCCGCTTCTTACAGAATGACACCTGGTGGCACACTGGGAAAACAGTAAATGTGAACTGAAATATGCAAGTTTGGAAGGAAATATGGCTCTTATGCCCCGCCTTTTGATAAGGGAATTTGAAAGCTGCAATCATGAGGTGAGGAAGTCCCAGTGGGAGTTTCTTTTCTGTGATCATGAGTACCCTGTTCTTCCCAGGTCATAACCTATCACTGTATCTCTGATCTTGATTATTCTGACTATGGACCAGATTTTCATGTAGGCATTGTATAGAATTCCAACAACTAGACTCCTAAAGAGAAACGTGGAAGGAATTTAAGCCTTAAAGTTTTAAAACGCCTCTGCTTCAATGCTGCCTACCTGGGGAAGATATCTCTGTTCAATAGGCACTTCCATGTTTTTACATTAAATTTTCCTACAGCTCTAATCCTCATCATGCCGAATATTGCTTCAGTCAAGATAAACCAGACTAAGGCGCTCTGTGCCTACATCATTGCTAAGGCTGTCTGTAAAACGAAGCTGAGCAGTTAAAGGTGACAGTCATACTCTAAGAGCACCTGACACCCACCAACACAGTTAGCCTGTCACTAAAACCCATGGTAATCACCACTTTCTTTTAAAACAGCAGTTAGAGACTTGTCCAAAGTGTGTGGAACAGGATCAGTTCTCTCCTCTGCCTGAAGGGATTCAAATGCATATCTCTCCCCAGCTAAACAGTTCTCTAACCCACAGCCTGATCAGAGATGGAGATATTCTCCACTTCTCCTGTTAAAGTCATGCATCAGGCAGAAAATGATTCAGGATTCAGTGGGCTAGAAAGTGAGAGCACCAGAGGGAACGTGACTCTGTAGCTTAATGATTTGTGCAGTCAATTGGAATGGGGAGGCCTAAGTTCTGGTCCGTGGTCCAAGAATTTGATGTATTTTATACCATAACTTCTCAAGAAAGTAAATTTAACCTTACCCCCAATGTAGGCATCTAAATCTTTATGGGTTTGTAGAGCTGTGTGGATAAAGATTGGTATATCTTCAAATCTTGGCCTATGCCATCAAGAAAATGGATTTTAATAGTGCCTAGGATGATTATATTAGGTGCTTGGGTAAGAAAAGAAAAGCCTTCATTAATTCATACTTGCAAATACAATGGTTTGCCTTTGAATTCTCCATTCTTTGTTCATCTTTTTTGCGTCACCTTTCATTTTGTGACACACAAGCAACAGAAGAGTGGCCAGCGACCTGGGTAATACTATAGTTAAAAGCACTCTATAATGAATGTAAGTTACAGATCTGCAACTGGAATTTGATAAAGCAAATCATAAGATGTATAGGGGTTTAGCATAGACATCCAGTCCTTCTCCCACTCAGTTTCAAATCTTCCCATTCTGTTATATCAAGCAGTAGGGTAACAAGAGGTGAGGAGAGGTGGTGACAATACGCAGTGACCTCCACACATGCCAGTGTGAGATATGGAGTACTTCTATGGCTGAAAATTACTGAGCGAAAGAGATACAGAGGTTTAGCAAAGTCATAGCAAATTGTATAATACAGTTGTGTAAGGGGGAGGAGGAGAAGGAGCTCCCTACCTGCCAGGCAAAATTACATTTATTTTAAATAGAAAAATCTATTTAATTTCTTACTATTCTCTTGGGCCTTGCTTTTTTCCTTAAAAAACATTATTTGCTGCCCAAATGCAGAAGTAATGCCTATGCAGATATAGCAGTTGGAGAAAAGGGAACCTAGAAATGTGCAAGACTATTTGGAGAATTGGAATCTCATGACATATCTCTTTACCCAAAAGCTCAGCAATGCAGTTCAGCTTCTGTGCTGAGCTTTTCAGATGAAAACAGGGAATTGTACTCATCTCTTTTTAAACATGTTCTGCTACGTGACTCCTAACAGCTCAATCTTGAAAACTCTTTGGCCTTTATAAATGCCTGCAGCATTAAACCGTAAACTTTTCTCTACCAACATACACCCATAAATACCCAAAGCCCAAAGTAAGAAATGTACTTCTTCAATAACACTGAGCTCTATCGCTCCCCCAGATTTACTTTTCACAGAGTGGAGAGGCAACTGCAATGTCTCAGCACAAACATAAAAAAACCTGCATCTAAATCACTGGTAAAAATCATATCAATCTCTTGTAATTTATTAATGGGAAACAAAAACTCTGTTTCAGAATACCTAGTTAATATGGCATACACATGCTTTTGTTTCATAGCTGCATTTTCTCCGAACATGGTTGTTTCTAATATTACTTAATTAAACAAAATTAAATTAATTTCTGTCTAAGAAACAAGAAACAACAGCTTTGTTGAATAAAATGATCTTCATTTTCTTGAAGCTATTTAAATTAAAAACATGAGTTTCTACAGTTGGAAAAAAAAATAATCCATGGTTAAAATGTTTGAAGCCCATCAATCTCTTTAACCACACAGCTAATGTGTTCCTTCTGTTTTCTTTGAATGAAATCACCATGAGTGGTTAGATGTTGATTTAACATAAAGCAAATGGAAATGGGTGTTTCCTTAGTCATGTGTAGTATTTATTTTTAAAAACAATTAGCAAGTCTTATGAATAAGTCAATGATTTTGTCATTTCTTAAATAATGATATAGATTATGAGTCATTAAAATTGATTACTGAAGTTAACTATGTAAAATGCAAATTCATATTACATTTATTTGTTAGGAACAGCTGCAGAATTCTCTTATTTTATTGATGGGTTTCATTTTTTCCCCAGTGACACTAAAATCAATTACTTAGTTTAAAAGACCGGTAATTGTCAAGATATATTTCCAAACTTTTAAGACAACACATTGGATATTTCCTCTTATGGATTGTATCATTCACACTTTATTTATATAAATTTGTCTGCAAAATTCATTGGGGATTTTCCTAAATAAAACAAGCAAAATTTTGCCTTTTCAGTTTTTTGTTGAAATGGTAAAATCATGTAATGGTTTGTTACTTACAAAACCCATGTCTTTACATTATACCAATTAAACCGTGTCTTTATATTACACCAATTTTAGCTGATGCTACTGCACTACATATATACAACCTCTTCTGTCAGTCTTTGCTAACATTATGTCTAATTATAAGTTCATTGATACGTTATTCACAGGAGTACATACAGATAGGAGGAAATGTCAGCCGCTAGTATTTAAAGTTCAGTCATAAAACTCCAGTAATAAAAAACTAGCTTGCATAAAACCTGTGTACACCATTTCTCATGGGGGAACTGACACTTGGGGCAATAGAAAATATTATTTATCAAGATATTAAAACATTTTAAATCAACCTTTTTAAGAATAGGCAGATGTAAACTGCAGTTCTATGGCAAAAAAACCCTCTAGTGGAGTCTACAAGATCATATTACAGGCATCATAATTTGGCTAATTTTTGCCGCAAGTGAAATCATCTTTCTCAGATGCATCTCCTTCAAGTACACAGCTGACAGTTAAATCTTTTCCAGTTCTTACTGTCCGACACGTGGTCCCTAGAAATGCTAATTGATACACAGTTCTTGGGATTAGTTCAAAAATTACTATGAATTTTTATTTTATTTTTATTTTTTCAAGGACATGATCCAGCAGGTTCACCAAAGCAATTAGAGCACAATACACAGAACATACAGCTTAACATGGAACATTACAAAATTTGACATTAGTAAAAGGGGCAAATAAAATATTATCAAATGATTTTGCTAAGATTATAACATTTCTTGTAGTGTTTTCAAGCTAGATATTTTGCACTGTTGCAGCAAAGTAAGATTTTAAGGAAAATCAACTTCTCTGTACTTACTTGTGGAGTCCGTATGGAATGAGATACGTATTTTATAGGGATATGCCAAAAAGCAAATGGTAGGCAGTTTTAATGCTGAAAAGAATCTTGATTTGTTAGAATTCCTTCTTATATATTAATACTGAAATCTGTCAATAATCATGGCTGTGTAAAAACTAAAGGATCAGATTCAAGTATGCTATAGGTGTATGTGTGCACAATTTTCCTGTTTTAAAGGAACAGATGCTGATTCATGTGAAGCAAAATTAATCGCTTGAATAATAATATTTTACTTGTCCAAACAATATACACCTCTGCCAGGTATTCTTATATCTTAATCCAGATTTAATGAGAATTAATGGAAGCATGTGTTTTTGAAACAAATGCTGAAAGGTCCCTGTCTGCATTTTTACCAATTGCTTAAAACTCAGTCTTACAACTTAAAGTTGTAAAACTCCATTTCTGCATGTAGGAAGAAACATGATTCCAGAAGTTTTTGATGAAAGGGGGAAAATAAACTTCAGTCCTGCAGTTGAATTCACATAGGTGAATTCACTTTGACTTCAGCACATATTAACACAAGGCCCAGTTCTGCAGTTCTTTTCAATCTTTTTGTGGGTAAAAAAATATTTTACAGAAACCAACAGACTTTTTGCTCCAAATAGAAGAATTCCTCTCTCTCACGTTCTCTCAAAGGAAAACCGCTAACCCCATGTAATTCTTGTATTCTCGACTGTTTTCTGGCTAAATCCTGCTCTCATCAACTAAGCAAAAGGCTGTCAGCTCCGGGCTATCACTGTTTATATGCAATTACATTTATCTGACAAAAAAAAATAGGATTTGTTAATGGTATGTTTTAAAACTCTAGTAAAATGATAGCCAATCAATATGTGTATCTTTATATTTCTATGACCCTCTTTTTAAGCGTTACCATAACAGATGCATCCAACCCTTTCAATGAAAATCAGTTTCTAATAAAATACATTAAAATGCCTGTACGATTGAGTTCCACTAGAAATGCGTAAGGGGTTATTTAGGGTTTATACAGATATTTGTAAGGCTATTTTCAGCAAGAAAGGGCAGTCGGCTATACTAGGGATACACAGAGGACTTAAAAAACTGGGGAAAAAATAGAGAACCTTCTCTGTTGCTACATTTTGCTCTCACAGTAACCCATACTTCTAACTTTTAACTATATATAGTAGGAGCAGAACTATGACACAGACAGGCGGTCTCCTGTCCTCCCATGCTGAGTTTGGTTATGAGGCAGTTTGCAGATTTAACCCAGCTGAAACCGGCCTCAGGAAGATGCACTGCTCACTGTGGCAGAACTCCTCCTTTGGTCCTAGAAGCCTGGGACGGCTCTTCCACTTCCCAGTCCCCTCGACAGGTACCGTGAGTTGAAGGTCAGCGTGGATATGGCGTGCCCATATTTCAGTGATTTTTAGATACTAATCCCTGGGATTATTGCTAGCACTCTTAAAAGTTTAATGTGGTTTTGAAGAGCCCTGGACCAGCTCTATCATTCTTACTACTTCATGTTGCAAGGTCTTAAAGACACAGTTTCCTTTTAAACATGTCACGTTTCTCTTAATACACGTTACAGTTTTCTAAACAGGAACACTAATTGCACAGGTATGCAGGAGAGTAAAAATAATTAAGTTAAAAAATAAATCATTACCATTTACAAAGCTAATGATCCTGATTTCCTGGTGTGGTGTGGGTGTTTTAAGCTGAATTGTCAGTATGCTTTGGACCTAAAAGAGTTGATCAAGCCCCGAGCGGTCCTGTCTTGCACACGCGATTCGGTGGGTAGATTCAACTGAGAGGGCTTTCATCTCCCTGCTGCAGCTAGAAAAGGGAGGGAACGGCTAAAAAAAACCCCGAACAACGGGGAGAGGGGCGTTATCCGGCCAGGTCTGTGCCGCTTTGATCTGTGGCTGCTCCTCTGCTTCTCCCTATGGCGCCCGCAGCCTTGCGCTAGCTCCGCGCAGCCCTCGCCGAGCGCGGAGCCGGCGGGAAGCAGAGACGGGCGCTCCCAGCGGCCCTCGCCCCCGCGGGCCCCGCGTCCCCCCCGGGGCCTGGCCACGCCGCGCTCCTCGTGGAAACGAGCCCTTGCTAATGCCCAGCTGCTTCGCCCTGACCTTGAGAGCTGGAAATTGTTCGTATTGCACCTCCTGAAAGGTCAGAGCGGATCCTCGGTATTTTGCATCAATACCGAGGGAAAAAAACCCGACCAACAACCCCAAACCCTGGTTTCTAAGAGCGGATTTTTAGAAAGAATGCAACAGGGCTTCTAGACTGCGGTTTGTATCTGAGCACAGGAATGAGTCAACTTCGCATCCTTTAAATCGGTTCCAAGTGCTGTTTACCCTGTCTTGACATGTTTTCCCTAACGTATCGCTCTGCTTCGGAGCGCCGTCCCTGACGGCTGGTGCCGGCGGAGAGGCGCAAGGAACGGCGCTCGGCGGGCAGGGCCGGGCAATTTCAATGCCAGGAAATGAAGGGAAGGGGCCAAAAGAGCCGCGAAAGCATCGGGGGCTGAGAGCCTCCTTCCTGCTGCCCCTCCGCCTGCCCTCGCTCGGCAGTCGCCCGGCCTGGTGAATTATCGTTGGGTGCAGACGGGGAGGGGGGGAACACTCACAGTGCTGCAGTGGGTTGGCCCGGCCCGGGCGGCCCCGCTCCGCGCAGCACCTGAGCAGGGCCCGCGCGCAAGTTTGGGCGCGCGGTCGCGGTGCGCGGTCGCGCTGGAGGATACGGCCAAGGAGAAGGTGCCGCGGAGACGCCTGCCGGCCTGCAGCGCGCCAGCAGCCGCCGGGGCCGCCGGGGAAGGGAGAGGGGGCGGCGGCAGGCCCGGGGCCCCAGGCCCGGGGAGCGACGGAGCCCGAGGCGCCGGGCAGGGGCGCCCGGCGGCTCCGCGGCGGCGGGCGGGCGGCTCCGCGGCGCTGCGCGCCCCTCGGCAGCCGCGGCGATGGGGTGGGGAGCGGGCAGCGCTGGCGCGCAGCCGATCCGCTCGGCCTTTGGTGCCGCGCGGCCGGGCGTTTGTTATTAGCCTTCACACCCACACCCCCCCCCCCACACACCCCCCCCCAGCTGGAAGAAAGGCGGGGGGGGGGGAGGAAAAAACCGGCAGGAAGGGAGAGATTTTTGTCCTTCGCCGGTGCTGCTCTACGTGATAATATGTTTATATGATTAGCTGAGCCCAGGGGTGGGGAGCGGAGGGAGAGGGGGTGGAGATTGGAGGGGGAGGAGGCTGGAGGTGACTCCAGTTCAGAGCCGGCGGAGAGTCTGTGTCAGGACTTCGCAATCCCCAGTCACACACGGAGAGGTGCATGAGCAAAAAGGAGGCTGCGATACAATTCATTGGGATTTTTTTTTTTTTTGGTGTGTATGTATTGCGTTTTTCCCATTGCTGCGCGCGTTACTAGCTCAGCGCCCGGCGCCCGGTCTCCAGTCGCTGGCGGGGCAGCAGCACCGGGAGGAAGAGGAGAAAATCCGAGGAGGGGCCGGACCCGCACCCTGCCAGAGGCCAGAATGTCATCCCGGGAGATGTAAATCCGGCCGGTGCGAGCGACAGAGACACAGAGGAGGGGGGGCCCATTGTAACATTTTCGAGTTGTTCCCCGCCACTCCTGCTGCTGGCATCGCCTCGGCTCCCCGTCTCCTGATCGCTGCACAGAAAGGACTCCAAAAGCTGGGCACACACACTGCGCGCTGCGCCCGTCGTCCCCTCCATTTCGTTTTTGTTTTGTTTTTTTTTTTTAATTTTTTGTGCGTGCGTGCGGGAGCCTGGCTGCATCGTACGCTTCGTGCGGAGCGGAGTGTCGGAAACTGCAGGAAAATGTTGACTTAGCCCCAGAAAAGCCTCCCGGCTGGCTGCTTGGAGGAGAAGCCGCCTCCCGCTCTGCGCTGCCCCAGCCTGACGAGCCGCAGAGCCAGCTGCCTCCCGCTCCGCGCCCGAGCCCGGCGCTCGCCCGCCCGCTGCCGCCGCCGGAGCCCCGGGACTAACTCCGCCGCGCTCTCCCGCAGCCCTGCGCTCGGCGGGGTGACCCGGCTCGCGGGTGCCGCCGGGCCGAGAGATCCTGGCCCGCCTTCGGCTCCCAGACAGAGGTAAGCGGAGCCCCGCGCTGCAGCCTCGCCGCTTGTTTCTTCGGGCGCCTGCTCCCTACTTCTGGCGTTCCCCACTGAGCCGCCGCCGGGGAAACACAGTTTAGGGTTTGCCTGGCCGGCCGGTGCCCGAGGCCGCTGCCCCCCCCCCCCCGCGCACTCCCGCCAGCCCCCGCCGCCGCTGCGGCCGGAGGAGGAACGTGCCCCTCCGTGAAGCCGCGGCCGTTGGCCGCGAGCAGCGCGGCGGCGCCGTGGACCCGCACGGCCGCTCTCCGCGCGGAGCCGGGCCGGGCCGCCCCCCCCGCAGGCCCCCCCCCCCCCCCCCAGCCCTGCGGAGGGGCCTGCGGCAGTCGCGGCGGGTCTCCGCAGCCCCCGCCCGCTGCCGGGTGGCTGCCCCGCCGCGGGGGCTGCGGGGCCGGGGGTCCGCCCGCGGAGCAGGCCCCGCCGCGGCTCGGCGCTCCCCGGCGCGCATCGCGCAGCGGGGAAAGCTGCATCCGCTCAGTAAATAATTACCTGTTGCGGGTATATTTTTGTAACTCAGCCGAGCGTCCGTCCACCAGCCCGTGCGTGCGGGGGGGGGGGGGGTGGCTTTGGGAAGAGGAATAAATTACCCTTTGTCGGCTGTGGAGTGAGAACAACTTTTTTTTTTTTTTTAAATTTCTATTTATTTTCACATGTAGAAATCTGGGGCCATCTGGAGACAGAAAACAGAGTGTGTCATGAGGCGCCGTTGCTGTGTCTGGCTCTAAAAATAACATCTTGTTGTTAGTCTGCGCTAGCCCTGCTGGGGTTTGAACGTGGTTTGTCAGAAAGTAAAGAGAGCTGCTGGTGCTCAGGTGTGTTTTTCTTTGCATAGAAATGCCCCCGTGCGCGACGGAAGGAGCCCTGCAGAACAAATGTTCTGCTGTTTGGTTTCCTCAGACGCTCCGGCTCCCTCCTTTTGTTGCCTGCCACGAAAAGAGGTGCCATTTCGCATCATTCTGCACAAATTGTTTGAATTAATGCGAGTGTGAATTCTTACCGTTTGAAGGAGGGTATTAGCATATCAAAGGTTTCTTAGCTCCGGCTCAATTGAGAAAACTTCAGCTTGTCTTCCATTTGCTTCCAAGCAGAGGCCCAAAGGGCAGTGGGAATTGTAAAGGGGTAAAACGGGGAGGTGGATTTGGGTTATGTTTCTGAACTTTCGCTGTTTTGCAATTATGCGAGTGAAAAACAAGGGCCCTTCGCTGCAGAGCCCTTGCGAGCGCTCGGACAATTACCCTCTATTGATTAATGGTTTGCTCCGAGGAAAAAAGTGACCTTTTATGACAGGCACTGTTGCTGGTTTCTGATGTCTCCTCTCTGTTAGGGGGATTTAGAAAGCCTTTTCTACCGCACTCATGCTCTGGCTATGGCCTACACGTTACAGCGTGCGGGGACTGAATGGGGAAGACCTTCTAATTACTTCAGAAAACAAATGAAATCTTGTAATAAGAGACCTCTCGATGCCAGACCTCAGAAACAAATATGCTTCCCTCCTTAATGGGTGGGTAGGCTGGAATAATAGGTATTTTTATGGAGAGTTTTAAAAGAAGTTTTGATCACCGCTGGCCATATGCTTCCATTTCCTTTTTATTCTAGAAAAAGTGAAAATGAGTAATTCTTGTAATCTTATTTAATCAGTGATACTGTGTTTACGAAAATAACTTAATTTGTGGTTAGTATTACTCTATAGTAAAGAATTTGAAACCAAGTATGGCAGGAGTGTTGCTTTGGTGGCAATGTAGAACATGTATCGGGTTGTAAGTTGTTTTACATGACTACATATTTGCAGTTTTTTCTTCTTTTGTTACTGTTTCCTTGAGTCTGAAAGGGAATGTGGCCCGGCCTACCCTTTTATTATCTTTGCAAATCAATATTCATAGTCTAGCAACCCAAAAGCCAAGCAAAATCCAGTTATCTGTCAATAAGTTGGGACCTTTTCCAGGGACCAGATGTTTCTTGGGGACTGTATTCTGGTGTATATGTCTGACAAAAAGAACTTCCCATGCCTGCCTTGCCTATTCCTTCCTTCCAAACCTTTTACTTGAATGATACAGATATTAAAACATACATTTTGTGTTTGTTGATTTTAATTGCTTGGCATGTAGCATTTGGTCTGTTTTGTTTGTTTGCTTTTTCTTCTGGTTCTCCATTTGACGGTTTGGGGGGGTGTCTCTTTTTAAGCCATGAAAGTCATGTGCCTTTAGAGTAGGATGTCTTCACTCATGCTTCAATTTCCTTTCATTTAATGAAGGAACTGAGTATACATGGTATGTCTTGGCGAAAAACCCTGCAGTTAATGAAATAATTTATAGAGATTTCTGTTATTCTTAAATGGATGCGACCATTTGGGCACTTTGTAAATAGATGTGTTTAGTGGTCCTAAAATTGCGTGTCATTACTTTCAGGTAATTTTCAGCAGTTTATTTACCTAATGTCTTCAGCTGTCTGAAGTAGTACCTTTTGGTGGTATAAAAGGAACATATTGATGTAATTGCCATTATCACACTTAAGTTGCTGTTAACTAGTCTGCTTTGAATGCAGAGTGCTATAAAGAAAGCGCATTATCCTTTCAGCTATTACGTATAATCTAAAAATTGTCTTGAAAATGTTGCACTTCGGTTTATATGATGGCAACCCCAAATTCGACAAATCTCTAAAGGTAAAAAAAAAGTGTAGTCGAAAGAAGATTTTCAACATTCAGATGACAAAATTGGACCGTTTAGAGAAAAATTAATGTGCTGCAGCAGCACTTCAGCTGCCATTTTCAATCACTGTGGGCTACTATGTGTTGGCAACAGCAAAAAAGCGTAGACATTCAGATAGCTTAGGGAGCTGGTAGTTGGGGGAATCAGGATATTGAATCATGTGGGGTAGAACAAACCAATTACTTCAGGTTTTGACTTGAGAATTTTCAGTAAACATTTTTTTTCTGGCTTTTGGCTCCCCTGCTCATTAATAGACCAACATCAAAGCAGGCAACCAAACTTCCAAATGTTATAAAAACTAATGTAAAGATACAGATCTCACATGTAGTCTTGCAAGTCTTAATTTAAGACAAGCAGTTGGAGTTTTTATTGCTGCAATTTTCACAATCAGCAGAGGCATTAACACCAGGCTTCTGGGTGTTTCCCTTCTTAAAATGAGCAAGAGGAGAGCTTTAAAAAACCCAAAGTTTGCTTAGTTAGTTCTTATTTGATCACTTCAGAAGCTTTCTCAATGTTTTATTTATCTCTTATTGCTTTTAATGTGTAAAGTCAGGAAAGGGGGGTTACTCAGGAATTCTAGTCTCTAGTAAGGAAGCACCTTATTAAAATTTAAATAAGCAAGGTAGTATAGTCCTAGAAGTTTGTAGTCTTTATGGTTAATAATATGTAATAATACAATTATTTCTGAAAATGCAATATGTAGACATGACATTTTGATTAATATATATTTTAAAAATGGAAATAGTTATGATGAAGAAACAATGCTGCAGTCTTGAATGACAGCTCTTGAGAGAGGTCCATACTTTTCAATTAAGGATGTTGGAAAGAGAAGTCTCTAGTTACGCAAAATATTTATCGAAGATATATTTCTATATAGTCTGTCATAAATTCACACAAATAATAATATCCATCCAATGTAAACAGTTGTTTAATGTTTAGAGAGGGTAGAAACATAATCATAAGTTTTTACCAAAATTTGGTCTAAAAAGTTTATGTATTTCCAAGCCCTTGCTCAAAATGCGTCCACCTAAGATGCTGACATACATGTAAGAAAATACTGTTAACTTCTAGTACGGCTCTTGCTGAGGGTGGCACCACGCCTAATAATGGTAATAATAACAATGATGATGAAGAAAAACCTACCAATAACCACTTGAAGATATTTTATATCAAGAAATGCTCCATGTCTCCTCTGCATTTCCACTGAGGAGTATCTGTGGATGGCTGGTAATACAAGAACTGGAAGTAATGATTAATGATTTTACCTGGTGAACTGCAAGAGAAGTAGTTAAACTACATCTGGTGCATAACTGAAATCATATTCATGCATAGGTAGACAAGCAGTCTGTTATAAAGCAATACACTTTGGAGCACAGGTTAGTGAAATTTATCGTCAGACGTGTTACTTGGAGATGTCATGTTAAACAGACTCTTTTGAAGCATTTCTTAGGATTGATGTTTGTGATGTACAAAAGCAATTTGAAATTGCAAGAAATTCACCTTTTTAAGTATTTATGTGCAGCTTTTAAACTTAAAAGCTGTCTGTTATTTTTTTAAAACCCTCAGTTTGAAACAAGTAAAAGATTTAAACCATCACGGTTGTAATTGGATGTCAAGAAAACTGGAAAAACAAAAAGCTATTTTAAGGCCATTCTCAATACTCTTAACAATTGTGTTTAATATTTAAGTAGTTTTCAAAGATAGCTGCATTTTGTTTCCAACAGTTGTTAAAATAAAAGTACTAGCTGGCTCTGTTGGAATATTGGTAACTTGCAGTTTAACTTGAATATATACCTGGTTTAGAAAATACTGCCAGTCTTTATTTAACAAATACGATTCTTTTTAACATTCTTCATTTAGAAGGTGAAAGATGACAGGCTTAAAGCCCTTCTCAATAGAGAATTTTCTTGGAGTTCATGTTTTTTTCTGCCTGTAATGTACGAGACGTGTTTCTACAGCATAGGCTGTGAAGATTGTGTCGCTTACTATAAGCGATTTAGTTATAGAAATACACTTGCTTAATGAATGGTAAGGTCTTACAGCATTCTCTAGATACAAACTGAAAGTTACCCAGAAACTGATTCCTTAGGAAGGAAAAAAAAAGCCTTCAAATTTGGAATCATAGCATCTCCAGGTTGTGGATCTTTACATTAAATGGAGTATTTTATGGGTTTTAGAAGAATATGTAATCTGCATGTCATGGTTTCTTTCTTTTTGATTTTCATAAGGTACTGTAATGACTCAACTTACTCTAGCCTGCCATTTACCCGAATTATTTAGAAAGGCATAATAATCAAAAACATTGCAGCCTGACTGAAGCAAGCACAGCGCTTAACACCTGCAGGTAGAGTGCAGTCTCCAACAAAATGCTATTGATTGTTATCCTGGCACAAAGCAAGCTTAAATACAGTTTGTTTAATTACAACAAAAATTCCTTTTTATGAGTAAGGTACTTCATGTTTGGGGAATGTTTTGTGTTGTCTGCTAAGTAAAATCCCATCACACTTGTATAAATTTGTTCAATTATCAGAGCAGCTAAGAGGAGAAAAAAAAAATCAATTTACCCTGAAAAGCACCAGAAATAAGATTACCTTGGCTAGTAGGAACTTGCCAGCACTGTCTAAATTGCTTAATATTATCAAACGTTGCCATTTTTCATGTTCAGTAAGAAGGATATTGACTATTCTACATGTCCAGGTTTGCTATTTGGCTGTTTCTTTATAAGGTATAAGCATGTCTTATTTTTATTCCTACAATAGCAGTTACAGATAAATCGGAGGATCTAACAAGAACTTTATAAAATAGATGGAATAATACCATTCACTGAAGAAATAGTATTTACTTGAGATAAGTGATCACAACTAGTTTTTTCTCCTGTCTAGCTTGTTGTTCTTGTAACAGACAAATGTAAATACCTTAGCAGACATTTCAGAGTGAAAGGCAAGAGATAAAATGTAATTGCTTTTCAGGGTGGCCCTGACGATGCCTGTGTTCTTGTCTGTAATACAAAAAAAAAAAATCTTTGCACATCACCTCAAAATATGAAGGCCATTGTTACTACGGGATATAAAAATATTTTCTGGTTTTTAATGTTGACCTCAATATTTATCTTCAGCTCTTCTGTGTAAGCTGGAATCCTTACAGCCATAAATTCTAGTCACTGTTATCCAACTGAGCATTTAATAGAGCACCTAATGGACTCTGCTCCTGTATTTTTCTTGAATGCATAACATCTTGCTTCATTCAGTCACCAAAACTAACTTTGCTACAAGGACAGGCAACACGACAAGTTAGAATCAATGGACCATTTGTAGGTCACAAAGTCAGTTTACTGGAATTTCAGAGGAAACTGGTTGAAAAGAGAGGACAAATGTCACTTTCAATAGAGATGTTTAAATCAGACTTCTGCCTTAGGGTAAAATTTAGGTCTGTTGTAGCCTAGATGTAATGTCTCCCTCTACAGAGCACAGCATTAATCATGGCTTGACAAGTGGTCATGGGCTGAGAAAAATAGGGCCTGTCCTGGTTGTGTGGTTATTTTTTTTTCTAATCTTAATCTCTTAGGAGCACATTATAAACACTAACATTTACACAAAAAGATTTAAGTATCAATGTCTGCATTTCAGTAGTGAAAGTAGCTAGCTTCAGAGAAAATCTAGTTAGACCTAATAGATAAAGATACTTCCTTTTGCCCAAGCGGCAATATAGGGAAAAAGTGAAACAGTTTTAAAAATGTCATGCAGATTGACTTGATACTGATCAATGTATATGAGGTTTTTATACTATGTTTATATCGTAATGATGTGTTACTTGGCCACAATGAGCTACAAAAGCTGGAATGAAATAACAGGAATGGAGACTGCTATTTAAGATCCTGAATTCTGATACTGTACAAATAAAAGTATGTTTAATATGTTAATTCTTAAATTAGGGATGCCTTGATGCATAGATTAGGTGTTGGGAGTGTTCATAGCTTTTATGGTAAAGAAGATTGGTAAAGAAGGGAATTTTCATATTTCTTGGGCTGCTTTGCTGCTTTCTGTGGTGGGGACAGTGTAGGGAGCAGCTGAGCACTCAACATGCACTGCTGCTAGAGAGGTGTATCTCCTTAACGTACAGTTAGATTTGTATCTGCAACTGTTGAAAAAATAGATAATATCAGCAAAGTAGCCGCAAAACAATTTATCACTGGAGAATTGTGCTTTAAAAATTAGGCTACTTCCGTTTATTTAGTTGCTTCTGGACGTGATAAAATCCCAAACCTCTCATTTAGCGTAGGCTGCTGCTTTCCTTTGTGCCCTCTGTTGGTATTTTCCTATCAGTCGACACCTCAAACCGATTATTGCTCTGAATCTAGATGACAGAATAATCTAACGCCGATTACTGTTAAAAATTGTTTCTGGCAGCTGGGGAGGGAATGACCGACCTTGTTTCTGACTATCGTACTTGCTTTGCTGTTGATGGGATCTGGTGTAAATAGAGAGAGCACCTTACTCTGAAATTAGTGTTGCGGTGGTGGAGGGAGACCACATACCAGAAGGAGACTGTAGTTCACCTTTCTATATGTTCTCTTGCAGTATCATATTTGTCGTTTTTTACGGCATAGCAGTCTACACCGGTGTGAACAGTGTTCAGAAACAATTCCCTTGCAGTAGGCAGCGTCTCTTCTAAATAAAGTGATATTTTAAGAAAAGATTCCTGAGAACAAGTTCTGCTCTTGACTCTGCATTTCTCTGGCAATTTCCTGATTCCAGTGTTGATGGTAGGCAGAATTCTTTTCATCTGATCCAGACATCATTTAGTCATTCTTTTCAGCTTAATTTAGACATTTTCTATGCGAAGTGACTGATTTGGAAAACTTTGCTTTCCTGGAACGTATAGTGATTGCATCTTCGGTTTGAACAAAGTGAGTGTTCTCCAGAAGACCAATTCATAACTATTTCGTTGGTAAATTTGTCATTTAAATATTGAAGGGCAGTGTCTCCTGCAGCTTTGATTTACTTCAGTCTAATAGGTATTTCTTAAACGCAGACTGTCAATCGGTGAGGCTGATTCTTGTGTAAATCAGTATAAAGTGCGTAAAGGAGAGAAGGTGTCTCCGCAGCTGAGGTGTATTCCTGGCTGAGCTGCTGCCCCAGGAAAATGGGCTGAGGCTGGGAGTTGTGTTAGAGAGGGAAGGCAGTTGCAGGCTGACATAATTTGAAAGTGAGAAGAAATCCTTTTGCCCTTCAGGCAGTAATCTTACCCGGTGCTTGAATAGAGCATCATCTCTCCAAAATGTTAGATTTTTTTTTTTCCCCCCCCGCTTTCTTTACGTCTTCATTCTTTCCTTCATTTGAGGAGATGTATAATGCTATCTGATGATAACCGTTTGTGGATCCAACTGTTAAAGACATTCCAGCAGCAAAGAAGAGCTCTGTGTGCAGCAGTCTCATCATCCTGAAGTGAACACCCCAAATTTGCCCTGCATTTGTCCCATGTAATGACTGTAGCCATACTAGAATATCATGAGTCTATTTCCACTATTTTTTTTTTTTAAGCTGACATTGAAACCTTCAAAGGTGATATTTTGGAGTTTATTTTTCCAGTGAAAATTAAAGTCACACAGGGCATATGTGACTTTATGCCCTATGCATATTAATTTATTTTATGAGTATTCTTCATGAGTCTAATGGCACTGCTTGCAGAAGTAAAGAAAGTGGGATTTGGCTCTGTAAGAGAAACAAAACCACAGGCATACTTTCATTCTTTCCGTGTTGGAAGAGAAATTAATGTTGCCTGATGGCTTCCTTGTTTTTTGAGTGTGTGCTAAAGGTTAGATAGGATGAAGGCTTAATTTTGATCTGCTTAATATTTATAGCTTCATTCACTGAAGCTTTTTCCCATTTGCGTTGAAGGGATTTTTATCTAGAAAGCTCATGCTATTATGGCGAACAAACTTAAGACATTTTAAGGAAAGGGTAGTGTCTTTTGGAAGAAAAGCAGTTTACATCCAGTTGGATGAAAACTACATTGTTACTTCATAATTTGATATAAATTGATAGAGACTTCTTTAATTTTCAAGATAACTTACCGTTCAGTTCAATTGCTTTTTAAACTTTGGTGGAGTGCATGTGTAATTGTATCCAAAAGCGGCATTGGGTTTTATCTCCCAGCAGTAAACAGAATGAGGGATGCTGATGTTTGTTTGGTTTTGGGTTAGGGAGATGCATCAGATAGAGGAATTTGTTTTCTTTTTGGGGTGGTCTTTCATTTCTGTTTGGTTCTGGGTAAGCAGAACAATTCTTTTTTCTTCCTTTTTTTTTTCCCCCCTTCTCTTTTTTTTCCTGCCCTGAAAGCATTTAGGTGACTTTGAAAAATAAACCTGTGCATTTTGATATAGGAAAGACTAAAGATTGAATGTTTAATTTTTCTGAGGGGACAAGAAGAGACACAGAGCTGGAAAGAAAAAGAATGTTTTCTGTGGTAACTCCTTATGTCACATAACATTGGAGAAGGATTTCTGGGGGAGTTTCTTTAAAATGATGACTGATTATTTGGGTTCCTGTGCTGGCTGTTACCCACATTTTTCACATATTTTTGCTCATTCTTATTATTACCTGCAGAGGGAGCTTGTATATGAGATAATCAGAATAATCAAGGCATTCAGGGCTGAATTGTTTCCAGTAAGTACAATTTCATTTCACAGTGCCTTCTCTGTTTTTGTAGAGCAGAAGGGCTCTGCAAGATAGCTTTTAAAACGGCTGTCTGCCATTAACAGTAAATAACAATGGGCGAAAATTTTAAAACATCAGTAAGCAAAAGCTGACTTTAGAAATACTTCATATTTCAAAGAAGTGCCTTTTTATTGAAAGTTTAAAAAGGACCTGAGGAAAACAATTCTTACATGTCGAGATGCAAGAGGACAGTTTTGGTACTCTGTATGATGGGAAGCAGATTTTTGGTGCATAAACTGTCTTCTCTGATTCTAAAAATGTCACGTCAGCATGAGAGAGACAACACAGTACTTTCAGGTCTTCGGTACATCTCATGCAGTGTAGTGTGCTAGCCAAAAAGGAATAGGTAAGTAATTTCTGTTTATGCAGGCAGTGTTATGAATCATAATCAAGGTGGTTGTAGATGCAAGGCTAACTCTTAATTTTGTTTTTTCTCTATTATAAAATATAAAAAGGTGAATGAGTTTCATCCAAATATAATCGATGAATTCATATAGTTGGACTAAAGCAGGCAAACAATGGTAAGGATTGCTGTTTTAAGCTTTAGAAAAATATTGACAACAAAGAGCAAGGAATATCAAAACCTAAGTTTGTTTGTAAATTGTAACTTAAAAACTAGCTTGAAGAATCAGAAATACTTATTTTAAATAGTGATTTTCCTTAATCTAGCACAATGAAAGAGATGATCTGGTGTATTGCAGGTTTTGTAATTTGTAGTATAGATATCTGGATGGTGAAAGTATATGATCCTTCAAAAAGTTAAGACTTCAGAGAAGAAAATAATTCGTTTATAATACAGTTTTGTTTGCTGAGCAAGAAGCATAATAGATGGTACTTAAATGAATTCTGCACTGTTTATCCCTGGAAAAATGGTGGCAATAATTTTACTTTAAAATATTTCAGTAAATTCAAAGATGATTTGCTGTGATGCTGTTAGGAAATAAAGTGGTATGCATGCACATTCCATAAAACAGAAAACAGCTCTCCGTAACATGTTGTTCTGTAATAAATCTGCCACATAAATTGGTTCGAGAGTTGATTTTTTGTTAATTTAAGCTAACAGAACTTTAAACTTAACACACGTTCAGCATAACGTGGTCTTAGGGTTTAAGTTTGGATTCTCTTTTTAAACACCAGGAAAGATTTACCATATCTAAAAGAGCAGCAACGCGGTGTCAATTTATTATTTATACTGGCTAATCCTTGCTAATGTGAAAAGTCAGCTTGTTATTGTAACACCAAATGGCCCTCTAAGTAGGGAAACAGTTAAGTAGATCTCCTGTAATAGGTTGTTGTCTAATAAAGAGATTTATGGTATTGGCAAAGGCTATTGTATAGGTATTACCCTCTCACAGCATGATCATGTATTATCTTAACAACTCAGTGCCACATTTATGTTGAGCATTTTCATAACAGGGTAAGAATATTAGCCACAGCAATTACACTCCAATAGGATTATAATGGTAAGATTTACAGAAAATATATAAATGATGTCTTTCATAGAGATTTTGATAGGTGCTAGTAGTTGAAAAGCTGCATCATCTTTTTTGCATGGGAAAATACAGATGTATTAGTCATAATGAAGAAAGAGAGGTTTCTTAATTTAATCTTGTTGAGGAATTACGGGGAGGCAATGGACATAATCTTTCTTTACACAGCGTGTCTTTTTCTTTCCCGGTGAGGTAAGGATGTTTCAGAAATTCCATTCGGTGGAGATTGCTGTACAATATGAAAATCAAGACATATATGTAACTTTAGTTCTGTTGTGAGGATAATACAGCTGGGATTAAGATATATTTTTTTAACACCCTTATATTTTGAAGGTAGAACAACGGTAATTTACTTGCTACATTGGAAGAGCCTACTTGAATAAAATCATGTTACTTTGTTTTATCTGTAGCGTAACACACATTTTCTGTTTCATTAGCACCAGGTTTTTATGGTGATAAGTAATTTAGATACTTTTTACAATTACTACGAGCAACAAAAGTGACAATAATGTCATACTTGTACAGTTTTTCATGTAAGTGACATTCAAGCTGTTCCTTAATTCTTAAATTTCTCCATCTGTTTTTTTAAAAAACAAAAAAAGTGAGACATTAATACTCACTTACTTGGCAGAAGCAATGTACCAGTCACATTTAATAAAACTAATTATGTTTTATCAATAAAAAACACTTATGGGGACTGATTGAACAAAATACGTTAGGTTATATAGTCATTTATGAACAACTGCATTGAGTAGAACAGCAGTCTGAATGGCAAAGGGTGACAAAATAGCCACGCATTTTAAGATGATACGTTGAGGTATAATTCAATAAATCCTGGTATAATGAGTGTTCAAACAAACAAAATACCTTTCTTTCCCTCATTTACTGTAACAAAATGATAATTAGGTCATTCCAAATTAAGAAAACGTATAGGTGACAATTCTTACTGTAGAAAAACTTTCCAATACATGTTCCATGTATGGTAGACATGCACGGATAGTATTAGTTAAATTTGTAAGACATGACATTTCCTGGATGTTTTGGATTAATTCTATGTATCAGACTTTACGTGGAAAGATCTTGTACCAATCTGTTTTAAATTGTTACTGATTACAAGAAGCCAGAGGAAAGATGCACCTGTTTCTTTTGACATGAAATATTCCACTTCTGAAAATGTGCTGATAGAAGGTAACATTGCACACGGGTTTAAATGTTTTCTGGTGGATTACTGGAAAATAACTGGGCCTCAAAACCGCATTAAACAATGAATATTCAAAAATTCATTATTTTTGTAATCATGATAGCAATGTATGACTTCATCTGTCATCAGTAACTTGTACATCTTGTATTTACACAACTAGAGCGAAATTCTGGAGCTTTGTCTTTAGTCTTTTGTTCAGAACAAGAATTATGACCTGAAGAATAACATTTTCTATTTTAGAAAAACTCCTGTAGGGTCTTAGATTGGCTTCTCATTTCATTCATTTTGAACTGTGGAAAACGGTTGTATCTTTTGTCTGTAAGTAAAAAGAAAACACAAAAGGACGAATGTTACCCCCTGATGAATGTGGAGCTCCAACCGATTTAAGAGCGTGAACCATGACTGCATTGTTGAGGGCAGTGCTTGGCTTCCATGCCCTAACTAAGAAGAAGCCAGTACTTAGAATAAAAGGGCGCGTAATGCACAAAAATTCAGTAAGAGGTAAAGCATTTTTATCAATGCTTTAAGTATTACAATTATTTATAATTTATTTAAAAAGTATTAAAAATAGGTTACAGTGGATTTGTTTTACACATATTTATAATGTAAAAAGTTTTCTAATGTTTTAGAAGACAATTTGCGTGTTTGAAAGAGGAAAACATATGCAGAAATATTCTTATCAAATTGTTAGCCTTACGTGCTCTCCTGAAACATTTTTGGAATATGTATATATGTAAGATAAAGATTAACCATTTTTCTCTTTGTACAAATCCCGTGATGAATGGCTTCTTAAAATTAATATTCTTATGTTTGCAAGACAATAAATCAAAGCACAAATCCACACTGTAGTTATTTTACTTGTAGTGCGCATTAAAAATGAAGCCACACTAAGTCATACTTAACTGCCCACAGACAACTAACCCTGAAGAAGGGATAAGTCTGTCTTTTTTTTTTTCTCCCCTGTCTTTTTTATGATTATTTATATCTCTCTGTCTGTTTGGAACAGCAGTGTTGTTATGACTAATAAAGCTTTTGTATTTGGCAAATGGGATGCAAGTAATCAGCAGTTTTTGGCTCACGACTGAAAAATCTGCCGAACAGAGCACATAAAACCAGTATAACCTTTGAAGTATACCTGTGAAGGAAATTCTTCCTTTTATTTCTGTCAGCTGTACAGAATTCATATATCTTTACTACATCTTCACTTCTAATGGTATTATTTCTGATTATAGTGATATTTACAGCAGTGTTTGGGCAGTGGCATGATTAGAACGTACTGTTTTCAGCCTGCTTCTGAACATATAGTTCCTTAGTTGTTTTTTTTTTTCCCCCAAAGATAATAAT
Source organism: Gavia stellata (assembly GCF_030936135.1). Lineage (NCBI taxonomy): Eukaryota > Metazoa > Chordata > Aves > Gaviiformes > Gaviidae > Gavia > Gavia stellata. The sequence continues at coordinate 21,440,950 of NC_082603.1, read as the reverse complement.
ATAGTGACTTCCAGTGAAATCTGCATCTTTCTATTACCTATCTAATTAATGGCCAATTTAAAATTTTGGTTTGGTTTAATTATATTTAGCTTAATTTTTTTGTCCAGCTTTGACTGATCTTTGCATGTGATAGATTGCTAAGGTTCTGTAAACAATAGATTTCTTAGTTCTTGTATATTTTTCACAGAAAATCACTCGATAGATGAGCCAATTATTTAAGACAATTCTTTTTGTTCAATATAGTTTTATATATTAAGAAAAAATTTACCGAAGTCCTATATGTTAATTGAAGGAAAGTCAAATAAATGAAAATTTCATAGTAGGACTGCTGGAAGATAGCCAGTAAATTGTTCCTGTTTATATTTTAAATAGATACATAATAAACAATACACCAAATAAAGCTGCAGCATTAACAGGTTATTAAAACTAATCGGTAAGGATTTATGAAAAATACGTGGGGCAGTGGGAGAATTTGTTGCTGTTTCAGTGCTATGGTTAAGCAGTTTGCACAACTGTGTTCATGACTTCTGCACAGTTGAGAGATACGATTCGTATCTCCTCAGTCACTTAATTACAGCCGTTATTTAAGTTACCTAAAAGAAGAACTGTGCAGGCCTTGTACATATAGGAAATACTAGCTGCCGCTAAACCAACCGAAGAGAAAGGCTCAGTGGAATTTTATCATGGCTCGCAAATGGTGTAAAGAAGTAGCTCCCGGTATTGTGCTCTAAAATTCACTCAAGTCCATCTGACCATTGAACAAGTTTTTACGGCGGTGTTAGTGAAAAACTGTGAACGCCAATGTGTACGAGATGTTTCCATCCAAAGAAAAGAAAATAGGGAGCACCTTTTTTACTGTAGGCTTGTGATTTGGAGCTCTCTGGTGACATGGTCTGGTACGTAACTGTCATCATCCTGCATGCACGGTGCTCTCTGTCATGGCTGCCACTCGGGCCTGGGCAAGTATGAGTGAGTCCTTCTCTGCTGCAGATCCAAATTCATGGCTAGATTCTTTCAGTTGCTTCATAAGAAAACAAAGGTGTAATTAGACTAATTTAGCTAATCGTCATGAACTGGAGGTAGTCCCATCTACCCTTCCCCCTCAAAAATTGCCTGTGATATAAAAGTGCGATCATTGTGAGATGAAAGAGGGGAGCGCTGCGTGCGCTGCCTGCAGATGAAGATTCTCGGAAACCAGGTTTGTCCTTTTTCTGTTATTCACAGTCAAAAAGTCAAAATCTCCATTTTAATGAAGACATTTCAAAGAACAGACGGCTTGAGAACGATATTGTATTTCTTTACATGCTCCTTCCTCTTAAACATGGAGGAACCCTTAGGCTATAAATTAAAGAGTATTTTACCCTGTGTAGTTGATCTCAAACTGCCCGGTAGCAATGAAGAGTTAAAGTTTTTTAAAAAAAGAGTTGTAAACGGCTTGGTGGTTTCACGTTTTTCAGTCTGTGGTTATCTTATGTCCCCCTGGTGTCCTGTTTTTGTCAATATTTCCCTTTCACCTAAGAACTATAGCAAGTGGGAGGAAAAGTAACTTGAAAGAATGTAATTATGCCAGAGAGGCATTTTCATGTGGGAACCTTTATAATGCCTTCGTGTAAATGACATTCACTATGGAAACCGTAAGAGCACTTCTGAGCAGCAAGGTTCATCCTGTGCTCCATGGGAAACAGCAATTGGCTTATCTCTCTTCCCAGAAGGGGCACACACGTGTGCCGGGGCTGGGGGAGGCTTCCACCAGGCACCCTGTCCAGGGCTGCAGGTGAATGGCGTGGGGACCCTGGGCACCTTGCTGGAGCGTCTCAGGTAATGAATGGGGTGTCCAGAGTTTGTGCAGTTTTATGAATGTGTAGGAAATGGAGCCACCTTAGACAATAATAATATTTTGCATTTTTGATTTTTGCTTGGTAGGTTGTGGGGGTTTTGTTGTTGTGTGTGGTTTTTTTGTTGTTTTTTTTTTTTTTTAAATCAGCACGCTCACTGACATTCATTTTCACTGAATGATTACTTCTGGAGAGGGAACTTACAGCAGAATAGCTTTAAGATCAAAAAAGCCTCAGAGTTGTGTTGACAAACCTTACTAAGCAGTGCAGCGCAGTATATGGCGCAAAGTACTCTAGTGCATGCTTGGAGCAGCAGGGTACCCCCGCGCAGCAGCCGGGGTCACTAGCAATGCTCGTAGCTTTCCCGGGTGGGTTCCAGAGTTGTGGCTCCTAGAGTCCAGGTTTTTTAGCCTGGAACAAGGGGAGATGTAGATTTATTTCTTTCAAAGCTTCATATTTGTAAGCTTTGTTGATGATTCTTGTAAAATTTAAATTTGTTCTGCAATGTTTGTTACTGTCCACACCACAGTCTTAAAAATTAATTGTCTTGTTGAATAGTGTTTCCCAATCAGCTTGAATTATTGATGTTTTGGTCCTCAGTAGAAGGGCAGTGGTGCTTTTGCTCCCATACCACAGCCTTTTCAACCCCAGTGTAATGAGTTATATGCCAGTACCTGTAATAGAATAAAAACATGAAAAAAACCCCATAATTACAGCTTATTGAATGGGACTCAAAATGAAAAGTGGGAAATGGACTTTGTGTAAGTCCAGGCTTTAAGAAATTGGTGCTTTGTGAGTGTTGAAGCTATCGGTACCTGCTGTTTGGCAGTTAGAGTTGTTAGTGGACATTGCAAGATAAATAACTTTCTAGAGAGTAAGGCAACATTTAGTAGTATATTTAAATATTTGTAAGTATTTAGCTGTATCTATTTTTATTCTTACCTATCTTAAGCTATTCTTAGAGACTGTGTTTTTTATAAATATTTTTTAAAGTGAATGAAATAATAAAAAAAGTTGAACAATAGTAAATTAATATCTGCTCATGAATGTGTGTATGCCAGAGTACATGTATGTCTGAGTATTTATTAATCTGGTACTTTTTCATTCAAAACCACAAAGTGTCCAGTTTATCATGTGATAGAGTTGTGAGGCAGATCAGGAGAAGAGATGCTTGTCCAGAGTCACAGATGAAGGTCGCTGCCAGCCAGGAAGAGCCTGGTTTCCTTCGTGCTGCTCTCAGCCAGCTGGACTGTACGTGTACACGTTCTAGTTAGTAAATAACAACACTGTGGAAAAGCTAAAAAGTGGTATTTAATTAACTGTCCTAAAATAATACTGTAACAGTGAATTTAGTTTGTATTTTGGTGACCAGAAATCATTGGGGTGAAATGTCTGGCTGATGAAATTGTATGCTGTGGTTGTTGCGAGGTCTTTTGTATCATACACCATATTAATCTTGGGTTAGATATTTTTATTTTTAGAAGATCCATAAAGCTGTTATTTTTAGGTCAAAAACATCAAATCACCTTTTGACTGAAGAGATACTAAAATAAAACTGAGTATCTTCTAGAGAGTATGTTGATAACCAGGCAGTGTCAGGTGAAGTGTTCTGTCATGCCTCTGTCTGTCGCTTCTTACGTATCTGAGAAGACGGGCCTTTAGGTTGTTTGTTGGTTTTTTTCTTTCCATTTTTGTCTGTTATTCATCCTCTCATCTTCTTTTTCTCATCTTTCAGAAATAAAATCTCAGTTCAGCCCAATAGTGACCCATAAATAAACTGCACATTTATTACTGTCACAATCTCTCCTGGACTTGATTTTTAAACAAAAAAATTTCCCAGAATGTGCAATAGTTGTGTTGAAATCTTGGTCAGCTTTATTATTATTATTATTATTATTATTATTATTATTATTATTATTATTCTGGCACTGTAAAATCATCAGTCATTTACAGAATATATTTGCTTGCAGAACAGCAAATGTTTCTTAATAATTGTATGCAGGTACACATGCAGGCGTGCATCTCATTGCGTGTGTGTGCTGGCCCCTCTTCTAACATTTAATGCCAATGTTATCTTTCTCTGTCTCCTCATTTATTGCTGCTTTGACTCAGTCTTCAAACAGATTCGTGGCTTCTGATGTGGATTGGTGGGCTTTTCATATGAATTAAAAAGCAAATAGTTGCAGTTAGCATAGCTTGCAGTTGTGTTCCAAACAGAAAGTAAGTCTTGGACATTGGGTTACGAGACTGTGGCAACTGATCCTAAGTGCTGGCAGTCCGCTTGAAGGAAATCAAATTATACTCAGATATTTCATACTACCAAGTCCTTCCCTTTTCTGCACTGTTCTGCATGTTTTCTGTTCCCTGTTGACTTGCGTTCCTTCATTGTCAGTCTTCCTCCGCTCCTTCAATTGCCTCTTTATTTTGCACAGGCTCCCTGACACATCCACCCATGGCACAGCAGGGCGAGCCCGCCTGTGCTGCTGCATCCTTCCTTAGGCCTTCCCTTTTCCATCTGCTTGCTTTCCTTCTACGCCCTACCCAAGGACTTTCCCACTTCCACTGCACTTGAAACTAGCTGGGGTGATGCCATCTTCCAGCTCTGCCTGCTCTTTTTGCCTTTTTTTTTTCCCCTTTTTTTTTTCCTTTTATTTTTTCTCTTTTTTTCTGGCCCCACGGTGTGACTCTCACTGATTTCTGGTGAGTTACTGTCAGTATGGGGGAGTCTACCTGATGATGATGATTTCATTGTGCATCTGATTTGTAATCTATTGCAGAAATGCCTGCAATGCAGAATGCTTGATAATGTTATATAGTGTTAGAAATTTAAAATATTAAAGTACATAGAACACCAGTTAAATGAAGTTGGCTTATTGAACATGTATGTAACTTGCATGGTTTTGTGAGTATGAAGGTTTTGCACAATAAGACATCTTTGGGCAAGCTGTGAAATATGGTGATCTAGATTAAATTTGGAGTTTTTCAGATTGCTGAATGAGAAGCTGGTAAAGCGGCATGCATTTTCTAAACAGGGACAAGTTCTCTCAAATTTACCTTCTGTCTGTTGAGCTGTCAGCCACTCTGTCACTGAAGGCTTAAAACTGCATTCATGAAAACAAGAGTTTGCTGGATTTCAAAGGAAATGCTATTTTTGTTAAAAGTAGCAATCAGACCAAAAGGTTAGACCATCATCAAAGTGCCTGTAAAAATATGCTTAAGACTCCGTTCGGTTTTTTGCTGTCACGAGAGAAGATGACTTGTGAATTGCCTTTCATAAAAGTGAGTTTGATTTAAGGTATTAATAAAATCTAAATTTGTGTAGTCTTGCTGTGGGGACTGAAGATTTTAATTTAGTGAAATGCCAGAACAATTTTTTTTTGTGCTCAGTTTGATGAGTGTTATGTGAGAATTCCATCTTACTAAATTAGGGCAGACATATATATTACACTGTTTACAAACTGTTATGATTAAAACCTGTTAAATTTCATATTTAATATTCAGTCATCTTTGAGCAAAAAAGTCACCTCGTTTTCGTCTCAGCGCTGTTGGATTCTTGTGTTAAAATAGATTAAATTGCAAATGTTAATCTGAGTAACTGTGGAAAGTTGTGACCTGGATTTGAAATAGCCATGAGACTACTACAGCAGCAGTAATTCTTCAAGAACATGTAAGGCTAGCACTTGGCAGGGGATATGTCTGATGTGAGAATTAGAGTGCGGGTGGAGGAATAGCCTGAAAACAAAGTCATGTGCCAATATCATGTTTTTCTATTATAAAAGAAAAAAAGTAAGAATTTGTCACTTTTATTTAAAGCTGTGTTTTTACAGGCACCGCACAGTAACTTCAAAAAAAATTATTTTAAAATGGTGTTCTAAAATTCAAGCTGTATTTAAGAAAGACTGTTTGCAGCAATGAGGCATCTGGATTCTTAATCCCCATGTGCTTCCTCCGGCGACAGCGATTCTGATCTCTGAAATATGTATGGGAATTGCAGGTGCAGACTTCAGCCTAAAGAAACCATCAGTCTGAGGAAAAAGTAGATACTAAATGTACTTACCTTTTCTTTTAAGCTTTTTCCTTCTGTCCTTAAATGACTGTTTTTTCTTGACTAAGCCTGGCTTCAGCCCTAGTTCCGGGTACTTTAAAGCCTGATAGCATCAAAAGGTCCTGAGTGTTAGTTGTCAAGCACTGGCATTGCTGGAGTCTTTTATTATCTTATTGCTTTGATTTTCTTCATCTCTCTTATAACATGTCAAGTAAGAATGTAGGCGATGTCAGGAGAATATGATAATAGTAATTTTTAAAGCAATGTATTGACTTCAAAAATAATGTTAAAACAATCATGTTTAAGCAATTCATAATGGAAAATTAATTGCTAATGAAAAAAGAGTAGATGAAATATTTTCTACATACTTATTTGATCAAGTTTGCTGTTCTGTCATCTCTCTGGATATTTTTGATACAAATTTCTTTTTGCATAAAAGAAAGAAATGAGCTTGCAGATACTGGCCCACATGTGTCCACACAACAAAATTATCTTGGAGCGCTATGCAAAGGCATTGTAAGTGTTATAATATCTATTATTGCAATGTTGACTATTGATTCTTTTCAGTTTCAAAAAAATACTAGGATTGTACGGCTTATGAAGTAAGAGCCTGAAATACTTTACCTCTCCATGTTTTTAAAAATATATTGAAAACTGCTTTACAATAAAATAGTAACACCAGCTAGAATATGACTTTGTTCGGTTTATTTGCTGCAGAGAAGGGCTGATTGGCAGGCTCTGGCATTCGGCTGTCCGTGCCTGAACTGCAGGGCTTGAGTTGCATTGGCAGGGCTGCACGTGAAAGTTTGTGCCGTGTTTGCCAACTGTGTTCTTGGCTCAAGCTGATGTTACATGTCTCTCGACTCCAAAGCACGCTCATTTGCCAAATTCTACCTAAAAATGTCTGCTGGAGTTCCTAATTAAATAAAACCCTTGATATTTATTTTATGCCTTGGAAAGGCACGCATTCTTTCACAGCAGATTCTGCTTTGGTAGACATACAAATAAAAACTAAAAAAGCCCAAGGTGGATGAAAAAGCTGTAACTGGTATTGGGAGAGAAATTGTCTCTTGCAAACAGATTGGTAGCTTCGGTTTCTTCTAAGTATTGAAATTGTGGGACTTTACCAGGCTACCTGAAATTCTTTGCATGTATACATTTTTTGTTTATTTTTCAAGTATTTTGAAAATTGTTCCACTACAAATGATAATTGCAGTCAGTATATACTTCTGTTGATTTTTCCCGCTATATAGCAATATAGCCCTTATTGTTGCCGTAAGCTAAAGTTACCAGTTGAACGATAAAGGTATAATTTATGCCAAACCAGTCTAGAAGCTTTTTCAGAAGACTGATAGCAACTGCTTTTATACATATTGCTATGTAAAATGCTTATTAATGTTAGCAGATGTTGCACTTTAATCCCCCAGAATGATTGTTTGGTAGCAGCAGGAGATTTATTAAGCTTGAGTTGTGTGAAATTGTGTGTGCATAAGCTGCTATTTAGATTGTAAAAATGCCATTGAAAACTGTTAAAAAGTTCTAACCGTAATTGGCAGAGAGGTATTAGCTGTTCTAAAAGAAGTATATGTGTACCGTTGGCCCTTGTGCTGTAACCTCTTTATCATTTATCTTCTTGTATTAATGTCACTCAATTATTAATTCATGAGCAGGGTTGGATAGGGTGAAGGCACTATTTAAATGTGTGGCACATGTATCCTTATCGCTGGAGACATGAAAAGAGTCATTTTGTGTTATCTATAAAATGGAAAGGACATTTAAAATTTCATTTATGGTAATCCACTTCACTTCCCAGTAAAACACCTAGATTATTGCTACTATAATACAATGTTCTTATTAAAATTTTGTAATCTTTCCACTCTGTTCACTTATAAATATTGTTGATAGACAAATGCAGACTTATTTTTTCTTTTTAGTTGCACGTAAGTTCATGAACTGCAGCAGAGCATACAAAAAGCAGGGTTTTTTATTAAAAAAAATCTCTAATTTTTAGTAAAAGAATACAAAATAAAGGCCATTAAGTGTTTGTAAATGTGAAAGGGTAAATAAATTATCATTTAAAATCATAATGTAACCTAATGAAAGAAAAACACAATATTTTCCAAAGTAGCAGTGTCATTGTCACATTGAGCTACCAAGACCTATATTGTTTAAAAGAAATTGTAAATACGTGGCACAGAGTTCTTGGTCTGCTTGATGAAACCACGGAACATCAGAGATCATGTTGCTGCTAAAAAATGTGTTAAAAATTCATCTTAAATTTCATCTGTGCTGTGTGGATGATATTAAAAAAAAAATGTTTGGGAAATACAATGTTTTCAGTCACTCCAGTGAAAGAGTTCATTCTTTGAATACTTTAAAAAGTATTCATTCCTTTTTAAAATTCTTCGACTGAAGCGATTTAGGGATACTTTGTCCTCAAGTGCTTGCTGTGGCTGGCATGGCAGCGCTGGAGATAACCCATATTGCATTTTGTTTAATAGAAGGTATCACTTCACACTTCCCTTTTCACAGTGCATGGGAAAGGCCTGCACTGTTTCCAAAATACATCTTTTTTTTTTTTTTCTCCCCCTAGTTCTTCTCCTCCCGAAGGAAGAGAAAATACTATGTAAGGTGCTAGGGAGAAGAGTTTTAAACAGTGGTGTATGCAAGTAGAAGGAATCTTTCTGTTGAATTACAATTTAGAGCTCTTTTTGCTCATAACTGCTCCAAATGTAATCTTTATGTTTTTCCGACTTAGCCTTTCTGCAAAAGGAATAAAAAATGAACTGAAATAGTTTGCTGTTTTTCTATGATAGTTTGAATAAATAAGAAAGTCCACAGTTCACCCCAATTAAAGGAGTGGTACGGCTCGATGAATGACAGGTAGTCATTCAGCTGCCTCGCACAGTTAAGAATAGTCACCTGAATGTTCATTGCTTGTTAAATTGTACAAGAAAATACTCTTGACTATAGTTGCACCATTACATGCCTAGGCAACTCGTACATCTTTACAGAGCCCATCATCCGGTAGAAGAAGCGAATTCCTTGTTTCATTGCAGAATCAGGCCCTTTCTGAATAGATAATGAAGATTTATTTGCCATATTTATTTGCATATGTTTCGCACATTCTTGACTATGTGCAAGCAATAGTTATGTAATTTGGTCGTATATTTGTGTGTAGGTGCAAGGAAGAGGGTTAGTGCTCTCTGTGCAGTACTGTCACATGCACTGTGACTTCTCACCCTTGAGTTCTTGTTTTCACCATGAATGTGTGTATGAGAAAAGCCAATTACAAGGGAAGAAAACCAGAGAGTTTGTTGATTTTTATGATTTTTGAGTTTTCAGCCTTCTACATCTAAGCGCTACTGGTATGTAAACTTCGTGAACCTGAAAGATGTGTCTTCTGTCAATGTGTGCTGCTTTTTTTGTACTTAATATACATGCAGAAGACCTCCAAAGGGTTATGTAAATTCAGTGAAGTTTCCACCTGTAAGTCACACCTCCCTGGAAAATCTCTTGTGTGCCTAGAAAGCAGTTAAAGACCATTCTTAGCTGATTATTCTTTCAAAGGTGACGTATTTGAGGTCTCCATCATGTCTTCCCTTCTTCTGTTGTCAAAATCACCAATTTTGTCGTGGCTCGGGCTGAGTATGGGATGGTAGCACACAGCACTTCTCAGGTTTCTCTGCAAGAGGTGATCCACTACCTTTTAATAACTAAATGGTTTGTGAATGGTTTGGAAAATACAGCTTTATGGAATTACTCTTAGAATTTTGTTTGTTGTTGTTGGTTATTAGTGGAACTAAAATGTGGTCTTCTGAAGCTCCTGACCATCAGGCTGCTGGTAAGAAAATACTACTCTCTGATCACTGTAGTATTAATTGTGCTTTAGAGAAAAGAAACAAAACTAGTAATAACTTAAGAAGGGGTTATTTGAAAGAAGAAAAAGAAAAATGCTTAAATACAGCATGTTTTAAAACGTAATTAAAAGTATGCATTATTGAAATGGTCTTTCATAAAATGCATTATTGTGATGCTGTGGTAAATTTTGATATTTAAGGATATGATGGAAAAAGAGGTATTTAAAAATACCTTTCTTCTGCTGTCTCTATATTTAGTCATAGGTTTTTCACATTTCTTTGCATGCTCATCTGATGTATTTTATCCTAGATTACCTCATTGCTCCCAAGAAATCCCTTTTGGTAATATTGATAACCTAATATATGACAGATTTTGGTCATTATTATTTCATTTAGTGGTCATATGTATAGACCAAGAGGGAATCTGAATATTGATTCACTGAATGGCTAGTAACAATGATTTATGAGTCAAGGATTCAGTGTAGTGAGCCAAACACAGCAGAGATTACATCTTGTGTGCCACCATTGATTTTGTTTCATATTTCACTGCACAATGATTAGGCCGTGGTCTCACAGATGTTAACATTAGAACCATATTCCTCTCTAAGCAAAAGACAGGCCACAAATGACACCCAGTGCATTGTGTGTATATGTACGTGCCTCCTGCTCCTGATTTTTTTTAAAATGATAAATATTTTTCAGTTACTTTTTAAAGAGTTGGTGTTTCTCTGATAACAGTAAAGGTTTTTGATAGAATTTTTAAAAGTAATCAAAAGTGACTTCGCTGGCCACACAAGCTTGTTCTTGAAACTTGACCTATATCATTTATATTGAATATAGACCACATATACTGATCTTAAATACAACTGATAGAAAATGGGATGCTTTAAAATGGATGCTATCACAGCAGCTTCATGAATCTTTTTGATAATATTCCTTGGCACATGCCTAGAAAAGAAGTCTTCAGTGCAGTAGTTTCCAGGGGGTTGGTGCTACCAAACTGAGGTTTGGGCATGAATACCAGATGCTGAGGCTGCAGCACGGCTGTCCCTGACCGTGGTTCGGTTGCAGGGCCAGCGTACTGGGGCTATACAGCTCGCATTAACCCAGTTACAGCATGGGTAAAAATGCTGTAAATGCATGGGTGAAAATATGTTCTTGTCTGCTCTTGCCTGTAATTTGATTTTATTTTGGAAGTTAGTAGCTCGTGGGTGTTTTGCTGGTGGCTCTATGCTGGTCTAATAAGGTTGTCTTACTTCAGTGTGTCAGCTGTGAAAGGCACATCTGAACTCATTTCCCTGCTTAAGCCTGGTGTTGAGCGGTCATAAAGCAGATCGGGTGCGTTGAAATCCTTGCAGTCAGCTAGAGAAACACCACGTCACTGCACAGGTACGGACATGTCTGACCACAGTCCCAGGACTCTTGTGTTTGTTTTGTTTTTCAGTCTACTTCCACTTCAAACAAGTTCTTGGCTGTGAAAAACACTGGATGGGAGGAAAAAAAAGAGATCAGCTAAGTGGCGTAACAGCTTTGAGAAATACGGGCCTTTGCAAAGCCTTGTCAAGGCTGTCAACAAACAGTTTACTGTCTTACAAGGCTGCAGTGTCTTTCGTTGATGTTAGTCTAGTGATTCTTTTTTCCGAGGGAAAGGAATGATATCTTCTAATATAAATAGATTATTTTGAGGATTTCTCTTCTGTGAGAAGTTTGAAAAGCCTTTGAATTTTCTTCAGCTGTTATGATTGCTTCTTTTCGTTTGTCATATGGTTCTCAGTGTTTTTTATAGCTATTCATTATTTTCTTGTTTATTTTTGATGTTCATAAAATCTGTCCTACGTAGGTTTGAAAATGAGAGCTATTTGTTTTGCAGTTTAATGAAGAGAATGGCAAACAGCCTCAGACTGTGCCTCTGGTGTCCAAAATGATCAGCATATTTAACATGCTCAGCGTGACACTAAGATATTACAGCCAATAACGGTTGTAATTGACTTACAGCATCCCTTTCCCTCCCCCCTTCTTTGGAGGCTGGGGATTTATTTTTGAGACCCCGGGAAGATGTAGTGACACAGACGGCAGAAGTGTTAAAAAGGTTTTACCTGCTCTGTTTGAGTGGAGGTGGTCTGATATAGTGGCACAATGCCGATTCAGGTGAAATACAGGGAATTTGCAATGAGGATTTGGTGACCCCCCCCCCCCCCCCCGCCTTGATTCTGCCCTTTTAGCAAAGGCAAAAAGAGAAATTCAGACTTGGCAAAAGGAGAGTGCCTGGAGCCAAAAAAAGCCATTCTTATTAGCGCTAGCAAAGGTTTACTTTGTTGGCTTATTGAATGAAAACTCCCTAGAGTGTCCAGGCTTTATCCTGTGTTAACAAGAAGGGGCAAAGCTGGCTTGTCGGGAGTGGAGCACCGTGCAACGTGTCAGTAAAACACAAGAGTGAGGCCACGCTGAACTGGAGTGCTGATGAGAAAGGAAAATCATTGTCTTTCCCTCTTAAATCCTATTTATTTTCTCTGTGAATGATTGTGGTAGACTATGGAGCTTCTGTGGACTGATGGACTAAATTGTGATGTTGTACTGTTAAAATAGCGTCAGTGCACTGTTTAGTGTCATGTCTTGCATAGGTACATTTGGTATTTTGAATGATCTGTTGCACTGATGAGCTGGGAACCGAGGCTGATGTGGGGTGGGCATTTCTGTGGATGTTCTAAATTTACGATGCACGTTCATGGCACACTGTTTCAGGTGTTCCTCAGGCATGGGTATGTCACTTCAGAGCACAAGGCACCTGCATGCATTGAAGTAATTTTTTTGTTGCAAGATTGGATGACCTTGGTCAAGTCTTGTTCTTACTGTATTATTCCCTTCCCTGATACTGTATTCCTACCATGCAACTTGGAAAGAAGTGTTTTGGGTTAGAAATCCAGTGTTCAAGGTGACAATTAATAGGGACTGTTGAATACAGAATTAAAGATAAGACTCTCTGGTACATTTTAAGCACTGAATTGCTTTTAATGGAAAAAAAAAATCTTTGTTAACCAAATTTAGATAGAGCAGAGTTAGCATTTCCTTTCTTCTTGCAATATGCAACTTGTTTAACTGGAATAGATCAAGCATTTATTGTTTACCATAGCTAGTAGAAGGATGCTAAGTAAACCAGCACAGGGTCTTGCTTGTCTTCAGGTTTTTTTGGTAAGATCGCATAGCTTTGGGACTGTAGCACTAATACAAAGTTATTAATGTAAGTCAATTTTTTAATAACCATATTGAAGATTTAGGAATAACTCATATTGACTGCATCTGAAGATATGTTCAGTCTTGAAAACTAGAGCTGGGTCTCATTGCTGGTATGTATAAAACTGTAGCTCTTGGATCATAAACAGTATTAGTCTCATTCTAGTATTTTACTAATGTGACTTAGGCAGTTTTACTAATCATACTGCACTAATTAAATTCTTATGTTACAGATTATAGGAAGTTTAACTTTTTTCTTTTTTTTTTTTAATTGGGAAAGCCTCATGGTGGGAAGGCACGTGGACACATGATTTCTCAGGAGACTAAGTCTATTATATTGTATGAATATATATCTACTCACCCTTGCCTCCTCTGCAGAGTGTCTCAGATATATTACAGAATTACTTAGTTTCATAAACTGGGTTATGAAAGGTGGTGGAGGTGCTGCATGTGTGGCAAGGTAGGTCATACAGGATTTATACGAAGGATTGCTTGGGTTCTGCTAGTTCCTCGGCACGTACGAGCTGTGCAGCTATGGCTGATGTTCCTTACCTCTCTGTGCCTCATCGCCTGTAAAGCTAGTGTAATTTTTAGTTCTGTAATAGAGATGTTAAAGCTTGACTGAGATTGCAAGCGCTTCATGGTGTTTCTAAGATGATTTGGAAGATTAAGCACTATATTGTAAAATATATGAGCGTTAGTCTGAAAGACATTCAGCTAAAGAAAAACATTCTTGCTTAGCTGGAAAGATCGCTGCGTTCCCCTCTGTCTTAATTGCCTGAAAAGCTGGATGGAACAGGAGGGAAAAGGCAGCTCTTGAGCATGCTGTGTCAGTTGTCCAGAAGCTCTTAAAAGACCCTTTTTTGGCTTTTGAAAATAAAACCTTGGGAAGGTTAAACAGAGTAGAGTCGGGACGTGGCAGTCCTTTAGAGGTCTTTCTCTTCAAAGATGAAAGTATTTCAAGGAGTGTGCTTGGCGCAGCTTTCTCTTATCTCTGGGGTGCTCTTGAGCAATGTTGCAGGGAGAGGGATGGCCAACAGTGGCACCTATTCTGCAGCGGTCTTGTTCCATCTGTAAGAAGCTTCAGAAGTGCAGAAGAACAAGGAAGCGAGGCAGGGGCACTAAGATACTTGGGACTTGGAGCACAGCTTATGAATACAGTGTGAAGAGATGCCCAATACCTTTGCAGGGTGCGAGTTTGAACATTAACATTTCCAGTACTGATCTAGTCTCCTTTAACAGGGCATATGCGAAGAAACTTAACAGGGTGATCAGCTCTGTTTCCGACAGAGGTTTGGTGGCTTTTTTTCTATGAGAAACTGCAGTATGGCCCAGAGGTAGGGATTTAAGTTACAACTGAAATTTTCTGGGTAGCTTTTATTGCACCCTGAAATTCAAGCAACCTTTTGCTCTGGAGAGTTTCTCTCTGCCCCACCCACAAACCCAAGCAGTCAGTGATCCAGAGAAAAGGTTTATTAAGGTCTGAGGGGAAATAAGTTATACACTCAGGACAGCCGTTCGCCAGGGTCTCCTTTTTCTGTTTACAAAGAAGTAACTTAATCTGTTTTTTCCTGGTCCTGCTTGTTTGGTTTGGGATTATTTGTTGTTGTGAGATGCCACTGACAGTCTCCGTATTGCTGATAGATGGATGGTTAGAAGGATGCGCCTGACGGCGGTGTCTATAGCTGGAGTGCTCTCTGGCTCCAGCTCATGTCTGGGTACCTTTTTCAGGATTAGCTTTTGTTATGCTGATGAATGGTTGGTTCAGAACTGCACCATTCTTTTACTTGGAGCCACATAGTTTCCCAAATATATAGGTTGCATTAAAAAATGTTCGCTGTGAAGCTGTTAATTTTTATTCGAAAGAAAAGAAAGAGGCAAAACAAAACCCTATTGCAATCAGTTTTCAAACACTGCTTAATTTTTGCTTGCTTTTTTAGAAAAACATGTGTTACTGATAATCTGGTAGGGGCTGGTTAGTTTATTTTGAATTCGTTTTGCAGCAGCACACTGAGTTAAATTCTATGTCTGTAGGCTACAGCAATCTTGAGACAACAATATATTGCACAAAGCACTTAAATTTGTCCTTAAAATATTTTGCATTTATTCTTAGTTGAATAGTTTCTGCTGGTTTTGGTATCACAAAAACATCAATGTCCTTTCAGAAACTGTGGTTTCTTATTAAAATAGTTAAAATAAGTCAGTTTACAAGGTCAGGAACTCTTACTCAATTTAAAAAAAAAAAAAGTCTACCATAAATTTTGCAGCTATTTCCTAGAGAGAGATATTGGATACTGCAAGTGGTGCTTTGATTTTTTTTTTTTGTTTGCTTTTGTTTTTAACACAACATTTTCCCCCCACCCCAATTTAAAAAAAGCCCGCAAGGAAGCGATGAGTTTAAGGATGATAAAGAATAGGTATGTCACTATCCACTTAAAGGTGAAGGAAGCTGTCTCAAAATCTGGTTGTGCAGTGATATGTTATGGAACTAACGAATAAACTTGAGTCTCAGGAAGTCAAAATCTTCTGGACAGACTGGGAGCAATCAGAAGGCTGACTTAATTTCACTTTTAGCCATTATTGTTCCTCATCTATTCTCTTGGATTATTCTGATTGCTTACTGAAATTAGGCTGATTAGTCTGTAGTGTCTGTGAAGTAGTTTTATTATTTTACCTTTGGGTGCTACAGGTAAAAAATTAATCCAAGCTCTTCCCAAGCTTTTAGCTGAACTATCTCCAGGGTTTTTTTGATATATCATGGTGGCAATTTTTTCTTCTTTGCTCAGCAGGAGCTCCTTTGCAATTGTAATTTCTGCTGAATGCAGGTCATCCTTTGTGGATTTTTAGATTTTTTTTTTTTTCCCAATTGCGAAACACTCACAGCCCAGTGTGAAAGATCTAGAGATACAATATGACTGTCTCTTCATAACTGCTTCTGGGTTGTCCTGTAGCAGCTGGTGTATCACCATCTGAATTGAGGGCACATCTTTTACCTCTAGGCACATGGGTCTGTGCCAGGGAGAGCCACGTTCTGGCTGTCCTGCACTGAAGCACTCCCTTTGCTATTGCATGCTCTTTGTTGAGGTATGTGTGGATAAAAGTGCCTGTGATTGAAGAGCACCTGTCTGTAGTTGGAAATGGGAAAAAGGGTTTGTTTTTATCTATAAATAAACATAAAATCAGTCGGCCTCAGATGTCAGTTCTCTTTCATTTCCCTGTGTGAGAAATCACAAGCACGCTGGTGTTATGTGAGAGGGATGCCTACACTGAAGTGGCATCACTCCTCTTAAAGAGCAGCCAAGTAAAGAAGCCTACTTGGCTGTTTAATAATCTCCTATTCTGCCACAGTCACGTTGCCTTCATTGAGAGCCAGAGAAATTGTTCCATAATGTTTTCTGTTAATTCCCATCTTTCTCTCCTTGGGGAAAAAAGTGAGTGTCAGTCTTGTTGCTGTCTGTGTGCTCAGGGAACAAATGTATCATTGATTAATATTAGCATTGACTAATATAAAAGGAGTTACACTTTCTACTTCTGCAAATGATCTGCAGTTCATAGGATTTCTTTGTCTGGCATCATGTGCTCTTCATGCTTTCCAGTTCTCCTTGCCAAAAGGGTGAGTGTATTTTTAAAGCCTTCAACATGCTCCAGTACTCGTAAGATGCATAAGTGGCCCTTGGATCCTGCCACTTAAATTTTTACATAGTCATTGTTACATGTAAAGTAATGTTAATTTCAGATATCTCAGGAATACATCTGCGCAGTCCTGTCCGTCGGTCTTGGAGAGACCAAGCCAGTGTGGCACCAGACTCAGCTCTTTCGATCTATAATTGCTGCAATGTTTAGAGAGTCATTCTTCCAGAGTTGTTTCACATATCTGTAATATATAGAGACGTGTTTGTAGTTAAAAGTCATTTGGTTTTATATGGATGTTCATTTATCTCTAGCTCCCCAAACTCTAATAGTTGGGGCTGAAGCGTGATCTAGCTTTGTACAGGGAGACATGGAAGAGGAAGTGTGTAGTTACTCAGTTGGCTGCTGGGAGAATGAAGTCATTAGTGAAAGGGAGCACTCTGCTGTCAAATCTTCTATCACAGCAACTGCACTCTATCACCATAATTATATTTTTCAAATGCAAATGGTAGCTTTAAGAATTCTTCCTTTGGTACATCGTTTACAGGAGCAGTTCAGTTCGTATTTCTCAGTTGGAGGCAAATCTTGTCAGAGGCTGAGGACAGGAGAGTCTCATCTGTTATGTTTATTCCCTTTTCTCTGAAGGTGTTTATTGAGTAGAAATACAGCAAACTGTAGAGTCATATGAAGGGGCTTCCTCACCAAGCATGGTATTTTGTTGGCAAAGTTGCTGTTAGGGCTTCTCATCCGAGGAGAGCAACCTATGTGTAGCACAAAAAGAAGGCCAGAGCCATGGCAGGGAGGGGACCTGCAGAGCGTTAGTGTTGAGCGGAGTTGCTCCACTGTTGTCAGCCACTCCATGTTTCGAATCACTAAGAAATATGGCAGTGCCCTAGATTTAATTTTATTGTTGTTCTTTGAGGTAGAGAAATGCAGGTTGTGTCAGATTTGGGGAGTAGGAAAAGCTTAGCCTAGTCATCTGCAAATCCAATTTCTTATGTTCAGAGAAAATGTTCTCTTTTCTTTTTCATGTGTCTTACTGCAAGTACATCAATAACATTCATACTTTCAACTTCAACGTGTATCATTATTTGGCATTCTGTTTAATGATCATTGACCTTGAGAGATTGCATCCTGCAAACTTGCCAAATTCCCAGCTACAGTACAGGTGTACTGTCAGTTTTTATTAAAAATTTCTGTCTTCACGTCAAGTAAAATTTGGTATTCGAAATTATTGGTGTTCAGCTATTGATGGATTTTTTTTCTCCTTTTCTTCCAAATCCTCTGCTTCTCCAGGTATGAAGATGAATAATGCAGACCACTGGTTTCGATGATGCTGGGCTTTTATAACTGGATTCATTAAGGAATACAAAGAAGATTCTTACAGGGATCAATAATGGTGTCTTCTGGCTGCAGAATGCAAAGTTTTTGGTTTCTGCTCATTATCAGCTTCCTGCAGTGTACTGAAGGTAAGCTTTCATTTATTTTTTTACTTGAGTTTGCAGATGAGATGAATGGTCTGTACAATTAATTTCTGTTAGGTGACTTGAAGTTTTAGGATGTCAAACTAAAAGTATCTGTAGCACGTTCTAGGCTTAATTTATAAGATTCAAATTATTCTCATTTTTAATGAAAAAAGAAAATATATTTTTTGGTTTTGATACAGTGTGGTATGTTGAAACTGAGTTGCAGTGTTCAGGCAGCTGAAGTGACAGTATTAATATCCTTGATTGGTAGGTGCCTTATTTTTGGACTCTTCCTGTTTATTCATATTTTTTCTGTTCTCATTGCGCAACATTTTAGAAGCAATGTATCGATACATTACATGTGATATAAAATAACTAAACAGTGCAAATGAAATACCCGTTTTACTTTTCTAATTTGGCTGGCTGAAAATAAAATGGCAAACACTCCATTAAGATTAGACTATGCAAGTTAAATTTCAGGAAACAAACCTCAAAGTGCATACAGGAATAGCATCTACTTAAAAATATTTTTGCTTTTTTAAAAAAAAGGGAAAAATACTTCATGCTATCAAACGTGGTGTTTAAAATAGCTCTTAAATTAAAGATATGAGGAAGGAAAAAGCTTTTTTAAAAGAAGTTGTATCATCTATTCTTTATCTGTTTTTCTTCATAAACTTTATTTTCTCCAGTTAGTCTGTCTCCCCAGCTGTTCTTGTGGCCCTTTTAATTAGTTATAGAGAAACAAAAATGAATGATCAGCAAAACATGGTTTATGAATTTTTAATTAGAAATACTTATATAGAACTTGAGGCTATTTCTGGGTGTAATCATTTTGATTGACTAGATTGCAGGTGAAAAGACTGGTTTAGTAATAAAGTAGCACCTCCATGCCTTCTTACATTATTCAGTAATCGGTATATAATATATAGGCTGCTTTGGTGCATCTGTGGTGTTATCTCACCATCTTTATAGTAGATACATACCTTACCCTGTCAAAATTCTTTGAGTTTTAAGGTGAAATTTTCAGAGATACTTCAGGAAAGCTGCTCTGCCTCCCCCCCTCTTCTTTCCCAAATCTATACAAACATAAAAGGATCTAGTCCCTGAAAATGGCAAAACCCAAAATAAAAAATTTAAATATTATATGCAGTCTTCCATGTTCACTGTGTAATTTCCTAAGCATTTGTTCTAGGCTAAGGCTCGCATCTTGTGTTGTACTGGCAGACAAGCTTTGCTAAAATAGGTTATTCGTGTGTATGAGTGAACATACACAGGGATCAGGGAGTGCGTCCTAGGAGTCTTCATGAAGGTTTCTGAACCCGGGAAAGTCTCATTTCACTTAAATAGCTTTCACAGTCAGTTCCCCCCCGCCCCCCCTTCTTCTTAAATATTGCCAGGATATGTTGGAAAACTGGCATTTCTCAGGGCACACAGCAGATCTTGGATGGTTTCATCATTGATGGGATTTCTGATTTGGTAGCTGCTGTACTGACTGCTCTCTTGGTGTCGGTTGAGGCTGTGGACTTGGGTATAATCTCCCTTTTATAGGAAAGTAAGTGCCAACAGCTGGAAGGTAAAATGCTTTTCAGCCTCTTTCACAGGTAAGGACGGTAAATGCATATTAGGAGAATGGAATTATAAATCTTACAACTGGCCGGTAATAACTTGTATTAATTATAAATGCATTTACATTGCAAAAGTGGTTGCACTAGTTGAAACCAAAGGTGTAGGAAGTAGAGGCATCTCTTTATGGTTTTTTCCGAAGTTTCAGAATACTAAGGATTTTATTTGTTATTGTAATTGTGTCAAATCCCTATATCTAGTACATTTTACAAAGATTCACAGGAGTACGTCCAGTTTGATGCTGTGGGGTGGTTGAAAACGTTTAAAAACAGAAAGGAAAAGCAGACAAACAGCTTACTTTCTCTGGTTTGGTTACAGTAGCAAACAGCATGCTGCAAAGAGCGTTTTATCTGCTGAGTTTGGAAAGGAAAAAGTCAACTGAGAACTTCTGCAGATTGAATTTTTGCCATTTGCAGAAAGCTAATTTTCATTGTCATCTGTAATATTTCATGTTCATTTTTTACTGTCCCTGTTTTTCTTGCTTTTAGTAGCCAGTAGCAATCTTTTGATGCTTCAGTTGTGAATTTACTTTTTTAAAGTCTATATAAGAGCTGCTTTTTCAGCTAAAAGAAACAGAGAAGGAAATTGGGAGCAGATAACAGAATCATACCAAATTAATTGTAAATTCTTAAAATAAATGAAATATTGTGGCTCTGTATACTGGAAATGAATATTAATATAGAGTTGGCTTTCAGCCACAGAAGCAAAATGAATACCGCATTATTACACTTTCTCACAAGATTACATTGCCTTCTGCTTCAGTAATAAGAGATGCCAAGTGTAACGTGCTTTAGTAGCACTTCATGCCTGGAAGTATGAACATGAACAAAGGTTAAAAGAAGACCATCTAACTTTTGCTAGAAATAAGAAAATCTTTAATTCTCTCACTTGGAACTTAGGGTTTTTTTATAGAAATCTTATATGTACCTGCAGGTTGTTGCAGTTGGTGGGGGACATGAAACCTGGCTGAATTCCCTGCTGTTATATTTCATTGTTTCTGTACAGTTAAACAGAGAGAGAGGGGAAAAAAGGATCCTGGATGTGGACAAGTGACTCATTTGTTCATATAATGAAACATTTTCCAGTCGAGATAAAGACTTCATTACTCTCACAATGCCTTAACTTTAACTAACCAGGGAATTAGCAAGTAGGCACAGTTATATGAAGGCTGAAGTTTTATTTTAGTGTCGCCTGTCCAAATAGAAATCGTATCTTCAGTTAAGAAGGTCTTGGTTTTGCTTTGTTTTTCCTGGCTAGAGCAGTCCAGGTGAGGTTGCTTTTGAAGCAGTCCGTTCCTTCAGGTAAAATGAACCTGGAACGGACGAGTGCTGGCAGCTGGAGGGAAAACCGCACTGCTGGTACATTGATCAACAACAGGTCAATATAGTTCTGTAGAGGCTTGAAAAATATTGTTATTACCATCAACAGCAAGCATTGCAGCCCTAAATAAGGAAAAGATGAGAGGCAGGAAAAAGGAATGAAATGCTGAAGTAATGAGCTTGAATATTAATGTCATTTTGGAAGGTATTTTTCTGTCCCTTTTCCTAGCATATTCTACTATAGGTCTGTCTTTAAAACTACAATTCTACTCCAAAAGACGGACTGAAAGAACTACCTTGGAAAGTAGTTTTAATGGGAGTTATGCAGGTAGCTGTGTGAAGCCTGGCCTCGTACTGTGGCTGATTTTCTGGGGGAGATAGGAGCTTGCATTGCGGCCGTGCCAGAGTCCGTCCCCGTCCCACGCCGTCCCAGCTCTCTGGTCTCATGGAAGGAGTGGGTTTGTGCCTCTGTCAGTCCCATGCAGTTGAGTCCCTCACCTTTACTTACTGTTTCCTGCGAACTCTCCACCAGCTCTATCTTTTTCTTTTTTTTCTTCCCCCTTCCTAATTAGGTGAAATCCAACAAGTTAAAAATTATCTGAGAAAATACAGAAAGTCAGAGAGTGAGATCACACATGCCTCGTTTCCATAGCAAAGCAGAGTAAAAAGCTTATTATACATATTGGTTTCTCTACAAGCAAGTTAAGACAGATATACTAATATGCATATGAAAAAAAGAAGTCAGAGCTAAACATTCTGATTAAGATTGGTTTTTGGAGTGTACAAGTTTTGATATTTTAAGCTTTATCTTGCTTACAAAGTCCACCTTTTCAACTAGCTTTAGATGCCTTTTGTTTTTATTCTCTTCTGCTGCTTGAGAAGCACAAGCGCTTGGGAAGCAATGAAATAATTTTCTTTGCTTACATATTATTTTAATCAAGGTTTAATACACTTTTAATTCATTTTATTATGAATTATTATCTGTTGCTTTGTCCAAAGGAAGAACCATCATGCTTCATTATCTATTTAATTCTGTTTTCCTAAACGGCATTGATGTGTTTTAAAAAAATCCAGCCTGTCTTTGCTTCTGAATGTACATTTTAATTAACATTGCGCTGAGAAATATAAATTCCTGTAAATGCCACTTATGCCAGCCAAGGAGCTGAGTGTTGAATTGGAAGCAGTTTTAAGTGTGCATCCAACGTTAGTGAATTTACTAAAGAAAAGCCATACTAAATACAGATAACTTAACATTGGGCCACTACAAAGGTATTTGCTATTTCAGGGTATTGCTTCAGGTCTTCAGCCTCCTGTCAGGCCACTCAGATTGTCTAAGGCATATGGCACAGGTACTCAACAAACTGTAGAAGCACGTTGGTTTTCCTACACATTTACTAGGAAGTATTAGTAGGATTTTGCCCAGGATAAAAATTCAAAAAATCTTGTACCCTGGACTTGAGAAGAAATCAACTTCTGTTAATTAGCAGATTTAAGTTCTACGAGGGGTGAAACCCATTACGGAGTCACGCAAGAGCAAATAGGAGCACTAATTAAATTTCTAGCCGGGGAATTTATCACAGTGAGAGCTCTGTGAAGCACACAGTTTAGTAGGCAACTACTTCGTTTAACAGAGGTCGCAAAGCATCCATAAGCATGCCCAGCGTACTAAGGCCAGCCAGTTACTGCCCGCCCTTCGGAGGGTCTCTCTAATAAGACTTCCAATACTATCTTCATTTTTATCATGTATACCTGATGTGTTTTATGATTCTTTAGCAATGCTTTTTCTTAACTGGTTAATGCAGATTATGCAGGAGAAAATTTCTGTGTGAAGGGAGCAATTGGGTTTCTGCAGAACACAACTGCTGCGCTGAGTCCTGTTTTCTTTCCTGGAAGAGCATGCTGTTTTTTGCTGGGATATTGTGGTGCATGCTTATCTGGGACATCTCTTGTTCCTTTTCTGAGGGAGGTGTAGGCCCCATGTATCTTCTAAAAGGAAATTGATCTAAAAAGTGAGACCAAGCTTCTTAAAGAAGAATGTCTGTTAAACTTTTCAAGTGCATTTCCAGATAATAGAAACTGACAGACTGCCTGGAAAAGCCGGAGATTCTTTAACGTGCTGGCAGTGAATATCCTTTTCTATATTCCCTGAGCAGTGAGGTCTGCAGGATCCTATGCTGTAATTTTTGAAACATTTTGAAACATTTTTGAAACCAAAGCAAAACCACCACTATTTTAAAATGTAGAAGAACCATGTAGAAGAATGCATGAAGAACTATTTTAAATACTGTACGAACACTTACGTGAGAATTTACTAGGAAATGTTAATGTAAGGGTCTTATAATTTAAGCAAAGAAAAAAGTATAAATGTGTAATTACTGAGATGGATAACAGTATTACTATTTTGATATGCTGTCTTCTTCCTCAGTTAACTTAAAAACATTCCTTGTTATGAAGGGGAGATTTTGCATCTTCTTGAGCTCTGTATTCAGAAGAAGAAAAGAACCCTGTAACATGTAAAACTGTAGAAATGCAGTGTGTTGTACTAAGGGCAGATGTTATATTTTCAGAGCCCTCGAAGCTATTACTTCAGTTTACCATCTTTTGTTGCTGTAACCTCAGTGGGTCTCGGTGGGCAAGGTGCATCATGCGGCTGACCACTGCAATGAGAGGGGATTGACTTAACCTTCAACTAACCAGCACTGACACCATTGCCTAAGAGTGTTTTCTTCTATTAAATATAAATCTGGGCATATTTTAGATTAGTTTATTACAGTAAGGTACCTTTCCAAGAATAAAATAGCAGAATTTTGGCATATATGTCTTTTAAAAAATGAATAGGCTTCATTAGTACTCTATTGCTAAATATGGAAAAATATATCGTTTATTTTTATTAACACTTGCATTTTTAAAAGTGTTTAATTATTTTCATTTCTGTTTTATGTCAAATGGAAGAATACTGTTTGTCTTACTAAGAAGGTTTTTTATATAGCTTTAACAACATTTTCTTTATATTATATTTTTAGGTCATAGTGTAAAATTATTAGTGCCTGAAGCATCTGATATCAGTGAATGCCTCAGCACTGGCTTTCTTATTACATTTAGTGTCCTTATGATCAGATTATAAAAATTATCATAAAGTATAATGAGTTTAGATTTAATATTCGTTGCCAAGTTCTACAAGCACATAATGGGTTTTATACTTGCAAGTAGATCCATTGATGTTCATGGTCCACCTCTGAATAAATGGTACAGAAAAGTAATACATTTTATGCTAATTGTGTGTTGTACAAATGTCTTAATAGCAGCAAGTGTATGTAGGATGAAAGCACTATAGAAAAAGGACTTACACAAACAGCTCTAATATATGTCTCATATATGTGCCCGCTTCTGTGCGTGTGATGGCATTCCAGGTTGTGTTACGTGAGGAAGAGGAGAGAAAGCCATTCACAGGGAGATGTTCTTGGCTTGTTGTCCATCCATACCCTTAGCATAAATGCACTTAATGGTACAGGAGTTCCTAGCATGCTGTTATGCAGTTGTGTATTATTTATACAGTAACCTTCATGGAAGAGACACTTAAAAATTGACTGGCCTTTTACAGTGATTAATTAGTATCATATTTACTCATCAACATTTGTTGGTTAGAAGAATATTTATAGTTGCTCCCTCTGATTTTTTTTTTTTGTTTATTATATGACTTTGTACTTGGATGGCTCTAAGCAGCCCTTCATTATATTATATGCTGTCTAAGTATAAAATGAGAAGAAAGGAAGATAAGGAAGTAAACCACGCACATATCTAGTAAAGGTCCATGCATAATTTTGTTGTACTTTCAATTTTACATGGTACTTACTATGTGCCTGTGTTGGTAAAACCACACTGCAGGTTTTTTATTTCTAATCGCTTCAAATTTGATAAAATTTCATTCTTTCAAAGCTGGATCAGCTCCAGTTTTATTCATGTCTATAGTTAGTACTAGTTTATCCATTGATGGTTTGTTTGGATTGACCTTTCAAATGCGTCCCATGAACGCTGGATATTTTGCCAATGATTGTTTACTTTTTTCAGGAATACTAAATTTTTTACATTTTTAGCACAAGATAAATTTTGTGTGGGTGATTCTGTAAATGAACCACGCCTCAAATCCGAAGACATTGCATGATAAATTGAATATGCAGTTCTTTCTGTTAGATAGGAGCTGAAAAAATCCTTCTGCTTGAAGGTGTCCCAGATTCCTGCCCTTCCAGAAAGAGTCTTGAACTACTCCAGTGGCTTTCAAAACGCAATTGTGCTAAAGCTCTTTGTGTTTCTGTAATCTCTATCTCCTGGCTTTCTTTTGAAGTGTAAAGAAATAGAGTTGTATGAATGTTAGCTCGGTTCATGGGTCCTTCTTTCAATCAGGGAGACGATTCATCCATGTCCCGATGATATTAAGGCAACCCATGTAAATGTACGCGAGTGTGTTGGTGGTGGTAGGGAAGATTCCCTGGTTGTTCCTCCTGAGCTTGGACCAGTCCAGGTGGTTGGGAATCTTTCATTCTTTTTGTTTTCTCAATTTATACTAGTATAATAATCACTGATGTTTTCTTTGTGCATAAAATGTGTGTGTGGGAGATTAGTTGGGAAGCAAAATGAATTTTTTTCGTCTGTTGCCTGAGCAACACATACATGTGAGAAACCCGGGGGACCACATAACTTTCAGTTGTTGGATACAGCACTCAGTGAGTTTTATGAGGGATCTTGACGATGGAAGGAGAGCTGGCTTTTGTGTTCTCCCTTGTCAGGGATTTTAACGTCTCTCAGGAGTTAGGTAGTTTTGTTCTGTTCCGGCAGAAAGTACAATTAATGCAAGGTGCTGTTTGAGCAATTTTCCTTTTAAATCTGAGTTCAGTAATTCATTTAGGAAACCTGAGAGTAAGTTGATGCTGAAACCAGATCCCCCTATCTGCTGCATTTTTAGTTGGAAAAGCAATGAGAAATGTTAGTTTTTTAAAGACTTTAGAGCTATTTCATATCACTTCTGTTTTAACCATCTTCCTAGTGAGCTTCAGTCAGATTTGCCTGTTCGCCACTGATCCTGTTTGACTATGCATGTGATTTGATCAGCCTTCCAGAGTGTTTCACATTAATTTCTCCTATTTCTCCCCATTGAGCTGCCCCAGTTCTTTTCTCTAACTTAGGCTTGTGGATTGCCTTTAATATTTTGTCATAACTTTTTAATTATAAAATGTTACTTTAAGAATAATGTTCCAATTTATTCTGTGCCATTGTTAACATTTACCATTGAAAGTCTATTGGAAAAATGTGGATTTGTGGCTTAGAACTGATCATGCTTTTTAGTGGCTTAAGATAAATATGCTTTTAGTAAACAAAAATGAACATTTTGCTGCTTATGCTTTTGCATCATTTAATTTGCAACAGATGAAGCTGGCATGCGTGAAGACTGAAGCATGGAAAGTACTAGAGGGCAAATGGGTGGTTTGTGATGTGGATTATTACCCGTAAAGATGGATAGAGTCCACAAAACATCACTTCATGTATTAATGTACTAGCTGGAAAAAAAAAAAAATATATCAGCATAACATACCATGCATAAACTGTTTGGTTTAGGCCTTCAATTCAAATCCTGCTCAGTAATAAAAAACTTTACATTTTCTATATAGTAGTGTAGAGATATATATATTCATATATATAAAAAAAGCCTGCTGTGCAAATACATTTTTAAAAATTCAGAATACAAAAGTCTGGAAGTCATCCATATGTAAACTGTCTTGAAGGATTTATAATATATAGTGTTTTGTTCTGCAGTATAAACTAAGTGCCGACAGAAAAACAGTTGAGAAATGCATC
Organism: Gavia stellata; assembly: GCF_030936135.1. Classification (NCBI taxonomy): domain Eukaryota; kingdom Metazoa; phylum Chordata; class Aves; order Gaviiformes; family Gaviidae; genus Gavia; species Gavia stellata. The sequence goes on along the minus strand of NC_082603.1, from coordinate 21,414,091 downwards.
TAACCACCAGTGTTCCTTTTTACCAGTTACACTGTAATCTAATAATATAAGGTTTTTTTTAATCTGTATAATATATAACAGTATAACAATTAATTTGCTGTATAAATTATTTTGAATTTCACTCTGTTAAATCAGCAGAGTCCTAACTCAGTCCTGTCAACAACTCCAGTTATAATATGTAGCCTTACCTCTTTGATGCATTATTTTCTAGCTCTTGGATTTGTTGTGGATCCATTTTAACAGCATTTCTATGTTGCCTTCTTTTTACAAAAGGTTTTTTGAAGTATGAAGAGAGACTTTCTGAATGTTTGGTATTAAAAGTTTGTTGCCGTGGTAATGCCATTGGTAACAGACTCAATGACTCTAACTTTATTTACCTCAAAGCATCATCTGTTTTCATTCTTTTTAATTCCTTTTTTTATTATTGGCTGATTAAAAAAAAAAAAATCTAGTGACAATAACGGGGAAAAACTTTACTGAAGAAAATCTTTGGTCAAGGTACGAATGATGACCTGACCAAAATTCATTCTCTTGATCGTATTTCCATTTGGAGTAAGGGATCAGATTGTAACAGGGGAAAAAAAATGGAAAAAAAAAAAAAAAAAGTTGCATTTAAAAGCATTCAAAGATGTTAAGCAACAATAAAACTCTGTAACCATTTAAATGACAGCAGCTGACTATTTGAATTAACTTTGTGTTTGGCTTAATTTGGGGTCCTAATTATTCCTAACTTACGTGAGTAGATTTCAATTATACAATACTGCAGGGATTTGTAGCTAAGGCAACTAAAGGAATCATTTTACATAAAGTAATTTTGTTCAACTGATTAGGCAGGTTAAAATGGAATGATAGAAAATGGGAACTCTTGTCTGATAAGGCCCAATGAATTGTTTCCAATGACACTATGAAGAAATAACACAAGGAAAGCTCATTGATGAAAATTTTGAGACTTTTTACACAACATGTTTATATCTTGATAATGTGGCATTAGTTAACCTCTTACAAGCAAGTGATTCTCATGAGTATTAACAACAGATCTATCAATAAAAAGGTAATTCACGTTTTTGTGGTACCTTAGTTTGGTCTTCATGAGGTGACTTCCTAGAAGCTTGTTAACTAAAAATTTAGTTCTTAAAAAGATTTTTTAATACATATTTATTTGTGCCAGCTAACCATTTAAGTAGGCAAAATACTCTATGTTTACTGCATGATATTTCATGTTTTAGACATGAAAGCATTTTTAGACATACAACTCTCATCTCCAGTATCTCATCTATCTAAAATGGCTGTTCCATGAAAATAATTCTCAATTACACTACATCCTTAAGATAACCTGGGGGAATTAGGGATGAAGGAGGTGTTGGAATAAAAGACTCTGGAATCAATTTTCATTTGTATTACCCACACAAATGTATACCCTTCACTGAGAATTCATTTTTGAACAAATTACCTGCATAGTTTGAGCTTAAAAACGGGTACTTATATACATATATTTTCTTTTTAACAGTGTGTACATATATGCTCAGCTAAAATTTCGTTTTTATTCTTTGAGCATTTTTAAAGTCATGTCTCCTAAATTAGACCTGCAGCATAGGTAGGTGTCTCCTTTTGATGATGGCAGACTAACATCCTTGCACTTAGAATGCTTGTTTTTGTTTTTCTCTGGGTTTTTCACACTCACCTTTTTTGGTTTTCTCAACTAGAGTATTGAAGGTTACAAGAATGCTTATTCTGCTGACTCGGGAGTTCAGACAATACAATAGCATGTCTGCAACCTAAACTGATAAGTCTGTTTTTAGAGCTGTCAGATTTGCCCGTGTCATTTGAATATACACCTAGACCTTATAGTCAGAGACTTTTAGAGAAGCACTGCAGTTGTTTTCTGTGTATGATGTGTTCAGGGGATCAGAACTTGAAGTAGCTCTAATGAGGTTGATGTAAGGCTTTGATGCTGTTTAAAGGGAGAAAATAAACCACCTAAGCAGCATACGGTTAGTATGTGTAACAGTAATTTCTAAATTAGATCCCAAATAAATACTTTAAAAAATAATAAATTTACATAATAATAGATCCACATGCATTTCTTCCCTCTCCCCGACCAATTCCAGTTTGCTGTGGAAAATACGTATTTTTGATCATATGTCTGCTGTTAACATATTAACAGTACACACTTTCAATTAGTACTGCTGACAAGTTATTTAGGGAAGTCTCTGGAGCATGTGGAGATGCGCACAGCTTCTCCGTGTCAGGTGTTTGCTTTCCAAAGTGAAAGTATTAAGATTTAATTATCACAAGATGTTTGCAATAGGCAGTGTGCCTTTGGAAGACCGTCAAGGGCAAGGCTGGAGGTGCCCTCCACGCACCTGGGCAGGAGGACATCTGCGCCTGCCCTGGGAGCTGACGTCACGGACGTTGGGCATGGCTGTGCTTCTGGGTACGTGCGCATCAGTGGGGTGAGCCAGGTAACGCTGAGCTACGATATTTTCATCTGATTGTGGTGGGGAGTGTTGAGTCCTGCTCTCTCAGCCCATCACCATCCTTTGTGTTGGCTCTGGCACCGAAGCATTGGCCCTGTGGTGGGCTGATACAGGGAGCAGGACTGGCAGAAGGCAGTCCGTCTTCTTTTAGGAAGATGTTTCCCCTGTCACCTCCCTGAACCATGTCACCCTGGCATCAGGCATTGGACAAGTGGGACAGGTGTGGTTCATGGTCAGAGCCCTCCATCCTTGGGTAGATGAATAAATAGTGAGATCTGCGTGTCTGCTGGAGCTTGAGAAACCACTGTGCCAGATGAATGGGAGTGTTGTATTCAAGGGGGGAAAACAGGTCTAAAATGCGTCATTCTTTGTTAGAATCTAGTACTGGTTTGACTCTTGATTTAACACTATTAATGCTACTTTGTGGGACTCTGTCATCTAAAGTCAGAGTATCTAGATCATGAATCTCCTTAATTTAGTTATGAAGATGGTGAAGGGTATCCCAAATTGCCTGCAAGTGATTAAAAGTGCAAATATGAAGAATGTCTCTGTGGCTTTATGAGGGTGTGGTTAGGTAGATGTCAGAGTTGCATCTCATTTTTGCCCTGAAGAGGGAAACAAGATTTTTCCAAAGGACTCTTCCCAAATAAACTAGTCCTTTCAAAGGTGCTTTAGGGATTTTAAGATTGTGTACACTTTTACAGGAACTGTAAATTGCCTTATTGTATCTTGATCCTTCTAGCTGAGATTTTTTTCTTTCACTGGTAGTCAGTATTTGAAGCTTCAGAGGAAGGTGCCAAAATAGTAAAAGGCAAAAAGTAGCCTGCTTATAGTGGACATTTCTTAATTATCCGTTGTCATTGAGTCCCAGAAGGTTTATCCCAACTCATTGCTTAATTAAATACTTTTTTAATATCCTAAGTTATATCTTTAAGTTTTGGAGTGCATTATTGTGGTCATGAATCTCCTTGTATTTTGTAGACTTTAGGTTTTAAAGACAGTATCATGGATCTGATTTCTCTATCTCTCTCTTCTCACCCCATTTCCAGATCATTTAAGGAGTATACCGAGTAACACTGTTGCCTTTAAACTTTGTCATCGTGTTTCTCTCCCTCCATCCTCTCCGTCATCCTTTTCTGATGATCTGCGCCACCTTGCAAACCTCAGCTGTGCAGAGGAAATCGTTCCGCTTCTCTGCATTGTCTTCCTTAGCCTTAGTTGGTCACCTCATTCAGCAAATGCGTCACTTCTCACACAAAATTAGGCTTCCTACTTTTGTTGTACTTAAAGAATTTCTGGTTATGAAATCACTGGAAAACATTTTGGAAAAACACCTGTGAGTTTAAGATGTGCACAGAACATAGGCATGGAAAAATATACCACAGAGCCAGGAGACAAAACCAGTCATATTTTGCTGTCTTGGTTAACTTTATATGGTGATACAAGTCATAGTGCCAGATACTTTTCTTAATTTTGCAGCACAGATAAATTTTACTATATCTAATTGCAGCAAACTTTTTCTGCTCATCAGATGTTTCTTCTTGCTGAGCAAGTATTGTGTTTATATGAATGATACTTGGGGATATAAACTTGTTTTACGGATGTTTAAGGGCTTATAATTTTCTCTTTAAAGTCAAACTTAACTTTTAATTTTTTTTTAACAGAAAGATTTTATGGCCAACACATGCCCCATGAGAAAAGGAAGAAGTTACAGATGGTCGAGAGGAGAGGGTCTGCTTAATGCATAAAAACTTTATGTCAGCATTTCAACAGAGCATTTTGTTAGGGTATCTCTGTTACCACTGACACTTTCACATTGACAAGCATATGGGATGTAGTGCTGAATGTGTAAATTGAAATGATCGCATCTAGCATTTCCCTGTACCAGGTGCCAGCTTGCTGCTGCAGCTCTGCACTTAATGTTGAAGGAGGAGTGCTAGGAATAGTTTCATTTGCTAATTTCCTCTTATCTCCAGTACATAGTCCTTGGGCAAACAGCTTAGCCAGGTGTTTTTGAGAACACCTATCTGGACAGTGCAGGATTGCAGGTGGTCCTGTGGTGACAGTACAGTGTGCAGAACATGTAAGAAATCTCCATCCATCTGTGTACGGTTTGGGTCTGGTTTTTATTTTTTTAAGTCTTCAGTGAAGAACAGAAGACAAATTTGAGAGCATTTTTCTGTCTTTATAAAATTGTCAGTGTGAAAAGCAGAAGACTGCTATTCCTCAGCCCAAGAAAAATGTGTGCATGTGTTTTGTTACGTTGGAGGGTTTTTTGATAACAAACCTGATTGTCCTGTCTTGTGATTTCAGCAGAAAGGAAAGTACGTACATGCAGTAAGAGCTTTGCAAGGACCTGCAAGTTAAAATAAATAGAATGTGGTGGTTTAAGGAAGTGGTAGAGTCTAAATTGCCTTTCAGTATTCCTTTTCCAGGATCCAGTTTAACAGGATTATATAATTTTACTAATACCACTTTGATCTGTCATTTATACAAAAAGGCAGGCTTTCCGAAGCATTTGCCTTACATGTTCTTTTTGGGCTAGACTTAATCACTTGCAGAACTGATAATATTTTCTCATTCTTTAAGAATTCATATTACAGTCTTAGGCTTAATATGACTGTGGTTTCAGTACAGAATGGTAAAAGGAGCCTTTTAATTCATAATCCAGTAATTCAGACAGCTAAATTACGCCTCCCTTTACCTGATATTTATTAAAATGAATCCAAAGAAACTTCAGAAGTGTTGTCTGGTGTCATCCAATTGCCCTTCTAGGTTTCTTTAATGCTGTTCATAGAATAGATACATTCCTTACTATGAGTAAGTGCAACATCTGTTTCGTTACGATTTTTCCTTGTTTTTCCACACTTCTCATAAGAGTTACAGTTTTCATTCTCAGGTATTCTATACAGTCCAAAATTCATGATGTTCACTTGAGCATCTCAGTTAGGTATGTGTGCCCAAGACAATTTTATTAGTAGCTGCACCTTCACGCTTGTTTTATTTCTTGCCTCTAGTTTGCAAGTGAGTATTTACTAGCACTCAGGAGTCATTATATAGCAACTAGTTAATTAAAAAAAATCCCACAAACAAACAAAACCAAGGAAAAAAAACACAAAAAAAACCCCCCAAAGCCAAAAAAAAAAGACTGATGGATAATAATACCTTTCTTTTGAATTGGAAAACTCTGACCAGAGTTTGGAATCCTGATGAAGAAAATTTATTTACTAATGATGCACTCTTTAAAACCAGTTATGAAGAGTTAATAAATATTTTAATACATAGTTAGTCAATAATTAAAGAATCTAGCAAATCAACAGGATTATTTTAACTAGCTTGAAAATTACTCCTACCATCTCTTGATGTACTCATGTTGAGCTCATGCTGCTATATGACAATTTGTGTTTAAAAATAGTGCTCTTAAGTGTATTCAAAAAACATCGGTATCAATCCCAAAGCCTATTTTAAAGGATCTCAGGTTGTTTCCAAGGTTAATTCTCACATGGTTCTGTGAAAACCAATCCATGTATATCTCTGTCATCCTCTTTTCATGTCTTCTGTAACCTGTTTGGTTTGCAATGTTGCTTCAAGAAAACAAGGAGGTTGTGTTTCAACAGCTAGAAAAAATAGCCATTTCATTATCACTTTGAGTAGGAGTAAAACTGATCAAGGCAATAACTGTAGTTAATACATGAGGCAAGGGTGACAATTATGGGTGTATTTCTGAATGTGTTAGGCACCTAACTTCTGTTTCAATCAGGGAGAATTAGGTGCTTTAAAAACCTTAAAAAATACAGCACTTGATAAGGATTCTTACTTAACCAAGAAATGCTTCCTCATAAATGGATGAGTTTCTCTCTGCCTTTGTTTAGATTAGGAAGACTAATCAAACTTAGGTCACGTTTATGTCATGCACAGATTACGCTGAATTAATCATCGTTTCCTTTCACTCCCGCCTTGGCTGTGTTCATCCCTTGCTACTCTTGTGCTGGTCCTGATGCTAACCTTGGAGGGGTGTTTGGGCGCTCAGCAGAGGCAGCTTGCTGCAGGATCAGGTTAGCTGTACTGGGGACTGGACCCCACGAGGTGAACTGAGCAGGTCAGCTGAGCGGCGTGGACACTTGGAGCTCAGAAACCTTCCCGTGCTTTCTCACCTTGAACCACCACCACCACCACCACCAACCCATTAGCTAGTACATTCCTCTTCCATGCTTCTCCGTCTTCTGCATAAGTTTCTGGAGAAGAAAACGTAATTTTGATAGTAGAAGAGAACAGCTATGTGCATCCATTGAGTTTTATCTCCCCCCTGCTAAAGGCTGGTCTTGTATTAGCAAACTGGTTTTAAGTAAATTTCCTAATAAAAAAAAAAAACAAAAAGAAAATGACAGAAAATTTTAAAAAGAAAAAAAAGTAACTTGAAAGCTTGGCAAGGTGTGCAGTAGAGTGTAGCACAGCTCTCCAATGCGTGGTGTCCTCAGAACATTTTATGAACGGTTGACTTCTAGTGCTGTTGTGTTACCATTTCTTCATTTTATAAATGAATAAATCATGGAACAAAAGGTCAAGTTACTTGCCCTAAAATACAGAGGGAGTAAACACTGGAACCCTGATGAGCATTCAGAGGTCCTTTCCTCACAAACTAAGGATGCTAAAGGAAACATTATTTTAAAAATAAATTAATTCACCTACAGTCAAGTCATTTCCTGTGGCATCTGTTGCATAAAATATACACTCATAGATGAACAGTTCTGACTAAAAACTCAGCAGGTACCAAAAGGATAGTTTTATATCTATATATATAGATAATCTTTTTGCATCTTAGAGGTGGGAAACTATTCTGAATCTGTAGTCCTAAAAGGAATGAGTCTGGAATAATACCTGAGCGTGCAGTTACTCTATGCAAATCAGACTACCTTAAAAATCAGTGTGTGGGTTTTGATGTAATGGATTAGAGCTTTCTTTTCTCTTTGCATATCTAACTATTGGCAATGCATGTTTCTGTTAGTGCCAATCTAAAGTAAAATAAATATTCATGATAATTGGATCCAGCTCCCTAAGATTAATTTAAACTTTCTCCATGTGCTTAATCTGTATTGTTTTCTGTCTCTGAGTTTGTAGGCAGCAATTCAGCAAGCTCAGAGAACAATTAACTTCTCAATGAGTTTTTTCAATCAATTAACTAATTTAAATCTTAATCTGATTCTGGAGGTAGAATCGTCTGGCTAATTCGTGAAGACGGGAGCTTACTTGAAATGCAACAGCAGTGCTGGTCAGTTTGCTTCATGCGCTTTGGGGACTTAAAATAGATACCCTGGTTTCTCGATGAATTCGGTCCCAGCAGTGGTCTGCCCTGCTGTTGAATGGGGGGTGCTCCTCCTCTACCCCAGCCCCGACTGCTGGTTCCCCCTCTCCCCACTGGCAGGGCCAGCCCTGCCGCTGCCAGGAGCCTGGGGCTTGGCCGGATCATGGTGCTGAGCCATTTCCCAGCCCTGGGGGTGGCACGAGGGGCTGGGTGTCGATGAGGGCACGAGGAGAACACGGGGCTACCCCTTTCTTTGGCAGAGCAGTTTTATGCTGGATCAAATCAACTCTGGAACGGTTTCCTCAATCTCCCATCAATCTCCTAGTTTCTACAAAGCTTCAGTTTTCTGTCCCAAGAGCCAAATATTTTTAAAAATGTTGATGTGTTTAGAGATGGAGGCAACCACCTCATTGTCGGTGCACCCTGTAGGTTCCTAGGTGTTACGAAAAGTATGTTTATGGATACCAGTAGGTATTGTGTCTGCATTTTAGGTACCTAAAATCTAGTCATGGGAGACTATGACAGTGGCGTTTTCCAGCTCTTGTTTCTGCTGAAGTGCATTAACCCGAGGGAAATGGGTAAATAGCAAAGACCAAATAGCATCTGGCACCTAGGAATTTATTTCAGGCCTCTGAAGAACTCATTTACCTTGTTCAAGGGGTCACTTCTTTAGGCGACTCCTAGACCAGGAAAAACAGGATTTTCAGAGAATACCTCCAGGCCAGGTGAGGCCCCAGACCTTTTAACTCTGATTTTCATTATAATGGTTTCCCCAGTCCAGGCATGAATAGACATCTGGGAAACTGATCTGTTCATCCTGCAATAGCCTGAGCGGAAAGGCAGATCAGCCATTTCTTGTCTTTCTGGTATTTGTAGTAGCTGTTTCATAAGTTTTACTGTGAGATTTATGAGCTCAACTGGGATTGATCATGTAGAAAGAAACCTAATTCAGAGAAAACTGGACTCTTCCACAAAAACATGATTTTTCACTCCTTCCCAAAGCTTGTAATAGAAAAAATTGCCTGTAAATGAAACAAATGGAAAATAATCATAGTGAAATATTTTCTCTTGGGAAAAAATTACTTGATTTTAAGAGTAATGTTTATGATGTATATATAATGTATGTTAAGCAGTAATTCTTAGAATTATTAAAAAGTTGTTCAAATAAAATTTCAATGTAACTTATTGAGCAAATTCAATTTCTATATCCTGTAATTCAAATATACTATTGGTCTTTAGTAGTATACTGTGTGATGTCGTGTAACTACAATATAATCATTATTTGAAGGACGGTTTTATTTTTCCCAGCATTTTTGCTAGAATGCGTGTTTCCTTTGGATCAGCTTTATACTATTAAGACTACGTTCACACACTATTTTGAAGAATATGTATAGATACATAGAGAGATAGAGGTTGACCTATAGAAATAAACTCTTCCATTGTTTTCATGATACTGATATTTCCCTTTATCAACATGTAATCTCCTTTGCTAGGTCAATAACCAAAAGGTATTTAAACACATTATTGTGCAGTTCAATTCTATTTCTAAGTATAGTTGTCACTATTCTCAAGTATCTTCTTTTGTTTTGATTATTCACATGGCAAGCTCTTGGTGCCCAGGCATGGCATTTTTTATGTACCGGTTGTCCTGTACTGTGCAGAAGAGGCTAGATTCACGCAGAAGGCAATACGTTCCTTTGGGATATGTAGGAAATACTTAGAACAATTCAAAAAGAAAATCTTGCTGTTATTTTAAGAAACATAGACTGTATTCTTTCACCTCTTAACACAGCGTATTTTCTGTTATTGGAGCTTAATGGATCCGAATCTGAACAAAGAAATTGGATGTTACAACAGTACCAGAAATACAGATTGGTTATGTTTGGTGTTTTTGCTTAAGATTCAGCTTGAGGGAACTGCATTTTGTAGTGGCAAGAGTCCCAAACTGATACAAAACAGTAATGGACAGTCATCTGGGAAAGGCATTCTAGTTGCTAGCCATATTATTCATAAGTTGCATGCCACCTCTGTAAAACACTAACAAGAGGCATTAAGTAATAAGTAAGCTATGTACATGCTGAATACTTCTAAATATATAAGATTTGTCATCTGGAGTTGTACATTATAGTAAATCTTGAATCTCATTTGAATGAAACCTGATTTCCCAGTGCATGGAGGGTGGTGTCCTACTTCATGGCATTTTTTAAAAGTAAATTTTTACTCTGGAAAGCGTGAGGGAAAATACAAATTTCCACAGCCATATTTGATATGATTAGTGCTGGAAATCGTGAAAGGCAGGGATGCCTGATAGGAGACTAAGATACTCCACTTGGATTGAAGGCAGAGCAAGTGCTGTGAGCAGCCCTGGGGGGACTCCATCTTTAACAAAGGAACAGAGGAAACGTAGCTGCGAGTAACTCTCTGAAGCAAGTTAGCTATGGGTAGAGGAGGAGCTCGAAAACCTGCCAAGTGAATCAAGACAGTGCAAATGCCAGGAAAGGTTTCCTTGGGAAGCAAGCTCTACAATTTTGTTTTCGTATTTTACAATTCTTTCTTAACTCTTCCCAATTTTGCAATCAAGAATGTGACCTTTTTACACTTCTCAATTTTTAAAAATGTTCATCTATGTAACAGGTACAGGGAGAGTCCTGGACATTGGAATGGCAGCAGTGGGATGCATTTCCTGTGAAGTTGCTGGTGTCAGCATGGCAAGTGGTATTGTGAGTGTCAGGCAGAAGGAAGGTGCTCTCCTGGCTGATGCCCCGCAGGCAGCGAGGTGCCCCCTTCGGTGAGAGGCAGATAGCAGCAAGGCAGGGTGTTCCTGCAGGGTGGTGGGAAGAAAATACTTCTTATGCAGGAAAACCTGCAACCTCTCAATCCAAATAATTGTGCCCAAGAGACATTTGTAACGAGTAATACACAGTTTCTCACATGGACCACTAAAATAACGAAAAACAAATATTGTACAGATTTTCTAGTTAATTTTTGTGAGGTTGAGAATATTTGGAAGGTGTCTGAGTGAGAAAAGCCTGTAGTCACCAACTCCAGGTTTCTCCACAGTGATGTGCTTGAGTGGGATTGATACAAAAAAAAACCCAAACAAAAACATTTGGCCATATGAACACAGCGTCCTTTTAAACAAAGAGTAAAAACAACTGAATTAGCACTACAATTAAAATATTTGCCTGTAATTTTTATTTTCTACATTGTAGCTAGTCGGATTTGTTGGTGCTGTAAGGGGTTAGAAATGGTAACATGCATCTTGCATCTCTCTGAATTGGGTTGTTAGCTGTAATAATCTCATGAGGATCTGAAACCTCTCAATTCCTTATCATCTGCAGGAATTTCTTTTTCTTTCTAATTTCCCCTTCAGCTGTTGTTCTCTATTTCTGGCTTGTCTACAATTTAAAAAAAAAAGTTTTTAGAACTCACTCCTTGTTAATCCCTTTCTCTTGCAGCATTTGCCTTTGGGGCAATTCTTAATCTCCCAGAAGCATCAAGGCATTCAAGTTAATGTTGGTTTAGCGGCCAGTCCAGATAAGAGAGCATTCTTCAGTGCATGTTCTTGTATCTTTCTTCCTCCCTTCCTCCAGCAGGATTGTGGATTTCAGGAAAGGTTTGGAGTTGAGGCTGCGGATGTGTTCAGCTGGTAGTCTCTGCCTCCCACCATCCTTCCCTATTTCGTTGCCAATTCAGACAGCACTTTCCAGATTTTCTTAATGAAATTCAGTTCACCTTACTCAGCCTAAAGTGAGTAGTAGAGTATTAATTTAACCTAGAAACTCGATCTGTGAGTTATCTTAGATCTGTCAGCCTAGGTGCTTGTTGGGACTTGGAACTGAGTCGCAGGAATGAAAATTTCTTGCCAGAAATTTTAACTGCAGTCTCTAGGCATAGCTAGCATTGTCGAAATAGGAAAGAATTAAGTTGTCTCATTACTCTTCACTTTGCAGAGGTGAGAAGTGTGTCAGCACCTTCCCACAATGAGTAGAAGTATTTAAGATTAGGTATATTTTTTTCTTACTACTTAAACTTAGTCTCTTCCTCAGGTGCTTATTATTTTTTGTGTTCTTTGCCTGTTTAAGAATCCCAGTAAAATAAATAAGAAGCTGTGCTGTGCATCTAGGGACAGTGCTTGGCCCTTTGGAAGTGTTTTGCTGTAGGGTTTCTACTGCTGTGGTACAAGTCTCATAATCTGAAATACTTACTCTGCATTTTAAACCATAAGAGAAGTGAAAAAAGAAAAAAAAATTGAAGACATGACTATGAAGTTTTTTTCATCTGTATGGAAAGTGTGGTTCGCTCATTAACATTGTTAATGCAGTTAGTAAGGAAAGAACCTGGTTGAAACAAAGATATGTATCAGTAAAACTCGAAATATTTGGCATCAAGGTAGTAAAAGAAAACAGTCACTGAGATATAGTTTATTTTTAAAATTAAGGCATCAAAGTTTTTTAAAAATTGTGATTTTTATTTTCACATAATTATATACGTTACCAGCATTTCAGTGAAGACGACATTTCCTGAAACAAAACACACCATTTACACAGGCTGTTGAAAACTCAGCTCTCAAATTATTCTGACTTCAGTGGTATGAATTACGCATATAAGCAGAGCCGTTAACATAAAATGACTGTGGCACCAGCATCATCTTTCATCTCCTTTCCCTCCCCTGTCTCACATTTACTCCTTCTTTTGGAAAAGGTCATATCATACACCAGTACCAATAATAATAGAAGGGAAAGGCAAAGGAATCTCTATTATAGAGAATTATCAATACTTGTTGCCTCGTCTATATTTCAATTAATTAAATTAACATCCTTCAACTGCTGAGAGTAATAGAAAACTGAGATTATACTCATTTGCGATTAAAATAAGCCAGCATGACCACTTAAAAAAGCATTCTACCCTTCTTCCCCACCCCTGGGACTTGTTTCCAACTTTAGTTTGCCTCTCCCTACAGAAATGTGGTCTGAACCCTGATCAGTTATGCAGCATGGGTGATCCACTTGCACTGTAAAAAAAAACCCAAAAACCCACACCACAAAACACCTAGCCAAAACAAGGGAGGAGTAGCAAAGATGAAAGCTAAACTATTTTTTTCCCCTTACTGTTTTTTGTGGTGATGCTCGTTTATGCCATTTGAAAAGACAGCCTTGGTCTTTTTAAACTCAGTTTGTAGTTGCAGAATCGGATTTTCCCAATGCAACAGGGTATAAGAAGACGAATTGAAGGATAGAACCCATGATATTTTTTTACTCCCGCTTTTGGGAGGAAATGAGACATTTTTATGACCCTTTTTATTTAAGGAGAAAAATAGAACCCAGGTTGGATTTGATGTTATAAGTATTCCCTTGCTTATAGTTTTGAGGTATTATCAGTTTTTATAGGTGGATTTAATTTCCATGGAGTAACATCGGTGCTAATTTCAACATGTGGCAGGCTACTGTAATGTTACTTCTTTTGCTGTTTTACAATTCCTTTTTCTGTTCTACTGCTTGATTACTTTTATTGTAAACCCACAAAACAGCTGGCATAATGCACAGATTAAAATTACACTTTTACAAGAATGATAAAGTGTTAAACTACTTTTACACTGACATTTTGGGCGGCTAGATTTTAATTATTTGACTAATGTTGTTAATTCAGCTCAATAAAAGCCATATCCACATGATAGATGTAGGTGTCAAAATGCCACAAAGGGTTCCCCGTCTTTGATTAGAGGTGTTACTATGATGTTAAACCCAGATTACAAGAGCATCTTAAATTCTATTGATTCTGTCATCCTTCTTTCTAATGTGCTGTTCAAAATCAATGTTTAAAAAAAAAAAGAAAAAGAATGACACTATATTCCCCCCCTAGACCTGGTGGTTTCTCTGTAAGTTACCAAGAGACACTCCCCATGTTTTTCAGTCAAGAAAAGGACTCGATGAAACAGGGATTTAGTCTGACTCGGCTGTCTTGCTGTAAGTTTCATTTTGTTATACATGCTTCACCCATCTTGGGATGTTGTATCGGAGCATGTGCTTGGGGGATGCAGCTGTCAAGCATTATTCCAGATAAACAGAGCCCAAGCTACATCCTATCAGAGAAACTGTCCAGAAAATCAGAGCCTGCTTCTTTCAGGGTTAGCTTGACTTTTGCTCACATGTGGCACAAAAGAGCTTGCAGAGAGGAAGCGCAGTCCTTGGCACGTTTTGACTGGTTGCAAATTCATGAATACTCTGTATTCTGTCTTTGTTCAAGGCTTAGTCCTTACGTCCCCAAGCATTCAGTTATTCCCTTCCCTTTCCCTTACCTTGCTCTTCTTTTCTCAGGAAGAGAACAATGGTAATTCTCCTATGCAAATTATACAATTCTTAATGGCAGTATTCTTTAGAAAAGAATAGGTAGTATTTTAGGAATAAGAAGAGAGTAAAGAAAGAAGGTGGCTATCAGTGTTGGTGGGAGTAATCCTGCAGAGGACAGGTCACACAAAGTGGTTGAATCTTTTCCTTTAAGCATGTCTTCCAGGGTGTTTTGTTTGAACCTTAAGGGCATAACCTTCTTAGAAGTAACAGTTGAAGTCACAGCTTATAGGATAAATAATACGTGTCAACTTTAAGCATTTGAAGGTAGAAGTGCAGTTAGGAAATGCCATGTCTACTGTACTGAGCAAAACATTTTACTTTTAACGTATGAGGTTGTAATCTTAAAATTCTGTATCCTGCACAGAAGAATAAAAATCAGAACCAAATCTTACTCAGTTCACACTATCCTGCTTAAAAGTAAAACTTGTACAATCCGATTTTTTTCCTAAAAACAAATACTAAAATCAGCATGCTTAACTTCTTAAAATTTCTTTTACATAGGAATTCTGCATAAAAACAATGTAAATGTTATGTTCAGTGACTTGGCATTTATTGCATTTCAAATTTTATGCCTCAAATGGATGGCTTAAATAGGAAGTAAGACAAGATGATTTTTTTTTCCCATTTAAGTAGTTGCTGGGAAAAAGGGAATAGTCTGAAAATACCATCTTGTAATCATAAATTAGAATGAGTTATGCCAAGTAGCTGTGGAGGCCATTTAGTATTTCAGATACACAGCAGGGGAGCTTTTTTAAAAGACATAATTAAAAACAACGGATGATATAGTCTGTTATGGATCTTAGGTCCCAGGCTTCCAGAATAATTTAAGTTCCTCTAAAATATCTCTTGCTGTTGTTGCCTATTAGCATTTGTGCGATACTTCACTTTAGTCAGTATATTTGGATGGGGAGATTTCAGTAGGTCACAACTGTGTTGGTCACTTCCATAATATTTTGGTCAAATACTGTTTGTTTAGTTTTAGATAATAGATAATAGACCTTCTGAGAGAATATTTGAATAACATTCGTGAGTTTTGCTGTTTCGAAAACCTTACCTTAACTATGGAGAAAGACCATACCGTACCAGTGTAGGTGAAGTTACTTCTATTGTAATAAATGACAAAGTTGTTCAACTGACTGAAGGTCAGTATTTTTCTTCACTAGTTACCAAATTGTATGTGAACTGTTTACTGTCAGCTCTCTACTGCTTTAGGCCCAGAGCACCATGCTTTAAAACAATTCTGCATAGCTACATAGGGATATATCTTAAATTTCATTGTAGTATCAGCAGTTTTTACTAGGGACTGCAGTATTTGGAGGAAAATTTCTTTGCTACTAACAGTGAAGATTAATGTGCATCTTTGAAAAACAGAGACCATAAAAACACGCATAACATTTTCAATACTGTAACAATATTCCTGAAAAATGTTAAATAGGATTTTGAATTGAAACCTTATTCTTTCCTTATTGCAGTGTTGATCTGTAATCATTATATACTGTCCTCTAAATTCCAACGACATATTCACTGCTGTGGACGTGGGTCAGTAATGCTGTGACACTGACCATTGGCATCTTTAAACAGGATATTGTCTAATACAGTTTATAGCTTAATTCCCTGTACCATTAAATAAATAAAGCATTCAGTGTGTGCATCAGTGCCATCAAGCATGAATACCCTGGTGGACTGGGAATTAAATGCCAAGTGAGGGTCAGAAGCAACAAAGGCTGAATAACACTCAGCAAATGTATATATATTAGGTAAGGAACAATGCCCCTGATGCAGAAGTAATTGAATAAGCACCTTGCAACGTCTAGATGGAGCATGAAGGCTTCTTTTGTTTGCCTGAGCTGCCATCATTGACCCAAGCAGAATATTCCATTATTGAATGAGCTGAACAATAGTTTATTACAGGTAAAAGGAAATCTTGGGATCCCAAATTCTTCTGTGCTATTTTACAATTAGGCCTGATCATTGTACAATCTGTAGGTCCTCAGGCCACATGGACTGGTAAAATATATTTTGCAATATGTTCTCTTAGCAGGCAAAAAGTATTATCACAGTTTTGCCAGATTTTCTTTGTCTGTCTTAAAACACACTTACAACTTTATATTCTTACAGGTAAGGAACAACTTTGACTGTGCTAATTGTGCTAGTTTCCCTGTTCCTAGTAGTTCAGTTTTGGTTCTATGAAATACTCTTTCCGAATATGAAACGTGAATGTAGGTGACCGTATTGCATTCTGGTTGACCAGCATGAAGTTACTGCTGAAGCAGCTTTTCCTCATCTAATTTAAACAGTTTTTCTGAAAATATCAATTATGTTTTATGATCTAATATAAGTGTAAAAAAATGTGTCTAGCAAAAGTTCCCAGAGGCTGAATATAGTTGTTTCTTTCTTGGGTTATGTTTGAACAGTTCCCATAAAGAGACATATTTTTGTAAATACTTAAATTGGTTATTTTTCATTATTATAGTTTGGCTTGCTTCATATTACCCTGTAGTGTACAAATATTCTAGAAATATTATTTTTGTTACTAAGATTTAACAGGACTGAGTGTTTAAAAGCATTACCTTCTTTGCTTTGCTTGCCTGAAGTATGAATAATGAGCTTTTTGGCTGATCTACCATAGATCATTGTATTGTAGCATTAAAGTATCTTGTGTAAGCAACTGAAATGAAAAGGCAAAAATTGTGTTATGAAACCTTTGTTAAGACAGAAGGGGGAAAATTAAATAGGTGACTTCCTGGTAAGCTGAATCAAGGGATAATTATTGCTTTGGATGAGCAGTAACCCGGAATGCTGATAACTGATAACTGTCTGTGTTCCCGTAAAAATTTTTTTCTTCAGTCTTCACATATAAAAATTAAGTTGGTTGTAACTCTGTCAGTGGGTTGGGAGAATAATTGCCAATAGTTAGAAGGAAAAAGCATGGTTATGACAGAATTTTCCACTCAGTTACTTAAATGTGTTCTGCACAAAGACATTCAACAGCCAAAAAAGTCTGTGAATTGTCTGAATTGATGGGAATTAAATAATGAAAATTAAATGAAATTTGTTTTGGAAATAAAAATGGAAAAAAAATCAATAATGCATCAAACTGTCATAAGAGGCTATTCAGTTTCTTGCATAGTTTTAGTATTTTATCTCCTGAACTAAACTGGTGGATGTGCTGATATATGATACTACACACTTACCAAATTCTGTAATTTAATCCATACTGTAACTCAATAGCCTTTTGCCTAAGATGTTGTAATCTCTTTAGGATGTGCTTATCCATGAAAGTAGAGCCTGCCAGCCTCTGTGAGACTGTATGTGAGCGCAGAATTTAGTGCTCATTTAAGTAGTCCGATGCCCTTTTCGTTAGGTAGTTTAACAGATCTGATTTTGTAAGGTTTTGTTTCCTTAAAAAAACCCTGAAATAAAAATAAGGTAAAATAATAAAATTGAAACATCATGGTAGTTGTTTTATTCCTGCAGGTGAGATATTTCAGACCAGATTCTCATTAAATGAGAACAAGTTTAATTGCAATGACTTCACTAGCCATGAATTCAGTGCTAGCTTTTTCTTATTAAGATTTGTTTTTATGACTTTGTGTAAATATCTCGTTTTCCTGAGAGTCTGAAAATATACATATAAACGTTAGAATTGACAAGCATTTAGTGCCTCCACTAATTCCTACCTCTGCTTATATGTTCAGAGCTAACAGAAACATAAACAGGTATAATGCTGGGTACTTTAAGGCTTTCCTGTAATCTCTTTTAATGCTCTTTATTTGTGAATTGGATAACAGCATGGAAAAGGTCAAGCTATTGTCTTTTGGTTACTCAGAGTTACAGTAGGTTTGACATCTGGTCATATGAAAAAGGTATTTAATGTTCATCAGTCTCATAGCAGTTTTGAAAGTTTGATTCAGGTATGTAAACCCAGTTATTTGTGTGGTAGTAATGAGGGGTGAGTGTTGTTTAAAACGATAATAAAACAAGACTTCTATATGATTAGGACTGCTCACTGCCGAAGCAGGAAAAAAATTCAGGACCCCCATAGTCTCCCATTTTAATGATTATATTACCAGTTTCATGGAATAACTGGAGTACTGGAATACAGACAATTGTAACTACAATAACTGAAGTAACTGGAATACAGATATTTTTGTATTTGAGAGTAAATTCAGAGAAACTAGATAATGGGGTTTGACTACTTTGAATCCAATTAATAATTTTTAAAAAATTATTTTAAAAGGGTAGCAGTAAGAATAAGCAACGAATTATCACTTGGCTGGAGGTAAATGGAGATTGCAAAATCACGTAAGATTATTTTTTACTCTGTATTTGTGAAGTCCTTACCTTTATGGAAGAAGTAATGTAACATCTTTTGTGGGAGAACAACATTAGGGTGAGCTTGTGGATGTGTATCCTCTCCAGTTTCACCAGAGTCCAGTGCCTCACATGGCTGGACTCAAATATTCTTTAACGTACAATGAAACTCTGAAGAGAGACTACAAAATGGATTTTTCGGCTCAACAATTGTAGCTCAGTAATACTAAAATATGTTGTATCTTCAGTTAGAAAGACATTTTCCTCTTAATTTTCAGCCTCTTCAATCCAATCTATGTGTAAAACAAGATGCCATTTTTTGAGCATTTTTGTGGAGCTAATAGCTATAAATAAAAAACTAATTTGTGTGGATTCTCAACAACATACAATTTGACCCTATTAGATTCCTCAGACCCCTTCATCTATCCACATCCATTTTTACCTGAAGTTGTTAATTTGTAAAATTATAATCAAGATTTTGTCAATTAAATTTTTTTAAAGTTCTAATAAGTGTATTGTACCACTGTAATGAACATGTTCAATTTGTGCTTGTATGGCACAATTTCTTCTTAGGCATCCTATAATCTCTGCTTCATTATCCAAACAAGATTTCAACTTCCTTTTCAAGTACATCCTCATGATTAATTGGGCTATTAGCTAGAAGGTACCTCATGTAACTGAAAGGGTAATGTAGCACTGATGTTTTGGGATGTGTGTGGTGTCGTCCAGAGACCGGAAGAGGCACCCCCAGGGTTATGTCTATGACAGACTTGAGATACCACGTTTGTGCTTTGCTAAGCAACTGGAATGGGTAATCTGGTAACGCGTCATGTAGTGAGTAGTAATTGCTAGAAAATAAACAGAGTTCTTATAAAACAACCGCACTTGTGGATTTTCACTATAGGTCTGGACCCAGGAGTTGAGACAATCCTGTTTGTTGACGTCTGTTTCTAGTGAGAAAATAGAATAAACTATAAAATGAAACTTGTGACTAAGCTTTCTAAAAGTAGTGTTCTATCTTGAAAGCTTGATAGACTCTGTGTAAATTCACATTTCTTGTGGAAAATAATGTAGAATAACAATAATTGTCTCATTCATATTTTTCCCTGGTTTAGGAATAATTGGAATGCTCATGCACACATTTTTTAAAACAAGTAACGCTAGAGTGTATCAAAAAGTATTTATGAACCACTGATTGGTACCTCTTAAAATACTAATAGTGTTTGAATTACTTAGCTGTAGCTACAAACCATACCAAAACATTTCTTATGTTAAATAACTAAAGAGGCGTCATTCTTATGTTCTTTGTTATTTTCTTCTATCTTTTTATTTTTTTAACTTTATCATTAGGACTAGTGGGCTCTGCCATTCCACTGGAAGATCCTTAATCTGATAATTTAGCAAAAAAGCTCTGAGACTGCCTAACGCTCGCTCCCTTAGAAGCAACCTTCTCAAATCCCAGATAAAGCTGACTGGATTGTTTGTCCTGTACAGAAGTTCAGGGATTCCTATTATACATGCGTATGTCACAGCACGTAGCCTGGGTGGACTCTGAATTTCAAAAGTGGTCAGAAGGGAAGGGGTTTCTGTGTTCAAAGGGCGGTCCATGTTCCTCACTGCTTAAAAACATGCCACTTGCTTCTAGCACAGCTCCTCATGGCTCTGTCTTGTGTTCTGCCTGCCTCTGCCCCTGCCTTCCCTTGCTGCGTTTAAGAGGACAGTTACTAGTGAGCCTCTCTGTCCTGTAGGTACGTACACATCGGGTCACCTCACTTACACATCAGATCACCTCTTCACCCTCTGTTGGATTGATTTTGTACCCCATGTAATGGAAGTTCTTAGATGCTGAGCCATTTCTGTAATGTTGTAATAGACATTTCGCCTCAGAGGAGCGGCAGGCTTCGCATGCTGAGCCCCTCTGCCTCCAGACCCTCCCCGGCGACCCGTAGCAGCCTGCGAGCTCTCACACAAAGCACAGCGGCCTCGAAACCTGCCAGGTTTCCAGCCAAGGACAGTTCTGAAACTCCCTTCTCCCTTGTTCAAAATCCTAACTCCTGGCTTGGTCTCTTCAGCCTCCTCTGATCAGAAACTTCAGCATGGATCCAAGAAAACGTCTCGAAAAATTTTATTTAAAAAAAAAAAATCAGTAAAATTTATAACAAGTAAATTGCCCCAGCCCCTGCTGCATGCCTGTGTCCCTGTGTCCCCCCAGTCCCGCTCTTCCCAGTGCAGCAGAAATGAGGCATTTCAGCGGGCCTGGCCTGGTTTTGCAAATGCAGCCGAGGTTACTTTGATGTTGACTGCAGAGTTTTATTTGTCTTGGTTTACATAGTAACTTCAACAGCTGCCAGAGTATACTGTGGCATAAAACTTGAGTGTGCCCAGAGCTGCCCCAGTGTGTAACTACTCAATGTTACGTTGTGCTTTCTCACCCTTCCTCAACCTTGAAAAAAAGCAGTATAGTATTTTATAAGCTAATTGCGCTTGATCTTGCCGAACTGTAAAACAATAAAACATAAACACTGATGTTGAAATCTGAGCTGAAGAACAAGCGGTTTAAATACTGACTGGTTTTGAAACCGGAGCCGAAGAACAAACAGTTTTGCCCAGGCACGCAACCTAGAGTGCCGCATTAATTCACCCGATCTGTTCCCGACTGCTCCCTCCTGAGGTGTCTGGGGCTCTTGCCTGTGTCATGCCAGCTGCTGAGGTACACTTGGGTTGAGGATGGCTCTCAGCCAACCTGCATCGCATCCAAACATGTTGAAGTGAGTACAATTTAGATTTGAAGTATTCAGTTACTCTGAGCCAGCTCTTCAAGGTTTTCTTTTTCCCATCCCCAGTGACGCCCCCTTTGGTTTTTTGTGCTGGAAGATGCAAAAATTGTGGGCTGCTGCTTTGAGACTTGAGCAAAAGTTTCTGATGAACACCAGATGAAGAAAAAGTCGTCTTTTGTAAATGTTTATGTTACAGTTAAGAAAGAATTTCTTCCGAAGCACCTGCAGTTTTAGACAGTAGAGTCTACTTACAGTTTGGGGATTTTTGATTTTTTAATACTTATTTGTGGTTTTTTTTTTTTACTCTTGAGCTCTCATTAGTTTGGCAGATGCCTTGCTCTGAAACCATGTGATGCCTTCCTGGAAATATAATCAAGTCATACAAAAATGACTGTACAGATCATTTGAGATACTGTATTCAGTGTATTTTTTTAGTTTTGACCTCTTCTCTTTGGCATGTGTGTATATATATTTGATCTTTGCATTTTTTTTTTCAATATCAGTTTTTGTCAGTAAGTAATTGCTATTTCTGGAAGCAGTAATCTTTAGACATTTGCAATATTGGGATGGGAGCTTTGGAGATTAGATATTCAGTCTTGGTCTTGCTTAATATTAGGTGTGTGGTCCCACACTCTTAAGGTCACTGTGCTCCTTGTACGTTTGGTGGTACCCCCAAGTGGGATCTGAAGCTGCTGGTGGTCTGACCTGCTAGCCAGTAGGAAATGTGGTTTTCTGGCACTTTTCTGAGTTAGCACTCAGGACTACTTGCAGACATCTCCTTCCACCTGAGACCTCTAAGTCAACACTTGTTCCTGCATTTAGCATCTTTCAAAGGTGAATCTGCTGGGAGTGGTTCTGCTCTTACTGCTGCTGCTGCTATCTCCCACTTCCTACACAAAAATACTCCCATGAAGGCGTGCTCCTGCAAGGAACTGGAAACTTGGAAAGTGTCTTCTGTGCTTGACAGGGGTTGACTGTTTATCTCCTCTGGGGCCACCCTACCCTCCAGGCTGAAGGGGTCTGCTCTGCACCTCCTGTCAATAATTTGCTTGAGGAAGGTACAAGAAACCCTGCAAGATGCTGGTCTAGAATAGCCTGATGCTGGTGTTAGATATGTATCCTCCAACCTTGATCAAGTCTAAATTGTCTTAAAGCATAAAGGCCTGCTGCCAGTGATCTCAAAGGAGAGTAAAAGCTGCTATCTAGGTCACTCCGCTCCTGGTCATCCCATGCTCCTGATCCGATGCCGTAGTCTGTCTGTGCTCAGTTCTAGGCCAAGTTACAGCTGTAGTCGTAGCCAGAATTATTTGTTCGGTCCTAAAATGAATGAATCCTCAACTGCCTTTGGGTTTCAATTTTATAATAGGTCTCTGGAACAACCTGGTATTGAGAACTCACAATGGTATTAATGTGTTACCTAGGAAATGCTAATTAATCCACACATATCATTTCCACAAAAAGCAAATGCTGAGTGGTTTATTAACCTCTTGTCTGAGGGAGGTGGAGAGAAAATGTAGGCCTCACCATTAATCTACCCTCCCAGAGAGATGGGCAGGGAAGGGGTGGAACTGCAGTTCATTATTTCTCCCCAGTAAGAGTGCCAGTGCCATATACAGAGTTTATTATCAACTTCTGCCCACAGGGAAGTAGGAGAAAGGGTAAAAAAAAAGGTCATTAGTGTCTGCTTAGCAGTAGTGATGTCAGGAGTCAGAGCTGGGTTTATTAATTCCCCAGTGCCTGGGAAGGGCGGAAGGCAGGCAGGGGAGGTGAGGGAGGGGTGGGCAGGCACGCCGCTGTGCCGTTTGCAGGTACTGCGGTTCCCTTGCAGGCACTTCTCGGTTTTTATTTAATAAGCCCTATTCAAGCACTGCTGGTTTGCTTCTTCTCTTTCTAAGAGAGAAGAATGGTGAAATCGATTTGATCTGGAACAAAAGTCTGGGAGGTGCTACGCTAGCTTTAGGCATGAGTGCTGTCCTCTGCAGGCACAGAAGTAGTTTGGGGTTTATTTTTAATTTCCGTTTATTCTCTTTATTCCACTTCTGTGACAAGTTTGTTAGAAGTTCAAGTTATCTAGGAACAGTGATAGGAAAAAAATATTTTTTTCTTCTGATCTCTGAATTTTTGGATGTAAGAGGATGAGATTAAACTGGTTTTAAAATTTTGGATGACCTGGTTGCCAAACCCAAACAATTCAGTGTTTCATTCCAGAAAATGCTGTGCTTTTTTAATATGTCCATTTGTAATGTAAACAAGTTAGATAATGTAATTTAAGTGGAAATAATCCACAATATTTGAAGAGGTGCATGTTTAGTTGAATTCCAGTCTGTTTTTCCCCCAAAAGGTCCAACACAAGTGAAACTAAGATTTGATACTCATTTAATTAAAAAAAATGAAAGACTTGTTTACTCTTTCTAGTATATCAAAAGAGGAAGAATGTAAAAATCTCAATTGAAATGTCCTTGAGGTAGATATATCTACAAATCGGCAAAGGGAAGTGCAAATTCAGTTTAAAGTTGATATTTATCAGTGTGTTTGATTATCAATCCCTGAGTTATCCTTTAATAATAAAAATACAGACATAAATAAGAACAAATTGATTCTCTAAATACAGGTTTCTTTCTGACAATTTAAATAATTGAACTTTGATGTAAACAGCAATTTAAGTGATTCTGAACAGTTTGATTTACATACACCCATTCTGCTTCCAGAGGTGTGGATGGCAGTGGCTCTGCATGCCACCCGTTCTTTGCTCATGCAGTTATTCCTTGGTTTAGCATTTAATTGTTACTGCATCAACAGACGCTTCTCATCTCCAGTATGTAAACAAACACAAACAATATTGCATATCATATGTAGGAGCGCTGTGTGGCAATGGAAACCAAAGACCTCTCTAGCTTTACTCAAGGTTTCCACCTACATGAACCTGTGGCACAGAAGAGCTTCTGTCTGTCCTGGGAGTCTGAGGGATCTCTCAGACAATCCTGTCTCACCGCTTGCTAAGGAATTTCTGAGTAATGCTTGTCACCAGAAGGGATCTCTTTTATCTCGGTTGCTGCCAGTGGAGCTCGGTGGAGGAGTTCTGTTTTCCTGTCAAGTGCCCTTGGGAATTTGCTTAAGCACCGTGGAAGTGACCTAAATCTCTGCTTTTATCGTACGATTAACATCATAACTTAGGCGTGGAACATGCCTCATTGTTTGGTAGTTCTCTTGAATTCACGTTTTGACACCAAAAAGCTAAAAAAGACCAGAGAATGTATTTACCAGCAGACTGCAGATTTACAGTATGGAAATAAAATGAAAACACTGCTTGTGTCTACCAGTAATTTAGATAAACTCCAAGGGGTTTCTTTTATCTGTCTCAAGCTGATGGGGTTTTTGTGCAGCCCTGTGACTGGGCATCAACCTTCCACACAGACGCTCGGTCGTAAGGTTTCCCTTCATGGAGGAGGACCTGTATTTGAGGACTGGTACTCAGGCTGTGGGATGCCATTCAAATTTACATTCCCTTCCCCTCTCCAGATTTCTGTGAGTGTAACTTAATTAGTAAGTTGATCTTAACCTTTTCCTGCTGCTGCTTAATTTTTAGAAATGCTAACAACCTTTGGGAATGGTTAGGTGGAGCTATTCCTGTCTAGACAGTAAATACAGCTTAATGACTGTCCTGGTCTTTAAACAATCTTTAACTCGTTGTGAAGTACACGCTCCCTTATGCTTAGTAGCACAGGGGGCACTTTCAGCATCCTGACCTCTTTTCACATAGAAAAATCCCCTTCATATAAACAAATATGTGCATTTATTAGCAACCAAACCTTAGTCAAATCTTTAAATGTGAATTGTGCACATCAGTTTTTACTAATGCTCAACTGAGGCCAGACAGGGTAGTAAACAAACCCTCTCAGGCTGTAATGGATTTGTGGAGACTGACCCCAGCTTCATCTTTCAGGGATACCGACTGGGACAGTGTATTAGGCTTTCTCCACCCGCTCTCCAAAATGTGGGAGCTAATTTGGCATAATCTGCAGAGTCTGGGGAGTTATTACTGACCTCTGGGTTTGCTTTCAAAAGACACCGTTCTTTATAGAAGTTTGAAGTCAGACATCAAAGTATTAATTTTGATGGACACTGAATTTCACAGAAATTCTGAGGGAGTTGTCAAAATGTGAAAGCAAACATCACAGAGGAAAAGCAACCAAATGCTGGTTTTAGTTACTTTAATCTATTCTGGTTTTGTATAAACACATTTGTGATGTTGCTTACTGCTGGCTGTGTACTCTTTTGGGCATGAAGATGTCCTTGATTCCTGTCTCAGGCAGTGTTTCTTCTCACTTCGTCAGAAATTGGTCCTGATTGACAACAGACATTTGTGTTTTTAAACCGGCTGTTAGGAATAGTCATAGTGCCACAAAGAAAAATAGGAGACATATGTCCCTAGAAGTGTGTAGTGAACGTAATCTATTCAGAGTAGTAGTTTCCAGTGGACTAGCAGCAGGGAAACTTAAACACATGCATCGAAGGATTCAAGAGTCGGTCTTCATCTGCTTATCCTAAAAATGTGTGCTTTTAAAAAAAGTCATGTATAGAAGCCTTTCATAATCTATTGCAGATTTTACTCAAACCTTTGCAAATAAACTTCTGTAACTCGCTTTGCTGAGATGATTGTGCCTGCAACTGTCTTTGCTAACATTCAAGATTAAGGTGCCTAGGTTTATGTGTAAAACTTATTTTTTAATGTAGATTAAAATACGAACAAAGTAAGTGACGTACTTATTCATGTTCTATTACAGCCCACACAAAGAAAACAGGAAAGTTAAGACTCAAGGTCTGTTCTGTAATTCAGGGGTTTTACTGAAATTTGAAGGCAATTTAAACCACCTACTTATTTCAAAGGTAGTATCGATAGACCACCTGCTGTTGACATGCACTAAGAAAGATGGAAGGATTTAAATGAGTTTTAGTGATTTGCCTGCCTTTGAATACAAATGAGGCTAACAACCTCCGGTCCTGCACTGTGGCAGTCAACTGCCAAAATGTTTTCAGTGTGCTTTATTGGAAAGTGAGTGTTGTCATCATGAATTATCATTAGACTTCGTTGTTGTTGATCACTACTTGTTAGCAGTGGATAATTCAAGGGTAATTCAGTTAGAATATTTCAGGTATGTCACTAACTATGTATTTTGTAACTGCCATTTGACAAGGAAAACTACTTTCAGCTGAAATTTGGAAAGACTTCTCTTACCTGCATGTAGGTAGGCTGTTGAAGGATTTGTGGTGGAGAGCGAGATTTAAGCTGAATTAGCTGAAAGAGGGAAGAGCATAGAAGGCTGCCTATCCCTGCCCTATGGTCATAAATATAATTTTCCAAGCTCAGTCAGTGTTTTCGGTCTGTCCAGGGAAGATGTGTAAACTTCTCTAACAGTCATCCGTGCTTTTCTGTTGAGAACACCAGGAGACTCGGAAATTAAATCAAGTATTACAGAAATGTCTGTAAGTTCTTCTTTTAATGAGGCCTTTGTGATGAAGACATCATTTCTTCCAGTGGCCTAACAAAAATTTAGGAAGCAAACGATTAAGAGCAGGAAGAGCTCAGTCACTTTTTGGGCCGATGAGATAAAAATCTGAACAATTGGGACTGTCCCTTCGGAATAGTGCAGTTGGCTGCTGGGGGAGGTTTTTGGACTGATTTCCATTCATTGTTTTCAGTGACCCTCCTTGAAGAGCCTGAAAGACATTTTTAAAGTTAGTACCTCTTCTTTCTTCAGTTGTAAATTTTGAAAGCACTCCTCTGTGATTCATCTGTGGTTGCAGACTGCCACTGGCTGTTTCCTCCCATAGTATCAGCCATCCCTTTGAATATTTGCCACCTATTCCTTGTTTATGCGTGGCTTCAAAAGCAACAGTTGTCATGAAGAAATAGGTTATCCTAAACGACAGCTTTCACTGTCTTTAAGATCATAGGTCAAAATGGAAAACGAAGGTTCGGGTATGATTTGATAGCACCAGATACTATCCTAATGTCTTTGTAAACTGATTTTACAGTTTAATTCAACACTATAAAACTTCCAAGTCAAAGAAATGTCTGCTTGTCCTTAAATGGGCAGCTATCATAGCAGTAATTTGCTTATGAGATACTTTTCTTTCTGGAAGACTAGTCTGTCTCGGTTCCTATCAAAAATAAATCAATTTCCTGTGGAAACTGGCATAAATCTTTCAGATTGTTTCTTCGTGTTTTTGCAGCATTTGTCGGAGTTGCTGTTAGCTATAGCTGGGTATTGTCTCCTGATGAATTGTAGCAGCGGATGAACAAAACAATATTAATCTGGTTTTGTTAATCCTGTTTTGTAATTAAATACATCTTTCATATAAATTCTGTTAAGATTTGAATGAAAGGGGATTTATGGAAACATGACTTGCTTTTTGGATTTTTTTTTTTTATTATGAAATCAACACTGGGAAAAAGAGAAGTTTGACTTGCTCACAGAGTGAAAGATTTTCTCTTTGTTATTCTTGCTTTGCTGGTGCTATGAAAAAAAAATGTAATAAGAGCATTCAAGCTGGGTTGCCTGTGGTTTAACTCTAATTCTATAGGCTGCATACTCTTTCTCCCCAAAATCCCCACAGCAAGTGACCTTGTCAAACGAAAGTGTGGAATAATGGGAGGCAGCCCAGGGACTGTGGCTCATTTACAAGCAGCTGTTTGCTACTGTCAGAACAAAGGCAAATCAAAGTTGCATTAACGGAGTATGACAGGTACAGTGAGCAACTCCCCAACAATGTTCATCCTCTTGTGTTGTTCTGGTTATAATATTGGTTTGCCTGAAGGAGAAAATGGTCATAAGGTCAAGTCAGACCTGTATGTTTTCAAAAGCCTTTCAAAATTGCACACGTTTTTCAGCTGATAACTATTGATGGTTTTTAACAAAATTAGCATAACGGCAAATAAATACATATTTATGTGTGTGCCTGGCTTTTTGTATGAGAATTAGAGCCACACAGCGAATCAACAATTATGTCTTCATGGCAAGATAATTTTGTAGTGTTGTCTGGCCTTTCTCTCTTGTCTGATTCAGCCAGTCCAAGAACTAAGGCAATTGTAGGTAATGTCACTTTTGAATTCCTACATGGCATCCAAGCACATTTGGAAGATCACTCTGTCTTCTGCATAGCTTTTGTAGTTTACTGCTTGACTATAAGTTTTCTCTGCGCCTTGCAAAATAGCACCGAGTTATATGACCCTTTGGTAAAGAAGTTGCATCAATGACATATGACCTGCCTTGAACTTCTATTAAATGTGTACCCTGAATCCCGAGAAAAAGTGTGAGGTCTGCTTGACTTAGTTTAAGCCTTGGTAACGTGTATTTATTGGGAAAACTCAACACCAATAAAGAGCAAAGTAGATTTCTTACGGAATTGTGGAAGTTTTTAGGCAAAAAGGGCCAGAATCCAGCACATGAGTGAGCAGTACTCCCTAGTCATGACTTAATGGAGTATGCAGTAGGTGAGTTTTTAGCCATGTGAATGAGGCTGTTCCATAACTTGAGCCTGTACCGCTCAACACCAGTCTGTTGTCCAAAATCATTATGCATCAGTTAGACTCGCTGAGACCACGTCTGAGAGAGGCTTGGGAAGAAAGGAAATTCAAACAGAAAAGACAGGAGAATTGCTGGACATGAAATCTATAACAAGGCACACAATAGGCAGCACATTTCTCAGTGTTTATTGTACCTTGCATAGGGTGATAAAGGCTGCAGGCAGAGTGACTTTAACAGTCCCTGAAGTGCAGTATTCCCCGAGAAATACAAAATTTAAAATGCCTTACTGCCATTACGAAATTTATAAATAAAAATAAGGAAAGCGGTAAAACTTACACGTTTATTGGGCAAATGGATATGACTACTACATCATTAATAGCTGGTCAAAAAGATCTATTTGTTCCAAAAAATAGCTGAGAAAGTCTTTTATACTTAGCAAGTATTTTACTGCTAGTGTAAATTCCTGAATTGCTTGATTATTTTTTGATTGGGAGAGGGAGACTAGGAAGAGGAAGAAGAAAAAAATGCTTTCAAAGTAAAATATACTGCAGATTTAACGCAACTGTGGAATACATTTTGGTAATGGCATTTGACATCTGCTCTATTTCACAACTCAAGATACGATAAACTCTTTTAGAATTTAACAGTTTGAAGTGCAGTTACTTCATTTTCAGCCTAATTTGCATTTTAGTTAGGTATGTTGAGAAGGTACAGATATGAATAATGTGGATAAAGGCCGATTAAGATATGGCCAGCATATTTCCTAACCTTTAGAGACAGCGTGCTTGAATTCTAAACCTTTTGGGGTAAAACTTTCAAAAGTGCAGTGGCTTGCATGCATACAAAGTTGTACCGACAACATCTTTTAAAGTGCTAACATGAATGTGAATTTAATTTAATTTATTCTCACAAACTTACAGTTCTAGCTGTATGTGTTACAGTATCATGTACAGGTGCCAGCCAAGATTACGGCTCCATTGAGCTCTACTCATCCAAAAAGTTCTATATTTATCAGCATGGAGAGCTTGTCGAGTTTTCTCTTCCACTGCCATTATCAACTGTTTTGAAATATTCAAAACCTTAAGTGATATTGAAAACTTACCCAATGTCCAAAGCACATTGTGCATTTTGAAGTGAGAAATAGAACTGTACTTGTAAAAGTGTACTTGCATTTAGCGTAACACTCAAAATAGAAGAACACAATTTGCATGGCAATTTGATAATACTAATTTCTTTCTTTGAAAGGTTCAGATTTCTTGTACTGCTCTTGATGTCACACAGTGTGCAGCAGTTTTGTATCATCACCTTATAGTCAGTATATTTAACAGAAATTAAAGAAATGGAGATTTTACTGTGTTGTGGATCAATCTGTTAAACTCACATGACAATATCCTAAATTCCTTTCAGATAATGGTTCTACTCTTGCTGGGAAAGGAGGACATTTTGTGCATTACTTTGCTTGAATAGTACTAGCAGACTAGCAGATGGTCACTTTCCAACTGGTTTGCCTTGAAAAAAGAAATTAAAATATTATAGTGCCGGGGAGAGATGTTGTAATGTGTCCCTTTCAAATTAACAGGTCGTTTTTTCTAGTATTTTATGATTGTAAAATAGCTCAATGTCACATAAAAGG
Organism: Gavia stellata; assembly: GCF_030936135.1. Classification (NCBI taxonomy): domain Eukaryota; kingdom Metazoa; phylum Chordata; class Aves; order Gaviiformes; family Gaviidae; genus Gavia; species Gavia stellata. The sequence continues at coordinate 21,383,709 of NC_082603.1, read as the reverse complement.
TTAAAAGCTGGAGTAAATGGCATCATGGGAAATTTGAAATAAATAGGGTCTCATATGGTTTATGGCTCTATACTTGAACACACAAGGAATATATTTCTTCCCTTGAAAAGGCGTTCTGTAAGAGCTTGCCATGTTAATATGAGTTGTGGTCACAATAGATTCTATTTAAAGTAGTTTTAATTCACAAGGTACCATTTTTTTGTTTACTAAATTATTCCTTGCAAAGGCCACTTGTTCAAACTGTTTGCAAGCCTGAGAGAAAATGTGGTATTTTCAGAAAAAATCTGAAGCCACAGATTCTAGTTCATTGAATTATTCTGCTGGTGTCTTAGTTGTTACTTTTCGTAAAGCACAGACCTTCAGAACTGATGAAGTTTTAGACTCCAAACTGTCAGGTATTTTATATTAGTGCCAAATTTGGTTTTCATGTGAGAACTGCCTCCACTATGATGTTCTGCGATGTCCTAGTTCCAGCAATCCTATGGAGCAAGACTTGAACACATTTAGCTCCTCTGTCTGTCATAACTGGCTGGTTTATTGCTATGCCGGTGAAGAAAGGTGATGGGAAAGGCCTCGTAAAGCTGCTCACTAGCTACCTGCATGAGATAACCCTCATTTCTTCTTCTGATATATCATCACCTGTGGCTGTTACAGGGTTAGTGTCCAAAGACTAAGAGGAGATGCTTAAAATTGCACTGTAAAAATTGAAGGGTGTCTGATTTATAAGTCTGTAAAATTGTCATGGCAATGGGAAATGTTTTGTCTTTCAAAATCATTTAGCAATGGTAACCTTTAAAATCGCAGTCCTGTGCAGCTACGATGTTTTTATGTTGAATCTGATAGCAAGACAATTTTCATTTTTGTTTTGAATGGGGGATTGTGAACTACATCTAATTCTATTAGGGACCTGGATGGAGAGTTGGGAAAGAAAAGAGCCACTGGAACGTTATCCTGCACCCAGACCTCGTTCCTCAGCATAAAGTTTATAATTTTCACAAAGGGGAATGCTGTGGTTTGCTGTTTTGGAGTTTGTTTTCAGTCTCGTCCTATTCTCCCAGAAATACGCCTATGGATAAGTTGCCTATAAATGAGCATCACAGCCAGTTTGTTTCAAAGTGCCTTTAATTTTTATTTCTGTTTTGCTTCCAGTCATCTTTGCTTAATATAGTTGGTAATCTGTGAGGAAATACAGAACACATTGCCTGTGTTTCTTAGTAGATGAATAGCAGTGGTAACTGCAAAAAGAGGCTATTCAGATAGGTGATGAAGCCTGAAGATATAATTTCCCTAAAAGCTAGCTTAGGTCAATTAAATTTAATAACCATTTCTCATAACTACTGCAGGAGACAGTTGTGGATATTTCTGCATGATGCTTTACATGGACATACTAAAATTGCATTTGAGCTCAGAACTGTGCGGAAACTGCTTATCTACCGTTTAGTGGTACCACGCCCAACCTAATGAACCAAGATCTGGCAACAGTCTATGGTGCGCACGGTGTTACCCTGCAGCACAGCTTTTGGCTGGTTTGAAGCTCAGTGAGTTGAAGTTTACAGCATCAAGGGAGGCAGCATGCCTGCTGCTGTGCCATGCAGGCTAGCACAGACTTGAGATGGGACACCCCTTGGCTTCCACCGCTACAGGATAAACTGCCTCCATACCATACGGTCATACCATATGAGTAACAAGTTGGTTCCAGATAAAGAACCAATAGTGCCTTGCAAAAACTCCCCGAATAATAGCAAAGTTTACTGAAGTCCAGGGATTAGTGTTGTAGAGAACAAGAAGTTCGAAGGCTTCTGTTCAAAATTGCAGGAGTCTAAGCAAAAAGGTGAAGACAAAAGATGATGGATAGAGACTGCTCAAACAGAGGACATAAAAATTCTAAAGAATTGACAAATCAAATTGACCACCTGGAAAATTGTTCAGAGGAGAAATATCAGGTTGTTAGGGCTTCCTACCAACAGAAGAGACGGAGGTATTTTTTTCACAGTGGATTATGATGGACCAGGGTCTGGGTAATATTGAACTCCTTCTCCAGCGTGTTGTGTCACTGGGAAAACCAGTGAAACCGTTCTTTGAATCTCAAAGAATGTGAAACTCTTAGATGACAGAAATATATTGTCACAGAGATGTTTAGCCCTAAAGGTTTAAGATCACTAAAATTTAGCAAAAGACATAAAAATAAACTGGTTGCTGTCATTGTGCTCAGGAATACAGACTAATTTTTCAAATAAGAATAAAATAGTAGTAAGAGTTGCCCATAGTAAAATATCTGTAAATCAGCTAAAGGCCTTTTTTTCTTCTGATGGATGCTACATGCATATTTTGCAAATGAATGTGTTTATACCCAAATGGCAAATTCATTTGCTTTTGTGTTATCTTTTCTAATGGAAACCTTTATTTGTCTTTCTCATTTGTTTTCTTAAGGTGATTGAGTTTTAGAGGCATATACAGTGATACAGATATTAATATGCATTATTGTAATTGGCTGTAATTAATCCATAATTGTACCTTTTTAACTGGGATGACAACTACAGGGGCTTCAGTTTTTAAATTATGTAGGAATAATTCTTCCTATATGTGATTTAGGTTTTATAGCTGAAAGAGGTGTTTGGATTAAAGAGTATTTTGAGTGAATAGGAAGAGACAGGAGTCCATTTCAGCCTGAATTATCTTATGCTACTCTGATCTGTGAACTGTTTTGGAACAAAGGTCAAAGATGTATTTGCCTGAGCTCTCTTAGCTACCAAACACCTACATTGTGCTTCCTGGGAAAAGGAATATGAATAGGATTTGGGTTGGGTTTGGAGAAGGAATTACTTTGTTTTGCTTGAGCCTGCTATGGAACAAGCATTTATTGCTTTTTATGCATTGCATGTCTATTGAACAAAGATCTGTTGAACAAAGGTTTTTACCAACATCCTTAGTTTATGTTGGAAGAGTTGAATATTACAGCAGAAAAACTGTGTTGTACCATATGTTTCCCTTAGATGCTTGGTTTATCTACCAACCAAAAAAAAAAAAAGACAGTTGCTAGATTCAATAAAGCTAAATAAATAGCTTTCTTTGAGTAGCAGCTGAACAGACAGAAGAAAGTGCTCTTAACATGTTATACCCCTTTGAGTAATAGATAAAAATAAATTTGTAAATGATATTTACCCAAATGTGATGTCATGATAAAGTTCAGGAATTATATAGTGGGTATCCAGAGTGTCCCACTGAAACTTGGATACTGAGCTGAATCCTTTGCATTCTTTAAGTACTGAAAGAAACAAAGATCATTGGAACGGCATACAGGAAAGGATTAAAATCCAGGGCTTATCAGTCTTGTTACTTTTAACAAATTTGCTAACATTAAATTCATAAAAATATATTAAAGAAATTGGTTTTGGTGGTTGTTGCTTGGGATAGGATTAGGAATTAAAAAGAAGATTTATCCATTGGTAAAATAGTAAGAAGACAATCAACTAGTTGCAGCGCTTCAAACAAGAATCAGTTGCAATTCTTCCTTTAGAAACCATTCTGGTAGTCTTTTTCTCTCTGTAGTTCCTAAAGGGAGATTTAAATTTTTTCTCCTTCCCACAATCCTTCCCTGTCTCTCAGGATTTTCTTTTACTTAAAGTCAGCTGGGAACATAATGTACTTGCCCGTTGTTCCTCCCATTTCCTTACTTTGAAGATACTTCCTCTAAAACCTGCCTCAGGATTTCTTGAAGGATGAGATAGAGACACTAATATAGCTTTTTCCCCTTTTTGGCCTTCCTGGCGTTGAAGTACTGGGAATTGCTTATGCTTAAAAGTCTGGTGTGTATCCAATGGTGATGTGTGATTACACCAAAAACAGAAGGAAAAAACAACTTTGGTTATGTTTATAAAAGGTAATTGTCATTGCAGAGGAAAAAGACAATGATGCAGTAAGCTATCTGAATGACTTGGCGTGGAGTCAGTTTTTAATCTATTTTGTTGTGCTTTTGAAAGCATTTATTTTGTCTTGTACTTCCCTTTCCCTGTTCATCTTTTTCATAAGCATCTTACATGTGCACAAGTGAAATGAGTGGCTGATTCCTGCTTGCAGGAGGATGTGCTCAGGGGAGCAGGAGCACAGAGGAACTAGAGATTCCCGGGACTTGGGACAGGCCAAGATAACCAGGCTCAAGATGTTAGCAACAGTAAATTAGGAATGCCTTTCTAGTAAGCACAGCTGCTGAGACCTTCCAATGGCACGATCAAGGCAGTTGGTCCCATTTCTAATCTACGAGTTGATGGCAGTATACTGGAGCTCACTAGTTAATGACTGTCTGCAGACAGGAGGCGGATGGCGCTGAACGCCGCGGTGGTGCGCTCAGGCGAGCTCGCTGCAAGTTACAGGGTTGCCTGAGAGGAATGGAAAAGCTACTTTCTCAGTCTCTGACCGGAATGCATGATAAGGCTTGATGTCAGAAAGGGCAAGATTGGGCTCACAGCAATTATGGCAGAGGCATACTGGTTTCCTTGACAACCAGATTGAAGATTCTTTGTGATTTATTATTTACCACTTCAAACTCTCATTTTCTGATTTAATTAGGGAGAGGGATTTCCGTAAGTCCCCTCCCTTCCAAATTTGAATACCCCTGCACTATTGTTATGACCAGCTACACCTATCCCAAATTGATGTGGCTCTAAACCAGCTGCAAATCAGTCTCCACATTTAGCGTTTGGAATTTTAGGCAGGTCACTCAGACAGCAGTTAACTGAAATTCAGTGAATATTAGGTCGGGTGATGACTTGTTAATCTGTGCTTACTAGCAGGGATAATGGACATCTGCACTCACCACCACCCCTTCCACTCTCCCCAACCTCCCCCCCCCCCCCCCCCCCAGTTTTTCAAAGGCAATGGACTGCAACAAGTGATACTTCTCAATTGTCCTTAGAACTATGGGAAAGAGAAAATAGTATCTGCAAGTGCCAGTTTCCCTTGCTTGGGCAATTCACATTATTTTCTCCTTGAAGGCTTTATTAGCCATACGTCAGCCACTGTTGTGTAAGCAAAGAGTGTATTTTGATACTTGGGAGGTTTTTTACTACTACCAGTTGGATAGGTATTTGAAACAGAAATCCTCTCCTAAAATGTGGCTAGAGGTGGGAAGTACAGTTAGTCTGCTCTAACTTCACATGTATTTCAAATATGTCTTTCCCATATTTATAAAGAAGTGATGGAATTGTGATCTACAGGGCCTGTTCTAAATTTAGTAATTCAGAATAGAATTTTGAACACAATAATATATATAATAGAGATTTTTATTCAAATGTCATTGGCAAATCTGTGTCATTATATATCAAGGCTGAAATTGGGTCCTCCAAAGGGCATTTTTTCTTAAAGTACTTTCCTGGGTTGCATATTTTTTATTTCGTATTCCGCACGAGGTGTCTGCTGCATTTAATAAAATAAAATGAAGGTCACAGAAGATGACTAGTTTTCCCATAATGTGTCCCAGTAGATGACTGGAAAAAAGGTAGTGATTGAAATGGGTTCAGGATCCTCCATGCAGACTATATAGAAAATTTGTGTCATTTTTTTAATTATAGGGAGGAATTTTAGTTTTAATTGTGTTTATTTCACTACGTATAGTCTTTCAGCTGTACCACCCCAGTTTTAATTTCAAAAGTTTATACACGTTTTGTCATCTTTACCACAGGGAGTTCCTGCAGTGAGTCAATAGGTGTTGCTCTTACCTTGGTGGGCTGAACTCATTGAGTCAATAAAAAGACTTACAGTGACCTGAATACTCTTGTGTCCAGTCCTAGCTCACTAATGCACCACTGCCCCATTAGGCTGTCGAGGGAAACTGACTGCTGAAGATGCTTCTTTAAAATGGAGTAGTATAATGAAGCTCATTAATGCATTTTTCATTACAACAAGAATATTGAGTGTCCAGGTTAAATTCTAAGGAATCTATTCTGCACTCATTGAGGTTAATGACAAAGCTCCCACTGACATTAGTGATGCAGGATGAGAACTTAATTGGGGTAATTAAGATTCTGCTTACCTAAAATTCCCTATTATTTTCAAGTAGATAAAATATTACAAAATTACTACTATGAAGAGTTGTATAATGTTGGATCTCAACACATCCTTCAAAGATGACAGCATTTCAGTGGGAGATAATACTATTTCTGTATTTTGCATTTGATTCATAAAGTACCCCTGTAAGCTTCTAGAGGCTTGTGTACGTGAAAACCATCGTCGTGAAAAATAGGGTTCTTTTTGGTTTTGGAGTTCATTGTCTTTATTGTGTATTTAAAGATAACATGGGCCATACGTTGCTGAAACCTAGTAAGGATCTGGACTTCAGATTCAGCAGTGGCAGAGACGGAAAAGGCACTGCAGTTCTACCGTGGGATTGTATAAGTTGCAGAGAATAGTTTCATTAAATACAGCTTGCTTTGCGGTAGTGCAGACTTACTAAAATCGCTGTTTGTATCAAAAGAAATGCAGCTTGCTTACTGAGCAGAATAGATAAGATATCCAGCTTTAGTGCCTTCCAGGGCGTCTAAAGCCTCTGTTATAAATGATTATGTCAGGATGCCTAATTTAAATAGTTACCCTAACACCTGCTCATTCCTGCCTCCTTTGGACACCCCTAACCTTCTCCTTCCCTCCTTGACATCCCTGGAAGATTAACAACTCCCTCCTCAATTACGCTGCCATAACGGCTGCTTTGATCATGCTCTGAGCTCGCTCTGGAAATTATCTTGATTAATAAAACTCACCGCTGCAGAAGAAACAACAATGTAAACGGATCGATGAGCGGAGGGACCCCGTGGGTGCGAGCAGAAGCTGGCAGTCGGCCAGGCAAGGCTGGCTTTGCTGCGGCGGGACGGTGAGGAGGTGGCAGCCCTGCGGGACCCGCAGCTGCTGGGCAGCCCCGGTGCTCCCTCCCGACCCCACGGTTAGATCAGGAGCCGTCCCCTCTGACTTGCAGAAGCCATCCGCCTGTTTGTACACCTAAATAATGTATCAAGAGAACACAGCGCTTTCGGTAGGAAAGTGTTATTTTAGGTGGTGTGGAAAAAAGTGGAGCAATCAGATCTTTTATACTTCACAGCTGCCTCCTCCTGAAATACTTGCTTTAGATACGTAGGGAGAGATTTTTTTTTAAAGAAAACTGTGACCTGGTACGGTGAAGCACTATGTAAAATGCATTAATTAGTGAGGAAATTACATTACCTTCCACATCGGTAGTACTGGTGCAGTACTTCTGTCTTGCTGGATATTGAGCTTATACTTGAAAACCTAATCATTTTTTTCCCTCGTCTGGTGGGGAGCTTTCCTAGTCTTTTCCTTTATTATTGGTTGTATTAAGATCAATGAACAACTTTGGAAGCACAGCCTTTCAGCTGTTAGATGTGTGCTTCTAGATAGAAGTAATGAGCAAATACGAAGTTTTCCTTTCTGTCTTGTGTTACAGTGTGTATTCATCCCTTTTGTTACTTTCTAATATAAATAGCATTAATTATGGAACTCCTATCACATAATCATGGAAAATGGTTTACTTTCTGTCTTAGTACTCAGAGATTTCAGGCATCCTGATTTTTCATTTATTTCATTTGAGCACTCATTAGCTGGTTCTCTAAAAGCTGAGAGCATTCTTGCATCCACATTGTGACAGTTGGGGAGGACACACAAATTCCAGGATTAAAAATGAGAATCCAAATTCAGAAGCCCTGAATTCGAGTCCAGGTGAAATTTAGCTATCCTGTCACTTTATTTGCCTTGTCTTTTGTGTTTGTGATAAGGCATATGGATATGCAGTTCCTTTATAGGTGATTAACAGCAGTTTGACAGGGTAGCAGAGACACATATTTCCTTTATTTACTCTGGAAGTGGCACCTCTGTTGCCATTCTTACTCCCTGCTGCCCAGAGAGCATGGTAGAACTCCATATATTCCTTAGGACTTTCAAAATGACCTATTTATTTATAAACAATTAAATAGTTTTCCTTTCTTCATGTATTGCCAGAATGTGCCAGAACCTTATGTTTGTTCTAAAAACTGTATATGGTATATCCCTCTCCTCTCTATAAGAGTCTTTTAGAAATCCACAAGTATTTCCTAAAAGGTAAGGTCAGGAAGAAAGCCTTTCATTCTGACAGGCATTTTCTGAGATTGCTTGCTACTCTTGTCCCATAACTATTTGTGGGAATATTTGAAGTGACGGCGTATTTACCTTAAAGTACATTCATCACATTGCTCTTCTTCTTGTTTTCAAAAGGTATGACTGTTTATTTTGGTTCAGCAGTTTCATCTGCAGGTTCTTGAGCCTTTATGTTTCTTCTTTCTACTCCTGAGTCCTCAGATATGTTTCAGAAGCTATACTGAATGAGAAGGGGGATTGCTGTCCTATTTGCATACTTGCAAGCACTCTTTAAGTGGCTTGCCATCATTAAAATTAACCACATAATTTTTCTGCTTTAAATTATACTGTGACAATTGACTCCACCCCATTTTATTGAAGCAAGAGAGTATATGAACTCTTACATTGTTGCTTGATTTGATTTCTAATGTATATATATTTCTGTTTGTAAACAAGAAAATGCCCCCTTTGTAATTTTACATCTGTGATCTCAAATATTACCATGTGGTAGCAATCGTACAATATTTTTAATTAAATCTGTGCTAATTTTTTAGCAGTAGGTCCGTATTTGGTATTTTAAACTCTGGCACTTGTAGAATAACATTTTCTTTAAAATGAGCCAGTATTATCAGGGTCCAATTTCTACATTTTAGTGAGATTAAATGTTTAGCTTTCTTAAACAGAGTGGGGTATAACCCGTTTAAGAAGGCAATGTACATAGCACACCAAGGGTTATTACTGGCAACCAACATGTCACCTGCAGGAGTGATTTAACTTTCACCAATGCACGTATTCCCAAGGAAATGGTACATCTCTGCATCGCTTCTGTCAGCCTCTGAGGTGACAAGGCTTTGGGTTTCTTACAGATGGGAACAAAAGCGTATTTCTTTTGTCAGCTGTTCACCCCGAATACTGCTGATGGAAGTCGTACCCCCTTTCTTCCTCTTCCCCTGCCCCTCCTCAGTGCATGGTTTCCAATAAAAAATGATTGCGATAACTGGAAATATAAATTGTTGTCAAAATACATTTTTATAGAAAATAAAAGAATATTTATTTTTATTCTGCTACCAGCATCCTGTGCAGAGGAAATAATTCAACGGGAAATCCTGTTGACACGACATTTCTGACACATCAGCCTTTGTGTGTCTTACCTCCCTGTTTCAGAAGTTGTTTCTGATTCAGAAGCTTCTCCTTCCTGACAGGTGGTGTGCTCAGAGAGTTCACAGTTGGTAAACTGGAGATAACCTCCAGGAGGGGGATTTAGAGAGTCCATGGGACTTATTTGCCTTGAGAAATTTTGAAGATGCAATGTATTTAATGGCAAGAAAGAAAAGGGTAGAGTGCTTTCTGCGAGCTGGCAGAGGATCAAATGTGTATGATGTGGAGGGAAAAAGGAAGGAGATTCTTGCAGCCTGAGAACAGACATCTGGCTGGCAAAAGAAAAGAAATATCACTGACAGATGAATACTGTTTCAAACTGGGGTAATTTTAGATCAAGAGGGCAAAGTTTTGCTCTCATGCATACAGCTCCCACTGAAAGGAATGGGAAAGGTGCATGCATATGAGACGAAAATTTGGTTCTAAGTGAGAACTGAACAACGCGCATATTTTTACACTAGATATTTAGACTTTCATGTTTAGATCACATGGTTTCCATCTGCCATATGTAGGTATTGCTAAAGTGCTGCCAGGAACCAGGCTCTGGTTTGGTGACTTTCATTAAAGGAATTAGTGGTTTCTATCCAGTTTCAGTGTGGCTGGATTCAAAGTGCAGAAGCCCATTTTCACAGTTTAGCATTAATTAGCACTCTTGTGGCAGCCTCAGCAGGGAGGTGAAGGATTAAATGGGCATGAAGACCAAACTATCTGTTTTCCCATAGTGGTGATTCCTTCAAAATAGGGTTGAGACTTGATGGAGTAATGCAGGGATGCATGCACGGCTGCTGTCTGGGATGTTCTTGTTCCGGATGATTGAAGGACTGCGGTCTGCAGGTCTGTCAATGTAGCACTCTTTTTTACTCCTGCTATTTTAAAAAAAACAAAACACAAATCCCAACAAAAATACGATCCAAAAACCCCTTTAATTCTGCTACCTTGGAGAGTAATGTTCTCGCCCTCCTGAATGAGGGGTGAGAGCTGTTTAGGAGAATTTAAATGAGATCCTTGCCAGCAGTAGACAGGAAGGATCGACACTGGTACTTAAAAAGGCTGAGATGCTGCTGCTCACTTTAGGTTTTGCTGAATCACTCAACAAGGTGCAGAAAGCAGGTAAGCCCTGACTCTTTTTTTGCTGAAGAGAGCCTCACAGGGATATTTTTGAGAATTGCATGGAGACTGGAAAACGTAAAAGGAAAATTGTAATAAGTTTCAGTGAACCTGGAAGGCAGGACCCGGCCTGGTGTGAATCAGAGGGCGTAACTCAGGCTTCTGTCCTGAATTTCATTAATCAGACATACCGTGCTTTATGTTTATGTACACTGAATATTAAGTATATAATTACAGAAAATTACTTACTCTGTTGTAATTCTGCTGCTCACACTGAATCTTGAAAAATTTGACAAAGATTTTTGAAAATCTGAAATTTTTTAAGACTAAATTGGAATCTAATAAAATGTAGAAATTATTGATAAAAAGCCATCATTAGTTTCTTACTATTTCTAAAAGCTTTTTTTGATAGCCGTTCATATTTCTGTTTTGTAAGAGACAGGCTTCCTGATTTTAGCCAAGTAATTAAAATATGAAACAGTATGTCTGAGAAACTGAAGGCTAGAAACCAGTGTTAAAAATCACCCCTCACAGCTAATTTATTCAATGAAATAGTTGCCTTGCTTCAGTGTAATTTATGTGCACATTTAAATGGTCACATCTGTTCTTAAGGGGTCTCTTTGTTAAAGTTCAAATAATGAACCTACTTTCATGTACCTTGTTTTGAGTTAATCCCATTGTATGAATGAGTTGGAAAAAAAATGAGAAAGATGCCTCTTACAGGAAAGTAGATTTCCTTCACTAAATAATCCTTTTTCTCTAGATGTCCCCTCCATCCAGCATCTTAAATGAAAATAATGAGTATATACTTAAAATGGCAAAGCATACAGCTGTAGGAGAATATTTCTGAAATGATCGCTTCCTGCCTAATTTTACCGCGACTGAACAGTGGGGATTTGTCTGCCGGGCTGCACGCGGGCTGGCTGTGCGCTGGCTGCTGGGTCTCCCTGACAGAAGAGCTGAGTGCTGTGAACTCCAGACCTCTGCGCGGTATCAGCAGCTCTTACTGTGCCAATGTAATCTTTTCATAGACGTGCTTGCCAGAATGACTTTTTTCCTTCAAAGATAGAATTAGAAGGCACAGTTGTCATTTAAATTGCCTCTATCTTTGTAGTAGTTGGTAGTGATCTGTTGACCAGGATTGGATAATTTAAAAGCTGTTTAACAAAATAACATGCTTGTCTGTGTGAAATATAGATGGTGCTGAGAGACTGGGAGAAAAGTCTCCCTTGACAGAGTTCGTGGGATTCTTTAGAAACTGCAGGATGCTGAGGCTTTTCTGTGGAATTATAAAAGCTTTGCGGAGCCCATGTTGAGCATTTGCATGATTTTCAGATGACAAAGTATGTTCAGCTGTCTCTGTGCATCCTCTGTGTGTGCACGTACACACTTCGCTGAGAGAGGGAGAGGATTCTCAGCACAGTTTTCGTCGGGCTTTACATTTGTTGAACATACATTATTGAAATGCTGCCCATGATGCATCATTTCTTCTTGTGTAGAGCTTGAATCATCATGTTGCATGATTTGCTAAAATAAAAGAGATTGTGAAAGAGACAACTGTAAACATTCTGTTTGAAAAGATGTGCTCTTTTCAAAAGACCTTTCTGTTAGAGCCAAATAACACAAGAAGCAATATTTCCTTGCTTGAAGAGACATATATATTTATTTCTGCAAAGATTTGTTTTGGATTCTCAGTTCTTCCAGTATCTGCATTCTTTGAAATAATTTTATATTTCCATGTTGACTTTCTCTGTGCTTTAAGTTTTAATCAAAGGTTCCTTGCTTCTGATGTCGAGGAGTACTGATGTTAGCCTGTTTGCATTCCACTATTTTTTCTCTGTATGGGGTGAACATTCAAATGTGGTGGTGCCTTTTTGCTTTTATCTACCAAACTTAGCACACTCTCTTATTATTGACAGCTCAAAAAGATGGTATGCCAGTGGGCAGGATGCTGTGAATTATTAACTTTTCTTTGCACTCTGACAAATTTAGGTTATCTTTCTAAAGACAAATAATTTCTAACGAAAGAACCAAGACCATAAATAAGGCGTTAGAAACTTATATAAAACAATTCTTAGCCAAATGTGAATTTAATCTATTTCTGAAACACGGTTCTGAGTTACATTTCTTTCATAGGACTTGTATTTTTTCCTTTCATAGACTAAAGTATAAGATGTGATGTTTCATTTAGATTTTTTTCTCAGAGTGTTTTTCTGCATAGATTGATCAACAAAGCATTAAAGAATGTATATTACCACTGAAAATCCCCTCTATCATTTTTTCTTAGAAATGCGATTCTGCAAAAGCAGTTTATTCTGTTACTTCAATAAAGAGCCTGCACTCAACTAATTCGTGAGCAGATAAAACATGCAGGAAACATATGTTTGCCAGGAAGCTTTTCTATAATCAAAATGGTCAGCAGGACAGAAACCATGCTCTTTTTCTCATTAGCTATTCATCTTCTTCAGTTTTTAAAAAAACCACACACACAACACTGATTAAGATACACAAACGCGAATGAATCAGAGACAGCATATGCTGCATTTCGCAATAGACGCTTACTTGAGTTAATGTTTAGGTGGTGCTGGAAGTCCCAGCCCCGGTACCAGAAAGGTCTTTGCAGTCGGGAAGCACTTCGCGTTCCTGGGCTGCAGACAGCAGGAGCGGTGTCATCCATGGCACAGTTTGCCTTGAAGCAATTAGCAGGAAGACGTGGAATGTTGATTTCAACTGCAGGAGGAGAGCCGAAGCACAGAGGGTTTATGCAAGGTACAGTAAGGCAAGCAGCAGGTTGAACACAGGTTGGTTAAAAAATACAGTATCGAAAATATTCATGAGGAATTGCATTGGAGATACAAAGTTGCCAGTGACAACAGTAATTACTGACAGAGCCACATACTTACGTCTAAAACGCTCTGGAATGATGCAGAAGCAGGCAGTAGCATTCAGATGCCGGTCGTTCAAACTTCCATCCTGTGGCAGTGCATCTGTTTATCGGGAATTATCTCCTGAATGTAAATGAATTTCAGTCCTAAGTCATTGCACCTGTTGCCAAGAGGTATTTATTCCAATCACTTGCCTAAAGCGCAGAGAGTTACCGCTTGACATTTTATAGCTCCAAAAAAAGCTGTCGTTTCAAAATCATTTGTTCAGAGAGGAGAAAATGGAGCAAAACAGTTCATTTTACCCTAAGCACTGCTATTTGGCAGCATTCACATTTGCAGGGCACAAAGCTGCAATATTGATTTTTGGCTCACAGGGCCTCCCACTAGTTCTTTCTTCGATTGTCAGGGTTGCAAGATGGATTGAATTACACTTTGCTTGTTGATATGCTTATTTTTTCTTTGTTGACAGGAAAAGATTACAAATAAAGCTTCAGAATAAAGATCACAGCAGCTTTGTTAGTGGACTTTAAATTTATTTATTTTATTCAGTTAAAATACTTTCTGCACCATAGAGATTCCTTAGAGGAATCTCCCCACCTAACGCATGCTGCATTGTTTTGCTTTATTGCTTGCTGCTTTTACAATGTAACACCTACATTGCAATCTCAGGTGTGTCCTCTGTTGCCTGTGAAGTGATCTAACATTGCTCTAGTATTTTGAATGTTTGTCCTAATACAGAAGTTCTCATGGATGCCTGCAGGGGGAAAAATTGCGGGATAAAACACATTCATAGTACTTACAGCAGTTGCCGTAGATGATGAAGTGAGATTTGCAAACAGCTGATCTCTGTAACAAACTGCGGAGGTCTTGTATTTGGATTCAAGGTGTTTCCTAGCTGAAGTGGAGGCTGTGCTGCAGGGTCTGCAGCAAGGGTTCAGTCGTTACTGCAGATGCTTGGCATGGGTTTGTCCGCCCTGGCCCCATAACCATGCATGCGTCTGACCTGCTGCTGCACAGGTGCTGCATGCGTAGCTACCGACACCTCAGTGGCCCCTGCCCCTCCCCACTCTGCCCTTCTGCAGAAATCTCCTTCGGACAGCTGAAGCCGCTGTTCCCCTCCTTGCTTGTTCCCCCTTCGAAACCCAAAAGTGGGGCCGTGCATCCATGTGACAGCAGGTGTGGGGCTCCTGTGGGAGGCAGGGAGAGAGGGAGGGGGCGGCCAGACCCCCAGCCTGGCCATGGCTGTGCCGCGTGCCGGGGAAAGCCCTGCCGAGTGCAGGGTATACAGGCACCATTGCTGCTGGCTGGAGGGATGAGCTTTATGTGGACGGCATTAAATTTGACAGGAGCAGTAGGATGTAGGAATAGCAGTCGCTAGCAGCATTACATTTGGTCCCACCGTGGCTGTCGTGATGGTAATTAATCAAAGGAGCTGCTGTAAGCATGTGTGGTGGGGGCTTTATGCGTACCCCTCTCTGTGCCCATTTCACGCCCTCACTGAGCCGTGAGCAACTTCTGTCTTTGTTGTATTAATTTGCTGCATGGGAGGAACATGTAGGGTGTTAATGTGATGGATTCGTGTTTTAGCTCTTTCCAGCTTTCAGCTCATGATACTTCAGCAAGCCTCTAATAATAGTGTTTGCTGTTGCGCATAGTATGTGCAGCCAAACCGACAGCCAGGAGTGAATTTGAGATGGAGCTGTGGTGCTTTCTACGGCAATGTGGCTTCTTCCCTTATTAACAGATACTGAAACATGCTGGCAGAGGAATGGTGCCCATTTCATGTAGGCTATGTAATGGAAAGGCAGACCTGGTTGCTGTGCTCTGGCCTTCCTCTTCCCCTTGTGCCGGGGTGAATTCCCGCCCAGCCAAGGAGCTGGTCCTCGGAGACCTCATCGGTTCTTCTGCAGTAGAGAGATGTTAGAGTCAGACCGACCCCTCGCATTAGTTTACCACACAAGTCAGGCAAAAGCTGGTGCTGGTGCAAAGGGAGTTAGAGGAGGGGCAGACGGGAGTATGGGCTCCGGCTGCCTGGGAGCCACATCCTGACACTGACGTGATCATTATCAACAGCTCTTTTTTGCAGTCCTAACAGATAATCATCTTCATACACTAGGAGTTTTAATCCACAGATCATTAATTCAGTAGAAAAAGTGACAGCCTCTGGTTCGTGTGAAAATTTACTATCAAGGGGTTATCTCAAGTTGTTCTTGATCTTTTTAGATCCTTGCTTCCATGCCTCTTCTAACGCATCATACTTTTAAAGAAAAGTTTATTTTCTTTGCCTTCAAAACACCGTAGAGCTCCAACTTCCATACTTACTAGCTGCTTCTCTTTGCTGTCACAACTTGCATCTAGCAGCCTGCACTGAAATATTAATGGCCTTGTGCTACTGTATTAGGATGAGTTGTTTTAAAAATAGGAAATATCTGTGATTCTGTTGAAAATTTTGAAAGGATTTACTCTTTTTTAAAGAAATAAGTATTTAACACTATCATGTTACCCAACTTGTCTTCCAAAAGACATTAAGGCACACATTTTGTAAGAAACAGAAATATTCTGTTTAATAGTAATACACTAGCAGTTGTGTACAAGAAAGTACAGTATACAGCTACAGTTGGTTTTTGAAGCAATATATTTTTTGCATAAAGAAATGTCTGTAAAAGGCAAAACATCTGGATGAATATCTGGACCATTGTTTTGTTTCTAAAGCGTTTCATACTGCTTCGTGACTCTTAGAGAAGTTCCCTATTTTTAGGAATTGTCCCATGCAGAAAAACATGTTAAAAATGAGAATTCCCTGAAAGACATATGTAATTTTTGGGAGGGACAGGGAGATTCTACACAGTACACATCTGCAGTTTGCTGTACTGATCATTTATATAGTTGTTCAAAATCTTATCTGTCTGTGGTTTAATTTATGTAAAAGGCACAGTAAGGAGCACTGAAGTTCAACTAGGTAAAGCATCGGCATGTATATCGGATCTGGTAGCACAGACAAGTCCATACTGGGGACGTAAAATAGCTAAGCAAAAGAAACCAACTCTTCCCAGAGAAAGGAACATACAAGTTATGAAAGACTAATGAAGTTGGAACTATGGCTTTGGTATTTTGTTGTTGGGGTTTTTTTTAAAATCACTTCTGCATTTGCAAATCCTCCCTGCTCTGCTGCTTCCCACTTTCAGACATGGCCTGTCTGACTGTGCCTAAAGAGGGGAGGAAAAAGCAGAGAGAAAAGAGGTGGGAACAGGAATGTGCAATGTAGCTGTGCAGACAGGCGCCACTGTCTGCCCTGGCAAGGGTTAGAAGAAGTGAACAGGAATTTCCTCCTTTCCCAGATTAAGGACACAGCAGCAGTGGTGTAGGGATGTGACAGTTTCATGAAAGTAGCTTCACTTAACATGGTACAAGGTCAAACTGTTAAAAGGTGCACTTCCTTTAGCACACTGATCAGAGTTAGTGCCTATGTGACAGAAGAAGAATAGTCCAATGCAATATATCCTTTAGGTTCAATCCTGCTTTTTTTTTCTTTTTTTAGGTTTCAGCCGAGCAGCACTACCGTTTGGTTTGGTTAGGAGGGAGCTCTCCTGCGAAGGCTACTCCATTGACCTCCGGTGTCCGGGAAGCGATGTTATTATGATAGAAAGTGCTAACTATGGACGGACAGATGACAAGATCTGTGATGCTGACCCTTTCCAGATGGAGAACACAGAATGCTTCCTTCCAGACGCCTACAAAATTATGACACAAAGGTAAAAAAATATATATCATTTTGTGGACTAAAGAGGAAAAATGTCTGAATACGATGAAAGGTATATACTGTAGGAAATGCTGAGTTGTAGTTGCCAGTTTGCTATTGTGGTAGTATTATTTCTACCTAGTAATATTAGAAGGAGATAAAAACTACCAGTTGCAAGTAGAGAGGGTTTTTTTAAAATTGCGTGAGCAAAAGTTAAAAAGCAGAAAGGTAACTGCAAGGAGAATGGAACAATGCACTTATTTGGGGATTCCCTGTCTCCTTGTGTTTTAGGTGGTCAAACAGCACTCAAAATGTGTACAAACGGCTGCTGCATTTTTCAGTAACGTCTACATTCCCTGGCAAAGTTACACATTTCCTGTGAATGCCGTAAATCATTGCTGTAGTTCCCACCTGTAAAATGCATCCAGTGGAAAATGCCAGAATGATTAAATGCTAGGATGAATATGTCATTATACATGTGTGTACAGAAGCATATATGCATGTAAGCACAAGCTACATTATGTCTTACTGACAGCAATTGTCATTCAGAGAAGACAATCAGTCAGAAGAGCCAATAAAAGTGGTTTTAGTACAAAAGGTGCATCAGAACTAAAATTCACAGAAATTCTGTGCTACAGGCCGCATATGGGCAGCAGTCACCTAGTACGGACAATTGTGGAAATGTCAGCACAAATCAGTCACTGGCATTGTTACTGGCTTAAACTACAAGGCTGAATAAGTTCAGGATTGGTGGGAAGTTTTCCTCCCACTGCATTTTTCCTAGGGTTAGGAATCTGAACAAAAAGGGCATGGAAATAACCTGGGAGCTTTCTGACGCATGTACACAGATGTGTCAAATGAAACATGCAAGTTGTCCTGCATGCTGCGCTCCGTTCACTGTGTTCTGTTTGAACATGGTAGCACTCAGTAACATATACTCATGTCATAAAAATTATCTTCCATTTTGATTTCCCAATTCACTCAAGTTGTCATGAGTGTGACTCTTACAATTTTTTATCATTTTCATGTGAATACATGAATGTTCTCTACTTTTGTAGTCAAATATTTGGGCTAGATCTCAGGCTTAAATTTCAAATGCTGGAGGTAAATTAAGGATATCAGGCCTTTTATTCTTGTTCTGTGTTCAACCTATGACTTGTTCTGTGATCAGTAAGGGAAAGGCTCCATCGCTGCGCTAGTAAAAAGGCAATATAACTTCTTTAAATCATGTTTGAATTATCTTTTTGTGGTTCTAGTTCGTTGTTGTTAATTAGATCAAGCCAGATTTCCACTGAGACTGCAGCAGCAGTGTCATCATCTTCTAATCTGTCAACTCCCTTTGAAACCACCTTCAATTGCTTTTGTAAATGTAGTGCCTCTCTGTAGACTTCCTTGTTGTGTAAAGTGCATGTTGTGTTTTGATCAAAGTCCTCCTTATGTTCACTGCAAATATACAGATTAAGGTAGTCAGAGACAAATACAGAGGCACAATCTTGCTTAAAGTGACATCAAACTGTTACTGGAAAGCTGAAATTTCAAACCTCCCGTTTCAATTAATCAACTGTAAGTTTATGATAGCAGAGAGTATTTTTGAACTTCCCCCGTCTTCCACTCTTACCCTTTTTTCCACAGATTAAAATGAACTTGTGATCACATGTGTGACATTGGTTCAGAATATCTGTGCTCAGAGAGTTTTTCATTTTTGTTCTTTTTTTTTCCCTAAACAAATGGCAAAGATCATTTGACACTTTGCTTTCTATTTTTGTCTGGCACTTGCAGTAATTTGAATTTGGAAGTTTGCTTTTGTAGTTTTCTTTCTCAGCTTCTGTCACTAGGTAGAAAAGCTGTCTCCTGCCTTGTTTAATCTTTTCTCAAAATTGCTCGATTTGTGCTATATTGCAAGCATAGAAGAACATTGCAAATTCCTTAGGAAATATTGAAAGTTCTTGTATCTCATTTATTTATAACTGCATTGGTGATCATAATTTTTTGTTGTCTAAGGCAAACTGTTGTTTGGTACTCAGCACATGTCCTTGATCTGATATCTGAAAGTATCATATCAGATGTATTTTGATGGCAGCAATTGCATAGAAAAATCTCACCTGAAGGACTATCAGATTCATTGGTTTTCTTTTCTTTTTTTTTAAACTGACTAGAAAAAAACCTATCTGTTAGAACATTTGATCATAGGGAGAACTTTTCTTCCATACCTTTAGAAATAAGCAGCAATAGTTTCTACATTGCTACTTAAAGTCTTACAGTGTTTACTTTTAAGGACTAATGACATGTTTTTATCACTTCAGCCAGTAGTGTTTTTACCACTGCGTTTGACCACTCAATTCAGTTTAGACCTACAGTTCAATGTAGTTCCACGACAATTATTGAATACTCATCATTCATTTGCAACATTACTCCACCGCTTTTGCACAGCAACTACATTTACTGCAGTTACAATGTGAAAACACTAGCTTAATGAGATCAACACTGTGAAATCTGAAGATTGAAAAATAAGATGAGGTTTCCAGTTTAACACAAAGCCATGTAATCACATGCTCTGCTCCCCTTCCAGAGAATTTGAGATACTAGCACACAAAACTTTGCCAGTGTCCACTGATGCGTCAGCTCCTCTTTCTCAGAACAAGCTGCTACTTAATCTTTTCTCCCTCCCTTTTCTTTCTTTTCTGCAGTTCTCAAAAGATTTTTAACTTAATGCTTTCCTAGGAAGCCTGACTAGAACACTAATGACTTCATTGCTTTGCTTTTACCTTTGTAAAGTAGTTATTAAATTTTTAGTCCCTGATTGAAATTACATCCCAATTATTCTAGAATAAAGTCTTTCAGATGTATTTAGATTCCGTGTAAACTTCAGACTGGCACAGTTAAAATTAAAGCTTTGAAGAAAGAGAGTAGACCTTTAGAAAATCCCTCTCCCCTTTCACACTTCTCTGATAATTAATCCCAGCGTTTGCATACAGTCAAGTTTGAGAGATCCTACCACATGCTAAAGTTGAGTATAGAAATAAGCTTATTTCTAGAATATTTGGTGAGGGAGTAGTGTAAGTGAGTGGCAGATGACCCACGTTTCAGGCAGTTAGAGCTCAAAATAGTCAAACTCCTTGGTGCTCTCCTGCCCTTCAGCGGGGACAAATCTCCTCTGTTTCCTCTTCGTTTAAAAAGAAATTACATGAACAGGGAAGCAGAAGATGCAAAGCAGCCTGAGGAAATTGCTCTGGTTGCTCGCTCATGAAGTGTGTTTGTGTGGCTGGAGCCAGAAACTGTCACGAGACTTGGAAGTTGGTGAGGCTAACTAGTCCTGCTTTTTATAGGCACAGCAGAGATTTGCAAATGAACATGATAAAATGTACTTGTGACCTAGTCTTAAGTCCACTTTCATTGTAAGCAGATTGCAGGTGGATTGCGTGAGTTATATTCAAACCGCCCGTGCTTTTATGGGGACTTTCTGCCTCCAGTGTCAACTTTGAAGCCCCGCTCTGCAACTGCAGGTGGATGGGCCATAGGTTTTTGTTAGGACAGGCACTAAGGGTTACATAGATACCACACAGTGTTTGGATTTCTGTTTAATTAGCTTAAAATAATAAAAGTTATTTAAAAGTACTTGTAAATAGATACTTAAAATACATTTCAAAGGCAAAGGCATATTGTGTATGTAATTTTATAGGAACAATAAGCTGCTAAGATGCATCTTTGCATGCTGGGACCTTTCTCTTCTGAATTAAAAACAGGCTTTTTTTAGTAGGAATAATTTTTCCTAGTCCTAAACTTTTTGTTTAGGAAAAGTGCCCAATTATTTTTAAGATTAGACACTGTAACGATCTTTGTGATTCCAGTACAGTGCAATTAGATGGTAATTTTTGCCTGTGTATTTAAATAAATACTTGGGTAGTGTGGCAGATAATAATTTTGAACAATATAATTTTAAATCTTGAGAAATCCAATATTAAAGAAATGTCAGGTCCATTCCAATCTGTACACCTTATTTTTTGAGTAATTTACAGTTATAGCTATTGGTGGGGCTTGTAGAAAATTAACGTTTTGTATTTAAAGAAAATATAGTCTGTTAACTCTGAATCTGTGGAATCCTTTACTTAGATGCAAAATTCAAGCATTTAATGTTGACAGCCAAATTAATGTTAACTTCAGAAAGTAAACGTTGTTTCCCTCCTAATAATGGCTAAAATACCTTGATTTTTTAAATAGGAAGTTCTGATCTGTGTTCTGATACTGAGAGCACAGTTGTGATCATTAAAAAGAGGAGAAATTCAAAATGTTTAAAACTACAGACTTTGCAGACCACATTAAAAAATCTAATCTCACAGTTGGTATATTCAGTGTATTTTTGATCTGCAACAGAAAGAAGGTTACATAAATCCCGCACTGAAATGGCCTTGAAATTCTGTTTTCATCTACAATTTATACTATAATTGTAGCTTTATGTGATCTTTACATCTTCACTGAACATATTTAATCAGTATCATTTTGCTTTTTAAATCTGCACAAACAAAGCAAACCTCATTATAATATGTAAGCATAATTATAAAAATGTTAGGTATACTAGATGAACTTAGGGAACTGTAGTTTTTTGAAATACCCTTCCCTATTAAAACATTGCTGCAGAAAATTTAAAGGATTAAGAGAGGAATAAATCCTCTTCAGCAGTGAGTGTTTTTTCTGTTGCACATATCCAGTCCTATCTATAGCACATGCAATGCATGTACCTTCAATTACCATGTCCATCGTGACACCAGTGAAGAGTTCATGCTTGGGTTTTTGTTACCGTGAACTTTTCTCACACAGTAGTGCTCAACCTGTTATGTCCATCATCTCTCTCTGCAAGACAGCTGTGCTTAAACGGAGGGTCTTCAAAATGTAAGTGAAATGCCTCCTGCCCCACAGAGTGATCACGGGAAAGCTGAAGGAAGCAGCGTAGCCATTCCTTCTCCCGAGACTTTGTTTTTTTCTTAATCCTTCCCAATGGGAGAGTGGGAGAATGGAGATGTTTATTCTTTTCCACCTATTCACATGTCAAAGAAATATGTCATTTTGAAAAATCCTATATATAAATGAGAGTGAGACATTTTTGGAAGAAAACAAAATGAGCTCTCCTCTGAAGAAGACACATCTCTCAAGGCCTCGGTCTTGTTCCTGCTTGTCAGGTCTGCAGAGGAAACATCGTCATACCGTATTAGTGTCCTTTCAAGTGAAAACGAGTTTGGTCTGTTCCATAACGTGAGTGAATAAAGAAGATCTTCCACTGGGCTCCAGACTTGGATGGATAGTGGGTAAATCTCCTGTAACTGATTAATCTCACTCATCGGAGTGAAAAGGTCTAGCCAAAAGCAAACCTCTGCCTTGCTGCTAGAAGGCAAAACCTGCTGGGGGGTCACTGCAGAGCTGAATCCGAGCCTTTACAAGACTTCCATAAAGAAGCATTTAGTGCCTCAAAAATAGCTTCCTCAGACAGGGCCCGTGGTTGATTCTGTGTTTAAGCTGTAGCACGCTTCAGATTTGCATTTCCTAATGTGACTGAGAACAGTTTTCACGGGCAGGGTTTTATCCTCTGCCTTTCACGAATGACTGCGACTGTGGTAAAGGCGCACTTTACTTCGGGGGTCTGCCAGGCTTAGGCAAGGGCTCTGCTGACCCCTGCTGCTATCCTTGCTTTTTCCCTTGCTTTTCCTTCTGCAGATGAAGATTGCCTCCCTTTGCCAAAGGTATTATGTAGTGAAAAGTGTCTCAGAACAAGAGATATACCTTGCTGCCTTCTAGTTTCTGGTCATTAAAAGCTTGCGTATCTGTTCTGTTCGTGTCAGGGAAATACCGGTGTTGATGGCAGGATAGCAGGGGCTGATGTGGGTAAGGTACGCGCTCGGAATTTATGCACATCGGAGTTGCTGTGGTACTGATGCTTATCTCATGTAGAGGTCCTTCTTTTGCTTTGGCATGCCGGCGGTTTCTGTTTCAGCTTGCTGACAACTGCTTCACAAAACATTTACCGTACAAGATTATCAACATTAGATACCTTTTTTTAAGCATCCTTTTTAAATGAAGGCTTCTGCTCATCTGAAACAGACGTAGGTCTTAAAACGGCAGTCACTCCCGTGAGTATTTTGATGTAGCAGAAGCTTAAAATGCTCTTTATTTTTAAACTAAGCTTTTCACAATACCAGGCCGTGGCCCGATTGATTTTTGTTTTGTTTTGTTTTGTTTTCTATGTGTTAATCACAAGACTTCGTTATGACTCAAATGTAAAGAAAAAAGCAGAAATACACAGAGCCTAGGATATTCATGAAGCATGCTGCAGTCCTTGGCTTTATTTCAGAAAAAAATTATAACACCCGTGACTGAGAAGAACCTTATCTGGCATTGTGCATTTTCACTATCATTAATTCTTAACATGAAGTAGTAGGTCTAGTTTACTCATTAAAAATAGGGGGTTTTATTAATGGAGTTTTTCCATCATGGCATTACTTAGTAAATTAAATACAAATCCTCATATTATGAGGTTCTGAGCAGTCAGGTAAAGTGAAATAGTTTTCAGTGGTACTTCATAATGTTTTTGCGGTGTGTTCTGTTACTATTTTCTGCAGAAGAAATTATATGACACGTGCAAGCACACACAACACAGGCGCATTGCTGTAATCACGGTATTGGACAAGCTACAAAGGAAACAACAAAAGGATCATTGATACCAACTAATGACATTTAAAATTTAGATTTAATTTACTTCAAAATGTTTGGATTTATTATTTTACCAGGGTGTAGCTTGATATTTTATTTAGTGTTTTCATATCTTATATTTAAGTTGTTTTCTTTCCTTTATTATTGGCAAAACCAGCATCAAATTCTTCTTAAGTCAGTGTGTATCTTATCTGGTAGGATGGTATATACACATTCAATAACTATACATATGTATACATAATTTTTTAAATATTATATGCTGTTTCTTGTATATTTGAGCATCATATAAAATACATGCTTCAGCCTGCGATTTTCTAGAGGTTTTTTTCCTGCTTTCTGAAATGGGCTTTACTAGGTGTGCATACTGTTTAACCTACAGTTAATCATATACTATATGTTTTGTGTATGTAATTACCTCTCTTGGTAATTTACTAATGTTTTTGAGAACTTGACTGAGACAGCATTGCTTAACCTTCCACATCTTTCAGTTGTATGTTGTATTCTCTTGGATGAATTTGTATGGATTTTATATAGTTTTCGAATTTCTAGTCTAGCCAAGATAACTTCCTGGTTTAGTTGCACTCAGAACTTTATTATTAAAAATTTCTGATTTACTTATATATTACTGTGCCAAATTTAGTTCATATAGAATAATACTGTAATAATTGAAGCCTATTAATTCCTCCCACCCCAATATATACTCTATAATACTTAGCCAAAACAGCTACATTATCTGATAAGTTGATTTAGGACTTCATACATGTGTTCATATAGCCATTTATCTCAACCCTTGCTGAGGAGACCTTTATTAAGCTGTGATGACTGCTGAATATGAAATGTAACCAAGATTATTTTTTTATTCAAATATAATTTAAATATTCATCAAAGAGGAGTTGTGCTTGAAACTGACAGAGACTATTAACATCAAAAAATATAATTAACTGCACTGGGTATCATGAAGCAGAGTTAGCCAAATAGCCGAGAGGTCTAATTGCTCTAGAGTCTGAGAAGCAATAGTTTTATTTTATACTGTTGCTGTGGAATTAATAGTGATGTGGTTTCCTATGTGAGGCAATTAAAATCTGCCTGTTAAGGTTCATTGCATTATAGGAAATACGTTGAATATCACTTAGTAAACAGAACTGACATGGAAAAGGTACATGAAGATGGGCAGAGCAGGGTATAGATCGTAAATTAGTACAGATTAATATGAATTAAATATATGTAAGTAAATTATGAGTACTTTTTAGTGTTAAAAAGTCAGCAGTAGCGATGAAAGTGAAAAGTTTTCATTAGTAACACAAAGGAAATAGAATTTAAAGATTATTACAGTGAAGCTCTTTAATTCAGAGGAAAGCAATAGAAGAGTAACATGGGTTTAAAAATGAAAAAGTAGCTACAGAGTAGTATAGAAATGAGCAGATCTCATATTCTGGAAATTTCCTTCTGCCACAGAATAATCTCCTACTTATAATAAAAAGAACCTTCTGACCTTTGTGGCTCAATTAAGCTTTTTAGTTGAATTCAACAAGAAAAAACTTCTTTATTGAATCCCATAGATTCTGCCTGTGCCCAGGCTATACAGTCTAAAAAAGGGTGGCCATATTCATGGCATTTTGATATTAATGAGGTTTCTGAAATGGAAAAGTTTAAGGATCAAAGATACAAGCAATAACAGTATTTTACAGCATTTCTTTTTTTTCTCTCTCTAATAATAAAATTGCAACTTAATTGCTTAATAAATGAGCCATCATTACTGAAAGACATAGATAATTCCCTGCTTTGCATTTTATTTTCTACATATTGCAGAGCAATAATTAGCAAAAATGCTATGGCCACAAATGAAGAGGTCTTTATGTTTTGTCTTTCATATAACTGAATGAAAAGAGGTTGCCTGTATGTTCTTTAATTTAGTATGATAGTCAACTTCTATGTTTTTTAAGAAGCAATTTTAAAAACTAGTGTCATCCCGGTAAAATAAAATCAAACAAAGAATTCAACTATAATTCCTGTTTTATATAAAGATTGGCTGCCTCTTTCATATATTATTTAGCACGCTTACCCTGTTTATATCAGTGACATGAGTGCGTGCAACTTTCTCAGAAGAGTATTGTCTTTGCCGCTCCACAGCACAGTGCCTTGTACTCCCAGGCTTGCACATGGTGTTAGCAGATCTTTAAAGCACTTCAGCCTAACATTTTATAGGTCATGATGAACTGAGCCTATAAAACAAGTGACTGCAATGAAGTTAATGCAGTCTTAGGAGTGTTACATAGACAACACTCAGTATTCAGTGTATTTTTAGCCTGCTGTAGACATATCAGTGGGGAGGAAGGGTTCTTATCACGTAGAATTTTTCCATGTCAAACCTGTTTTATAATACGCTTGCAGTGCAGGATCTTTACTATAGATTCACTGTTGAAAGCTGTATTTTTTTTCAGGTTTTCACTATAATACGGTAGCTATCAGAACCTTTGAATTTCAGTTTCTTCTAGCACACACGCACGCGCGCACACACATGCAAAACAGGTCCTGCAACATCTTTAAAAGAAGTGAGGTAGCAGAATCATTTCATTGAGCAAGATGCCCTGATCAAAGTCATATAGTTTGCACGCCTTACAGGAAGAAGTCTTATTACTTCTTAATGACACTGAGCTGTATAACGTTTCATCTGGTGAGATATGTATTTTGCTGTTGTATTTGCAAAGGCATCTATGCTCCTTTCTTAGTAGTAATCTGTGATCTTTAACCTTACTGTTCATTGCTTCTCAGATATCTTGCTTCTTGTGATACATATCTTTATGATGAAGGAGAAATTTTGAAATTTAATACACACACTTTTCCAGCACTGTAAAATTATTGTTTCACCATAACTCAAATTTTGTGCTCCTTTTCCTCTGTCTATTTAATACATTAATTTAGGGTGAGTTGTAAGCGTAACAATAAGGTGACAGTTCTGAACCCATAACCTTTCCCTGTTTACTGAATTTCTTAACAGCATTGAGCTCAACTGTACCGTTACACTTGTGAAGCTGTAGGTGTTTCCTCATCTAGGCTGTAGTAGCACTGATACTGCCTTCAGTATGTTCTTCTAGTGCCAGCATCACTGGTGGGTATAAAAAACATCATTTACTTTGTATATTTAGCTTTCTTAGATAATTTTGCTGCCTTTGTGACAGAGATACAGCAAAAGAACACCTCCTGGAGTCGCATTTAGAACAGGAGCACTTTGGGTAATGTGCTGTAGACAGAACACGTATGAGTTAGTGCTCAGTTATCATGCATGCCATCAGCAATGCCTTGTTGCTTTCTTATCAGTCGCTTCCTGCTGTCAGCCCAGTGCTTATTTCAATAGAAAAGGATTTGCATCAAATGTAATACAGTATTATGTATGGCTAACATGGGGTTTTTAATTGTGCAGGCACATGAGACTCCTTCAGTGGTAGACAGTTTGATAAAAGGATTAGATCATGAATATTTTTGACACAATTAAAGATTATCTGTGCATTGACAGAGTCAAGCCAGTGACTTTTCTGATGTGTTTTTTACAGAGGTTGAATCTGCTTGACTTGCATAAAAAACAACCGCCGAATACACAGGATTTTTGCAGATGTAACACAAGCAAATGAAAGCAGCCCCCTAAACTTAGTTGGGCTTAAAACTGGAAGTTCCAGGAATCAGAACGTGCACAGCTCAAATCAGTAACTTAATCCCTTAACTTCAAATTGCAAAGAAGAAAGTGGGATTCTGCTTTCCAAGTTAGAGCAGAAGGATACTTTTGCAGGGGAAGCCCTATAGCTGGAAGCCCTGCAAGCTTTCCAGATGATAATTGGATCCAGACATCACTGTGGGTAATGAATAACAGTGCTTTTGTGACAGGCATTC
This sequence comes from Gavia stellata, assembly GCF_030936135.1. Lineage (NCBI taxonomy): Eukaryota > Metazoa > Chordata > Aves > Gaviiformes > Gaviidae > Gavia > Gavia stellata. The sequence goes on along the minus strand of NC_082603.1, from coordinate 21,356,121 downwards.
CTCTCGGAAGAAAAGAAAGAAAGTATTTGTAGTGAGGACTCTCAGACACATTTTAATAGGAAATGACACCACTGTTACAGAGTTGATTAAAGACCTACCAAGGGACAGCAGTTCTGGAAAAAATCAGCAGATTAAATAAGAAAAGTTGTAGTTTTATTATTAGTTACTGGATAAATATATATAACTTTAAAGCCATGAAATCCGCAGTAAAAATTTTGAGGAAAAGGGCCATACCATCTTGCTAGCAGATAGCACTTTTATAAATCTTGTAAAATAACCAAGTTGTCTTTTGGCCGCTTGCTCATTGTTTTGCTTCAATTTCTGTTGAGCCATAGAAATGAGTCACTCCGTAGCCCTATGGAATTGGTAGATAAGCAGTGGTGGGCACGTGGCCTCTCTTGATGAAAATTATAACCCAAAAAGGGGATATTCCCCAAGGCAAGTTTACAAAAAACAATTTATTCTTTTTCACCCTGTAAAACTCATCTTACATGCAGGATCTCTTGCATTATTACAAACTCTAATCCTCTGAGTGGGTAATTAACGGACCAGAAAAGCCATTTGTGGAAAGAAAGAGCCATAAGGGTGAAAAATATTTCTCCGCTGAATGATCTTTAAGGAGTAAATAATTACAAGAGTGAGAGGTTTGGGATGACCAATCTAAATCTGAACATAATTAGGATGAACACAGTTTGAAAATCGAAGCAGTTGGCCTGTGCAACAATTCTCATATCAGAAGACTAATTAAATATTTAGAAGCCCAAAACCCCTCACTATTCACAAAAAAATAACCTGTCACAAAAGGGTCTGTAACTTTGCAGATAATTAGGAAGGGTTACAGGGGGAAAAAATCACAGATTGGCTCCAAGGTTCTGCAAGGTCACATCTTATTATGGTGTATCTTTTATATGGTCTGATAACAAGTTTCTTGCTAATTTAATCTAAGTAGGGCATCCCATAGCGATTTCCCATTTCCCTTGTTAAAAATATGATCATTTTTCTATATGCAAACTGCAGTAGGTGAACATTTTTATAAATAATTGCTCGTAATTGATGCAGGCTGTAATATTTTTAATTATTCAAGGGGAATGCATGTGTTAAAGTTCAGTTAGGGTTGCCCCCACCACAGCCCCCATTTGAAATTGTCCGCATCCTGTCTATTGTAGAGGGAAACCAAAGGACCCTATGAAATCATGCTGCCTCGGCAGCCAATTCTGTAAATTAGTAAGTCTTGCTTTCCTGTTAGAGCTAAGATACATTTATGTTGAATATGCATTTCTGCAAACAGAAGAGCTGTGTTAAACTCAGGAGACCCATAGTGAGTCAAGCTGAATTTGCATTGAACTTACCTGGAGGTCCAGTTGAAGCGGGAACATTAGAAGTGTACGAAGGCTTCTACGTTTCAGAAGTAGCAGTAAGAAGTCACACCTGTCATTTGAAATACCTTAGTTTAGTAATTAAAGTGGGTGACTTTTTAAAATGTATGTAAGATTTGTGCAAATTAATGTGAAGGATAAAGCTACATGTTTTCAGTATTGTAATTCTTCAAGTTACTCATTTAATAATGACTCAGAAGCAGTCTTAAGTTACATACTGTGTTATGAATATGCTGCATGCCAAGCCATGGATAAAAAAGATCAACAGTGCTGCAAAAAAAGAGTTTTAAAGGGTTTTTGCTCTTACCCTGTGCTCTCTCCCTGGGAGTCACTTCTCCTGCAAGTCTGTTGCAGCGTTATGCCTAAGGATCAGACACTGTGCTTCAGGATTTTTACTTGGATTTTCTATACACTCTGCTCTAGCACTGTGCCTCAGCAATAAACGCCCCTTTGTAAAGCTCTGATATTATTACCCAACCCTGTGTTTCTCCCCTGAAACCTGCTCAACCCACAAGGCGTGATGCTGCACTCACGCTCACTCAGTGTGAATAATCTGTGTAAATTGCTCAGTTATTACGATGCTGCACTACTAAAGTTTTCATTAGTAAATAAGCATAGCTGCAGGCTATTTATTTTGTCTAAATGCTGAAACATTTAATTGGATCTTTTGAACTGATTACTTTTCAGCAGTGCGGATCTGCTTGGCTTAGTTGGTGTACTAAGGCATACATCGACCGTAATCCCCTGCTGCATTTTGCTTGCAAATATGCACGCACATAAATAATATGACAAGATTATGAATGAGACTTTATTTCCATTTCTTCTTCCTCAGGTAGGGTTGCATTAGAAACATTTTGTCTAAAAAGCAGGCCTCTTCTGCTTCATACTGTTACAAGGCTTGGGTTTGGCTTGCACCTACGCAAACCTCACCAGGAGATTGTTCTGTTTACTTTGCACACCTCATTGCATCTTTTGCTATCTAGTTCTCCTGTCCTTGCTTTATAGTCAGCTCCTCACAGGCTCTGGTAGTTCTAATAGGCCTTTCACATACGTGGTAGAAAGTAGTGGGGTAGAAAGATGGGATTATAAAAGCACTTAGAAAATTACCAAGAGAAGGCAGGAGTTATGTATTCCACTGGAAGCTACATTTCCTTTTCCGTTTTCTTTCCCCTCCCTGTTTTATCTGATGCTTCAGTTTCAGGTTAATAATAACCCCGTAACAACAGCATTTAGACCAATAAACAAAGTACTGGAACAAGAACGAATTGTAGCAAGAAAAAAATATCTCTGATAGCCCAGATGTGAGTAAGTGAGAAGATTCATCTTTTTAAAGGTGACTGCTTTGAACTTAGAGAACACGAATACTAAAAGGCAAATGGGTCATAACTAAATATACTAAAATTGTAAGAAAAGGTTGAAAGCAAGAAATAATCTGTTAAATTACTTTGCCATACAAGTCTGATACACATTCATTGATAATGAATCAAACTGGGTAATCCTAAGAAAGGGTCTTGTGGGAGTTGTATATTTTCTGTTGTGTTTTATTGTCTGTTTGGAGTTTTCATCCCTAATGCATACCCTTAGACTCCCACAAGATCACAGGGTATAAAGAAAACACAATTAAATAGTATTGTGTATTTATTGGGCAAATGGAAACAATGCTATGGTGCACCTTCTCCTGCAATATTAATTGTACACTATTTAGCTTCCTTATGTCATGCTTACTCAGTAATTAGGAAGATTCATCAATATTATATTTAAAAAGAAAGAAGAAACAATTTTCTCAGGTTTTTTCCCCCCAAATATTTTTCACCTGAAGCCACCAGGTTTATCGCAGTAGTGGTCACATTGCCAAGTGCATAGAAAATCCCAAGGCTGGGTTGTGAATTTTCAAATCAGTTTCTAGCATGCCTTACTGCTGTAGCTGTCACAGGAAGATCTCCAATATTTAGACACAATTCTTATGGCCATATTCTGCTTTCATACGTGCTCATGTATCTCCCATTTTTTCTTAGATGATGAAAACTACTGCCACAGCACGCTAAATCTGTTTTCTCTTTGAGCTAGGTAAAATTGGCGCTATTATTTTTTGCATGCTCATTCTCCCCTAATAGTTTTAGGGATTCCAACTTGAAAATAATTTTTAGAAAATCTTATACATGAGGAGGCAAAATTGCCAGTGTGGCATCCTGGATTTTTTAAAAGCCAGTTGCAGGATTACATGTCTATCTTCAAGGAAGCATGGCTCTGTAGGGATGCATGCGCTCACTCCTCCTGCATGGGTAGGGTTGTGCTACTGCTGCTGCGGCTGCTGGAGCACTGTGGATACTACAGTGATGGCTGGCCAGTGCTGCTTCGAATCTGGGCTTTATAGCAAGGCTGGATTTTTTAGCAGGTCTTTTTTCAGGCTTTGATTAGGCCCCATTTGCTAACTCAGTAGGTTTCAGTATGTCATAATGTATTTCTTAATGAAACTTAGAATTTAAATACATTCCTTTAAATAATTTTATCTACTGTGGTATGTATGTGTGCATACGTATGTATCTGTACACCCCTAAAATAAAATCTCTGTTCTCTGGCTATTTTATATGTAAGTGTTGTACATACTTTCTAAGACCAAATTAATAAAACATAGCATTTAAGTAATACCTGGCATCTTCATACATAGGTAACTTTGAGTTTAATAACAGGAGTGGCGGTCTAGTGAATATGCATACAAAAGCAGAAGCACATCTCACGTGGCAGTTGTAGACCATTAGGAATACATACGTAAAGACAGCCATTTACTCTGGGTAAAGAGGTTCAGGAATTTTTCAATTTAAAATATGCTGTTCTTAAAAGTCAATACATGAAATGTAGTCATCCCACATTCCCATCTCTTTATACTCAGACTGCAGCTCACCCAGGGTGAATAAGAAACAAGAAGACCATATGGTGTATGTGGTGCTACAACTCAGAGTTTACGTGCTTCAAGTGGTATTTAAGCAGGTTGCTGCAGGCGATATGCAGGAACATGTCATCATGCTAGCTTTTAAGTATTTAATCAATATGCTGAAAAAGAAATATTGTCAGATCTGACTTAAAAGTTTCAAAACATACCAAGATAGATTTTTTTAATGTATTGACAGGTCTATTAAAAAATGATTTTATTTATTAAATGTGGCTTTATACTGTATCTTTTTTTTTGTTGTTAAAGTGAAGTACACATGACTGGTTTCTGTGTTTGCCAGTTTCACCTTGCTTAATGAAACACTGCACTCACAGAAATGCAGCATTAGGAATACCCAAAATTATTTTGATAGCCCATTTCTGGCTAGACATTAATTCATATCCTTTTCAAAATAACATTGATGTTTCTTTTATGTTGCTATCTTTGTCAAAGTAATTTACACAAAACAAAAGCATTTAGAGGATAAATTGTAATATGGACATTATTTCCTACATACCTTAACTTTGCAAACCACTTCGAAAGGAACAGTGTGTATCTTTATGTGACTGACGTGACTTACCCAGAAAGATGATCTCTTCCCTCAGTCAATCTGTTTGAGCCATGTAATGCTAATGTCTTTCCAGAATCTGCTTCTCGGATTCCAGTACTTCACTTTCTGGTCCAGTCATGATACACTGTGTTTTTTCATTTTAATGCTGGAGTATTTGCTCAAGTCCATGGATTGTGCATTTTTAATCTTCCTTAGAACAGTGGTGAATAATGGCCCTTGGCAGGAGATAATGAAATTTTCTTAATTTATATTTTCAAGCAGAAGCTTCAATTGAAAATGGCATCCTATGGCCTGGAGACATAGCTCTAGTGCAAGTTTCAGGGGAGCTGTAATAATAATGCAGTGCCAGCGGTGACGGGGAATGATAGGACAGTGAAGAAGTAATTTAAGAAAGAAAAGAGAATGTACCAAAGCTTTATTGTAGCATATCTAATGATCTGCTGAAGATTCCCAATAGCTTTTGGAGCATGACAGTAGAAACTAATGTTATCTTGCCAAAACAGAAGCCCCTGCTTAATCAGCAGAACAAGATTATTGATTAAAACACCTCACACAATAGATTGCACATGGAATCTCATCTCCATACATTGCACGTGGAAAAGTGCAATAATGAGCACAAGATAACAAAAAAAAGAGCAAAAGCAATTTGTTGGGAATTGTACAAGTCAAGATTAGAGTTGAAATGCAAACAAATTATCACGGAAAGTGCAGCTGTCCGTAAAGGTGAGCACAGAAGGGGTTGGATGCAGCAGGGACACGGCTACCTCAGCAGCAGAAGATACTTGCTAACAGCCCTGCTGGAGCTGCATTACTTCCCTTTTTTTTCCTGTATTCATCTGAAATGTGAAAGGGCCATTCCTCATTTGCACAGTCTTCTTCCTGAGGTGAAAGGAGTTCAGGCATTGTACTGTAACTGTTAATTAAACACTCCATTTGATTTTTAGATTACTCTAAGTGATGCATCTGCATTATGAAAATGTAACCTTTCTTCATTCATACTAAGATACTGAAGAAAGGAGTGTGAGAGTACACAATTGCTCCTTGCATTCATGAGAATAGTGATACTTCCTACATTTCCCCTTGCAAAACTCATGTGGCTGCTAGCAGAGGAACCTGAATTAGCATTCCTTCAGTGCTACAGTTAGTCTTTTCCTAACTAGGGTTTCAAATTTAATTCATCTATTACCTTTCCTAAATCAACTGTTACTGAGTTTGCAGATCTGCTTTATTTCCTTGTAAATGACAAAGTCATTGTATCATAAATCTTTGTGAATATTGTGAATAAGTGTGAAGACATTTCTCGGTGTGAGATTACATGAATTTTAAGATTGTACATAAAACCCTGAGAATTTGCGTATTTTGACATATGCTAGGGAAGTATGCAGTTAACTAGATTACAGAACACTTAAATGGTACTTAAAACCTACAGAAAACTTAAACACTAGATTACAGATGCTGAAACACTGAAGTATTTGTGATTTGACTTCTTAAATTTGCAGAAATTAAAGCTGGTTTTTATCATGCCTTCAGCTGGAATAATTCTAAAAGAGTTTGGATATATGGCCCTATCTAACAGTATATTGTGTAGAAAAAATAACATTGGTTAAAATGAATGAGGGACTTCAAGTTATTTGCCAGTTAAGGTTTTTGGGGTTTGGATTTTTTTTTTCCTGATAGTGTCTAGGCCAATTTTGCAAATTGCCGGGAACTTTATTTTCATTGGAGTCCTGTTTTGGAGAATCCCATGAAGTGGCCGCACTCAGAAAGGGCTTGCCCATTGCAAACAGGAATGAAAATGGGTCACAGGATTGAGTTGAAGGCTGTAACAGTGTAATACCCTCTTCATTGGGCATAGTGTTTCCAAGTGTAAAGGTTTGTCAAAAAGATGAAGCTCTGCTATGGCAGCGACGCGGTAGCTTTGACAATCTGTAGCCATGTAGGATAATCTGCTGTTTAGTGCTATTTTATGAAGAGTGGAGTATCTTTTGTCCAAAATAGCAGGCAGAATTCAGTGTTTCTTGTCTTAAAGAAGCTCAACTGAAACTGTTATCAGTTTGTAAAATGGTCTTTGCAGGCAGCAGCAGAACTGTAGGCCAATAACTAATAGAGAAGTTAGTATCCCTGGTTTTACAGGGGAAAACCAACAACAATGCAGCAGACAGAAGATTTTCATTTATCCAGAGAACAAATCGCAGTAGTGTAAATTCCCTCAATTGCTTGTCTCAGAAGTACCTCTACAAAGTCCACTTACTCTTCATCTCTTCTCCGTAACCCATGAATTGGGATTGACAGCTGCTGTAGTTCCTGTCAGGTTTTTGTGAAGGTTTCATTGGAATTGAAATTTGACCGCTAACTATGTAACAAATAGCTACCTGAAATTTCCGTTTTTTAAAATGTGAATATCTTAATCAAGTGTCTTTAATTTGAAGTCTTAGAAGTGTGTGAAAATCAGAACCTTATATGAAAATTACCGATGTTTTATAAAATGCAACCAGCAATGCAGCAAAACCAGTGATGTGAATGTAAAAAGCTGTGACTTAGAGCACAAATACTTCTATTCATTCAGTCATCCAAGGAATTGCACTTCTTGGGGAGGTGGTAGTGGTGTGCTTTGTAGCACTGCTGCGTACTGAAGCAGTGGGCATAGCTCATTTGTTTGGAATTGGGGTCTCCTTCATTTTGGCCAAAGGTGAGCAAAAATGACCATATGCACAGCAGGTGAAGTCTTGCATAAAGAAATAGTCAAAAGTTTTTAGAAGGTCAACAACGTCCTGTAAATGCCACTCAGTGCCTGAAGTTTGACACTGGCACTTACTGTACAAAGAAAAAAATACGCATTTTCTTCTGTCTTATTATTATACATCCTTTCAGTACAAACTAGCTTGAAGTTCTTCTGATGGCAACATTATGAGTCTCACTGGAGGAAAATGAAAGAGAAGAAAACAACTTTTTGTAGGGAGACAAGAGTCCATCTTTTTCATAAGATCTACAAACACTGCTCGTAAAACTTTTTTTTCCACAGCTAAATATGACCTTCATCAGTTTCATTCTCAAGCAATTTCTCCCAGTATGTATCCGTTTTATTTTGTAACAAATCAATATTTCTCTCTTAATTGCCGCTCATTCAAGTGTAAAATGAAATTTTCATACAGCTCAAAGCTGTGGAAGCCATTCTACTGAACGATGCACTACACAGAGTCTTTTTGTAGGAATTATTTCGGCTTCAGCATAAGGTTTTCACTAAAGAAACAGAAAGAAATTTAAAGAAATTAATTACAAAACCTTACTTCCGAGGTTTTCACATACTGGTTAGTCTGGCCTGAGGTGTGGGGCATAAAAAAAACATGTACAGGGCTTAGAACAGAGGTACCTTTGAGGTTTTGGGCCATATTGCTTTCTTCTGCTTCTCCAGCCTCCTCCTACACAACACGCACAAGAACAGCACTTTGACCTTCATGTGAGTACAAAAAAGTGGCTGTATTGTATGTTTTCAGTATACAGATTCAGCACAGTGATTTTCTCTGCAAGGTGGGTGCACATTTCATCACTTCGGCATGGCTCTGAAAGCCATTGGATGCATCATACTCGTTCCAGACTTGCTAATATACTGCATGCACGAGCTGTTGCACTGAATAATAGTGCTGTTGGGAGTGGTGTGGCATTACCTGTGCTGTAATAGCTGTACAGGGACCTGCCTGTGCTCTCTGGAAAGTCACTGCCACAAACAGCACAGAGGTGACAGGTGAATTCCTCACCATCTATGCGTATCCGTGGTTGTGTGTATATACAGAAATCCCTGGCTATTTCCAATTATTTCTGCAATTATAAGTCTTATGGGGCTAGAAATAAGTAGTTTTAAAAAAAGGAAAAAGAAAAAAAGAATTGACTGATAAAGTCAGAAGAGTTGTTGTTCCTGAGTTTGCTCAGCAAGAGGTGCAGTATGTCCTGACCAGCTCTGTGCTCATTTGATTAGTATATAAAAAGGAAACTGATGTATATCAGAGTTCTTCGAATGTGCTTGCTCTACCCTTTATGAGGTAGCTTGAATTATTCTTATACCGGTTGGCAACGTACAGCTGTGGAAAGCCATTGATACAAGATAAATTATTTTAGCTTGGGATGTGGTATTAAGGGAGTGTGGGAAGGAGTAGGGCAACAGAGGAGTTGATGTACAGCTGGAGTCAAAGGCTAGACTATTACTTGAGTTCAGACTTCTGTTATTCAGTTTGCTGACAAACAAAACTAACCCCTGAGAAGATCAGCCAAGCTCTTTTTCTTTTAGTAACCAAACTCCCTGACCTCCTCTTTTTTTTCTTCTACTTCCTTCTGACTATTTTTTCTGTATTACCTTTTGACCATCTCTTCAGGGTTAGGTGTTTGTTTTTCCACTTTTAACTTCCAAGCTAACTTTTTTCCCTGGAAAAATGAACAGTAGTCTGAAATCTCTTTATTATTATTACAAAAAAAACTTCAAGAAACATTAAATTCAGTAGACCCTCATGGTTAGAGGCACTGTAATACAGTTCTTTGTATCAAAATGCAGTCTTCCATTGTTAAGCAAATCAGATACACGTATTTAGTCTCCTCCAAAATACATTTTAATTAATTTTCTTGCAGTTCTTCTTTTTAACTGTTTTTTTTATTTCCTCAGATGGTCATTCTTTACCTTTTCCTGTAACCTAACAGAGGAGGCTTAGAGTCCACCAATTGCTCCTAAAATAATTAAAATGGAAATGCTAATGCTCTTTGTCTACAATAACTCTTCCAACCAAAATAATTTCCTTGAATCACAAAAAAATCCTCTCTGAGATGTTAAACCATTCAGCAGTATGTGTATCTCTAAAGATGGGAGGAATTGCTCATCTGTGTGACTGTACATTATTCAAAACTACACATTTTTTCACTCTGTATCATCTTTGCATTTTGCTTTGATTTTATTGAACAGTAGTATCAAATCAGTACGTATTTGGGACAGCTATATCTACCAGTGGGAACGAGTGACATTTGAGATAACATCGATCTCCAAATTTAAAAGTATGAAGCCTGAACTGAAATACTGTCCTGAAGCCTTATTTATGGACTTTGACTGATCTACTATTAATTAACTTTGTTGTCTTATGGATTGGACTGCCCAAGTGTGAAGAGAGTTAGCACTGCATATAGTACTTTAGTATGAACTTGCAAATTAAATGTAGTTTTAAATTAATTAGCTTGCTTTCTTTTCCTATTACAGGTGCAACAACCGAACACAGTGTATAGTAGTTACTGGGTCAGATGTGTTTCCTGATCCTTGTCCTGGAACATACAAGTATCTAGAAGTTCAGTATGAATGTGTTCCTTACAGTAAGTATAATCTTTTTATTCTTGCTCACTTCCTCTGGCCCTCACAATTAAAGCTGGAGTGCTGTTACATGGAAAAGAAGCATATGTTTATGGCCCACGGACCATTATGCATGCAGAGCACTTGCAGACTAGGGCCTCCAATTAGCTTCACAAAGTGTGGAAGGAAGCCATGGTGTGATGCTGGCCAAGTGTCTGTCTGTGTTCTTAAGTGTTTGGCTTTTAAGGCTACTGTTTTTCCAGAAAACAAACTCGAATTAGCTATTCAATAGGCCAGACAGAAATTTGTACTTTTGCCCACTACCAGTTGCTGACAAATTGGCTTGGCTCACAGACTTCTAAAGCAGGAATTGACTTCAATTTTAATCATGATCTACTTGAAAGGCTACCTGCTGTTGTGGTGACTTTGGGTGCACAGCAAAGCCCAACAGTGGCACGCCGAGGTAAATGCCCCAGTTGGGGGACATTGTGAGAGGGCGTTGTGCTTCAGGGGCACATTACAAGTGAAGGCAGATTCAGAGTGAATAATTCATTAACAAGTTGCTCAAGCTTGGTTCTTAAAAACAATGGGGAAAAGAGTGAGAAAGAAATGTTTACTTCTAACGTAAAGAGAAAATATGGATTGTGCCTTGAATCAGCTGCCAAAAGAGAATTTTTCACTGAAAACGAAGTAAATACTGAAATCATACTGAGGTAGAAAAATTTGAAGTTATGGCTACTTCAGCAGTTTTGTACAATACTCTTTTCTAATGTCAGAATTCAGTAGCTTTAGATGTACTTCTTATTTCCATGCAATAGTTAATGATTTTTTTCACTGACATGTATGCATGTTTATAAAAGTTCGACACTTTTAACTGGTTTTGCTTTCTTGTAAGGTCATTCTTTGCAGTGACTTCTCCCTCGTCCCATAACTCAGCAGAGAAATAGCTGTGTTTGCAGTGGAATTTGAGCAGTGCACTGATCATTCCCTTAAGTTATTAAGCGTGAATTTCTTGATCTGCAGTAATCCTTAACCAAAGTCATATTTTCTGTTGGTACAGGAAGGAGGCCAAGTCTGAGATGCAGAAACACTGTGGTGACAGTATATATCCAAAAAGGAGGGAAATGAGTTCTGGCATAAGCAAAGCTATATCAAAACTGTCCATACTGTTTACTGCACAATTTTAGACTTTAGACTTCTTAAACCGAAATACTGCTCTGTACTGCTTCACCACATTGAACCTTCACTGTTGTTAAAGGCCAAACACAGATCATCTGTTTTTTCTTCATTTCTCCTGTGTCATTGTGAAATGGTTGCTTGCTGATTTTTTTTCTGTACCATTTGTAGGATTGGAAGCCTACTGCATACAGTGATCCCTAGTACCATTCCTCCTGTGTGTAGTACCAGTGGCTTGTTGTAACCATTCTTCTCGTGCCACTTTTGAGAGTGATGTCTTACCCCAATCTAACCAAAGTTTTGTTCCACAAAGATCACTTTTACTTTTGTGCTATTTTCATTCCCAAATTCTCAGAAAGAGGGCAGTGCATCTGATTCCAAACCATGAGGTCAGTCAAATGACAAGAGGTTACGTTTCCAGTTCCAGTAGGCTAGCTCTTAGAGAAAAAGTGTAATGCAAATAATGTTCAAACACAATTTTTTATGCTGTTTTAGGAAGAGGAGTGTGGATATGTTCTACTGATTGGGTATTGCTATCTACAGGAATCTTTTCTTTTCCAGTTTTCAGAAGTATAGTGCCACAGCGCGGCCTACCCTGTACTCTAACGTGTAGTTATTCTACTTTTAAAATGTTTATTTTTGTTTACTGTCAATTGCATTGGCCTACCCTTTGAATTATGTAATTCTGTGTCTATCATAACTCAGGATTCTGGATACTTCTTGTCTTTCAAAGTCTGTAAGTTTTGGAGTTTGTCAACTGCAGCACGTACAGTGATGACACTAAGCATAATTCCAGAACTGTGAGAGGCACCACCTGTCATTACCAGCAGTCATCAAAAAGGTTGCCAGTTACTAAAATCGGTTTTGAAGTTTGGTTTCAAACCACATTGTGCTTCAGTAGCCGTTTTGATTGTTGACCATCTTTCTTCCCTCTCTCACAGAGTCTATCCCGGTATTTTTCCAAGTCTCTTTTTTGGACGCCTGATAAACTCCAGTTACCAAGCCTAATTTTTTTTCTCCCTTACTTGTTCCAGTGCTCCATATCTAAACATACGGGATGACTGAAATCATTAGGTTTGCAAATAGCAGCTGTCCCAGTGTAAGAGACTTGCTAGGAAGGTGGGATAGGCTTTTGTGGGTCTAGGAAGGGAGGTTTTTAGTGATCACAGCACTTCTAACCAGAGTTCAGTTATGGTTCTTACTTTTTCTGGACTTCATCTTCAGTGACTGCAAGACTGCAAAATTTGCTGTGGCACCTTTCAGTCCATGGGAGATTACAAATAGCAATCATACCAGGTTTTGTGGTCAAAGTTGGGAGTTCTTACACACTGGAGTTGGTGTCACCCTTGTACAAAATGCAGTTTATGAGCTCCTCTATGTCTTGCTGGCCTCCAGAAATAAATAGCTGCTTTGACTGAGCTTTCTCTGGGTTCTGTATTCATCACCCTCCTAAGAAAGCGCTTAATGAAAAGCTTCCTTTTTTGCATCTCAAAGTGTAGACCTGTTGCCGATGTTTTTCTAATCCTCTTTAGTAAAACAAATAAAAAACTATTGAAATACTCAGTTGGATCTCCAACTAAACTAAAATTCTAGACAAATTTGATAGGCATTGCTTTGTCCTAAAATAAGAGTGTTACTGATTAAATTACAAAGAAATTGAGAGTACCATACTTGGCATTTCTCTCAATTATGCTGCACAATGTATGTTGACACTTTGACTGAGTAACAGAAGTCAGCCCTTTTATGAAGAAGAACATCAAAAGTACCACTTTGTACATCTGTGCATTTTTATTTTAAGCCTTTTTTGGACTCAGGAATTCAACAGAAGATGTTTTAAAGTATTTTATTCTCTCTCTCTCTGTATTGATTGGACTTTGCAGCATTTGTTTATTTCAATAAGCCCATCTGTCCCTGAGAAATGTACAGCTGTACACCAATGCACGCAGAGCAGACATGCCAGTAATGATTTAGTTACCCTATCTTCTCCCCCTTCTCCTATTACTAATTCTAAGCAGGTACAATATCAATATTGCTCTTTGGCGAGGAATAAACTCATGCATAAAAGTTCACAAACAGAATCATCTGAAAGTCATTAACGCTGATCGTGAAACCCTGGAATTCACCTCAGAATAAATACATCTTCTGTTTACTTGGATAACTCAAGAATTACAAATTGCAGGAAAAAAAAGTATTTTACCTAAAGATGCATAAATCAACAAAGGCTAGGAAAACTACTGCTCTTTTTGAGAATATAAACCCCCTCTCACTCCCCCATAAAGTTTTGGAATTGTTCCCTGAAGAAACTACTAGATCTGCACAGCCAATACAATTCCCTCAAAATAATCATATGTAATTTTCTTAAATGAAACTGAAAACCCAAAACTTTACATGAAACATGCAAATACATTCTTCAGGGTGATACCATAATAACTGAAAATGTAATAGCTGTGCAGATAGTTTTGATACACTTCCTTGGTATCAGCAGCTACTGTTACACAGATTGGTACATCTGTCATTTTCCAGGTCATTTTATGAAACTAAGGGAGCGTACTTCAAAGGCTACTGAGTATATGAAATAGATTTTATTGTAAATAATTATTGGAAAGCTATTTACCAGCTGGACTTCAGCTATACGTCTTCCTGTAATATGTTTCTTAAAAATTCCTTGGGGAAAAATTGCTATAGTAATATAACTTTGTTAATCGGATTTGGTTTATATTTTCCATGTACGGTGGCAGGATGGATATTTCCTTTAAACGCTTAGTGTGACTGTCCTTGCATACTAGCTTGCTGTTTTGGGCTTAATAGGTGATGCTGGAAAATATCTGAATGAGCTAAATGTTAATTTTTTCTTCTCTTTTCCTCTTGCTCACTGTGCTTTTGCATCTTTTTTCTAGATGGTTTTGCTTATTCCTTCTAGTCTGATTTTGCAGTTATAGGCTAAGAAGTGGCAAAAGTTCTCAAGATTAACATTCAGGAAAAAAAATAAAATAAAGCCTAAGGAGAGCTGAAGGATGCAAGCTGCTTTCGTTACAAGAAAGAAAAGCACAGGGATGTCTGGGGCAAAGATGGGGGAAGGTTTAATAAGCACACATACATACCTATATAATTAATATACTGCATTTTGCATTTACAATTATCTAATTAATATAATATGTATATGTGCACTTGCACATATATGATAGATTAATGTGTCACTTAAAAACCAACTTGATAGCATTATACTTTGAGAAGAAAAAGAGTATGTATAGCATGCATTAGTAAAGTCATTCATTATTTATTCAGGTTCACTAAGTGAAACTACATGCCAACATATCTGTATTGCCTCCTTAATCTACTAAAATGATTGATCCATGTTCATTTGTGTAACCGTAGAATCTCTCTCCTGCTAGGTTTTCCTGTTGTCTGTTTCTCTTTATCCAATATAGTGCAGTTCTTATTCTCCCTATATTTAGCGTCTGTTACTAATTTAATCTTTAGATTAATAGTCAATTTATGTTAATCTTCTTTCTTTTTTCCTTGCACTTTTTTATTTTTCTTCCGATGCTTAAAATAGAAGTGGAGCAAAAAGGTAAATAACGTATACAGTCCAAACCCCAGCTCCTTGTTATGTGCCTTATGGATGTTAACCTCTTCCCTTCCCCTCCCCACAACACTCTTATATTATGATAATCAGCAGGATCTCATAAGTACACCTCATAAAGAAGTCGACTGTTTGCAATAAAGTGACTTGGCTGCTTAAAGTAGGTGGCGGGGTATAGTGTCTGAAATACTTGGGCTGGAGGGAAGACTCCCTTGCTTTTTTCTCTCCCTTTCTCTTTGTCTTTCTTTCCCTCTCTTTCTCTCACCCTTGGGTAAATTCTTGTTAATCAAGTGTCATCTTGCCTGGCTTCCAGAACCCTCTCCATAGCATGCCATGGTTACAGGGTTTCCTGGTCTGTTTCATTCATTGCTTTGGTTGTGTTTTGTTTTCTCTGCTCCTAATTGCTTTCTCTATATACCTGATGATTTGTTTTGTTCCTTTATTTTTAATCGAGGCACCTCCTTTTTCAGCCTCACCACTTCTTAAAGTTCTAAACAAGTCGATGTGATTTTTTTTTGGACTGAAATGACCTAGCGCACTGCTGCACACCAGTTAAAAGCTCTGGAGCGTTAATGCGTACTCACTAAAAGTCTGAGACGAAAATGCAAGAGTAGCTCTACATTTTCAGCTGTCTGTGTATGCCATTGAGCCTTGGTCTGTACTAGTGAAAACAGTTCCCATCCACTTTCCATACTGGTACAGCAAGAACATGGTAACTTTAAGAAAAGTGGATGATAAAGGGTGATAATTGCATTAATTATAACATAAGGTATAATTTAGTGCCAATTAAATTGATTTTTTTTCTTCCTGACACAGTCATTATGATTTACCTACCTTTTTTTTTTCTTTTTTTTTTTTTTCTTTTTATTATGAGACAGTCTTAATTTGACGTAATTCTTGTCTTACTTCTCTCTGTGACTGTTAGTTTTTGTTTGCCCGGGGACGTTGAAAGCAATTGTGGACTCACCGTATTTATATGAAGCTGAACAAAAAGCAGGTGCTTGGTGCAAAGATCCTCTCCAGGCTGCAGATAAAATATACTTCATGCCATGGACTCCGTATCGCACCGATACGTTGATAGAATATGCTTCTTTAGAGGACTTCCAAAACGGACGCCAGCAGACAACGTATAAACTCCCAAATCGAGTGGATGGTACTGGATTTGTAGTCTATGATGGTGCTGTCTTTTTTAACAAGGAAAGAACTAGGAACATAGTAAAATTCGACTTGAGGACTAGAATTAAGAGTGGAGAGGCCATAATCAATTATGCGAATTACCATGACACCTCTCCATACCGATGGGGAGGAAAGACTGATATTGACTTGGCAGTTGATGAAAATGGCTTATGGGTAATTTATGCTACGGAGCAAAACAATGGGATGATAGTAATTAGCCAGCTGAACCCCTACACCCTGCGTTTCGAAGCCACGTGGGAAACGACATACGACAAACGGGCAGCATCCAATGCTTTCATGATATGCGGTGTCCTGTACGTAGTGCGGTCGGTGTATCAGGACAATGAGAGTGAGACCGGCAAGAACGCCATCGATTACATCTACAACACCAGGTTAAGCAGAGGCGAGCACGTGGACATTCCTTTCCCCAACCAGTACCAGTACATCGCTGCAGTGGATTACAACCCCAGAGACAACCAGCTGTACGTGTGGAATAACAACTTCATTCTGCGGTATTCTTTGGAGTTTGGCCCACCTGATCCTGCCCAAGGTAAGTATTTGTTTTTTCTCATTTTTAGCCTCTTTGTACTTCCATTCAGATCACTGTGTTACGGTATCTTTGGCCTTAGACCTAGCTCTTGGCAGAAGGGTGAGGAGGGATTGTTCGTCTGCACTGTGCTGAGCAGAACAGCGTTACATTGGTGCAAGGCCAATTTGCAGCACCTGTGAAGAGAGCGAATTACTTTATTTGGTTTACAGGCTTGTACTTTTCTTCTTTTTTTTTTATACAAGCGTTTAGCTTTTCTGTGAGAATGAGTTGAGGAATTGTTTATTTACTTTGTACCATCGGTCAGTTTGACTTTCTATAGCTAAAGTAAGTTTGAGTTCATTCACGCTGAGCCAGTAGCCTGTTCCCCTCCGTTCAGTGTTACCTGACTTCTGAATTGATTACAACATACACGCAGACCTTTTAACTTCTTGGCACCAGCAGTTGAGAGTGATGTCTGCTGGGAGGTCCCAGAGGAGATGTATGGGGTTAATGTGCAATACCAAGCATAAATATTTTTCCACAGCCCTATTTTCACGGTTTCTAATGCTGGATTTCACAAGATTATCTGACCTCTTTTTAGCAGGCTTCTCGGTAAGTCTATTGCAATTGCAATTCAGCTCACTTGAAGTTAGAACAACTACCTAAAAAGAAAGACACTAACTGCCAAAAGAGGAAAGAAAAACGGAGCTCTTTAGGTCTCAGAAATCCTTAAAAATGACAGGAACAGGCACAGCCACATAGTAACATCTGCAGGGGAGAGTAAATACCAAGAGAAATGCTCCTTGGCAGGAGATGCATGCAGCAAGGAACAGAATGTTGATAAGCTGCTTTAGCAATGAAGGTAACACTTCACTTCTCTCATCTAACTGGTATGCATGTTTAGCAGCCATTTTTTCTACTTCAAAAAAGTAGTAATAATGGCTTCTCTATGTGAAAAGTAGCTATCCTGCTTCAGCAAAGCTGATTCATGCACAGCAGTGCAAACTGCGTAGTGTGCACACAGCTGTATCAACATACATACAGCTTTTCCTAGGTACGTAGGAGGCAGCAGAACAAGGCAGTTTAGAACCAATACGTTAGAGATCTCCAGAGCCAAGTGAAGATCTGTCCAATCTGTCTCCTGCAGACCTCGCTGGCAAGACATGGCCTGGCTCAGGCAGGTCCCGGGTGTTTGAGGACTGAGCTCCAGCCGCGAGGGCAGCCATCCTGGGAAGCTTTGCTCTCTGTACGTCAAGCTAGTCCATTCCTCAGGGAGGCTTTGGGGCTGCTCTTAGCAGAGACATACCCACCTATGTAATTAGAAAAAATTTATAGCTTTCATTTTCATACATTCTCATGCGTGTCACTTTTCATTCGGTTTAACTGAGATGAAGATGCATTTTAAATGCTCCAAAGCTTTAATAGTAAGAGGAGAAAATGGAGGTGCAGGCTCTAAGTAGCTTTCGCAGTTCAGGCGGCTGCCATGAATGTGGCAAAAGCGAATCTTTTAAATCGTTGCATTGAGGGAAAAGTGTTAAGGAAGAGCAGGGAGGGAAGAAAAGGCTTTGTGGAATCTTTCCTTTGCTTTAGTAAACCACCAAAGGTCTCCAGTAAGACATTTCGTAATGTTTTTATTATGAGAGAGTCTCCAAGATCCTAAGTACCTGTGCTGGCCACATCCCAGCTAATATCAGAAAGAGATTTGCGCATCCACCAGCACCCCTTCATGTTCCTGGGTTCCTTGCTGGCATGCACAGCGGGGGCAAAAACGGCTTATTCCACCCAGGCCTGGACGAGAAGGGGTCCAGGGCACACAGCAGGGTGCTTGCCTCTCGTCTGAGCTCTTTGTCCGTTCACCCATGAAGACAGAGAAGGAATATTTTTTGAGTGGTTTATGAGTTTGAGTTTTAAATGCATTATGACATCAGTAAATAGATTTTTATTATGGCCTTTTTAAAATACAGAAACCATATGAAGATACTAGGTTTATTTGAACATGTGATGCATATATTCACAAATGGTATTTTTCCTTGTATAAAGCCAATAGCCAATACCCAATATTTTAATTTTGTGTGGATCTGTACATAGCAGATCTAAGAATGTGTTTCAGTTCATTTCCTCTTTTTCCTAAGCCAATTGCCTGTAGTTAGACTACTAAATTAAAGGAAAAATTATCTAATATGATTGTCCTTGAGATGTACTGCTATAAAACCAAGAAGACATTCTGTACAGTTTCTAACTCTGCATTTTATTTGTATTATATTCTCAATTCCTCTTTGTTTCAGCATGAAGTCTGTATAAATTGAAGATCAATCCTTCTGCTGTTGAACAGTTAAAGGATCTATATGCGTAATACACATTTGGATTTTTTTCTCTCGTATGGAGTTAGATAAGGTTTTCAGCACATTTGATGAAGGGCTTTTTTGTGTTTCTTTTTTTCCGGTTCGGTTTGCTTTTTTGGTGGTTCACTCAGGTTTCTCAATCATCTACTCAAAGACATAGGTGTTAGGATAACATTCTTTAAGTCACCTAACGCAAGAACCTTCTTTTAGTGTCTTTTGCAATGGTACTTTAATATCAAGTATTTAATGGTGTCACAAGGTCAGTGCCTCAAAATTGGAAGTCGTGGCCTTTTCTTTTCGAATGGTTAACTTGGGGCCGTTGTGGGAAACTCAGCAATCTGTGTTCCCTCTGTTGCCGTGGGAGCAATAATGATATATAGTCACATGCTGGTTCTTTTTTTCCCCATCTATCTGTCTTGGCTATCAGTTCTTGTCTACACCATAACTTCCAACTACCGAGTGCTTCAAAAACAACAGTCTTTCTTCCTACATGAAAGGTGAATTTGTCACGTTTGAGTCACACTTTTGAGCTCAAGGGTTTACATTTGCTCCCAGGGCCAAAATCTTGGACTCATCCATGACCCCTAACCTGCCTTTTTTCTCTCTGTTGTTTCTTTCATTTTTAAATCTGCCTATTGAAACCTCTGAAATACCACTATAATTAACCTAATGTTGACCTTGCCCTTGCTGCAAACCTACACCATTTTCTCCTCTTGCAACTGTCCATATTAGTGCTCCCCATATACTTATTTTCTTAATCTTCAGGAGAACTCTTCAGATTTCTAAAACTGTGGATGCTGCAGCCAGGCTAATGTTTTACCCTGACAATGGGGTCTGCTGCCCTTAGAACTCGCCGCCCTTAACCTCATTCTCCACGTGTTGTTTTTTCTTCTCTCTTCTCAGGGGAATTATAGTACATAGATGTAGAAATGGTTTTCAAAGCTACAGCCGACAAGTACCACTCAGATATTGCAGAAGAGCACATTTTCTAAGGTTGAGTGTAAAAATTACTTTTAAAAATCAAACCCTTAATTTAGAAATAAAACAAAATCTATCAGGCCCTGCAAAAAGCCGCTATGAAAAATTCAAAACAAACCAGAGTTTTTATGTCCGTGGTAAATTTAGTGGGTATGTCCTGTTACATTCTTTCTAAAGGTATCCAAGGGACCAAATGAATCCTTGCTGAAATAGGAATTTTTAAAGGAATTTTAAATTAAAAGATCAGGAAGAATGAAGGGAATTTTCTGCCTAAAATATGAATATGAGCATTACATTGTAAGGTTTCCTTGGTAACACAAAGATAAATCCTTTTGTTCTGTGTTAGTGCATTAGGGAGAGATTTCACCTATACTCATCCCAATTTGTGCTAACTCTGCAAACTGTTCAAACTGAAGTTGTCTCCCCTTTTGTACCGTCATACCCATCATTAAGTTTTATTGGATCACTGCAGGAAAATATGGATGTTATGAGTGTGGACAGAACAGAAACTCAGAGAGTACTATCACCAAGAGCTTGAAATAATAGGAAACCAGTGCAACTAGGTCTTTATAACACCAAGGATCTACAACGAAGTCATGCAGCAAGTTGTTAAGTAAATTAGATCTTTAGTAGTATATCGAATCTGATACACTACAGATCACTAAAGAGTGATTGTACAAGTAAAGGCAACATAATAGTTGTCTAGATAGCATATATGTGTCTAGATAGGACATTTCTTGGTCATAGGTATTTTGCTAAGTTTGTGGCATATTTGTTATCGTTTTCAGGGTATAAATTTATAAATGGCTGTGTAAACCTTTTGCTTTCAACTAAA
This sequence comes from Gavia stellata, assembly GCF_030936135.1. Classification (NCBI taxonomy): domain Eukaryota; kingdom Metazoa; phylum Chordata; class Aves; order Gaviiformes; family Gaviidae; genus Gavia; species Gavia stellata. The sequence goes on along the minus strand of NC_082603.1, from coordinate 21,335,306 downwards.
CGGGATTTGGCAGGGTCAATAGAGTACTGGCTAGCATAATAGCTGGAACCTATAGGTAATTAGGTGAGTCTTAGTGACTTCCCTACTATTCACTGAAGCGTGAAAACAGGCACACAGCGGTAATAAGCAGAAGGCAGGGAAATCTGGATTTGCACAGGTTTCTGATGTCCATTGCTTTACACAGCAGCTCAGTGTATGACACCTTTCAAAAATGAAGGCAGGCACATAGATTTTCACACGTCTGAATACATCGAAATACCCAACCTATGAGAGCATACATTTCACTGAAAAATCCATGCAGCTGATTTCTAAAATTACCCAAATGCTGGAGATGAAAATGGAACCATTAGTATTTTCAGAAGTGACACATCATCTGGGCATTTCAACACAATTTTAAATCTAAGGTCAGAGTTGTATTTTGGGTGGGGATTTTTTTGTTGTGGCTTGGTTTGTTTTTTTAAAAACTTATTTTATGCCTGCTTAGAATAGAAACCTGTTAGCAAAGAATACTAGATAGCTTGTGTGCCTTCTCTAAATCTACTCTTCACTATCAGGTGGGGAAACAAAGTTATTATTCCCCTGCTGTCCTAGGCAATTGTGTTATGTTTTTTATAGACATCACACTGTTAAACAGGTGCTAAGTTTTACTCCAGTGGTGTCTTCATTTTTAGAAACAGATAGTATGCATAACTGTTTAAATCAGCTGTTAGGAACCGCATGAAACAAATGTAAATTAATTACCCTCAACTTGAGTCTTTGGATTTACTTCCTATTGCTCTTTTCTTATTTTTTTTTTTTTTTAATTTTATGAAGACTGTCTTCAGCTAATAATGAGACACACCTATTCTTACAAAAAAGGAAGAAGTCAGGAGAGGTTTTGGTTTTCTCCTCGGCATGTCAAGCCTAGTCAAAAAGTCCAAAATAAAATCTCCCATTGTAAAAGCGGCTTTTTTGGCATTGGACGAAAATTGCGTTATCTTCAGCCTTGTAGAGGCTCACTCCTGCTGCTTGGAACAATAGGTTAATAACCTCGATACAGAGTTTGTTCTTCTTCTTAGTTGCGGCATATTAATCATCACTGCCATTATCTTACATTGGTAAAGCGCTCTGCAAGACAGTGCATGGGAGCTGGCGGATGCCATCACCCTCAGTTTTCAGAATGAGAGACATCAGGTGGTGGCAGCTATCGTATGTCTTCTTGCAGCTCAGGAGAATGGCCTTGCAGATTAAGTTCCCCAAAAGGTCATTAAAACCAAAATGATCTGCCTTCTAAAAGCTAGAGGTATTCCTTAAAGTGATGTGTTCAGTTGTTTCTTATTTTTTCAACCACCTTCTTTCCCAGACTTCCAGCACTGTTTCCTGGTACATTCTTAAATATACTGACTTCTAATTCAAGAGAAAATCCTCTTAGAAATTATCTGTATTTTTTTTTCAGTTTTGTGAGAGAGGTGGTTTAAAGTTTTTCTCCTGAAATGTGAGATTATAAAGTATATACTACTACTAAGCTAGGCAGGTCATTTTTGAATCATAGGTGATGTGCTTTGAAATTGATTTTAATGGATAGCATTAAAATCGTTGTACCTAAAGTTGTGTAATGATAGCAGGATATTTTAGCTCAGGGTGCAGCACAAAATATGTTCTGAAAATTGTTACCTCACTACTGAACTTCAGAGAGTTGTTATGAATTCTTACAGTGATATTTTGCTCCTGAGACAAAGCTATCCTAAACATTATAGGTTTTGAGTTGTAATTGCAATAATGCTAATACAGATTTCAGTGATTAAATATGTACTAATTAGTACAGTGTGTTAGGGGATGGATAGTAATAATTGGTTGTCCCCTGCATCATTCTCCGTCCCCACCAGTTCCCCGTTCCCCAGGACCTGATTCAGCAAGCATTGCCTGACACTTCTGCAAGTGATTGCAAACGCTTTTGACAAATGTTAATTGGGAAAGCACTAGAAGGCTGGATGCACTGTAATCAAAAGAGAATTACAGCAGTTTCACAAGATGTCAGGCAAGCGCTTGCAGAAGAGATCCGGGGATTTCAATAGGTTTCATAGTAGCTGGCCACGCCATGAGTTCAGCACAATTACCCAGGCTGTATTCAAGCAGCCAAGAATGAGACTGAAGAGAAGACAGCCTCTGAAGAAATCTCTCATTTGTGAGCAAGAGAAGGATGAAAAGCACATCTTTGCATTTAGTCTTTAAAAACAGATTGTCATGTTCAAAAACGCCACTCTAAATTCATATGAAAATAAAAAGATAAATTAATATTTGAGAGTCCTAATATATTATAACTGAAATATAATTGAAAAAGGATTTTGAAATACTTGTTATCTGCCAAACTACTGGAAGTTAATCTTATTCAAAACACTAACTTAAAAAACATCTGCTGGAAGAAAGTGAGGTAGTGCTTCTTTTGTTTTTTTGTTTATGATTTAATTTAGAGAAGATGCATTGTCCAGTAAGTCAGAGTTCAAGGGCCTAGCAGAAGAAGAAAAAAAGAAAGAAAAAAGCCACTTTATCCACTGAAGTTAATCCTAAAATTAACTTCGTTCATTTCTGTATCAGTTAGGATTTAAAAAATACTTGATATAAGCTTATTTATTCTCAGCAGAAGGATCTGTGCTTTTATGTGCCTATAAAGCACTGTGAACACTAATGAAGATTTGGAAATAATTACTGATAACTGTTTCAGTTACATTGCTCACTTGCATTGTTTCAGCCGTTGCTCAATATACATTTGAAGGTGATGAACAGGAATTTGGGACTGTTATCTCCGCTAGCATTAACTAGCATTATCTCTCCAAAGCCTCAAAACCGTGGCATAGCTCGGGCTGAACCTCAGCAGCTCCAGCGATGCATTCCCGACGTGGGTCAGTGGAGTGGGCAGCTGCGAGTCCCAGGCAGAAGTGATTTGGCCTGAGCCGATCCTAGTGGTTCATAAAAGATTAAACTAGGTATTTGCCACTGGCTTGAATGAGTTGTGTCTTCATACCTGCTTTATCAAAAAAGGATGTTAAGGCCTGAAATGTTCAAACATGAGAACACCACGTACATGCTAGGTGCTGCTTCTGTTTGGAGCTAATCAGGCATGCTGCAGCTCTCTCAAGCAGAATGACTGCTGGGTAGGAAGATGTTATCATAATTATTTTCCTCGAAGGTGTGTAGTGGGTGACTTGAAGTTTTGGGGTCTGTTTTTTTAAAATAGTCTCGTTAGTTACAGCCCACTGCCTTTGCTGTTAAAGCTGGACTGCATTGTTTATGGCACGCTGATTCAAATGATTCTGTCTATTGAGTTATTGCCTCTGCAAAGTGATTAAGTAACCTTTAATTGCTTTGAGCGTGTTTGTTATGTACTGATAACTCACTGGTACTGCCTTTCAGCCTTTAGAAATGTAACTATCAATTTTTATTATGGAAGAGATTATTTGGAGAATGTGCTGAAAAATCATACTGGTATGAGCTGGGAGTAAAAAAAAAAAATTGGTCAAAGTTGTATCTTAAGCACCCAGAATAGCAGTAAGAGTAATATTAAGAAAAAGGAAAGGAGACACCAGAGAATCCTTTAAAACGACAAAATAACATGTAGAGAACTTTTTTTTTATAGTTCTGAAGTCATTTACTTTATTATTACTCTAATTTTCTCTGTGCAGTGCCTACCACAGCAGTGACAATAACTTCTTCAGCAGAGCTATACAAAACCACAGTGTCAACCACTAGCACTACATCCCAGAAAGGTCCCGTAAGCACAACATTAGCTGGAGGAACAAAGGAAGGAAGCAGAGGACCCAAGCCACCACCACCCGTTTCCACAACCAAAATTCCTCCTGTGACAAGTTTTTTCCCTTTGCCAGAGAGATTCTGTGAACCGACTGAGGCCAGGGGGATTAGCTGGCCTCAGACACAAAGAGGAATGATGGTTGAACGCCCTTGCCCCAAAGGAACACGAGGTATTGCCTTAAAAAATATATCTTGATTTCAAGCAGACATTTAAAAAGCAATATGCCACTCTTTCATGGTGATTTTTTTTTTAATCTCAAGCTGTCTGTCACATGATTTTTTGTTGTTACTTGGAGAATGCAGTATCTACAGGCAATGGTCAAGTTTTAATCTGCAAACGGCATTTGAGCGTAGCCGCAGAATTACCTTGAGCATGCGCTTTTGAGAATCCAGGTCAAATTTTAGGGCTTTGCTTGAGGACTGTTGTGAAATATGCTTACAGCTGCCTTTCTCATTATAAGCTCCCCTCTGGATGAGCTCCAGGAAAAATCAAGGGCTTTTTGTTTGTTTGCAGAAAACGTCTGGTACTTTTCACAGACTTTTTTATTGCTGTTTGTAATCTACATTATTTCCTTATGTTTTTGTCAATTGTTGTCAACTACTGCCATTAGCGGCATTCAGAATTTAACATTGCTTGGGAGCACAGTGTAGCCAATTTCCTAAATGCATGCAGAAAAATGGTTTCCATTTCACTGTAGTTTTCTACATCTGTTGTAGGAACCGCCTCATATCTCTGCGTGGTCTTAACGGGAACGTGGAACCCCAAAGGCCCTGATCTTAGCAACTGCACCTCACACTGGGTAAATCAGCTGGCTCAGAAGGTTGGTTGAAACCTTTTAATCTGGTGTACACTGGTGATTAAGGATTTTAACTCTGAGCATTAATAATTCAGTTTGTTGAAACCATCTTTATTACTCTGTGTTCATTTAAAGTAGAAGGAGTTATGTGTACTTCGTGTGCAAAGCATTGGCCAACAGTTGGGTTCATATGTGTGTTCTGGTCTGGTCTCCCTCTAAGTTCTGGTATTGAACCTGTGATTACGTGTTTTCATCACTATTTAAAGCAAAGTAGCTTTGCTGGTGTTTAAAAAACAAAAGCTCTATTTGCTTAATAAATCAAATATTGTAAATCACGCAGCAAAAACTGTAGTATACAGCAAGGTTTTTTTGGTTCAGGAAAAATTATACTGTAATAAAGAGATTTTTGTCTGAGTGCATTAATAACAGTATGATTAGAGCACAGAGCCAATTCCTGTGTTTTCCCTCCCTACTGAGATTTTCTAAGTTTATGAAAACTGGATAATTTGTTGTCAGTACCAGGCTACTTGACTTTCAAATGCCTCAAGCACTAGTATGAACAAATAGATTTCTTACTGTCTGATAATGGCAGTAAAATAAAAGTGAGGATGAATAGAAGATCTAGCCCAAAAGTCCCAGTCTGATTTCTGGTTTTGATGGCTGTTAAGAACTGCTTTTGTGTGTCATGGATCTAAGAACCTTTAATCTTCTGAGATAAAGAGAACGTTATTGGTCTCAATTAGTTGCAGATTTCAATGTATGTGCAAATGGTTATTTCACCACAACAAAGGTACATGGGGAATTGAAATTAGGAGCCGCAAGCAGAACAAGGGCCCCTGCTGAGATAATATAAATTGTCATTTCAGATCAGAAGTGGAGAAAATGCTGCTAGTCTGGCCAACGAACTGGCTAAACACACCAAAGGACCGGTCTTCGCTGGCGATGTTAGTTCATCAGTGAGGCTGATGGAGCAGCTTGTGGACATTTTGGATGCTCAGCTGCAGGAATTGCGGCCCAGTGAAAAAGACTCTGCAGGAAGGAGTTATAACAAGGTACACATCTCCTGTCACCTCCTCCTGCTGGGATAACCATTGCCCTTGGTTTTTTTTATTTTTTTTCCCTTTCAGAAATATTAATCTATACTTTGTTCCTGCGTGCTTATAGTTCTGGAATAAACATGTAAGAGAAAACAGCAGTAAATACTCAGTGGAAAGTTGCAATTACCTTCTTTAGGGAATAAGATATAATTCACAATAGCTGGCTGGTCCTAAAATACATAGCTGTGTCCCTTATTAAAATCTGGAATGCTTTATAACTAGTGTGAGGGAAATGAGCATTAGCTCTCAGAAATTCTGTAACAAATCAGCGTGTTTATCCAGTGATCCTTTTAACCCTGAACATGTAATAAAATCAGTGGGATTGTGCATAGGTGCAGGGCTTTATTTTCACCTGACTTCCTGCAGAATAATAGCACTTTCTTAACCTTTTAAAGATGCCAACATCACTTATAATTGATCTTTATAAAAATGCCTTAATACGCATATCTAAATCAGGAATAAGTGTTTTCTCCAGAATGATGTTCAGCGAAACATTTCAGAGAAAACATATGTCTTTGTGGTTTAAATACAAATCACAAGTGTTTTTACCATTCCTCTTTTTTTTTCAGAGGAAACACTGTATTTCTCAGCGTCTTCTTTGCGTCAGTTAGTCTAGCTACAAACGAAACATTTTTTCAGCCTCCTTTAGAGAAAGAGCTCCATGCACTCCTTTGTTATGTTGGCAATAGTTTTATTTACAATCCCTAGCTGCCCGTAGAAGAGTTTTCCCAGAGACAGATCAAGTGCCCACACAGGGATTTTCTCCTTTGACCTTTTCACACAAATCCCACCATTTGGGCAAAGATATCTGGGCACCTGTATAAAGGTTGGGGAAGAACGTTTCCTGTGTGATGTTTTTTATACTCGTCGCTGGACAGAAACTAGATTATTGTCCAGGCTATAGTTCAAATTGGGGATTTGAAACACCAGACTAATTTTTTTATATTTCTGAAGCTTTCCAGAATGTGTCTAACTTCTGATTTTCTTTTTTCTTACTAAAAAGCTCCAAAAACGAGAGAAGACATGCAGGGCTTACCTTAAGGTATCTCTCCTGTGCTGTCACCCTGCTTTCTCCCTGCTTCAGCAACCTGCCACGCTTTATCATCTTGCTGCATGATCCTATGTATTTCAGTCTTTGATAAATGTGTATTGTGCCCCATATCAACTGTACAAATGTTGGCTTTGCACAGGTATAACACTCAGAAAAAAAAATTAAAGGTCAAAGTTTATACCTCTTTTACCTCAACTTGTTCAAAACTAAAAGAGCAGAAATGGTTATCTGAATTGGAAGTAACATCTCTCTCTTAATACAACTTTGGGTAGAGGAAAAAGCTGGCAACTTAACAGAAATTACTTCAGCTTGGTAGTATTTTATATCAAAGACTGTTTAGAGTTAATTTGCTTGCATGAAAAATGTACATTATATGGCCTGCTTTGTTCTTTGTGTATTATTGTATCTAGTAATATCACTTTTTCTTACGGTTTTAATAGTTGTTACAAAGGCCAGGTTCAGTGACTTCAGGATAAAATGTTAAGACAAATATTTCTCTAACTTTACTAGTAAAATGTGTGGCACGTGTCCCATTAACCAGGCTATATGGAAGGCATGTAACACATTGCTACCTGATTTTCATCTGCTGTAGAATGGTTGTCCGCAGTGGCCAGCTGCCGCTCTACCATACAATACCAGTAATGCCACCTCACGCCTGTGAGGAACAGAAAAAAGTCCCAGAACAGATCATGTCTGGCTCTGAAAAATTTTATTGCATGTTGTTTCAAAGTTTCTTTTAAAATACTGATTTTTACTTGTACCCTCTGAGATAAAATGTAAGAATGACTTTTGAAAAGAACTTTGAAATACTTTGAAACATAATAAAATAATCCAGACTGTTACTGAAGAGCCATTTCTCTGTACAGGGTGCTTCTGCCTTTTTATTCTGCAGCCCAGGAAGTGGATGGGAGATGTCCAGTTATGCAAAAATTTGACAAAAAGAGACAAAGATCTGGAGAGATATTCAGTTCTCAAACAATAATAATTGGAGAAGTTTTTTATTAGAAAATATTTTCTAATGGTAAAGGGAAATCCAGCAGATATGGTTTGAGTAGACTGAGTTTTCATACTTCATATTCAATAGTAAACACGAACGTGAGAAGGGCAGCACTGGGGTTGCTCTGACAGCTGCGTCGCGGGGGCCACGTGGTGCTCCCACCGCCCGCTTGCCTCCGTCTGAGAGGAGGGAAGGCCTTAGAGATACTACTGGGCAGGTGGTCATTTTCCACAGGAAAAATGCAGAGTTAGATTGTCCCGTAATAAATAAAAAGCATTTCATATTAATGAATGCATACTGTCAGCGCTATATGGAGATACACAAGAAACTGTAGCACAACCTTAATTTCCGACTGGTGTCATTTTCTGTAGGTCTCAAATGGGCTTCTCTGCTTAGATAAGACTAATAACCCTCTTGAAATTACAAATCAAAAGCTGACTTACACTATGCAAATGAAGCAAGTTCCCACTTCGTGACAGAGGATTCATTTGTACCTCAGATTAGAGGCTCCAATCTGTATTTCTTGGTGACTAATGAATCTGGCCTCTGCAGACCAATTTCTGTTCCACTCTAGTTAATGGCTGCAGCAGTATCAGTGCGAGCATTTTGACTATTCTGTCTCCCATTAGTGAAAGAAAAAAGGCTTTAATGCCACTTCGAAGTACCTTCCACCTGCCAGGAAGGTCGTGGTGGCTCACAATGCGGACAGAAAGAGGATATTAAAATGGATTAGGCTAATTAATCTTGCTCTGACAATAGCCTTGACCAACTTTTCCTATTCGTTTATTTGCACAATGTAGTATTCCAGACCAGCATCTTTCTGTTTGGACAAAGTGTTCTGTTTCCATTCCCAATGCTTTTAAATTGATCAAACAAATTATATATATGCTTAATGACACATTATGACTAGGTAAATGGGACAGAGTAAACAGGGTGTTTCAGCAATGCATGGCATACTCGATGCACAGCATACTCAATGCACAGCTACATTATGCATTAATGTAAGAGCCTGCCTTCAATTGATTAACTGATTACTCTGATTGATTGGATTATTTTGTAAAAATAATGTAATCATGTCGCTGAATTCTTCTTCCTTATTTACTGTTACTTTATATGCAGCTTAATGAACCTTAAAACATGATGATAGAGTTGTTACAAGAAAGACTTTTTAAAATGGCAGCTTTACTCAGTTTTACAGTTTTGCCTTCACTGATAACAGGGACAGTCAGTGGACATCTTGTTTGCTTTATTGATTTCCTTTTTTAACTGACCTTTGTGCAGGAATGGGAGTTAGTAATCTTTTTAAGTATCTATGAACAGGTACAGGAACAGGGAGGGGAGTGAGAGTGGCCCAGGCTAATTTATATCCACCGAGTCAGCTTCATTTCATGCCTCCTGTAATAAAGAAGGCACTTCATCATAGACAAGTAGTTTATAGTGCTATGGCTGCATGATTTGGGCTAAGTTTCCAGAACAGTGTTATTGTCACTTTAGCCTAAACTGGAGAATGCCAATTTCGGTGTTAGTATTTAAATAGAAGTTACACATTTTGACATTAACTTTAAGATGAAAGCTTCAGGCAAAACTTCTGGCATTTATTTTTACATTTTTCAGCACATTAATAAGACTGTCTTTATATCTGACACGAGACGAGTCAAATCTGCATGTTTACCACTTAAGAGACCACACAATGCTAGTGGCTAACTGCACTTCTATTAATGCTAATCCAGTGAGAGGATGGAAAATATTTTTGTGTTGAAAATAGTTTTCTAGTGCCATTAAATCACAGTAAATCATTCTGACAGTTAAGTATTCTAATTGTCACCAGATAATGTTGGAAATTTTCCCCAGCTGCCTAGGGCAATCAGACCTAATGATAGTTTTCTAATGAACGCAGGCAATTGTGGATACAGTGGACAACCTGCTCAGGCCTGAAGCTCTGGAGTCCTGGAAGGACATGAATTCTTCAGAACAAGCCCATGCAGCCACAATGCTACTTGATACCTTGGAAGAAGGGGCTTTTGTCTTGGCTGATAATCTCTTAGAACCAACTAGAGTTTCAATGCCGACAGAAAATATCGGTAAGTAAATTTCTTTTCAAGCGCAATTTAAAGTGCTGTGCATTGCTTTATGCAAAATCAGGAAAAAATATTCCAGATAGCGAGCTACTCTTTGAAAGCTGAGCTGCACAACATTTGGTGGAAAGGTAAATTCTGCTAAGCGAGGGAGACATGCTTCTCTTGTTTAGTTCCTCAAAATTAGCATTCTTCTTTAATGTCATTAATACAGTGTAAAATGGAAAGTAGTTGATGTTGTAAAGTTGATTTACCACTGAAAAATCATTAGCAGAATGTATGGATATGAAGAGTGCTTAAATGGCAGAGTATGGATTTTTTGAGGTAACTGCTTTCTGTAGAGCTGCACAAATGCTTTCCTGTTATATATAAACTGTTCCTAATGAATTTAAATTACTTTTTGCAACGTACTCTGCCAGTTAAATATTTTAGGCACTCAGAACATAGGCCAAATGTTTTTATTAAACATGACTGCCTTCAGGTAAAAATGTGTTCAGTGAACTACATCTCCCATAATGCAGAATAGCTATGCTCCAGAGACTGCAAAATAGCTGAAGATAGTTGGAGCATAATTTGGAATTTAAGTGGTGACAGAGAAATGAAGGGCTTTGGTATTAGTGATGTGCAAATATTGGTATGCGGGATGTGTTAAAGCAAAAATCATTGCTATGCATAAAATTAAAATTCCTTCATCTTATTACAGAGATTAATGTAGTCTCAGTGAGGTACAAGGAAGCTGAAAGTCTGCGAATTTGAGGGGTATCAAGATGGAGACTTGGAATAGACTGCAGAAATGGGACTTTTCACGTTTCAATGTCTGCATGTTTGTAACTAGAAGATGATTCTGCCTAGTTTTTAATTTGAGTAGGAAGATACTGGGAAAGGATGAGGAAAGGTGTTACAGTCTGTTAGCAAAGTAACTGCACCAGTTGTTTTTGAAGGAATGTGGGTAGAATCACAGAAGATCTCTCTCAGGATGTACATGAGCAGTTCCATGGAGCTCAGAAGACTGTCTGAACATCACTTCTTGTGATAAGCTGTCTTCAAGCCATAGTAACACATTACTGATGCCATGCAAGACTGAATTCCCAGTGCACATACATATGTGTGGCTTGCTTACAAAAAGAGAAATCATTCCCTACTTTCATACCTTTTGTCGGTCTATATTAGACTTATAGTTAGACCAGTTTAATATAATGCAGATATTTGTCAACAAATGGACCACTCTGACCTACATGATTTTACATATCCAAAGGAATTCAGCCTTCGACGGTAATCCCATGAAAGCTTCCCGATATACGATGTGTTATAAAATTCAAACTTAAGTAAGGCTGGGTGATATCTAAGTTTTCAATTTAAGTATTTTTAGCAGAACCAATAAAATGGTTTCCTATAAACCTTTGTACAGAATTAGATTTAGGAAATTTTTTTAGATACAAATACTGATTTAGCTAAATACATGGCATAAGTATACTTAGGTATTCATTTGCTGACTGTTTTAAAAATTTGTTATATCTAAATCAATACTTAAAGTTCTAAATTTGTTAGCAGAGGATACTGCATAGACATTAGGAGCTTCAAAATTAACATTTCTCTGCAACGTGTGTGTGGTATTTTTAAGTGGATGTTTTCGGGGCACAAATTAAAACAAGGTTTGATGTCATGTTATCACTGTTAAAGTGCTGTCATTTTAGTAGTGTACACTAGTTAGTTAAAGAAACTAACTCTGTGCTTTAAACAGGCAGTACAGATCAGTTTTACAGTGGCAAATGAGGACAGCAGTGTGAGAAAACAAAATAAAAAGTGGGGGGAAATATTGTCATCTGGCATATTGTAATCTGCCAAGAGACTTTCTCTGCATTCTCCTTTTTTACCAGTTGTTTGGTTTGTTTTTTTTTTTCCTCTGGTCTGCTTAGTTTTGGATGTTGCAGTGCTCATTACTGAGGGCCAGGTGCAGGACTTGAAATTTCCTCAGGGCAGTAAAGGAGGCAACTCAATTCAGCTCTCTGCAAGCACCGTGAAACAGAACAGCAGGAATGGTGAGTCTTCGGCACAGAGCACTGAAACTCCATTAACTTTTATAAAACCTACATTACCTCCCCTAGTTAAAATATCAAAACAAAACACAACACACTGCTCTGTGGCTTTTTCTCAAAGATCGTGGGTACCTGGGTGTTTTTCTTCAAATCCATAGCCAGAAAATGCCTCTCTGTTTACCGATGCTTTATTGTCAGTTTATTAGAGTACAGGTTGCTGTCTTTCTGTAGACCTCTGTGGCATGATGATGGGTTTTTTTTCTTTTGTAGGATTAGCAAAACTGGTTTTCATCATTTACAAAAGTTTGGGGCGTTTTCTCAGTACTGAAAACGCAACCATAAAGCTAGGCAGCGACTTTGCTGGGCGGAATAGCACGATCGCAGTCAACTCCCACGTCATTGCAGCCTCTATCAACAAGGAGTCTAGCCGGGTGTACCTGACTGATCCTGTGCATTTTACGCTGGAGCACATTGATGTGAGTTATGCTAATGAATTAATGGGAAGGTCATAAAATCAGCAAGAGAGAAAAGCAATGCAGAAAAAGAACCTTTTTTCCATTTGAATTTTAAATGTTGAACTAGGTCAGAGACACAAGCTTAGTTAAGTCTATGAACATAAAATTAAATGAGCCTGGTTCAGTGATTATTAGAACTTAAGTGTATTCTTAATGAAAGCTAATTCAGTAATCAACATGAAAATGTAAATGACTAATTTGTTTCTAACTGAAAATTAACTCTTATCTTAGTAGCAGGGTAGAAAATAACTGTTAAGATTCTTGGTGGTCTGATGTAGCAGGTTTTAATGACACTTTAACTTTTTACGTTAATTTTGGACCAAGTTCTGGAAGCCTATACGAATTTTTTAAGTGCCTTTATTCAGTGACGAATAAAGTACTATATCTTGGTTTGTTACACTTCAAATTACTGTGTATTTTCTTCATGGTAATTTATTTGATGTGTTTCTTTGTTCGTTCGTTTGGTCCTTTCTGTTTTCATGTCTCACATGGGGAAAGTAAATAATCACTACCGTGACAGAGAAAATATGGTTGGATTTTCTTCTCATTTCGCCTCTTTTTATAAAACTGTTTTGATCGTTTTTCATCAAAATAGATAGGCATTGAGGAATGAACTTTTTCTTGATGTCTGTTCACATGACTTTGGCCTGACCAAAGGTGAGAATCAAAGGAAAAAGATCATATTTTCAAATTCTCAATTACAGGAAAAATATCTTCAGAATAAATGCGCAATCCTAGTTTTGCAGAAAGCAAAAATGGCTATAATGTACCATTGGTGCATAAAATCGTAAGATGGAAATTGTAATTGTTTAAAATTGCGTCTACAGTAATTGAGACTACACTTTAGAGTGTTTTGGACTATAAAGTCCCTTTTAAACTAGATGTCTTCCTTGTATAACATAGTCCACAGTTTTGCTGATGAAAAACTTTATAGTCCGAAACATGCAAAGTTTAATCTAAATTACCCTTTACACATATTAAGCAATTGTTATTGCCATCTTAGTGTGTAAAATCCTTATTTTATGTTATCCTTTTATCTCCCAGCCTGACAATTATTTCAATGCAAATTGTTCCTTCTGGAACTACTCAGAGAGGACTATGATGGGATACTGGTCAACTCAAGGCTGCAAACTGGTTGACACAAATAAAACTCATACAACGTGTGCTTGCAGTCACCTAACCAACTTTGCGATTCTCATGGCTCATCGTGAAATTGTGGTAGGTGATGATGTTTCTAGCCATGGACAGGGAACAAATTTTTAAAGGTTTAGCTTTAAATTTTTAGCAAGATCCAAAATTGCTGAAGTTTCTTAAATATTTGTCGCTTCTACACACTCTTTCCAAAGCAGTTTGCTTTCTGTAGCACTTTCCTTCTTCACCCATAGTTACAAGCAAAATAACAGGAAAGAAAAACAAGAAGGACAAGAGTTTACTTTGAGTCATACTTTAAAGTTACTGACTTTTTAAAGTTTTACAGGCTTCCCCTCAGTATGGCTGGAGAGTATCTGTAGGGGCAGCTGTGCAGGCTGTTCCCTGGAAGCACAAGTGCCAGCTCTCCTTACAGCAGGAAGGTCAAGGAGCTTCCATACTGGTTGCTTAAATGCCTCTTCATACTCCGAAATTTTGTTGTCTAGTTAAAGCACTTACTGGATGTCAGGGGGCCTGGAGCATGCAATATTTGCAAGGATATGAGATTTCTCACAAAGCCATTGTATTCAGAAAGGTCTCTGAAAAGATGACTGAGATGACAAAAGTGATTCTGTTGCAACTGAAGCAAGGAACTTTCTTTAGCTGAAAGTGAGATTGGAGCTGGAATTACATGCATGACATATTCTGCGTTTTGTCCTAATTGGTGTGTAAATCGTTGCTTTCTTCTCTGCTGTGGAGTTGCAGGTCTGTAGGAAAGAACATTCACTCTTACAGGAGGTCCCAGGGAAAGCTCTCCTCTTCGTTTGCATCAGAGCCTAGTGGCACTTTCAAAATTTTATGTTTCTCTGCTTGTTCTTGCCTGACAAGTTTACAGCGAGCTATAGGAAAAGTAAAAACGCTCTCTGATCTTGCTAAAATAGTCACATTTTTCTCTCAGACCTGCTCCTCTTCTACTTACCCTAATCTTGCTCTTCTGGGAAGCTTACCTGAGACTGAGAAATTACTGAGTACATTTTGCCCATCTCATGTAATGCACAAGTAACTTTTCTGGGTGCTACCTGTGAAAACAGGTTTTTGTTTATACTCATAAAGAGTCATATTAATTTTCTCCATTCTTGGTTATTTCTAGTACAAAGATGGAGTGCACGAATTGCTCCTCACTGTCATCACCTGGGTGGGAATTGTCATCTCTCTTGTTTGCCTGGCCATCTGCATCTTCACATTCTGTTTTTTCCGTGGCCTGCAAAGTGATCGTAACACTATTCACAAGAACCTTTGTATCAACCTATTCATTGCTGAGTTCATTTTCCTAATAGGCATCGATAAGACAGAGTACAAGGTAAGTTTTCTCTGTGTGTACTGATCTTGTTCTCTGAAATGACTGTTTGAAATGGATTTGAATTAAAACATGACAACACTGCCAAGCTTTCAGCATTCTGACACAGCAAGGCTGAAATAAAAGCTCTGTGTGAAAATAAGATAGACGTATTCATAAATAGTATTTACATCTATCAAAAATATCATTGTGGCCTTAATCTCCCACTTACTGCAATGTTTTTCATTTTCAGTTGAGAAACATCGGCTATTAAGGAAGCGGGCGGTTAAACTTTTGAAAGAGGAGATGAAATTAAATGTTGATGTACTAGGAACATATATATGTTTTCTCTGTATGTTAGTATGTCTCAACAGCTATTGACTACTTTTTTGTGCATATGTATATATATTAGTACAGAGCCTTATCTATATATTTACAGATTTTTAACACTGCACATTCATGCAGGTTTTTTGGCAGTATTGGTGAAATTAATTCTGAAATGATTCATTGCATTGAAATTTAGTAACTCAGTATAGTTTCATCCAGTACTCAGCCAAAGCGGAGAGAATTCAGGTTGATTTCTGTTACGACAGTAGAAAGTTCCAAATTACAGCAGATAAAAATGGCTTGATGGCCACTTTATAATTTTAAATAAGCAGTATTACATTATGCATCTAGAACCAACTGTTCATGCCTCAGATTATCTAAACTGTAAGTCCTAAAACCATATCGGTTTCAAAATTAAAGAGTTGCTTATAAAATTGAAAAGTCCACTCTATAATTGAAGACTGGAGGGTGAGGGTGCCATTTCTTTATCTTCATTCACACCGTTTAGCTAATTTACTTTCTGTAGCTAGTGAGCACACATTAGTATTTTCAAATGTTCAGTGTATGTTTTCAGGTAGGGAAAATGCTCCTGAATTTGTGAAAGATATCTGATAGAAGTATATGCTGTTCTATTACACAGTATTTAATAGGACATGTGAAGATTTTGTGGTTCATATTTCCATCTTTCTTTTTCTTTGCAGATTGCATGTCCAATATTTGCAGGTCTCTTACACTTTTTCTTCCTGGCAGCCTTTGCCTGGATGTGTCTAGAAGGAGTGCAGCTTTATCTAATGTTAGTAGAAGTATTTGAAAGTGAATATTCTAGGAAGAAATACTATTATGTTGCTGGCTACCTCTTCCCTGCTACTGTAGTTGGTGTCTCAGCGGCTATTGACTATAAGAGCTACGGAACAGAGAAAGCGTAAGTAATTGCAAGTGACCTGAGTGTTTTTCAAGTGAATAATTTTTTAAAGCCTATTAGCTGTCAGAGGGTCCCTGGCAGACTCAAATACCATCTGAAAGCTTTATTGGTAAGAGAATGGCAATGCTGTGCACAAATTACAATCAAGTCTTTTGTAATTCTCTAGGTTCAGAGGATTTGTACTCTAGAGAGACCGATTCTAAATTATGGTCTTTCTTTTAAAACAAAAGATTGACCTGAAACAAATTGAAAAAGTAAATAACTTTTTGGCCTCAAATGTATATTAAGTAAAAATTCTCAATTTAATGTATCTGACAGGCCTAACCCACCCAGTTTTAAGCTAATGCTTCATTAGATCTCTTTGTTCAACTGCCCCTCTAGCTAACTCTCATCCTGAATTATGACAGTACAATATTCCAACCCATATGTTTCACTTTGATAATATTTTATCAGGCAAGTAGAGCAGGATTAAAATTAGCCACTGCCTTTTATTTACAAAAATACAGATATATATAGAAAGTGACAGAAGGTAGACAGAAAACATTTCTGAGGATTTGAGTTGCCGGCGGCACGAATTTGCCTTCCAATAGTGTTTACTTTGTCCTTTGATGAAATTAGTTACAGAATGGGAAGATACTGTTGACTACAAGAAAGCTGCTTGATTTTGCTACTGATGAAAGACAAATAAGAGCAATTCAGCAGGGAGCTGGGCTGTATGAAAAACGAATCGCTAAGTGAAGTTGGCCCTAATGGGTTTACACGTCATTTAGTCTGGTATCATATGTATTCTTTCTCTACTGTTCAACTCCCAGTTGGGGCATTTTATTTATACCATATTGTTCTTCAGCAAAACATGGCATTTGAACATTTTCTATCTTGTATTCCTCAGGAGTAAGCGCTTTGCGTATGATACAAAGTTAAAAGCAGATTTTGAAGATTACATGGAAAACCTGTGAAAAATACTTACTGATGTTAGATTCATTAGTCCATGATAGCACCTGTGACCAAACCTTCTGACTGAAAGGAGGGAGAGCTCATTTTCCTTTTGTTTTCTTCTTATATGTTAGCTATTCCTGATGATGTATTTTCAAGTTCAATAGTGTTATTAAACAGGACTCATCAGAAGAATTTCGGGTTAGGAAAAATTGCCCATGGATTGAGTGGTACTGTGCAATGTTTATCATTGTTGACTGGCGAAATGTTAGCTTAAGAAGTATTTTTACAGTTTCTATTTATTGGACTGAGGTGCTAACGCAATTGTTCACTTTCCATTCTCTTTTTTTCCATGATAGTTGCTGGCTCCATGTAGATAACTATTTTATCTGGAGTTTCATTGGACCTGTTACCTTTATTATTCTGGTAAGAATTTTGTTTTTTCCACTCCTTTTACTTTGCCTTACAGCAGAGTTAAAAAAATTGAATAACATCATTCAATACCATCCTTATTCACAAGACATTTCATGAAAATGCTTATAAACAATTTGTGATGTGACCAATGGTTATATAAATGTTTAGAAATCTTTAAAGAGTGCTGACCAAATGATTAATTGTCAAAGCTGTGGTGGCACTTCAGCATAGCCATTTTTTCCTAATGGCTTGAACTCTGAAGGTCGTATTGACATGTGTAGTCATAAGAAAAATCAATGACGTACCAAACACAGGGGGGTTTTTTAAAGGAAACATTATTATTGCTTTCAATTGAGTCACTATTGTACCTGTTCCAGAGTTTAACTGCTAATTATCCAACATAATTATCTCAAAAGGGTGTTCTAGCGCATTGGATAATTAAATAAATCTTGTATTTCATTACACTTACACAGTATTTGTATGTGTATTTGCATATTTATATGCATTTTTTTCCATGACTACTTCCGTGTGTATTTATGCTACATGTAATGTATGTCGGACGTACAAGTTCATCTGGTTTAGTATAAATAATAGAATATGATGTATCCAGTAGAAAGCATATACACGTTCTTGCAATCATTTGAGTGAAGTCGTATGCATGCACACCCATCTGTACACCCACAGCTGGGTGCCCCATTGTCCATTTAAGATTGAATGTTGTGTTCATACATCAATTATCCATTCTCTGAGCACTTTCAGGTAAAAAGCGCATAGTCATCTGTCAAGCCAGGGAAAAAACATCTCCCTGTTGTTTCAGACTAATAGTACCAACACTGCACAACACAGGAATTGGGAAGAAAAGTGAATGCAAGATGCACATTTTGGCTCACTATTTTTCTCTGCTAGTTCAGTATCTTTAAAGCCTGGCTATACTTGGGAAATATTCTAGAAGGCTGGTGCTGGGGTCATAGCCTATGTACACAGAGAGCTTTTCTTATAACTGCTGATAGTTTGGAAGGATGAATTAATTTGTTTTCATGCTTTTGAAAGTCTGAATAGTTACCTATTCCCCTACCTTTATACAGTAGTAGAGGTGTGAAATGCTAACAGAATTTCTATTCCCTTGAATTTCCAAATTCAGGAATTGTATTCTGTTATTATTATTTTTTCAGCCAGAAGCACACACATCAGGCATAATTTTGAAATTCCTGACTTTTATAGATCTATACGCCAGATGAACTGTTTCAACACTTTTTGCAGCTTCTAGTTTACGTTACTTCTCCATGTGAAAATAAACTGATACTTTGATTGTGGAACTTTCTATAAAAAACGTACCCGGCCAATCTTTTGTAGATAATTCATTCCTTCCTGGTATCTTCAATATTGAAATAAGCTTATGTATACTTAGGTTGGTTTTACTCTCTGTTTATATCAAAAACTATTTCAGTCCTTGAGCAGTCACTTAAGAAAAGATAGTTGTGCAGTGTAGAAGATGTTCGAGTTCATTGGCATATTTTCAAAGAAATAGCCGTAGATGCCAAAACTCATGTGTGTATGAGTTGAATCAGAAAAATTGTAGTGTTTGTAAGATCTAAGTACAGACCATAATAATTGTACAGAGTTTATTCTAAATACATTTAAATTAAATCAAGTCTCAGGATGATACGGATTCTTTTTTAATGAAACCTACAATTGCAATTGAAAGATATACTTAGCATTTTCAATATGGTAGACAATATTTTTCAACACAAAGTTGTTTCTTGCAGTTGTTGTAACCATTACTAGAAGATTGTTCTAAGTTTCATGCCACAACAGTTCAGTTACCTGAAGTCTGATTGTGAGGTGATAATTTTGCTTTTTGTGTCTAGCTTTTTATTTTATTGTTACTAGGAGTATTTTGCTAAATCAACTCTATTTCTCTCCCTTGCTTTAAAATAACATTTCACATGGGAAGCTTTGGGCATTGCTGACGGCTTTTTCACTTCCTCGTAACCAGGTCAGAGTGAGAACAGAGGTGAAGGACATTTAATCATATTGACCATGTACAGACATAGTTCACTATTATTTACTGGCCATGACATTATTATCCTCCAGCAAATCATTTAGGCTGAGACGCAGAAGGCCTTTGGGAGCAGTATTCCCAACTTCAAAAATATGAAACAGCAGGTAGCAATCACAGCACAGTTCCTGGGAGTAATTCTTCTCTAGCAATTGCTTTGCCCTCTAATCGTCCCAACTGAGAAAGCAAGAAAGACTGGAGAAGAAGTGTGAGAAGTGTAATGGCTGAAAAATAATATGTTATGTGCAGTGTAACCGAAGAGCCATATTTGTAGCGTAGCTTACTTAGTGTCAGTAGCATGTGAGAATTTCACCTTGGTAAGCTTTTTAACATGTTAATCAAATCACTCTTATGATTCTCAGTTTAATAGTGCTGTCAATGCACATAAACTCTTTTTTGACAATCTTGCTTACTACTTTAATTTACAATTTTTTCTCTGAGTTTATAAGCATTTGCACTTGTATCTGTATACAGGTTTGCACAAAATGAGGATGGGAAGTATAGGGGGGAAGTACAAAGTTCCTTAGTACGTCTTCTGAGGAACTTTCAACTTCACTATTTCCATAGCCTGTCATGCCTTTGGGCACCAGGGTTATTATATCTATGAGAAAAGAGCATGTAAGTAATGAGTAGTGGGAAACCATTAGTATGCCTGAAATGGTTTAATGAAAGCTTGGATCATGGTACATCAGGAGCTGTTCTTATCATTTGGACAGCTCCATCTGCATCTTTAATAATTAATTCAGTTCAGTAAGAGTTCAGCATGCACACTCATTTAGAAGCCTTCTTCAGAGAGCACCTCTCTTGCTGCTAGTCCCAGAGAGAAATAGGCTACTGCATGGCTAAGAGCAAAGATCTGGAGATACAAGAGCAGTTTTAGAGCTGTGTTTGCCAGGTAACAAAAGCTCCGGGGAGTTCAAAAAGGGTCAGAACATGTGCAGTTCAGCTAGGTTACTTCAGAGTGGTGTTTCTGTTCTTCTGTCTTATCATATCCATGTCAGCACTGCAGGCTGTGTGGAATGAATTTTAAGATGCTAAGCTCAGGCGGACGTGATTCAATTGAGCAGGTTGATGGCTATAAAACAAACAGTGTACTCCTGTAATCTGTGGTCAGAAAAGCCTGAGTATTTTGACTTCTATGTAGATCCATATTCATTCATATCCAGGGAATGGGTGTTCTTGATTTGACTTTAATTCAGCCAAAACCACTGGAATTTGCTTCTCGCAGATGGAGCCAATACATTAGGCTACCGAAGGTTGATTAAGCAAAAATTCCTAGGATGTCCTGTTTCATTAACGTAGGAAAGATAGTTTATTTTTTCACTCAGGTTGAGGCATTACTTCACCATACTTAGTGGATGTATACATACAGATGCACATATAACCTAGCTCCACATATGAAAATGGACTGTATTTGTAAGCTTATGTATGTAAGTAATACATGTATACCTGTCTATAGTAGACACTTGATAAATGGTATTTATCTGTTGCTCACAGGGGGAAATTTATCATAATTGTTGCAAAATCTAGATTTATGTGGCTACTAATTCATTGTACCTGCAACTAATTCCAATCCATTAGTCTTCTGTGCAGGTTATTGCATCCACTTTTTAAAAAAGTTAATTTGACTTGAAGACACTCTCTCTCTCAAAATTACATAGGTTTCAGTTGCCAAAAAGACAAAATTCCTACTTATACCATTTTTCATGTCCAGTACCTTCTGGTTTCCAAACCAGAAATGGCCCTCTGTGTGTTGGCTATGAAAGAAGCATGATCTTCCAGGGTGCTGTGTTTCATTATTACCATAAAAATTCTTGAAATTTTATATTTTTAAAGTAGTTACTTTTAATTTTTTAATATATATCTAATTGTCTTTCTTTCAGTCCATTTTATCCAATTACACTTGTCATATTAAGAGATAAGTAGGAACTAGCATTTTAAAAGGTGCTTTAATTATTTTTTTTCACTTTTACGTGCATTTCTAAAATCCGAGCATAGATTAAGCTAGTTCTCTATGTAATTCAGTATCCTGTTGCTTGTAGTCTATAATATATTTTAGAAATTACAGCAAAAACCTAGTATAAACATTAAAGAAATACTATCCATCTAAGTTTTTGCTTATTCTTATCAGCTAATGTTTTAAGAGGTCTCTCATTATAGCTCCACCTACTGTAACTGTGTGTTTTGTCACTCTCGGTATCACAGCAGAACCTTCAAATCCAAACCTGATGCCTGACCAGACTTTTAAATTCTTATTTTTAGCCTTTGAAAGAGCGTTGGTCTGATTTTCAGAAGGGCAGCAGGGAAGAGATTTTACTGACTTTATCAAGGGTATAATTTCACAACTGTTTGAGATGTATACACTGTGGCTGTGTGTGTGTTTACACGATCTATTTATATTTTTTATTATCATTGAAGCAGAGTGGTACTGTTCAGGTGCAGATTTTGGTTCATCTGGGGTGGATGCAGCCCGGTTGTCGGGATGAGGCTCAGCCAGTCACTAGTCCTTTATGTTATATGAAGTGATGAGAAGGTCTTCATTGTCAGAGGCCCATTTTTTCCCTCATAAGTTTGCTTTCAAAAGTCCATCTTGCCATTCATTTGGGCCTTCAGGTGACCCCAGAGTATTCCATGTTTGTGGTGAACACTCTTCTTAAAGAAAGGTGTCCTACTCAGACTGTCTTTCAAGCTTGGAAAATATCTAGAGATTCATTTTCTTAGATGAGTAACAGTTCAGTTTTCACACAGTCACAAAACTATTCATGTTGGAAGGGACTTCAGGAGATCTGTGGTTCAACCTCTTGCTCAAAACAGGCTCAGCTCTAAGCTCAGACCAGGTTGCTCAGGGCTGAAAAAGCTTTCCTTATACAAAGTTGGTACAAGTGAATGCAAAAGCACTAAGTATGTTTCCTTCTCCCCCCATGTATTTCTCACCAAGAAAAGTAATTCAGCCATTCTTTCTAAAAGCAATTATTCAACAAGTTCCCTTCCCTCACTGCTTAGTGTCTTGTGAAATAAAATGGCAGGATGCCCAAAAGTCTTTAACTCATGAGTTCCTCCAAAACAATCAATTTCTAGACGAAGAGCAGTAAGGGAGCCAAAAGTGAACCTGTAGAAAGGTTTGGTTACAGTATTTGTAAGCGAGCAAAATAGGCTTTTGATAATGATACAGTGTGTAACAGAGATGCCAGCATGTTTGAACAAGTGGCAAACCATGGTCTTTTGACTGCTGAAACTGAAAACTATGCAATATTTCACAGTGATGGAGAAACAAGTATCATATGCTCTGTTGTCATAGTTACTTTGTCTTCAAAGTACGGTATTTTGCTTTTTTTTTCTTTTCTTCTTGGAAGGACTTTTTCAGCTACTGTGATGTAGCATTATTGTTTCTGTGGGCTGCTTTTGGAGTTCTGTACCTAAATTAGAATTAAAGTGTCTATTAAGAAACTGCTATGTATGGTTATTCCCTAGTCCAGCAAGGACATATGTACAGAGAGAGCTGAGTATCTACATAAAACCTGGTTAATACGCTGGAGCTTGGCTCAGGCTCTGGGGTAGGGCCGTGGCTGCTTGCATTTCACCAAAGGAACCTCAGTATGTAAATACAAGATTTTGTTTTTCATATGTCAAACCAGCACTTCAGTCGTACAAAGAATCAGAGGATAAAAACCTCTCGTTTCATAAGGCAGTCATTTATGGGCTAAGCCATGTCTATGAGTTTTTGATCCAAGAACGATGTTGCTAGTCCAATACAGGATACTCCAGGGTAGCTACTTAGGCAAGGATTAGCTTCCAGCTGTGCTGTAAATACTATTCTGAACTGGATTCTGCACTCCCCGTTGCGCAGGTTGCAGCCAAAGTTGATTTACATGTTAGGATTGGCATGAGGCATGTCTCTTAGCTCTTAATCTGTTTGTTTTCACAAAAAGTAAATTGAAATTACATTTTTTTAAGTAGACTGGAGAAGTTCATGTTATGTCAGCTACCAAAATGTGCAAGAAACTTTTTCAAATACAGAAGAAGAAAGTCTGCCTGCAAAGGCATGGAACTGAGGGTCAGGTCACATACAGAGCCCCCGTCCTCTGCCTGGTGCAAAGGCCAGGGAGGGAAGCAACTTGTTTTCTCACCCAAGGAACTTAAGCAGTACAGTGGAAACCTACATAAGAGGAACAAAATGATCACAATGATATAATGAAGTTTTTCTCAACTGGTTAGTCATTACCTTGAAGAATCATAGAAGATAATCATCAGGGTCATGAGACACTGACAATTCTGTTACATTTTGCAGCAATGGAATTAATTCTTAACCTACACCATGTACATACCTCTACTTAAAAGTCAAGTGTTTTCTGTCAGTTCTTGAAACACAGACAGATATAAATTATAAAAGCTTATTTTTGTTATTTGTATCACATACACTTTTTGTATTAATCTCAAGATACAATTGTAAAAATGTTTTTCTTTGAATCAGGACTGATGAGATCAAAAGCTGCCAAATACTGTTCTGGTGTTGAGAACTGTATTATAGTTCATACTGTCCATCCTGATTTTGAGACAGCAGCAGCAGTGATAACTTGATTGCCCTTAGCAGTAGGAATTATTTCTATAGTCCATGTCTTTATTAACAGACTCTGATCAGAGCCTTCAAAATACTTCTCTTTTTTAGATTGTTAAGACCTGCTCTTTATTAGGATTTCAGTGACATTTCTGACTGTTACGGCACAGCTGTAGGAACACAGCTGGTATGAACTGGTATCCCCAATGTTACAAAAACTGTGAGGGTTTTGATGCTGTCTCAAACCAAATGCTCCCCAAAATGAGAGACTGGGCTTGATCATTCTCCATCAGTAACCAATTGCAAATATATACAGAGGATTGTAAGAATGGGGTGATAAACTATTTAATATATGTGCTATAAGGATGTCCAAGCATATTCTCCCATCTTTTCTTAGCTATCAGTTCAGCCATTTCTTGTGGACCATTGTACTAGTATATAAGGATAGAATCATAGAATCGTTTAGGTTGGAAAGGACCTTTAAGATCATCAAGTCCAACTGTGAACCTAACACTGCCAAGTTCACCACTAAACCATGTCCCTAAGCACCTCATCTTTTAAATACCTCCAGGGATGGTGACTCAACCACCTCCCTGGGCAGCCTGTTACAATGCTTGACAGCCCTTTCAGTGAGGAAGTTTTGCCTAATATCCAATCTAAACCTCCCCTGGCACAACTTGAGGCCATTTCCTCTTGTCCTGTCACTCATCACTTGGGAGAAGAGACCAGCACCCACCTCTCTGCAACCTCCTTTCAGGTAGTTGTAGAGAGCGGTAAGGTCTCCCCTGAGCCTCCTCTTCACCAGACTGTATGTCTTCTCCCTGAAAGGACATAACTCTTACTATTTTCAAACATACAATTTTATTTGAATTGTCTGCGTGATATAGGACAGCACGTACTGATTACTCAAATTAACTGTATACCACTTTTCAACCTGTATTCTACAGGCATCCTTGTATTTGGCTTGCCTGTGCTCTCCACATGCTTTGAAACCGATAGGAGAAAGGCACCTAGTATCTTTGATAACTGTGATTCAGTTTCACAATAGGAAAACGATAAAAATTTACCTTCAGTATCTTCTCTGGTGTTAGCTATATGAATGACACAACAAGAATAAGACAGCGTAGTCCTTTCCTTCAAGTGACATGCAGTCTTGCTTCGACAGAATCCAGACTCCAAAGGGAAAGAGGGCAGTAGGGGGGTGCACCACCAGAACATGTCTATGGCACTGTTAAGTTTAATGCATTTGCTACATCTTTGTGTTTCTTTTTCTCTTTCTTTTTCTTTTTCTTCAGTTACATTTAAGCTGTTTTCAAGACCCTAGTGGGATTTGTGAGAACGAAAGGGAATAAAAAAATACAAAGGGAGAAACCAGGAAAGGCGAAAAACATGCCAGAAGCAGGGTGGGGTGATAAAAAGACAGTTAGTATAGTACAGTAAGGGGGTAAACCGTAGACCTCAGAGGAAGTCAGTGAGGTGGGGAACAGGGCCAGAGGTGGCAGGCGAAGGGGAACAGGGGCCGAGCACAACATGCTGGAAGACAGAGCGAGACTGACAATGGCAAGTGTTGAACATGAGCTAAATATGGTGGTTCATGATGATGAGGTGAATTTGGAAAATTAAGTGAAACAAGAACTTCTAACATGTTTTTCCCCTCATCTATGTTTGCAATCACCTTTTACAGACTGTCTGATATAGTTACCCAGTTGCACAACATATTTGAAAATAAACCATGGGGTTTTTGTTTAGTCTGTAACATCATCATTACTCATCATTACTTGAAGTAGTTTAATTTCATTCTTATCTGTTTTGACAGCTGAATCTTATCTTCCTGGTGATCACATTGTGCAAAATGGTGAAGCACTCAAACACTTTGAAACCAGACTCTAGCAGGTTGGAAAACATTAAGTAAGTGCTTTGTGTTTGAGTATGAGAACTATGATTATTTTCTGATTGCTGAACTGATTGAAAGCTACTCTCCATTAGGAGCACATGCCATTGTCTCCCAGCAACTGCAGATGTCAATTAGAAGCAAACAGAGCCAGTCCTGCTTTCGTCACATTGTTGCTGTAATGTCACATACGCCGGTCAAAATTAGATAATTCAGCCTGGAACTAGTGCCAAGAAACTGTTTCACGGAAATGCCACAGCACTGTAGAAATTTCATTTGCATTTAAAATGCAGTTCAAAAATGATGTTCCTGTTTGCACGGCTGATATGATTATATTAAGTTTGTTTTGCTAAATGACTTTTTGATTTAGGGATTCTGAGCAGTTTCTACTCGTAATCCTGTTCTCCCAAGAGAATTGACTCTATTATTATTGTTAACTTGAAGATTATCTGCTGTTTTCATGCTAATTTAACAAATGTTGACTTTATCATGGTGCTGTACTGCAGTATCCCTTTTGCAGAGTAATATAAGTGTTATATAATTAACCAGGCTTTGGCAGCTCTTACTTCTTTAGATAGCGTTTTACTGTATTCTGTATAACTTTACGTTGTACTGAAGGTTTTTGTTATCAACACTGAAGGGATGGTGCAAGTTTCTAACACTGAGGGTTGGATGTGAAAGGGTCTTACAGATTTGCTTTGAATGTTGAAAATGGCAAAGGGAGATTTTTCAGTAAGGCTAACATTGTGAACTAGATGTTCTAGATAGGTCAGTATCAGCTTCATTGCATGTTGCATGATGTGAGAGAGAGCTAATCTTTAGCATCTCTCTCTTTTCTTCCTTTTCCTCTTTCTGTCTTCTCATCCACACCAGTAATTACCGTGTTTGTGATGGCTACTATAATACGGACTTACCTGGGTAAGATAGAACCCTACATTAACAAGTTTCTAGCATGATTTTTAACTTTACAAACTCGGTCAATATTGTGGATTTCCCTTAATTTTAATTAACAGTTTTGAGATACCTGATTTGCTAAAGAATTTTTAACTATTATATGCCTTTATAATTTTAAATTGCTTGCTTCTGCATTTTGAATTTCCTAATTTTGACTATTTTTTATAGACAATTAAAAATGCTCTTATTAATTTCTGTTTCAATTCTGTCTAATAATTTTGTTTCTCTTTTCTGCTTGTAATGCTTTCTAGCTATGAAGATAATAAGCCATTTATCAAGTAAGATCATTAGTTAGATGTGGAATTCACTGACTAAATTCCCTTTCCCTTTCATTCTGTGCCGTTCTCTACAATTCCTTTTTCTTAACCTATTCATGATGGAATCTTTTTTAGACTATTCTGTAGAGCAATGTCCATATTTTTGTCACATTTCAGCAGGGTTTCTTCATGTGGAAGTTAGATCATCTAGCTTCAGTTTAGCTGAGTTTATTGGAGCATTAAAGATTTGGGCTCTAGGCTTTTAATCTGCTGTTTAACCTTTGTGCACTTGTGTTATATTATTTGGTGTCATATGGCAGCACCACTGTTTAAAATCTATGGTGTGATTAGCGGCTAAGCCAGATTTATCAATCTCTTGTAAAAGCAGATAAAGCAATGGAGTAGCTGGGGCTTGCGCTATACTTCTGCATTTCAAAATAGTTCTGACATCCTATGCAGTTCTTGAGAAAGAAAAAGGTCATATCTACTCTTGCTGTTTTCACTGGAGACTAAGAGTACCAAATGGAATTGTTCTTTCTTTAATAGATAAAAGGTTAAACCCAAGGAATTTTTACATTTGAATATGAACCTAGTAAAAGTCAACTGCAGGAACTGAAATGTTAATATTGGATTTGGCAACATGCATTCTCATAAGTAATGTTACTAAAATTAATTTTCTTTTACAGATCCTGGGTCCTGGGTGCATTTGCTCTCCTGTGTCTCCTTGGCCTAACATGGTCATTTGGCCTGCTGTTTATCAATGAGGGGACTGTTGTGATGACGTATCTCTTCACAGTATTTAATGCTTTCCAAGGAATGTTTATTTTCATCTTTCATTGTGCTCTTCAAAAGAAAGTAAGTTACTGAAAACACAGATGCATGTTCCCTAACTCCTTAAAAATACCACATACATTTCTTTAAAAATAGAGAAAAAAAATAGCAATGTCAAGAACTGGAGTATTTTGAAGTAGTTCAAGGAGGGGACTAGGATTCAAAAGCAGTTCTTGCTGTGTGTGCTTGTGGTAGTCATGTAGCTGCTCTGTGGCCTTGGCGGGTTTAAAATGGATGCAGCGTTTCCAACCTGGGCTCAAAGAGTTTTGAGGCTTTGGGAATAAAATTATTGTAGAAGATGTGCTGTTTAACATTGGTGATGTGGTACATATTAGTCTGGACTTGCGGCCAAAAGTCCTTTATGTGCACATGAAACAAATCCTGCCTCCGCTGCAGCACTGCAAACAAAGGATCATTTGCAATATCAGCCCATCTCAGCCTGGAAACTCTCTCTCAGATCAAGGCAGAGGACCTCTCCTGAGATCCCATTAAGCTGCCACATAAAGCAATGGGTGATAGGCAGGGATCATACTATGAGTGCTCATTCATTGCGAAACTGAGATCTAAAAATTAATTTTCTTATGAACTTTGACACACCTTAGAAAAAAGTAGTCATTAACGTTAGACAACTGCTAATGGGGAGAGTTTTCCAAAGGTGCCAGCATGACTTTTTTTCAAGGGTTTGCCTTCCCCAGTAATCCCAACAGCTTCATGCTCTTAACTGGAAAAACTGGAATCCCCTGGCAAGAACCTTCCCTCGTGAGTGGGATGTGATAAATTAGTTCTGCTCCCCTTCGCCTGATGCAAGCAGAGGTGTCCAGAAGGAGCACATCTGCTGGGGAGAAGGAAAGCTTGCATGGGAGAGAGAAGCAAATAGGAGAGAAGGAAGTGAAGGGCGCAGCCGGGTGGGATTCTCTTTGGGTTCTCTGCACCCCTCCTCTTCCCCAGACTGAGGGTGGAGACTGCTTCCAAGAATGCCTTAGAGGTGCCTTAGTGAAGGACAGAAGAAAAAAGCTCATAGCCTGTGTTAGAAGGCATAGCAAATGAAAGTAACGAGAGTTGAGAGGAAGGGTAAACATCAAAAAATCCCACCAAAAAAACTTAACGTAAAGTGCAATACATCCTGCATTTGGAAATACCCAATTTGCAATATTTAGATTCTAAATATTTTTACCAGTTTTAGGCTGGAGACATAGCAACTATTAACTCCCATTATAATTAGCTCACCAGAGACATAATTAACTGATATTTATAAAATGGTTTGAGACCATTGGATAAAGCGTTGCTGTGCAAGTACAAAAATCACATTCTTGCATGTTCTCAACTGTACCAGCTCTAACAGTATCAGAGTCTCTAAATTTGGTGTAGACAATGGCATTCAGCCATGTTTTAGAAAAAGATCTGGTAGACAGAAAGAATTTTATCCACATAAGCACAGCACTTCTCTTATTTTGAGAGAACAAAAGCATGCTTAGAGAGGAGACTGAGCCTAAGAAAAGAAGAGAGGGAAGAAAATGCAAACATTTTCAAAATGCAAATAATTTCTAGATTAGGGTTTCATATAATGTTGCCCTTTCGACCACTTGTATTGGACTTGAAAATCAAAACCAGATTCCCTTTTTATTTCTTTTTACAGCTGTGCATTGTTTTTATAGTAAGTGGAGTCAGCAAAAAGCAATATTAAAATACCAGTCAAGTGTGAAAAAGCATAACCTAGAGCAGTAAGATTTATACCTGAAAGAATGTTAAAGCTGCCATTTAAGATTTTTAAGTTTCGATGCCTTTGACTGGATATCATCCTATCCTCTGTCTGCATAGCTAATGTAGTCTTTTTATTCTGTTATTACTAGTTGGTCACTAAATTGAACAGAGAAATAGAATTGTGAAAGTGAAAACTATTATGTTTCCAGTTCTGACAGGATGATAGTGCTGTTGCTTCCATCAGTTTCCAACAAGCTATAATTTAGAAATAATGACAGTGGAATGCGCAGTACTGACAGATAATGTACATGCACTGCAATATAGGCATTAGGCAAAACTGGCCCTGCAGGGTGGTATTTGGGTAAAAATACAGTTTTGATTGCTATTGTCTCTGCTATGTAGTGGTTTGGAGGATTTAATATGCATTAGTGTTCAGGAATGTATTTTCTTAGGTGTTATACCATCTAGTGATGATATATATAGACTTATGTTTTTCAGACTACAGAGTTAAAGATTATAATTCTATGTCCGTGCATTTCTGTTTTCATTTTTTTATGTGTCTTTTGTGCTGATATAGATAGGGATTCACTTAAAATATGTACTGTATACTTTTATAAAAACATAAGTTATTGTCCCCAGCTTGAAGTTAAGGCACTAACTATTCAAATTTTCTTCAATCTTGTGGTTTATAGAAACATCACAGTATGTATTCCATGAGTAAAATTCTTGTGATATTGAAAACAGCACATGGCATATTAAATTTATTACCTTCTTGCATTTTCCCCTCTCCCCTTTTTACATACCCGTAACTTACTTTCTGTATTCCTAGATCAAGCAGAATTTCCAGATTAGCTGAAATCCCACTTTTTCTAGAAACTTAGGAGTCTCATTGAAGTATAAGTGACACTTAGATTCCCAAGTATCTGGTGGAAGATTTATTAATTTAGACTTACACATCTTTAAAAATTTTATCCAGCGTCCTTTCACTGATGCCATCATGTTGCCGAGATGTGCATGCACTCTTATCTGAAAGTAGTAGTCAGTGTAGCAGTCATCGAATATGAGAGAATTAACTGCTCTGTAAATTAGTCCTGATTACTTTCATGACAAATGTTAACACACATAAATTACAAAACTAAAGTTTTCAGTAGGTGACTGGAAACAGAAGGTAAATAAATGCAGGCCAAATACTGAAATCATTTATTAGTTTTGTTGCTCTGTCAGACAAAAATCTCATACACATACGTGTATTCAGATTTGTAGGTTCAGCAAAGACAGTAATGAGGATTTTTATTTTTTGGTCCTAAAAGTGAAAGATGCTTAATTTCCCAGCCTTTACGGCTCAAAATTTGACTCTGGAACACGGATGGTGCCTCCGCCAGTGTAGCTGGCACTCTGCCTGGATCGGGGCAGGGGCGTTTGTGAGCTTTGTGCAATCCCAAAGCAGGTGTGACCACATCAGCTAGCAGCTGTCTGAGTTACAGAATAACTTTATATGAAAATGCCTTTATAGTCACTGCAGGTTTTGCACATTTTCTTGGAAGGGATGACTTAATGGGCAGTACCAAGCAGTGCAAAGGTTAGTTACCTCAGCCCTTCTTGCGTGCTGAGATGGGAAGGTAGGCTTCCTATGGTTTCTGCACCAAAAGCTCATACAAAAAAGACTATTTTCAGCCAGCATTCAATTCAGGTAAACTTAGCTATATTAATCTACAATATGAAGACCAAATAAAAATAATCCCATAAATAACTCAGTAATGACTATTCAGGTACATCTAAATGAAGTCTATGTATACTTCGGAAATAATTTGTTCAAAAACCCTGGAGAGCTGATAATGCTGTTGCCAGGTAGGGAAAAATACATGATTTTGCTAATGGCTAAATTCAATAGACAAGAATTATCTATTTGCTTGAAAAGTGTGTGAGTAGTTTCAATGCAAGGTTCATGTCTTTTTGCCGACAGAGATATTTGACACTATTTTTTGTGCTAAGTAATTTCTACCACCCCCCCATAGGTACGTAAGGAATACGGCAAATGCTTCCGACATTCCTACTGCTGTGGTGGACTACCAACTGAGAGTCCCCACAGTTCAGTGAAGGCATCAACAACAAGAACTAGTGCTCGCTATTCCTCTGGCACTCAGGTAACAAAGATTTTGACAGCATCTTTTAATTAACCTTATTTATAAAAAGCCTACTGAGATGTGTTCCAATCGGAAGCACTAATTGTCTTCTCAGTATTATCATTTTGATGGCAAGTACATACTTCTGCATAGTAGAATTGATTCTTTTTAAACATGTCCTTTTACTTTGGTCTAATGGAAACACCTTATTTTTCTTGTATTTAGGGGCTGGTTTATAGGAAGGCTTATACCACCATGCTTCATCTAAATGAAATTTAATAAATTAGAGTTTTAATAACAAAAGAAGAAATTCCACTGTGTGCTAGAAAAATGGTTTACTTTAGGCCAAAATA
Organism: Gavia stellata; assembly: GCF_030936135.1. Classification (NCBI taxonomy): domain Eukaryota; kingdom Metazoa; phylum Chordata; class Aves; order Gaviiformes; family Gaviidae; genus Gavia; species Gavia stellata. The sequence continues at coordinate 21,303,168 of NC_082603.1, read as the reverse complement.
AACACAAATATTCTACATAATAGCACATAAATAGGAAAAAATCTTTTTGTAACTTACTATGCTTCTGTCTCACTGCTTTATGTTAACAGAGTCGTATAAGGAGGATGTGGAATGACACTGTGAGAAAACAATCTGAATCGTCTTTTATCTCAGGTGACATCAACAGCACTTCAACACTTAATCAAGGTCAGTCACTGGGAACATTTCAGTTGTAGAAGCCTTAAATTTTATACAGATTTTATATCATTCAGCACAGAAGAATTGAAAAGAATGTTTTCAAAAAAAATTTCTGGAACAAATGTTCTCTAAAAGCAGAGTTTTAAAGTCATCCACCAGCACATTTTAAAACGGTGTTCCCTCAACTGGCCCCCTGCTATAGAAGTTGAATTCCTTCATTCGTGGGAATGTATTTAAATAAGTTTCATCAATAATTTAACTTAAAAGCAAGATCATAATTTTAAATCTTTCCTAACCTTTATAGGTTAAATCTGAAACAGAAATATGAGTGCAGTAACATTTTAATGCATATTTGACTATGATTTTTAGGTGCAGAAATTTTCCCAGTGAAATCTAATTGATATCATTTCTATGCAAAAGATCACTGTACAGCATTTATCTTTTCTATTTCAAAGAGCATCGTATCTGTCACATGGGATAGAATCCAGATTTTCAGGCAAAGAGAAGCCAAAATTCCAAGTTTCTCAGCTGAAATAGATTTTGAAATCTGTAACTTCATTCTCATGTCCAGTTAGAAGACAAAGGTATTAACCGAAACAGAATGTCCCTTCCTTTCTCCCCTTCCCCCCTGTGTTTTTTTAAGGCAGTTTGAGCTAGCTATGGAGGGAAGACTGCTCTGTGCAAGCCAAGTTCAAAGCCTGTTCTTCCACCCATGTCCCTAGGAGAAGAACACGTAGCCCTGATCTCATTGCGGCCAGTTCCTGCTCAACTCATAAAGTTTCAAACAGAAAATTCATCGCTAAGGGCTGTTGTAAAGCCCTTGTCAACTAAAACTAGCAAATTTTCCTCTCTTGTTTTTTTTCAAGATTTGGTAGTAGAGATATGTACTTAACTCACACTTATTTTGGAAGTAAGAAGGGTGTTATTTTGCAAAAGAAAATATTTCAGAAAGCATGCTTCTGTTTTTGCTATTTGGCATATAGAAAGTGGATAAGATCCGTGTGTCTCACTGCTCCCCCCATCTGAGTCTTGTATGCTCCTGTGGCAAAATCGAAATTAAGTCACTTCTCCTAAGTAGAAAATGTATATTTTTCATGCCCAAGAGAGAAGTACGTTCCCTTCCAGTGTCTTATTAAAATCCTGTAAATACACTATAGATAAAAGTCTGGAATTTCACCCTAATTTGAATTTGATATCTCTGACTCCTGAGGTTTGCTCTAACCATGCTGCACCCTGAGTTAATTCAGAGTTGAACAGAGGTCTTGGAAGCTTTTCTCTGTTTCGGAGCTCCAGTCTCAAGTCACTGGAGATGTTCTGCCATGATGAGAAAAATTTATATCATCTTTATTCAATTATAATATTGTCACTACCTCAGTGATACATACGTATAAGGGTAGTTTAGTAAGTAATGGCAAGTGCCATTTTTCCTTTAAAATAAAAATCAAGCTTTTAAAGGGGGCAAAAAAATTTGAATTAAAAAAGAATTCTCTTAATTATAAATTACAGGTAATAATTCTAACCAAGATTGCACACAGTACACAAAAAAAACCCTAAGCAAAATATATTTCAGTTAGTATTTCTAGTAATAAGTACATTACAACTGAAAAAACTGTGATAAAACCTTTTTAGTTGTTCACTGATACAAACTTCCAAATAAGATTAGCATAATCAGGCAGTAGCTCTGAATTTTAGAACTTTCTGCTCATTTCTGCTTCCAAGTATCTATGGTAGTACAAAAGCATTAATATTTGGAATATATACTGTCTTTTCCTTGCCAAATAAAGATATCCATGCCACAAAAATAAAGCTGGCTCTTTAATTGTCCTTGGGTCTGTAATACGCTGATCCTGATACACTGCTGTGCAATGCAATAGAAAAGAAAGTGGAATTTTACCTTAATGAAATGTTTAAAGTAAGTTTTAAATCACAGCATTTTGTGTGGGTTTTTTTTGTCATTGTTCCAACCCATTTTTCTTCTGTTAGCTAGAAATCAGAGATTAATTGACTTTTTAATAATTTCTCAAAATATGCTGATTTTTTTTTAAATTATTCCAAGAGTTGTTTAAATGGTGTTGCATTAACATGTAAAGTGAGTTTAAAAAAAACCTGTTCATGTAGTATTTTGCTTCGTCTTACATTGTTTGTAAACTGATTGTTTAAAGAAAATTTGTCATTCAAAGAATTCTTTCCTAAAACCTGGCAGATAAATTTGCAGCATGAATGTCCCGGGAGAAAATGTGAATGCTCTGATTTCTTAGAGCAAATATTTTGCTTTCCCCTCAGCATGCATACTTTTGCATATACTAAGATATGCTTCTTGCAGTTTGTCATCCACTGTCTGTTTGAAAACAGCAATTCCCTTCCACTATCTGTGTGTTTTTAATAAACTGAATAACAGCTCTGATCCTGTCATAAGAGATTTTTCAATACCTTTCAATTTGGGAAATTCACTTCTCTCAATTCTGGACAGAAGTATTCCATACGATCATTTTTAAAGTTATAATAGCTTTATATAGTACCTTGATCTCTACACGTTTAATTGCTATTCTTGTGTAACAGTGATTTTGTATACATTAGTAAATGTCACTCTCACCAAATGTTTACTTTGGGGATTTGGACAGCACCTGTGAATTACTGGAATCTAACTGTATTTTCTTACTCCCATTTCAAATACATAACTCAAACACATTCAGAAATTTTCAGCTGAATTACGTTTGACAAGTCCTACATGATTCATGATGATAAAAGATATTCTTTATTGAAACTGTCAGCCTAAAATTAAAGAACTGACATTTTTTTTCTGTTTCCTTTGCTTTAGGAATGACTGGCAATTACCTACTAACAAACCCTCTTCTTCGACCACACGGCACTAACAACCCCTATAACACATTGCTCGCTGAAACAGTTGTATGTAATGCCCCTTCAGCTCCTGTGTTTAACTCACCAGGTGTGCTTATACTTCCTGAATATAACCGCTTTTCTTGGCTCGCTCCAAATCCCTTCTTTTCCCTAGATAGAAACTCAAGTTGCAATACCCTAGCCATACATTCTGAATTTCTGTCAGTTCGAGAAATACAGTATTGCCAATGTCAGCTTGTAAAACTGCACTATATTATAGTAATGCCTTTGCCGTAACAGTATTTACCAATAATTATCCATGTTTTTAACACAGGTGGCATAAATCTTAATATACTATTACAGGACTGACACCACATGGTCCGAGAGCCCATCTTCAAGATATATATCATTTAGAGGTATCATGTCTATGCAATATAAGGTTGACTCTAAAGCTTGCTGAGAAAAACCTGCTTATGGAACAGATTAGATACTAAAGCAGCGCAAGGCATCTTGACACCTTTGGATACCCCAGTGCAGAAAATTGTATCCAGCGTCAAATAGATCTAAACTATAGTATAGTGCAGCTTTATGGTAGATCATTTTCCTGTAGGAAAATCTTGAGCTTAACAGTTAGAACAGTTTAGTTCTGTAGGAATAAAGGATGTCATCACTTACCTAACATTTTGTTGTTACATTATCTAGTTGCTTTTTTTAACTACGGTGCAATTCATCAGTAAATGTCTAGCAGTTACTGTTTGATGAGTCACAAGATCACTGTAGTATAACTGGAATGATAAATCTTTGATAAAGAGCTCATAAAACCTTGTTCCCAGTTTTTATTTCAAGTTTCCTTTTTAACTGAACTGTAGTTTCTATTTTCATTCTCTTGTTTTCTTACTTTCCTTATGCTTTCCTCTAGCAACCTACAGAGAGACAAGTATGGGAGTAAAACTTAACTTTGCCTATCAAATGTAAATTTTTTCAGCATGATTTTTAATGGGCACAATTAAAACATAACTAGCGGTCATGAAGTAGACTCAGCGGGCAAGTGGTTCACAATTTGCAAATGATATGTTTCCACATTCAAAAAGTACTTGCATACTGCTTTTTGGGAAACGACATGAGGTCTGTAGCAAACCCTATTGGTAACAGAAGTTATGCAATGCTGAAATAATTTGCTGTTTAAAACCAAAGCAGTGTCAAGCAGAAATGCTTAACAATTTACTTACATTTTTACATTCCCACAGTAATCTTGCTACAGGCTATGGAAAGATTTCAAGTGAATTACCTGATCATGGGCAACAAAATTTGCCTCCTCAAACCAATTTGAATATACTCTAGCATGTTTAACTCTGCAGTATATCATAGAAAACTCGTTTTGGATTATCAGATATATTTTGGTATCTGTTTAGCAGAAGAAAAGAGAATTAAAATTATCAAATTAAATCACTTTCATGAGGGAAATGAATGCCAGCATGTGGTCCATGTGTTGTCTACTTTTATAAATGCCATATGTTCTGTGCAGCTAAATCCATTGCAAGAAAAATCTTGGAACGTATATGAAATTGCAAAACTACAAAGTTGTTTAATCAAAGCTTAAAGAGACCTTTCAAACAACCCTCATCACTGTTTAAATCAGTACACATGGAGAGGAGTTAACAATAACGCAAATACAAAATGATTTGCAAATTACTCAGAATTTATTTGGAAATAGCTACTCTGTTTTTTAAAGTTGAAGACAAAAACCTTTTCATGAGAAAATGCAATTACTTTTTAATTAAAAACAATATTTTCCAAAGAAGATTGAATTTTCTAGGATAAGCTGCAGCTTTAATTATGAAAAAACACGAAACAGGAAAATGTATAATATTTCCCAAAACAACTTTTTTCTTATACTCCTCCAAGCCTTGCATATAATGCAGCAGCCTCACAGTGGTCAGTCTCATTTCAGTAAAGTCACTCCATTCTTTCTTCCAGACATATCTGTAGATAAAGTGATTTTCTAGGAATGCTCTAACTATCTGACTTTCCATGGTTCAGACTGTTTAATTTCTTTCAAAGTTTTTTTTTCTTTTTCCTTTGCTTGGGAAGCACTGTGCTGTCATAGTTTCCATGTGTTTGTGTCTATAGGAAAAACTTTTCTTTATTGTGCTACCAAAAAAAAAAAGAAGCCAAACCCAAAACCATAAAGACCTTAACCATCATAAGACTTCATCCCTCCCCGCCCCCCCCCGCCTTAAACTTCTTTTCATGTTTCCAGCAGACTTACCCAATCTGTCATTCCTCCAGCAGCTATGAGATATCAGCCATGGCTGATTTCCTCTTCCCATTCCACAACTAATATTTATTCTTTGGTTTAATTTCTGTGACCCATACTTACAGAAATTCCTAACATTTCTGCATTTGACTTCCATGCCCATGGTAACTGTGGGCCTAACTCTTAATTAACTATTCTGATTCATTCAGCGCTGTCACTGTGACTGATGCAGACTGCAGGCAAACTTTGACCTTTAGAAGCCTGGGGCCGTTGTTGGCAGACAGAATATTAGTGCAAAAAAATTACATTAAGTGGGAAAAGAAAAGCTGTTATTGCTTAGTAATCTAATTTGCTGAACCCTTGCTCTGACTAAGTTGCTGAGAAGCTCAGTAATTCTTCATCATGTTACAATAAATCATTTTACTTTCTTTTATGTATCAGCTACTCTTAGGCCAGATAGCCTGAGCAGACAGACATGATGTGAGTTGTCCAAAGTGAGTCATTCCACCTGCTGTCTATCGTGTTGTTGGATGGTGCTTGTGGGCCCTGGTCCCTGTAGTGTGAAAGATGGCTGTCCTTGTTTGACATAAATTCTTTGTATTTATCCATTTTTTCATTCTTTTCTTTACTTCATCTCAAAAAAAAAAAAAAAGGAAAAAATGTTAGAAATGTTGTTAAAGTAGTTGCTTGCCAGTTATGTGGGTTTATGTTGTACATTTACCTTCAGTTATGTCTGTGGTCTAATTAGTTTTTAATTTAGTGTTGTTTAGGACAAATTCTGTTAATTTTCTTTTTCTAAATCATGGTGGTGTACTTCAAAACATCGATGTTTCCAAATGAATTGCTTTGCATTATATATGCAAGGGCATGGAGTGAACAGTTCCTTGTGGAAGAGTCACAGAATTGACACCAAATTAAGAAACTAAAATGCCACTATTCCCCACAGGAAATACACATTACTATTTTTAAAATGCATCTTTCCTATAAGGTGTGCAACTGTTTACATTTGGGAATGTTCAATAACCTAACTTCTCTCAAGTCTTACTTCCAAGTACAACTTTGTCCTGAACTACATTAAAGAATTTTGTTAAAAAAGAATAATTAAGTGATAAAAAGCACATCAGGCAATAACCAGAGCTGTCCTTTTCCATTTCAGGACATTCACTGAACAATGCCAGGGATACAAGTGCCATGGATACTCTACCGCTAAATGGTAATTTCAACAACAGCTACTCATTGCGCAACGGAGACTATAACGACAGCGTGCAAGTTGTAGACTGTGGACTAAGCCTGAATGATACTGCTTTTGAGAAAATGATCATTTCAGAATTAGTGCACAACAACCTGCGGGGCAGCAGCAAGAACCACAACCTGGAGCGCACGCTACCAGCCAAAGCTGTGATCGGCGGGAGCAGTAGCGAAGATGACGCCATCGTGGCAGATGCCTCATCTTTGATGCACAGTGACACCCCCGGGCTGGAGCTCCACCACAAAGAGCTTGAGGCCCCACTCATTCCTCAGCGGACTCACTCCCTTCTGTACCAGCCCCAGAAGAAAGTGAAGACCGAGGGAACCGACAGCTACGTCTCACAGCTGACAGCCGAGGCTGACGACCACCTCCAGTCCCCCAACAGAGACTCTCTTTACACGAGCATGCCCAATCTCAGAGACTCTCCATATCCAGAGAGCAGCCCCGACATTGAAGAAGATCTCTCTCCCTCCAGGAGGAGTGACAATGAGGACATTTACTACAAGAGCATGCCAAACCTAGGAGCTGGCCATCAGCTTCAGATGTACTATCAAATCAGCAGGGGTAATAGCGACGGCTATATAATTCCCATTAACAAGGAAGGATGTATTCCAGAAGGGGATGTTAGAGAAGGACAAATGCAACTAGTGACAAGCCTTTAATAGTGTAGCAAAGAAATATTAAAGGCCACGTACAAGTATTAAAAAGACTTAATTGGCCCCATGCAGGCTCCCTCATATCTGCTTGAAGAGACAATTCTGCTGACCCTGTGGTTCTCCAGTAACGGGGATGACTGGACCTCGCAGTTCTGTGAATTTTTATAAAACAAAAACTTTGTATATACACAGAGTATACTAAAATGAATTATTTGTTACAAAGAAAAGAAATACCAACAAGGTATTTTAAGATATCTTCTGCTGCTGAATTTAACAAAATTGTGAAAAAAAGAGAAATAAACACTTTCCAGCCATTTTACTGCAGCAGTTTGTGAACTAAATTTGTAAATATGGCTGCACCATTTTTTTTCTAGGCCTACATTGTATTATATACAAGGCGTAGGCTCTAAAATCCTGTGGGACAAATTTACTGTACCTTACTATTCCTGACAAGACTTGCAAAAGCAGGAGAGATATTCTGCATCAGTTTGCAGTTCACTGCAAATCTTTTCCATTAGGGCAAAGATTGAAAACATGTCTAACCACTAGCAATCAAGCCACAGGCCTTATTTCATATATTTCCTCAACTGTACAATGAACCGTTCTCATGAAAAAATGGCTAAAGAAATTATATTTTGTTCTATTGCTAGGGTAAAATAAATACATTTGTGTCCAACTGAAATATAATTGTCATTAAAAAAAAATTTAAAGGGTTTGAAGAAAATATTGTGAAAAGCTCTTGGTTGCACATATGTTATAAGCTGTTTTTCTTACACTCTGTTCATAGTACGGTAGTATGTTTAAAATGCAAGTTCTACCCGTTTTCACTTATTTTTCACTGTAAACAGTGTTCTGCTTTGACAAGTTAGTTTTTATTCTTACGTTTTGAATTTTTATTGCCAAAAACCATAATTTGGGGAGAAAATTGTTTTAGAAGCCAATTATGCCAAGCCTTGCACAAATTTGGTATAGCTAACAAAGATTGTAACTCAATTCCCTGTTCATTCTTTAATCAGGGTTGGGTGGTAAGGGGTAAAGGGGACACTGGACACTTCTCACAATCTTTCTCGTGAATAAAAGGTGCCTGTCCTTTAAAAAAAAAATAAATAAAACATAACTATTACTCTTCCATATTCCTTCTGCCTATATTTAGTAATTAATTTATTTTATGATAAAAATCTAATGAAATGTAAATTGTTTCAACAAAATTCTGCTTTTTTCATCCCTTTGTGTAAACCTGTTAATAATGAGCCCATCACTAATATCCAGTGTAAAGTTTAACACCTGTTTGACAGTAAATAAATGTGAATTTTTTCCAAATAGGTAAAATGTGCATTATTATGTACGAAGCATAATTGGCATCAGTAGTCCTTCGACCCAGCTGTATCCTGCTTAGAATGGCTTCTTTACATTTCATGATTGAAGTGTCGAGAATACAATAGAAACTGTCCATATAGCTCTACAGAAAAAAGGTCATCTTTACTATTCATTTCTCTAGTCACAATTGAATAGGATCAAACTCAGACATAGCAGGGTCATTAGGAAAATGTACTGTAATTTCATATATTTACATAACTTCTAAGTAGGCATTTGTACTGAAATTAAATAAGGTGATAAACACCACTATCATATTCTCGGCAACAGTAATTAGCAGTTAATTATTAGTGATGAAGATACATGGTTGCAGTGGGGAAAACGTGAATAAGCAGCATTTGGATAGCACTCGGAGTGCTATCCAAATAACTAATCCATCACGGCACTGGTTTGAGTTAGATAAATAAGCATGACTGTCCCCGTTTTTATCAGACTAGAGAACCGCAGAAGGCAGCTGATGCCCAAGATGTTATCTACAAAGCAGTGGCAAAATTGGAAGTCTGAAGTCTTTTTTGTCTTGATTCCCAAGCCTCTTTTGTCCCTCTCAACCAGGGCCTCTCAAAGATAGCGCCAAGGACTTCATTTGTCACAACTCCCAAAACTGTGTTCTTCCGAATAACTCTAAAATTAATGCCCCGTCATCACAGAGGCCACAGTTTCATGTGTGGCCACTGTGACTATATGTATGAGAACAGCAAAAGTTCCTTTGAAAGCTGTATCAATTCTGTTACCTTCTAATGCATTGGAATATATAAAGTCCATGTGGAAAATAAATCAATGCATTTTGAAAAAGTTTGGATTTCAGAAGAATATTTTGGGCAAGACTTTACTTCAAACTCTATAAAAACAAAAAGAAAATCCAGGCTGAGCTGGAACCATGGGGTTCAGGTAACCTCAATATATCTCTAATCAGGACTGTGACACCGTAGCAATTGTTCTTGAAGAAAAAGGCATATTCACCATCAATCCTACTGGTAACTCTTGCCATAACTTAACTTAAAAGTTACTGTGTTTACAGCAGAGTCACTGGAACATTTGAAATTTAATGAAAAACTGTTTACTTCTGTTTAGTAGAGATGCTTTAAAAAACTGAAGTCTCTATGAAATAAGAATTTGTTCTGATTCAGGGTATACAACAGACTCTTCAGAGGAAAAAATATTCCCTTGGTCTGTGGCAACTTAAAAGCATACTTGCTGCCTTCTACCTAGGAAATCACGTCTTAGGGATTTAAAAATTGTGGTGCTCAAGTAATTACAGTACACATGACCTAATAACATCACCAACTTTCAGCAGAATCTTCAGCCCTAGTTCGAGCAAGTACTCCTTTGTGTCTAACTAAAGGTGGCAAAACTACATGCTGGAAAAAGGTTTGTAGCATTGTGATCTTAAATATATATTCAATTACAAATGTAACAAGTATTCATAAAACAGAAAAATGTAGCTGATGAACCTAAGATGAACCAGCTGAACCTAAGTATCATAAGGGAATTCTTTCGTTAGCTTCTTTGTAATGTAGATGTTGCTTTTTAGTGAGCCTGGTTTTTTTAATGTTATGCTAGTGAGTGTCCTGTGTTTAGCTAGAAGCTAGCAGCTGATACCTTGCCAAATTTCTGTTGGTGTAACTTCTCAGTGTAGTAGGTTACAATATAATTATATAGCCGCCAGCTTATTGTAATTTCTTTATGTTCTCTCTCACGTTCCTGCCATCTTGTCTTGGGATCAGAAGGACAGAAGAATTCAGAGGAAGAGTTCGAGAATAGCGAAATAATGACAGCAGAATTAATGGAAACAAGTGTTTCTCCAGGGTCATCAGTTAACCAGTTCCTATGATGGTGCCAAGGATGTGCTGCTATTTTAGGCACTGTCTTTCAGAAGAGCTGTAATTTTCTTATGGCTAGTAATCTCCTGTTAGTATCAGTGTTAACCCTACTGGCTCAGTTCAATTCTTCCTTGTAACTTCAGTCCAGTTATATTAATTCCTACAAAAGATTAAATGGGATGTGCATTTAGTGAACTGTTGTATAATGGTGCTATGCATTGTTTAATATAAAATACATCTCAATTCTACATAAGTGAACCATAACATGAAGAAATGCAACACTGGTAATACCTTTATAGTTAAAATTAACCTTTATCTGTGAAGTCTACAATACACCTTTGCTTCTTTTAAATTGGAAATGAAATTACTAATAAAGTTTACATATATTCACTTATGTAGGCAATAAAAGGTGTTTCAAATTGACATAAGTTATGGATAAAATATGTGTCATATTTTATGTCCTAATTTTTAAGGAAATTTTTTTCTGAACTACTCAGAACATTATCTCAGACATTAACAACAACAAAAAAAGTAAACAGTCCCTGTGTACTGTTGTTATCCCACTTTGCCTCAAAACTAACAAAACTTGTTGTCTAGACTTGATTATATGACAATATATGCTAGTGTAAAATTTTATCCCTGAATAAAATTATTTTTTGAATCAAGATACAGGTAGACAATTATATATATACACAGACATCTTCACTGGGGTTTTAACTCACTAATTCTAGGGGACGATGGAGAATAAAAAGTGATGGGACACAGCAGTAATTCTTCAGTTCCACCTCAGCTGTAGCCCTGCAAAGACACTTAGGCCAGGGAGGTCACAGCAAAGCATAACTCAGATTTTTTTTAAATAGCTGGTGACAGTCACCTTCCACATTTATGAAGAGCATTGCTACCATTTCAGTAAGCGAGGGTCTTGCTGTATGGCTGCACTATGCGATAAGGACCCCAGATTTCTGGATGCCGATGGCACGCTGGGTCTCTACTCCACAACTATACCACAGGTTGAAATCCAGCTTTGCATTGAGTTGGGGATAAAAATTAGCACCACCACAGCCCTGGAAGCAAGGGCTGCCTGTTGTTCGTATAAACACTTTGTAAATTAGTAGGAATTCAATTAATGGATCCAGCTCAATCATCCAGCTCTGACAAAAAGCTGGAGTAAAGGTTCATCAGGACCCTGTCTATTTCAACAGAGTGTGGGGGGTTTTTTTCAGTAAAATCCTTCGTGTCGTTTTTAGAACGACAACTTCCAAATCCTTTTATTCATGCAGGATAAATTCTCAATGGTATTTCATTAATTCATGCCTAAGAGCATTAATATCTCTTCTTGCTGTATTATGTCATCATTAATCTCAACTGCTCACCATCAAAGTTCCTGGCATGTGAAATGGATCACACCATGGTGCAGCCTGAGTGGTTATAAATGCTGCTGAAAACCATACAAGCCTCAACTCGACAGCAAGGAAATTTTAAAGGACCATTCCACATAATGCACCAGCTGCTGAAGTTGTCAGTCCAGGTTCCCAGATGGGGGAAGTCACAGTTGCAGAAATAACATTCAGAATAGGTAGTTTTACCAAGAAAATTCTTCTACAGCAAAGTTTATGTAATTCTTAACCATTTCTTCCCTGGGTGCACACCTCCTTCTGTGTGTTGGAGTAGGAGCCCTGGCACAATGTAGACTCTGCACTGCCAAGCAGTTTAAAGTTTAGAGAGGGCAAAACTGAGCACAAAAACATCTATGAACATTAAAAGGTCTGACGCACAAACAGAAAGCAGCAGGTTCGTGTCTGTACGGGCTTTTCTAATGGAGAAGCAGGATCTCTGAATAAGCAGCGTTGAACAGCTATCTGGAATGACTGTTCCAGTCCTCTTGTAGCGTAAGAATTGCTTTAAAATCGCATAATGCTGCTGAACTTTCGGCCTCCATGATTGCTTAAGAGAATGAGTCCCAGAGGTTAATGAGGTTTTTATGAAAATAATTCATTTTCATTCACTTTAAATATACCACTTTGCTTCTTTTCTGCATTAGCAGGATAAATAGAAACGTCTTTGCTTGTGTTCTTTATACCACTCATTGTTTTAAATACTTCCCCTCCGTCTCCTATTACTTGACTCCTTTCTAAACAAATGCTTGTTTTCAGCCTCCTCCATTTCTCTAATCATTTAGTTGCCAGTCCACTGAATTACTTTTTGTCAGTATGCTTTAAGAGATAGGGCAAGAACAAAATTATGGGTGAATTATTGTTGATTTATGGATGGAATTGTATTTTCTATTCTGTGCTCTTTTTTTTCCCCACATGGTCTCACATCATCTTGTGTTTTCATAGTATCCCTTCACAACGCAATTTTTTCCACTAAGCTGATCATAGCAAGTAATGACTTAAATGGTTATGGTTAATTTAGAACCCCACAAAGCCTACAAATACTTCCAATTATTCCCCTGAATTTGTGCCCAACCTTGTATTTGTCAGCATTGCATTTCATCTGCATCACACGGCCCATTTATTCACTTTGTTAAGCCAGGTCATTCACAATCTTCCCTTGTTCTGATTAACTGAAACAATTCTCTGTTAACAGCAAACAGTGCCACCTTTGAAAGAGCATGTTCAGCCCCTTTTCCAGATAGCACCAGCTTGAATACAGAGCATTAGGGCACTATACCCAACATGGCCTTTTGCCATGATAAAAAAATTGACCATTTAATCCTGCTGCACCTCTTAGTTTCTAATGCACAACTACTTCAGCTTGTACTTCCTCAATACTGGTTTGCTCTAATGGCTCCTTGGTAGGGATATTTTTACAAGGATTTTTTTTTTCTTTTTAAATTCCAAATAAATTACATCAACCATTCCTTCCACTCTCCGCAGCCGCACGATTGACTTAATTTTAGTATGTTAGAGCAGCACAATTTTCTTGCCGTACGCATTTACATCTCTTTCGGCAATGTTTCCTCTGCACTTTGTGCTTAAATGTGGAGCTGCTAGATGTCAGACCAAAAAAGCACATAACTGTTCAAAGTGAAACTCAGGTGGAATTTAGGCACTGAAATCCCAAGGTACATCATCCACAGGTAAAACGGGCATCACTTCAGGGGCAGAAGTAATTCTAACCTTGCAGACACGTACATTTTTGTCACTAAAGACATTTTGTCATTCCAAGTTCTGCTACCGCATGTGTGCAGCCGTGTGGTCCCAGCGGAGGTGAGCCAAGGCAAGCCAGGCACCACCAGCAGTGTCACTGCCTCCTCGTGTGTACCAGTGCAGCCTCCAAATGCCACAATCCAGGAACTCGCTTTCAAAGGGGCTCCTTCCCTTCCCCTGCTGAAGCTACTGTCCTAACAATAATTACAATTTGTCTGGAGATAAGAGATAAGCCCTGTAAGCCTGTGTAACTCCGATGTGAATGCCACCATCAAAGCTCTGATCAGCCACCCGCTGATACGCCCGTACTTCAGCTGACTCATTGCAGCCAGAGCTGCATTTGCAAATCTTTCCAAACCTCTGCCAGCCCGTGTGTATCCCTTTGCTAAGGAAAACAGGCTGTAAAATTTCTCCCAGCTCTTTGTTTTTACCACATGGCAGCTGAAGGCTCTGACCACACCGGGTTTACTGTTCGTGTTGAGGAAGGGTGACAGATCCTGCCTGTGCAGGTCCAAAAACTCCACAGGTTTTGACATAACATACATCACAAGCGAGGGGCTGTGTGAAGCTGCTGAAAGGCCACGTAGCGCCATGTTCGCGGTACCGGCCATGCCACGTGGCCTGCAGGGTGGCATGTAGATGCTCTTCTGCCAAAGGTGAGCACCACGACACCGAGGTGCGCTCAGGGCCCTCCATTTCCCCCCCACAGCTTCTAGCTAAGAAATTCAAAGAGTCAAAACTGGGCTGGCCCGCGTATTTACCCCCTCAGCGTGCCACTGAAGACCTGCTCACAGCAGCCTACTTCTTTCAGTATCTGTGCTGAGTCGCAGTCATGCTACTGCTGCAAATGTTGACCTGGGCACTCAGCTCTCTATTTCTGTCAGGCAGGAGTAGCTTCATGGGAAGCTCCAGCTAAAAACCTTCCTGAGGAGAGCGTCAGCTGTAGCTGAACTGGCTGGTGGCAGGGTTGGCTCCATGACAAAGCACAAACACATACAAGTTTATACGAAACAGGGAAGGTTTCCAAGCACATTAGAGGTTGCTGGAAGAGCCTGAGCCTGGACTTTTTTTCAAAAGCTGGGGCGGGGAAGGGAGTACAGACAGATGGAGAAGAAAATAAAATGATAATATGAATCAAATGAAGGACAGAATTAATTTTGCCTTTTCTCATTTCTCTCCTTTCCAGCACCACTAGCTGCTGCCACTTCAAGGCAAGACAGAAAACTCTTACTCATGTCCATCCATCTAGGTAATTTGACAAAATGCTTCAGTTTAGTGAAGCTTTTCTAACTCTTCAAACTTGTTAATTCATGTTTATGGCCTAGCATTTCCAGATCACAATATGCTTACAGAAAGCAGTCTAGAAATTTATCGTTCCAAGCGTGTCTTGAAATTTTCAAAGCACGCTTTCAAAACTGAATTTAACCAGAACAATGTATTTCAATGGACCAAAACTCTACCACTCACAAAACCACTGAAAAATGAAGAAAACAGTCAATACACCTAGCAAGAGAAAGTTGGTTAGGCATTTCCCTTAGCATAGACTTCCCGTAAATTATCTACCCCAGTTTTCTAAAGCTATGAATACACCCCTCCCAAGACTGATCAGTACGAGCAAGGCAGTGTTACTTACCCAGAGGTGCTGGTAATACACACAGTATCATACTCCTTAGCATCACTTGCGGAATCTGGTCTGCGTCCACTCTTAAAAGCTATATATCTGCAGAGAGAATGTTTGTCTCATATATAAAGGATTGCTGGCTGGAATGAATACTAAGAGTAAGTAAGCAGAAGTGTAAGTAAAAGTGACACCTATACATAAAGAAGGCTAACCAACATTTATGGACAAAGCTGCTCTTATAAAGCGCTGTGTAATTTGCTGAGGACCTTTCATGATCCAACGAATGGTGTGCACACAGAAGTTGCTCTTAATGCAGATGCAGAGAGTACAAGAAGCTACATTCTGGATAGCCTGAGATCTAAAGTAAGCGGGTAGCTGCTGCAGGGGGTTTCTTCTAGGTCTCAGCAAAAGTTTGTTGTAGATTAACTGGCACTTAGGGGACTACTTGGTCTCCCCATGTCAAGATAAGAATATGCTACATGCTGCTTATAGTTATAAGTGTTCTAATTAGGTCGACTTGATTATTGTTCTGTGGTTTGATAGATGCTGTATTTAAAGTAATTTCAGATACTAATTTTTAGACCTTTTTTGTGAACTAGTAAATCAAGTGCAATTTATTCACGAAATTATTCTTTTCTTTCCTAATGCCTATTCCCTCTGCCTTGTAACTTTAATTAGAACCTGCTATCTGTTCATATTGGTAATGGTAACAGTTGTCACTAGAGTACAGATGCATAGATTCAGCTCATATTGCCATTTTGACTTTATACTTAAAACCTAACAATCTTCCTGGCTATACAACTGAGAATACCATCCATTAATGCTTTATTTCACTGCCACCCTGAACTCCAGACTCTAAACACTAACAACCTGATTATTTTTTAACCACTCAATAATGCATTTTCTAAAGAATAGAAACTTTACAAAAAATAGCTTCATTTGGAGATAAATATCTGCCTGAAAAGGTTATTCAGCCCATCCAGATTTCTTTTTTATTACTATAGATTTTCCCAAGGCAGTATTGTTTCTTGAATAATTATCGATCTAAGCAATTGTGTGCTAAAGTAGGCTGATTCATTCATTAAACATACACACAGAAAAGCTCTTGGTTGCCCTGGTAAAAACAAACAACTCCTTTCAACCCTTCCCTAGAATATGATGGTTACATTGAAATGTAATCAGTTAATATTTGATCTGCATTTGTCAGGAGAAGGACACATAAAATGTATTTCTTTGGAGATGAAGAATTAGGATCTGGAAAATTGTTCAAAAAACACTAGCCTTGTTTGGTTTGCTTCTTCACACACTGATTTGCAAGTTTCAGTAATTTGAAGGGAGTCTTCCAGCAACTAGTTGCAATTAGTGAGGCTTAAAAACTTGCGAATTCATTATTTCGATAAACTTTTCCTTCCAATAAAAACTAAGTCTTTTTTCATGATGCGATATAGAACATTGTATCTGTTTCACATTTTTCTGATTATCAGGAACAGAATAGCTTTCAAGGTCTCTGTTCACTGCAAAGATACAGACAGACTGCTCTTGAAATGGTCTGTGTACTAGCCAGTATACTTTGTGTAAGAGTCAGCAACACCAGCAGGGAACAGGGTTAAGAAGGTACCCATTAGCAAACGCTGAAATTAAAAGCAGCTTTTTTTCATTGACTTATGTACTCCATGGATGGTATGAAGTTGCATTCAGCCTAGCAAATCTACATCTCTTCAAACCCCCAGCACCACTTGCTTACAGAAGAGCTGCATTTCTCCTGAATGAGTGGTGATAATGCTTAAGCAGGTAAGGGGAAGGGTTCCTGCATGTCAAATATTTAGTATTTGGTTATCCTCCAAAACAGGACAAAGGAATGATCTAAAGTGTCCCCATGTGTAATGGTGGATCAGCATGCTGCTGTCTGCTATGTGCCCCAGAATGAAGTACAATAGGTTATACTCTCTGCAAGAAAAAGGTGGTAGCTCCAGACAAACAATGGCTTAACAGCTGTGAAGCTGCTCAGTATACTGAAATTTGTGAGTCCTGGATGCTACAGGCAGCAAGACTTACGGAAAACATCCAGTTGAAAACAGTCAGTATACAGAATAAAATGAAATTCTGTAACTCCTCCATTTGAGAGATCGTGACGATATCTGGTTGGCTTTAGTAAATTATGGAAGAATACTTTGGCCTCCTGATACAGCTCTGTGAATATTTTTCCTGAATTACTGAAAGATTGTCACAATCATTTCATTGTAGTTACAAGGCAGTACACAAGCAGGCGTTCTGTTACAACCGGCAGTGGCAGAGCATGCAGGATCTGCCCAAATAAGTTTTGACTCAATTTATGCCAATATGAAATTAGCATATTTTGATTGAGGTCTGTGAGATTATTCCAGACCTGCACCTTTTAATAGGAAAAGAGTGAGGTTTGCTGTCTGGTACTGTCTATCTCCTGCCATTTCTCTCTGTTTCTCATCCCCTCTGTTTTATTACCTTATCGCAGAGCCAGGGCTGTTCCACATCCATGCTCTACTTCTTGTAGCATCACTGGTAAATTTAATGCTCACTACTTAATCACTCTTCTTTCAACAGGTGAGGCATAATTGAACAGCTGGGGGGTGGGTAATAACAAGATTTACTGCATTATTTCCTCTGAGGAAACAAGACAACTTGCCCATTTATATTTATGCATATTCAACTTCTTCCATTAGCCAAATGACCTTATAAGTAAAGGAATCAGGTCAGCTAGTCCAGCTGGTAGAAAGTAACAGGTACCACATACTCCAAGCCCAGCACTGGGCCACAGTAACATCTTCAACAGGAGGAAAAGCGAAGAGAACAGAAGACAGGAGCTTTTGCAAAATATTTCTTGTTGCCATGTTTTGTTCTGCCATCAGCACCAGATTACTGTTCATAACAGCAAAGCCTGTAGTGAAGCCCAGGGTCCAGTTAAATCAATGGCAAAAGTTTTTGCTGACTTCAGTGAGATTATGATTTCTCTTCTGAATCATTAAGAGAATCTTTTTGTATTTCATTTATTTGATTCTTAGACTTGGGTATTGGACGTTAAAAATAAAGACAAAAAAGACCTCCATTTTTCAAAATGCTTTCCAGCCATGGAAAAATGCTTTGTTTCTCTTCACTACTTGTAACCTTCTTCCTGCGTGCATCACCCCCCAATAAGTGCTATTTCACAATGGAGAGCATATGCTGTTTTTCCCCCACTAGATCAATACCTGTCTAAAAGTATTTACTCACCAAAAGGGCTGTGATCCCTTTCTTTGTCACCCTTGAAGTTCTGTTCTGCTCTTGAATTTTTTTTGCTTTTTGACACAGGTTCTTCTTTTACTTCCTGGCTATTGCTTGCCTCTAATACAACGTTTTTTTCTTCTTTGCTCTTCTTTGCTCTGACATTTATTATAGAGTACACATCACAGCATTTCCACTTGTCTAATCAGAGGGTTGGTCCAGCACTGAAATTGCAACTGTTTTAAAATGCTACCTATAAAAACATATTTTATCTTCAGTGCCTGTTCACAGTAGCTTAAAGAGACAAGAAGATGATGATCAAAATAGGAAATGGGAAATACTGACTGGGAGACTTGTTTTGTAGAAACAGAAGAAGAGTAGAAGGGCAAGTAAGACGTATAGGTAATCCATTCTATATTGGAATAGGGCAGAAGTTATTGTATCATACTTCTGTAAATGTATTCAACTGAACCACCTATATTTTGACTAGCAAAGACTAAACTGATGAAAGAAGCTGGAATAAAAGGATATTAAATAAGCCCTGGATAGTTGACTGCAATATTCACAGCTTTTGGAATCCTTTATCTTTCCTGCAATTGGCCGCTGACGCTCCATTTGTCTTTAGAGGAGCTCATGCTTCCGTCCGGCTGTCTGAAAAACAGATGAACCATGTTCACTGTCAGTAGGGACTCAAAACCTGTATTCTTAAAGCAGTATCTGGAGAAAAAAAGCAGTTGTTCACTTTCTCCAGTCCGACTGAAAGCTTCTTACAGAGATGGGGATACTACAGGAAAATTAAGGCAGTCACCCTTTTGGCAGCTCAGGGTTGAAGTCCCTGTTTTGAATCAGCTAGAAAGGATTTAACAATGGATCTCTCAGCTTGAGGAAGAATAAGCCAGTTACAACAACACTGGGTGCCCAGTACACTCTGCCAGTGCCCCCCGACACGAAATGACCACCAGAATGCCTGGTTTGGGAATGAGTCTCACAACAGAAATGTTTCCTTTAACTAGTGCCCCAGATTTGAAGTTTTATGTAACATACATCCTATCTGAGAACTTATCTGCTACAGCTTATTCAAAAAAAGGGTGACAGTGTCTTATTTCACATTCCAGACAACATTACCTTTACCTGTACTCTGACCTCACTTCTCCTTATGCTATTTGCTTCCCGAGGCTACTAATCTCTGTTCTACTGCACAGAGGTAGCACCATTTACAACCCAGATTTCAACATGAGAAACATATATGACTTTGGAATAAAATCTGAAGTGATTCTTTGTCAATGTAGATGAAATAATAAGAACACATTTTTTTCAAAGGGCAGCATTTTAGCATACTCGACATAAAATGGGAACTTTGACAGTGCTCTCTTACATAACGAAATGTATTAATTAATTCACTTTTCCAGATTTCTAGTGGCAGCTGCCTTTTTCAACCTTAGCAACTAGTCAGATTGCCATAATTACAAAGAGTACATGGTGCAAAGTGTATGATCGGAAGCATATAATACACTTGAAGTGTAAAATGCTCCAACAATAAAGCTAAAATAAATGTATTGTTTAGTTGTTGGCACAACTGGTACATTTATACTGGATCCAAATAGCTCTGACTCTGAAATGAATGCTTGTGCATAATTTTTGCAATTTGGTGCGTATTATTTCTCATTTATTAAGCCATAGGTTAAAGCTGGAGAGAGGAACATTTTCAACTACAAATACATTGTGGCTTATACTATTACATTCATATTAAGGCTTTTTTTACTGGGGGTGTGTGTAGGGGGTGGATAATGAAAACCTTTTACCTATGCATGTCAGACACCATGATGTATAACTGCATAGAAATCTAACTAAACCAAAACAAAAGTCAACTGCCTTCCCAAGTCACTCACTGTATTTTCTGCTCAAAGCCTATTGAAAGATTAGATAAGTTGATATATAAAAACTGAAGTGTCATCACGTTTTTTTCTTGCATCATCTTTCTTGACTCCAAAGACAATTGCAGTTAACCAGCATACTGCTTTTGATTTAAACAGGCTTTAGGTCATCATACTGCTGTTGCAACTTCAGCCTCTTTGTGTTCTTATTTGCTACTCAACGTGTTATACCTCAGTGTCAACTGTAAACTTTCTGGGAAGTGACTACACCTTTCTCTGTAGGAAAAGAAAAAACAATAGACTTTGACAACCTAAACACAAACAAGAATGATGTGCTATCATTTCCATTCATTGTTTGACACTCCAGCAACAAAGTCTGAACAGTCTCAGTATCTGTGCCGGTCCACATAACAAGAAAAGTTTGTTGAGTCAGTGACTTTGCCAAAAAGAGCCAACAGTCCGGTGTCTTACAGTACTGCAAGAAGGCTAAATGACATTAGCGTAGTGGGGGTTCAAGAATACTTTCACTAATCAGGACTGTAAGAGGAGGGGACAGGCGTATCAGCATATTTTAGACAACCTCTAAGATAGATTGCCATACTTGTATACTATAGCTGCTTTCTTTCCAAATTTTCTCATTCGTTCTGGAGCCAGGAATGAACCCAGGTAAGTGTTACCAGGCAGACGTGTACTCCTGGTTTGTACTGTTTTCCCTCTAAGCTCCTGCAGTAGCAATGTCTAATGCAGCACAAATGACTTGAAGCACATAATACCACTTGTAACCTAGCAGCTGCACAGACCCTTTTCTCCCCTAGCAATAAAATGGCTGCAGCTGACCTTGCATTAACCTGGTTTTAAAAGAGAACAGCAATGAGAACAGTATCATACCAGGGCCTTCATTCTACTGCTGTAGAAATTAGCCATTGAAGCCAATACAAGTTCTACCAATGTATCTTCAACTTCCCTTACAACTTGGTTTTCCACCACCTGTCTGCCACAAACCCTCACCTCTCTGCTGCGCGCCCCCCCCCCCCTCCCCCCCAAGAAATATTAAACTTACTCCATGCATGTAAGATCTGGTAAGAAAGAAATTCCTGATTTCAGAATTAAAGGTAGTTCAAATAATTTGATCACCTAAAACTTGAACCAAAAATAAAATATTCCACAATCTATCCATAGACCACTCAGAGACAAATGTCAGTCCTGCAGTACTTAGGACTACATTATTAATAGTATTCTGTAGGTTACAAGCTGATTTGCCCATATTATTTCAAGGTGACTGCATTTTTATGTAGCATATGCCTAACACCATGGGTACGATTACTGCTACCATGTACCGTCAGTTTTCATGGGTAATTAATTGACAAATTACAGTCAACTCCTTCTTAGCTGCTACATAAGTCCTTTATTAACACATTTAATTCAATAACGAGAGGGATAGTACAAATCATAGTGAAGGACAGAGAATCATTTTGTTCGTTTTCATACACTGACTTCTGCAGCACTCAGTAACAGGGCATGGCTCATTGCTTTCTCTTGCAATGGGTCATCTGCACTCAGGAGAAAACAGAAAGTAAAACCAACAGATGCCATTCTTTTCCCAGAACAGCTTAAAATTAAGCTGAGGAAAGGACAGGAATCTCAGAGGCCTGTCCTTTAAGGTTATTCACTGTGGCTGCAACGTTACATGAGGAAAGTCAAGTGAACACACTGAACATAGCATGAGCCCCTGGAAAATAAAAATTGACCAAAAGGAAGCAGGATGACAACAGAGAAACAAAAATCACAGAAGAAGAAAAAGAAACAAAAATTTGGAAAAAAAAAAGCCAGCCCAGAACACAAAAAAGAATTGGAGTGTGTTGGATAAGGAGGACGAGAATTTTAATGACACACTAAAATAAGCAGAAGTATTTGTCCAGTGAGAGATTTCAGCATGAAGACATAATGGCACTGAAGGAGGCATCCACAGAATAACAAAGAGCTGGTGGAAATCTGCATTGTAGCTAATTTGGTATATTTTAAAATAAACCAATCCTGCCAAATTTCTAATTAAAATAGTCCATTAGTGTCAATATCACAAAAGCTCCTGTTTACTTTTGTGAATCCAAATTCTAGTTCAACTTTGAAAAGGGGCTACCTAGAAACATTTGTTGTATTGATGTTGTTGAGAAGAGTTTTCACAACAGCTGCATAAAACTAATATCAATATACCCTTCTAAGGTTAATACTTGCAAGAAGTTGCAAGATTAATATATGCATTTCTAGTGTGTGTTAGAACTATACTCCTGACAATGCTAACTACAAACCATGTCCTTCCCTGGAAAACTTTTAAAGAAAGTGTCTCCTAAACTGTGATTCTATACCTAAAGAATAACACAAAGCTTGTCTAACTGTTCTTTACCCTAAAAGAAACTTAATTTGGTGATCTTCTGACAGGGTGCAAAAGGCACCTCTCTGACTGAGTTTTTGGTAGAATGCCAAAATGAAAGAGGTACATTTTAAAAGGTACCTTTAGGTAGCTAAATTTCTTTAAAGTATTTACAGCAACGAAAAACTATTGGTCAAATTATTCTGAGTCATTATTACAGTCCTGCTACAATATTGTGGTACTATTAATTAGAAATTATAATAACTTGGCTCTGATTTAGGAATATAGTCAGGCAACTATCTAACATCAGCCTTGTAGAGCTTTTAAATTATTATTGCAATACAAAATAAATAAATGATGACTGAAGCATGTGATTTTAATTTCTTTTTTTGCTATACCAGCATTTCTTTGCTGAAAAATGTCCAAGTTCTGGAATTCTGCTTCAAAACAGAATGAATACAGATGAGCTGCAGTTGCATTTTCACTTCTGAACCCAATTTTGAATTCTTGTTTTACCTATCTTTATTGAGATATGAGCCAGACTCTTCTCATATAATTCTTCGAGCTTGTGTGGAGGTTCAAAATCACAGTTATTCTGCTGTATTAATCCACAGAATACAGATAAATTTAATGTGCACTTGGTGGTGTAACTCAGAAATTAAGACATTTGGGAGAACACAGTGCTCATATACCAGAAAAATATCCCTCAAGATTTTTGTTTTAAATACTTTTCCTGAATTATAAGACAGACACTTTTACTAATGCTTATTTTGTTTAACTGTGTGTGTTCTCTTCCCTGGAGCAATTTGTCTGAAGAAAGACTTGGACAAGCAAGTCTCTTGCAATATGTTCTAGATCACAGAATCGCAGAATCACTACAGTTGAAAAAGACCTGTAGGATCATCAAGTCCAACCATCAACCAACAGCACCATGCCCATTAAACCATGTCCCACAGTGCCTCGTCCACACGTTCCTTGAACGAAAGGCTGTGGGGCAGAGTCCTTTTGCACAAAGAGGATGGACCAGCATAAGCACAGATAGCAAACTGGGGAAGAGGCCTTTGGTTCAGGTGCCCTTTAGAACAAGATTTTTAAACAGCTGCTTTCCACCAGGCCCTTTGCAAGCTTCAGCTTCAGGAACAGCCGGGAAAAAGCCACAACCTAGATCTGCACTCATAGGGCAAATCTCCAGGGCTGTCTAATTACATTTGAGATTTCTCTGCCCCTGTAAGACACAAGAAGCAGCCAAGCAATAAACAATGAGAATAATTCTGTGCTTAAAGACAGTATCTAGTGTCATTTTAGACACTGAATGAAGACATCTGCCCAGAGAGCATCCCAGATGGGACTTTAGGGGACCATTCTAAGAGACAGAGCGATTGCTGTTACATGTCTAATTCCTTTAAACATAAAACAGAAGTTTACAATGTTTCCATAGTTATTAGTTGAGGCCATGATCCTTAAAACATCACACAATATTTAATATTAATCACAGAAGAATTATATGCAAAGATAAGGACTTGCACTTCTGCTGATTTAAAGGCATTAGTAAAATATGTAACTGCTTGTGAAGCTCACAATTTTCAGAAACACCACAAGACTTTCATTCATTTAACCTCATCTTAGAACTTCTTGCTTCTCAGGTATTTTCCTGTTAGAGATATACAACCTTATGAAGAGGTTTAGCAGAAAAAAGTGAGCTATTACAACCTTGCTATTTTATATTCAAATACCTTATAATTCTACCGAGTAAGGAGATAATCATAAAAATCCTTTTATGTTTGTATTTAATTCTGCGGTTTAAATTGGAAATATTGTGAATTATGAGTCTTCATCTTTGTTTCAATCACATATGTATTCTTAAAGGTATAAAATAGTTACCATGCAAATGCCATACCATACCAAACAAATGCTGTGCAATTGTTAAAAACATGTTACAGCTCAGTGCAAAACTAAATACAACATATAAATACACATCTCATATCTCTTTTAAAGTCCCAGCCTTTACTGTCAAAACATCAGCAGCTCTTTTAATGTCCATATCCTCAGCCACTGTCATCTGCAAAAGGTCTGGTACACACAGAAATGGGAACTTAAAGAAGGGTGGTGGAGAAGGTGTAAAAGGGAACGATTACTTTCTGAAGTCCTAGTAGAAATGGAAAATGAGTATTTTAGAGTGACTCAAAAGACCCAGATCATTCCAGTCTGGTAATAAACTTTTTCTTCTACAGAGTTTGGGGATGTAAAATAATCCTCCATGAATGGAGGTTGCCTGTACTTCTGGAGTTCAGGTGCAGCCGGGGAGGAAAACAGACATTGTTCCTCTTCTTGCAAGCTGTGTCTTCCTAAGTTTGCCTGCTTTTCCATACAGACTCAGGTTACTTGTGTCAGCTGAGTCGTCCTCAACCACAAGCAAGCATCTGAGGGTATACTTTTCTATTCCAATCACCCACTCTAAAAATAGGGGATTTGGAAGACGATAGCAAGACCTGCATGCCTGCTCTTTAGCACCTGCAAGCTATGGCATGGCAACTGCTTTTCCTGTTGCTAAGACAACAAGCTGGAAGTATTGGGTTGGTCTCAAGTTTGTTCTTCAACATGAAGGGGGGGGCGGTCCTCTGGGAAAGATTAGCCAGGTGTGCTGTTGCCACCTTTCACTATATTTAGTAATGAAATGGAAGAAGATGGACTTTAATTCTGCTGATATCTTGAAAGTCTCTGTTTTAATCTCCATCTTCCTCTTCTCTCCTACAATTTTATCCATTACAGTGTGGGAAAAAAAAGTTGGGAAAAATGCAACCTGACAAATTTTAAAGCCAATCTTGGGCTGCAAAATAAATCCTAGGTCAGTACTATCGATTACTTGGCATTCATTGCTGACAGTGTCAAGTAGGTGAGGAAGATGAAAACTGATCATGAAAGTATTGTTCCTAAAGTTATTAAAAATAAAATAAAATCCTGCAATGTCAAATACAACTGTAAGAGAATGGGTTGGACTATATTCAGCATTGCATTGCCACTGGACTTCTTGAACCTGTGTCAAATGCTAGAAATGAATCTACTTTCAGCTGTAATTGAATATTCCTTTTTTCCAGGTAACTGTGCAGCCAGATAAAAGCTGATCCTTCAATTTTACAGGAAGTAGGAACAAAAAATTATTGCCAATGAGAAGACAGGAGGCTGGAACTTAAGTCTTCAGGAAGATTTTTCAACAGGGCTACAGCATTTCTGAAGGAATGTGTCCGTCCCTGCTACAATCATTCTGTGACAGGAACAGTGTTGTCTGTGTTTTATACGACACTTTAAGAAATACATCAGAAGATAACTTTCAATTCCAAAGTCCATGAGTTTCCAAATGACTTAGGTGATACCAACTTGCCAGCAGCTGCTATGGCACAAAGTGCTATGATCTGAGAATCCATTTCATAACAGTGGTACACTGTAATTCTTAGCGACAACAGGTCATACAGCATTGCCTAAGAGGTGATGTTCATCCCATGCTGATAGCTGATATAAGTGTAGGCAGCTTTCAAGTCACCTTCAGTTCAACACAATTAAGTGAAATTCAGTGGTACATAAACCACATATAGGCTGTTTACACAGGACTAACATTTATTCTGCGCATAAAATACAAGCTTGGTGCTGAGTAGTGAAAGAGGTGAAGGAAGAAAATACAGCAAAGATCAGAAATAAGGACAGTTCTAATTAATATAAGCAAAAGTATAGCATAACATACAAGACAAAATTGCCCTTTGGAGACCATGGGTGGTGGTTTATTAGCAGTTTCAGAAATGCGATTTTACACTTTAAGATATCAGCTCATTAGTCTCCAGAGTCAAAGGTTCTGCTTTCACAACTGAGCTGCTGTTTGGCTGAGCGTTACAGTTTCCAATTTGATCCTGCCTGAAACAGAAGCGTCTATGGTTGGTAGCACCGAAAATGCAAATTAAAACTTTGAAAAATTATATTAGTGGAAAACATTCACTCTCATATACCACAGCTTTGTTTTGAGTCAGGCTTCCTTGAACACTCTCAATTTAACCATTTGCATCCTAGAAGATTTTCTGTTCTCCATAATTATTCTTAAGGGGCACCATCACAGGTTCTCCATTGATGCAGACTCTGAAGGAACTAAGATGATTAACATAACTCTACCACATGAGGAGGATGCTCCCAGGACAAGTATATTTTGCAAACTGCATGTCCATGAATACTTGCTACCTCTGAATTAAATAGCTAATTGCTGGGAGCTGTATAGTCATACTGCTGGGCACTTAGATGGGCTTAGCAACTCTGATGAGGAACACAACGTATTTATTCTGGCAAAGGACCGCGCTATAAACACTGTACTGTTTCTTATACCAGCGCTATCTTAGTTATCTTTGTACAGCATCACACAGCAACACAATTATGTTCATGTGATTATGGAGTGGCAGAGTAGACAGGGGTAGATCTCATCTGTTGTGATTTTTTTTTTTTTCCACTCACTGCAAGTAATTGATAAGTGAGGAATATTAATAAACATATCCAATCAAAAAAAGTATTCTAAGTCTTTCTCATCTTTACTATGTATGGAAAGATTTGTTGTTAGGGCAAAGAGAAATTAAGTGACTACCAGAAGTACTCCTTAAACTATTGTAACACAGCCTTTCTTTAGATGCTCCAAAACTTGTGAGGTTTAGTCTGAACACTGTGTTATCACAGCCATGCCAAGTTAAAGGATGGGTTTGGTGTCCCTAAATGTTGTTGCACTGCATTCAGTTAAAGTCAGTAGGAAGCTATGAGACCCTTGTCTTCTCTTTGTTTTGAACAAGAGAGAGGTGTATTTCCTGATTTTACTTTCAAGTAGCTGCTGGACATGAGCTTTTCCAAAACTAAAGAGAAAAGCACACTCAAGTAAAAGTCAAGGGCTTGTCCCTGATCAAATTTAGAGGTTGGTGCCAGACCCCACTGTGGCTGACCTCACATGGTCAGTCTATGAGGCTGCTTTGTCTTCAGCATGCTTCCCCTCACAGTAGCAGGGGCAAGGGCAATTTTTTAAGCAACAGAGATTCAACCTAGTAAAATAACTGTCACAGAAGAAAGCAGTAAAGTGTTGATGGCAGCGTAAGATGACTACTCAGGTCTGGAAGATCTCTTCATCTTTTCCTAGCTTTCCTAGGCTCAAAGTAAGTTGCACATAATTTCAGGCACTCATATATCAAACTTAAAGATTTCAAATATAGCCCTGATTGTCATTTTCCACAAAAAAATCTACACCAAGAGGATCACCAGGAACTCAGCAGAAGCTGCTGCTTTCTTCACATTTCTGCATTTCTAGAACAGGCCACTGGATCCTAGGTCAGGCTCTCTTTAAGCCTACCAGGAGCTCGGAAACCAAGTCTCCCCTGACCTCGGGATCACAACAACACTCCCACTCTTCAAAGTCAAGATCCTCAGGAAGATAAAGTTGTACCTTTGAGAGTAAGAGGAGCTAAGAGCTTTACAGGGGCTGTGAAATCAACAGGACCAGTGAGAGATTGATGCAGGATTTCACCTTTGTAAAAACAGCTGCTTCTGGCTTCCAAACCAAACTCAACTCTGTGGCAGCCCAGCTGCTAAACCTGATTTCAGGACTAAACTCTCCCTTCAACTGCTGCCTCGTATACAGCAAGCAAAGATCACAGAGCAAATAAAATGTTACACATCTAGCAGCTGTACTAATATGGTTCCTATTAACTTCTCTCCCCTCTACCCCCAAAAAGCCTCCTAATTCTTGGATTCCTCTCAGCATGTAGAGAATTGTGCTGACACAGGTAAAGGGGCAAATAGCAGCAATCATTTGTTCTCTTGCATTGATTCTGCCACAGAGAAGCATAAACAAAGCCTTCAAAGGGCCTGATCCAACCTCTTGCTGGAAAGCCAGCCCCATTCCTCACTAAATACATGAGTAACACATGTCTAAAGGAAAGGTCAAACATCTGTGCACAAGATGTACATAATCCTACACAAACCCACCAATTCATCATCCTCAAGCAGATAATATAGATATTTTACTATTAAGGATTTAATTTCTTAGTTCAGCTAGGACTTTACATGAGTTACTCCAGGAAACCTAGGGGGGAGGGAATTATAAAGGCAATAGCAGAAGTTTTATGTGTTTAAACCACTTCTGTAAATCTTCATACAAAGCTATACACACTGAATGCTAGGGGAAAGCAACTATGATAAAGACCATCTGGTCTATGAGTTGCTGCAACACAATGAACTCTTTAAAGTGACAACCTGAGTATGGGGAAGAGCATTGCTTAGAACAAGCCCACATGATACTGCTGTTAGCAGATGTGCTCTATGGAAAACGAAAATTAAACTGAACAGTTTGGCAGGGTGAAAATCTTGTGACAATTTCTTACTTACATGCAATAAGGAAAATTCATATGAACATGAGAAGAGGAAATAACTCAGGAAGTGGCTTAATGGGCCAAACCCTCAAAGCCTCCAAGATGGGCAATATTTAGCATTCCATCACTCTGAATAATCACTTTCTTGGACTACAGACCCAGCTTCATCTCCTTGGTCACAAATTTATTAGAAAGGTGCAAGTAAAAGATGGCATTGCAATGGTCTGGGTCCTGGGAAGAAATTCTTCCTGTCACATGTAGGCCAAGAGCACTCACATATGAAAAAAGAAAATTGTGTTTGTTGAGAGGTAGTATATATACAGGCCTGCAGGCTTAATCAAATGCTGTCTTTGTCTGTGCTTAGGTAGGAGAGAAGGAATGAGAAATGGTCATATTATTTGTTTCCACTGTCACAAGAGGTGCTGTTTTAGGAGGCTTCATAATGTATTTTTCTCAGCTTTACTTGTAGCATAAGAACAATAGCAACAATAAAGAGACCAGCTAGAAAAGACTCAGAAAACATGGCAATGGGGCAGGAGAATGAGGTGCCGTACAAAATAAATAAGGACCAGTGAGTCACACCACAACAACAATGTAGGTCAGCAAGAATGTCTACGAGTAAGCCTGTATAAGGTTTCTGCAATTAAGAAAAGAAAATCCTTTGACCCCATGGCATGTCTTCTGAGATGAATATCCCATGGCTACAATTAAAAATATTGTTTGGGTTGGTTGACCCTCTCTGCACATATACCCTGAGCTTTTAAAGTATTTGTTCTTTAAGGTGAAAGGAAGAGATCATGATGGTAAAAGAGGTCAGGTCTAGAACTGAACTGAAATGGAAGTTTGCCACTGGCAAATTTCACTTCCCTTTTTTTTCTTAATTGCTAACTTGACTGTTTAAAAAAAAAGAAAAGAAAAAAAGATTTACTTTCAAAGCCAGATTCATATTGTCTTTTCCTCTCTGTTTATCAATAGATTTAATTTTGGTAATTTGATTTAATGAAATCAGCCTACATATCTCTTAAGCTTAAACACCTTTCAAAGTTCAGAATGCAAATGTACATCCGATGACTAGTAGGGGTCTCTGGATAGAGGCTAAATGCTCTCACAGCTACCTACAGTCGCCCTGCTTTTTCCAGCAATATCCACAAACTTTGCAAGGCAAATATAAGGAAAGCAGAAGTCACAGACCATTGTTTAGTGAAAAACAGTAATACGGTTTTGGTTTTCTCTATCTATTGTCCAGTGACCTACAGCAATGCCAGCAATGCGTGTAGGACTACATCTGTTTGACATAGTGCTATGTGTTTCCTACAGCCTTCCATATAATTCTACACAAACTACTTCAAAAGGTTAGTTAATTATATCTGCAGTTGGTATAAATCAACATAGCTTCATTACAGTTAATAGAACTATACTGATTTATGCCAGCATACATCTTAATTAAAAAAAAGTTTACTGAGCCACAATTTGATGCAGAGACATTGTTTAACTTTTTCCCTTTCTGCAAATTTTCTTCCCTATCAAATGTAACAGCAGAATGTTCACAGTGAAAAATTCAAAGTGGCATGGACACACCAAGAAAAGGTGTACAATGCTCACAGAAGATGCATAATCATGCTCATTTTATAAATAACCTTTCTAACCCTACCATATTTCTGTATTCTGTCATCAAAACTAACATCACTAA
The DNA here is from genome assembly GCF_030936135.1 of Gavia stellata. Taxonomy (NCBI): domain Eukaryota; kingdom Metazoa; phylum Chordata; class Aves; order Gaviiformes; family Gaviidae; genus Gavia; species Gavia stellata. Next base: position 21,272,475 of record NC_082603.1, on the reverse strand, counting down.
TATTACTTAAGCTTTGAAAAGGGTAGATTTGCAGAGGCCATGGATTTCCTATGATAGTTCCTTTTATCAAAAGCCTCCTCCTCTCTTTTTCATTATTCTGTGAACTGAAAAAAACCAGGTTGATTACTGCATTGCATCATGTAAATACGAACAAAAGAGAAACATCCGTCCATTAGTCGGAAGTGTCTGGCCTTCCATTGCTCAGCTTCCCATAGTATTTGACTGTGCTGGTAATCACATTTTAGTTTTTAGAAAACGTACCTTTAATTATACACTTATCTTCAAGACCAAAAAAAAGAAAAAGATAGCTTTTCTTGGCTCTCAGAAGACAGCATTTCATGCCCCGATGATTTTTTAAAAGGAATTGAAAAAGTAAGTCTGAATAGTTTAAGAATAAATTACTCCAACATGAAGTGAGCTCTCATTCACCAATACTTACAAATAGCTTAAGCAAAGATAAAATAATGTGTATTGTAATTAATATTTTAATTTGCTAAGAAAAGCTAAATAGTGATTAAACCCCTTCCCCTCCTCCTTCCCCCTGATAATAATGAAGCTAGGCAATTTCAAGAGAAGCAGAGCAGCCAGGAGTTTAATGTCGTTGATTAAGAACATGTTTCCATGGTGGCTATTATGTCCCTCTTTAAAAGACAAAAACAAAACCAAGCCTTATTTCCTTTTAGAGCTACAGGGTTTCTTCTGCCTTCATAAGACAGACAACAAGAAAATGTTTAGGGATAATTAAAGGCAATTAGGCTCATCAAGGCTCATTTCTGGTCTAGCTCCACTTCTTCTCCCTACAATGTGTGCTAATTGCTGCTTCAACATACCAAGTAGCATGGGTTATTTTTTTTCTACTTCCACAAACAAGACTATTTGGTCATTAGCAGCTTTGACAGTGTGAATAAGAGACTCCTGATTAGCTTTTTGTTTGCTTTTTAAAAGATTTATACTACATGTCCTGTCGAACCTGATAATAAAGAATAATAAATTAACACTTAGCAATTGTGTAGTACCTTCTGCTAGAGGATCTCAAAGTTCTTTGCAAACATTAATGAATTAATTCTTTCAACAGTTGTGTGTAATAGGTATCAGCATCATAATTTTGTGGACTACTGAACACAGACATAAATAGGTTGGGTAGCGCATTTAGTGTCACAGTCAACGTGTTATGATGTTGGTCTCTTGTTCAGACACAATGGAAATATTAGCTTGTTTGCCATAAACATGCCTCCTGTGTAACTTCTGTTATATCTGGCTTTGATTCATTGATAGTCGGGTAATTTAAAGTATTTAAATGTCTAAACTTCAAAGAGAGGTTTCTAGTGGGAAATCAGCAAAAGGCAGATATCCAGAACTAGACACAAAAATATTTAAGTGCATCTACATTAGGTGTTGCAGTAGAGGGTATTAGGTAGTTTAGTTACTGGAAGCAGAAAAGATTCATTAACACAGCTCTCCAGTTATCAATTCCTGACAGCACAGTCATGACCGCTCAACTCCCACAGACCCCATCATGTAGAACTGCAATCCACCTACCCAACTCAACAGCTCTCCAGCCTTGGAAGCCACACACATAGTTTTTCCACCAGAAAATGTCTTTCTCTACTGCTTCTATGTCCAGAACACAGACGCAAGAAACTTCCTGCATGACTTTCTGATTTTGAACAGGCTTTTATGATTTTGAATATTTTCGAATATTAATCAACAATACCTTCTCCAACATTGAAGAATGGGTAAGATCGCTTGCGTGTACAGCACATAAGAGACTGCAGCTGGTGCATTAATTTCACTTCTTTGTACATAGCAAGTTGTTCATGTATCACACATCCAAATAACCGTGAATGAAATAGGTGCCAAGCCCCCACCAAAGTCCGCTCTGGATCCACAAATTAGACAATTGTCCAATATCCTCATCTTCAAGACCTCTATAGTAGATATAATCAAATAGATTAGGCTTCTCACAGAACAGGAGTGCTCATTCACCACGTAAAACCTGGACACCATTCTCTGCCTTGGAGGGACTTAAGCTTACATGTCCAACCTCCCACCTTCCTATTTACAAAGTCATGAGGTGGAGGAAAAGAGATACTTAACTCTTGCTTAAAGGGTTTTGTTTTGATAAATATTTAGTAATTAAAAATAAAAGAAGATTACAGGCAACTACATGAGCAATAGCAATAGCACATCTGAGCTTTGCCACTTAAAAACTGATTGCAGTCCCATCTCTACCACTGATGGTGGCTGGCACACTGTTTTGAGATGTAAGAGAAGGGCTGAAATCCACAGAAGATGAGGAGAAATCTGTACCCAGTTTGCCACATGCAAGTTTGCTACACAAAAACTATGTAACAGGGTACCACAGTGTGAGCATCCATTCCACTGTCCTGAGAAGAGATTTAAGATCACAACATTTCAAAGATGTGACAACACACATCATTTCAGGCAGCCTCAATGACTGAATACAGTAATTTCCTATATCATCTGAATTTAGGTGTTCTTTGAAAACCCATCTAATAAACAGGATCGTGCTGCTACTTTTTTGTCTTTCACATATACTACTCACACTAGTTCTGCAGCTTTTAAGCGTCCTGATTCATCATCTGCTCCCAAGTAACTAGAGACACTTAGGATTATTACTGACATTCATTTAGCTACACCTACTTATGGTTTCTCTGGGGTCTTGAACAACAAAGGGAACAATATGGACACCAGGTGTTCTGCGAGTCTTTTAGCTAGTATCTTAATGCTCATATGGAAATGGATTATATGCAAGTTTAAATAGACATGGCATTACACAGAATCACAGAATCACAGAATGAGAGGGGTTGGAAGGGACCTCTGGAGATCATCTAGTCCAACTCCCCCTCCAAAGCAGGTTCCCCTAGAGCAGATTGCACAGGAATGTGTCCAGGCGAGTTTTGAACATCTCCAGAGAAGACATTCACTTCCTGTGGTGAATTTCTTCAAGTAAAAGGGTTTATCTGGTGCAGAAAAGTATGCTTTATAACAGATATAGTGTAGAGAAGCAGTTTGGCTGGAAATTTCAAGCAGTCAGCTGTGCTTTTGTGCAGCCACAAAGTGAGGCTGAGCGCCACAATCTCCGTCTCCAAGCACAGCTGTCTCTGCTGCTACTCATCAGTCTTTGCTCAAGGCAAGTAAGAAAGACCATGAAAAATGTCTTGGCTGTGATCAGACCATTTCTCTCCTAATAATAAAAATGAATGCTCTGCACAAACTTTACTGCCTCCACCAAAATCAAGTCATAATTAAGTTGCTTAAATCAGAATGAATTTTATACCTCCCTACATCTTAGACCTCAGCGTACCTTCGTACTTCTGGACAGTTATATCTCCCCAAAGACATTAGTAAAACTGCACGTTGCCTTTCACTGAGAAAAGCGGCACAAACCTTGCTTTGCAAGTTTGAATATGAGAATGTAGTCTTTTTACAACTCTCAATAAGGTGTACTTTGGGATGAAAGCAGAATGATTTTTTTTTCCTCAAGTGAACTTCAGTGTATTCTACAGGTATTGTGAAAAGAAGAAGCACCCACTTGGATTTTATTAATAAAAGGAGTATGATTTAATAAAAGAATATAACACATTTGAAATGGTCAGAGATTAATAAGTCAGGATGCCCCATTTTAAAGATAGAAATACTTCCCTCATTTCTCAAAAGCTGCTCCCATTCTCAACACATGCCCCTCCACACTAATAATATCTTGGTGCAGCTAAAAGTTTAGTTACAAGGTGCAATATATTCTTTTAGTTCTTTGACATTTATAACCAGGAAACACAGAAGAATTTTTCAGATTCATAAATCAAATCAACTTTTAAAAAAACTTTACAAAAAGACCACTTCAAGTATTTCCACAGCCCTTTTTATCAGACCTGCTGAGTACCAGTTATCACATCTGATATACAAACTTCCTGAACAGAGTCTGGTTTAAGTCCCTACACAACCATATGCTGCATAAAACCGTCTACATCAAGGATAACAAATTATTTACTTGCTTAAAGTTGTCCTTAACTGCATAGGACTTTAATATCTTCCTTCCTGACAGTCCTCACACCTGTTCAGCAAAAAAAAGCCCGGCTAGACCAGTATTTCTAGCTTCCCTTTCCTCTACTACATTTGCAAACATTTGTTCTGTAGGGCTAGGGCACATTTTGAGACCTGTAGGTTGAAATATCTTCTTCAGCCACTGTTCTAGACATCTGTTCCCAAGTACATGTACATATCTCACTGTTTGGCTAGTCTTCCAGATAAGCTGCAGCTGCTCTGGACACACATATATAAGGCTTTGTAGTAGGTGGGAATAAGGCTTCTTCAGAAAGGGTTTTAGACCACAGGTTACAACAGAGGTATACGCTTAATGAAGAAGGGCAGAGAATTAAACAACTCTTGTTATTTGCTAGTCATAGGGACCAGATCCAGTGCAATAGTATCTTAAACCAGTTACCATTATCTTCCTACTGACGCAAAAAGCCAGAAATCACTTGGACATTTAGGAATTGAATCCGTGTTGCTTTTTAGCCAAGACTCCCTGAACACCAAATGGTGAAAGGCAGAATTTCCCCATGCAAAACCTCACGCGGTTTTCCCCGACTAGAGTGATAGGATACAGGCAGACTTGTACAGTACATCAGAGTTAGTCGTCAGTTCAGACAGCAGTTTACCTGGAGGTTAACAAAAGTGTTCTGACAATGGTGTTTACTGGGTATGCTTCTGAGGTCTGGCTGGTTCAGCAATTACTTTCCATTGTTTTTGAGGCAGTTTCTAATAGATGGTTTACGTTTTCCAATGATGACAGCTTGAGAACTCTTTTCACCATTTTAACAGCTGATTAAGTGGCATTCTTGTTTTCAGACAGATAATCAAGGGTCCCATGGATTTTCTCCTATCCAGAAACTCATTTAATGCTCAGGTATTTGTCTTATCTTGTGAAATCTGCTACTACACAAGGCTAAGGACAGCCAAGCATTGTGCTAGTACATCAATTTTTAGGGTAAGAGCTGGAATACTCTTTCTAGAAAAGCATTTTTTTCTTTTTGTCAATTTCTTTGAGATACTGGATATTAAAAGGTTAGGCCTTTATTACCCTCTATTGAGGTTTCAGACATAAACATACCATAGTTGAAACATTACCTCTGAACAGTAGTTTCAACTGGAGAGGTATTGCATAAGGGTTCAGCCATTTCTAGTGCTGTTCAAATGTCCTCTTATATTTTTCAGTCCTAACCAAGGAACTAGTGATTTTAAACTACAGTGTCATGGATTATATTACTGAAAATAAGTTAGGTAGAAACGTCCTTTAATAATTAAACAGAGGTGAAAAGGGAGCTCAGTTCTTTGATTACCTGTGACTTTGCATTCTGCTTCAGCTATGATCTGGACAAGCAGGTAGATAAATGGCTTACATAGAAGGTCACACAATTTCATTCACTTAACACTGGAAGGCTGTGCTACATATATATATATATATATGTATATTTATACACATACCAGGCATTTACCTGATGTTCAGACTCCAGGCTTTTAACTGAATCCAATGCAAGTCTGGAGTGCTCTTTGGCTCATAATAAAAGCAACCTAGGGTAGAATTTCCAGACCCTACCTCTAGGACTCCATCCACTTCTAAGCTTCCTTTATCTACTATACTTTTGATCAGGGACAATAGATATTTTCAAAGGCCTCAGCAGAGATGATTCCAAGGTTTTTCTTCTCCTGAGAACACGAAGTCCATTCGCAGAATCCCTCTTCTCATGTACTCCCTTGAAGTTGATCATTTCAGCCTTTAGCTACAGCAAATATCAGCCACAAGTTATTTTGAAATAACACACTCAAGACCCAGAAAGTTTACTATTAGAAAACTTAACTGCTTTCAACTCTATTACACTGAAAAAATGCAAAAAAGTTTCCATTCTAATCCCCAAAAGTGATTGTCTAGATGCATAGAAGACAGAGATGACATGTTCCAGCTGGAACTGTTCACATACTGCAAAAAAAAGAAAAAAAAGAAAAATGGTGGGGCAATAGGGTCTTGAAAGATCTAGAATTTAAATAAATGAAGCACTGCTAAATTACTAATTGCAATCAGTTTGCCTAGCCTCTGCTCCCCCATCAAAGGGAACAGTAATTTCAGCATCCCAAATATGCTTTTATATCCCCATCCCTTCAGCTTGTGTATCACACCTCCAACTATGCATTCAGCATTATCCCCATGTTGACTGTAAACACTGTGGCTTTTTATTCTATTACTTTGACATGGGGTCCCTATGGTAGTTTATGATGAGGCATTTTCAAGACTTATCCTGTTGTAAAGCATCACACAGATCTAGTATTCTAAACGTTCTCGCCTTCCTTGCCTTTCTTAAAAGTCCAAATCAGTTTTGGTTTTCATGATCTGTATATTGGTCTTTCTACAGGCAGGATTCTATAGCTGTTTCATACTCTCCACAATACAGAGAGATCCAGTACAATTTGGACTGTGCACAACTGGTATTATTCTTTCAAAAAATAAAACACTTTACAGCCAGTTTCTCACAAACAATTCTTTACGTAAATATGACCTTAGTACTTATGATGACTTGGTTTTCTATGCCTTTTCAAAAACCTATCAAATGGACAAATAACATATTTTCATGCTGTAATAAAGGGTATGCATCCCTATTTTATTTTAAAAGAATGGGGGTTTTAGAATAAAGGCTACAGAACATCTGATGCCTATCACAGAAATCACCCTTACTGGAAAACAAAGCACATACTTATCTATCACTAGATGGAGGCAGTACAAAAAGGGCAAAAATTACAATACCCGTGAAAAAGGAATAGTCGGTGCTTCAAGTTTCCGCTTCCAGCTCTCAAGTATGGTACTTCTATTTTTTTATAGTATATGTTTTACCACACATTTCTTACATTACAAATGAATCTATTCTAGGGTCGCAGAGGCTGGGTAAAATATGACTAGATACATGGCAATACAGCAGGAGTGATTTGCAGCATGTCATTTGTGTGAAACAAATTGGCACCTAACCTGTAGTATCTATGTTTGTATCTGGTTGAAGGAGATAACACTGTTTGTGAAGTACATCACATTTGTTATCTTGCTATGACACGGATTTCCCTTGAAGTGACTTGCTTTTGTATCACTTGTGAATAGATGGAAGAAATGGAAAAAACTTCGCATGGGTTCTTTCATATGAAGAAAGGAAATGGGTGCCCTTACACTAAGATCTCCAATTTAATTCCTAACATACATATAATTTCAGCTTGACTTCACCTGGTGAAACAACTCTGACTTATCATTTACAAAAATAGTGCTTGAAGAGATCCATAGCATTTTATTTTTTAATTTGTCCTTGATTAAAATCCATATTATGATCCATGGTCATAATGCTGAGTGCTGAAATCACTCATACAATTTCAATTGCAATTATTACTCAATTGCATGTGAGTAATTACTCACGAGTGGGAGAAATGGCTGCAAGCATTTCCTTTAATCCTGGAACTTCTCTCTTCAGAGACTCTTTCAGCCTTCGGCTTCTAACTCGGTTACATGATGAACTTCTATTCTGCCTCTCCTGTTCTTCCTTGACATTTTTACTCTTGTTGTTGTTCTTACTGAGTAAACTGGCTTCAGGATACATTTAAGAACATTAAAATTGCAACCTGGAGAAGGTGATGAAAGTTGTTAAAATGTAAATTCTCTTATGTAAATATTTTTCCCCATTTTAATTTAATGCCAATAAAAGAAAAAAAGGCCCAGAAATGCCAAATTTAACACCAGTAAAATAAAATTAACTGAAACCAGCTGGCAAGACTTAGGAATTTAGATATTGTCCCAGTTTATGTTGTGATTTTATTTTTTTTTTAAAGATGGAGTTTATCAGTCAAAATTTTGAGGTGACTATCCATGGAAAACAGGAATGGAAAAAGAAAAGCAAAAAAAAAAGTGGGGGAAGGCTTGAAGCCACACAAAGGCATCTCAGTAGAAAGCAACTCACTGTACTTCACTGAGTTGAAAATGCCAGCTGCAGAGGCCAGCTCTTTTGCTTTGTTTATTTGTTTTTTAAACAAATAAAGGCGGCTAAGGGGATCCTGGACTGCATTCCACAAAGCATTGCCAGCAGGTCGAGGGGGGTGATCCTTCCCCTCTACTCAACACTGGTCAGGCCACACCTGGAGCACTGTGTCCCGTTCTGGACATCCCGGTATAAGTGAGACATGGACATATTGGAGAGAAGGGCCATGAAAATGATTAAGGAGCTAGAGCATTTCTCCTACAAGGAAAGGCTGAGAAAGCAGGGGCTGTTCAGCCTGGAGGAGGCTTCGGGGGGATCTCATCAATATCTATAAATACCTGAAGGGAGGGTGCACAGAAGACGGAGTCAGTCTCTTTTCAGTAGTGCCCAGTGATGGGACAAGAGGCAATGGGCACAAACTGAAACACAGAAGGTGCTGTCTGAACACTGGAAGAACTTTTTTATTGTGAGGGTGACTGAGCACTGGCACAGATTGCCCAGGGAAGTTGTGGAGTCTCCCTCCTCACAGATACTCAAAGGTTGTCTGGACATGGTCCTGGGCAACTGGCCCTAGGTAGCCCTGCTTGAACATGGGGGTTGGACAAGATGACCTCCAGAGGTCCCTTCCAACCTCAACCATTCTGTGATTCTGTGATCTTTCTGATCTGATCTCCCAACCTTTCAGATAGTCCCTGCTATGCCTTTTCCTGCCTAACCCATACAATGGCGATCCTAGGCATATGTGGTGCTTAGCATTCCCACCTCTGCTTGTAATGTATTGCTGGATGTATTGCCATGTACTGCCTTGGTGAACAAAGTGCTATCTCACTCTTTCCATTTCCATTCTTCTTCTTGGCAGCCTTCTAGACATCTATTCTCTCTTGCCTTGGCATATCTCTGACAGTTAGCAATAGTAACTTTTGCTAAAGACAGATGCTTCTGCATCTTTATAGAAATTTTAACATAAATCTTAAAGGTGCAGGATCAGGCAGTCCCCATGTGCCGTAAGAAGAGCTGGTGGGGAAGATGACAAGCCTGGCTGAATGGGGAGCTCTTGCTGGGACTCAGGAAAAAAAGGAGAGTTTATCACCTTTGGAAGAAGGGGCAAGCAACTGAAGAAGAGTACAAAGATCTCGTTAGGTCATGCAGAGAGGGAATTCGAAAGGCAAAAGCCCAGCTAGAGCTCAATCTGGCCACGGTCGTAAGAGATAACAAAAAATGTTTTTACAAATACATTAACAACAAAAAGAGAGCCAAGGAGAATCACCATCCTTTACTGGATGTGGGAGGGAACATTGTCACCAAGGATGAGGAAAAGGCTGAGGTACTTCATGCCTTCTTTGCCTCAGTCTTTAATAGCCAGACCAGGTATCCTCAGGGAATCCAGCTCCCTGAGCTGGATGACAGGGATGGAGAGCAAAATAAACTCCCTGTGATCCACAAGGAAGCAGTTAACAACCTGCCACACCACCTGGACACTCACAAGTCTATGGGGCCTGATGGCATCCACCCAGAGTACTGAGGGAGCTGGCGGAGGAGCTTGCCAAGCCACTCTCCATCATTTATCAACAATCCTGGTTAACGGGGGAGGTCTCAGATGACTGGAGGCTTGCCAACATGACGCCCATCTACAAGAAGGGCCGGAAGGGGGATCCGGGGAACTACAGGCCTGTCAGCCTGACCTGGGTGCCAGGGAAGATTATGGAGAGGTTCATCTTGAGGGTGCTCACAGGTCACGTGCAGGACCACCAAGGGATCGGGCCCAGCCAGCACGGGTTCATGAAGGGCAGGTCCTGCTTGACCAACCTGATCTCCTTCTATGACCAGGTGACCCACCTAGTGGGTGAGGGAAAGGCTGTGGATGTTGTCTACCTGGACTTCAGTAAAGCCTTTGACACTGTCTCCCACAGTATTCTCCTGGAGAAGCTGTCGGCTCGTGGCTCAGACAGGTGCACTCTTCGCTGGGTAAAAAACTGGCTGGACGGCCGAGCCCGGAGAGTTGTGGTGAATGGAGTCAAATCCAGTTGGCGGCCGGTCAGAAGCAGAGTCCCCCAGGGCTCAGTTTTGGGACCAGTCTTGTTTAATATATTTATCGATGATCTGGATGAGGGGATTGAGTGCTCCCTCAGTAAGTTTGCAGACGACACCAAGTTGGGCGAGAGTGTTGATCTGCTTGAGGGTAGGAAGGCTCTGCAGAGGGATCTGGACAGGCTGGATGGATGGGCCCAGGCCAGTTGTATGAGGTTTAATAAGACCAAGTTCTGGGTCCTGCACTTGGGTCACAACAACCCCATGCAACAATACAGGCTTGGGGACGAGTGGCTGGAAAGCTGCCCCACAGAAAAGGACCTGGGGGTGCTGGTTGACAGCCAGGTGAAGATGAGCCGGCAGTGTGCCCAGGTGGCCAAGAAGGCCAACGGCATCCTGGCCTGTATCAGAAACAGTGTGGCCAGCAGGAGTAGGGAGGTGATAGTGCCTCTGTACTCGGCGCTGATGAGGCCCCACCTCAAATACTGTGTTCAGTTTTGGGCCCCTCACTACAAGAAGGACATTGAGGTGCTGGAGTGTGTCCAGAGAAGGGTGACAAAGCTGATGAAGGGTCTGGAGCACAAGTCTTATGAGAAGCGGCTGACGGAACTGGGGTTGTTCAGTCTGGAGAAGAGGAGGCTGAGGGGAGACCTTATCTCTCTCTACAATTACCTGCAAGGGGGTTGCAGAGAGGTGGGTGTTGGTCTCTTCTCCCAAGTGACTAGTGACAGGACAAGAGGAAATGGCCTCAAGTTGTGCCAGGGGAGGTTCAGGCTGGATATTAGGAAGAATTTCTTTACTGAGGGAGTGGTGAGACACTGGAATAAGCTGCCCAGGGAAGTGGTGGAGTCACCCTCACTGGAGGTGTTCAAGGAACATGTGGATGTGGCATCGTGGGGCATGGTTTAGTGGGCATGGTGGTGTTGGGTTGATGGTTGGACTTGATGATCTTACAGGTCTTTTCCAACCTTAGTGATTCTGTGATTCTGTGAAATTAAATGGGAACTATCAGTTTATCTAGAAAAGTTAATTTAGAGATCTTATTTTTGGATTCCCAGCATTTGGGAATAGGAGTCCAATAAATGTGTACAAGCCACAAATTATAGGTAAAATTCTCACTTGAGTAACTCTGGGGCAATCTGATTTTAAGGGATGGGTACATACACATCAGCTGAGCATTTGCACACACCCGTGATTAGTCAGGCAAATTATTTAAATTTGCTGCTACAAACAGAATATTTGCAACATAAGTAGGCACACAGAATTCTGGGCATATCATGCATAATTAAAAAACATTGGCCAAAGGTTTCTTCCCTAATGAATTTGCTCTAAGAAGCAACAATCTTAGAACCTCTGTTAGAAAAGCCTGCAAGCATTACCATTAAAAATCAAACAAAGAAAAATGGATTTTTCTTCTAAGTGCTTTTTTTTTCTTTCAGTATAGAATAGGCACAGCTAGTGTACTTCTTTTCTTGCTGTGTTAACTGAAAAGCTTTCCCAGGATGCTGTATCTAGTCAGACCCCATTAAAAACATCAGCAAATAGAAATGTCTTTAACCTAGATTTAAAACCACAGCCTGATCCAGTATTTAAGATCTTGGCCAGGAATTTGTTCCACAGTCACCATCCATAATGACTGAGAGGTCAGAGGCTACTTTGCTACTCACAAGTGCAAATGGAACAGTAAATGTACTGGAGTTCACTTGCTGCCAATTGTAAGGCCAAAGCTTGTTTTGCAATAGGGCATGGAAGATTAAAATAACACAGGAAACTTGGCTACAGGATAGGTCCAAGTGGACCTTGAAGGAAGTAATTACTTTGTACTACTGTACTCCCTCTTCCTCCCTCTGCTCTTTCACTTCTTTATGTGCTTAATTGTAAATTACCCTCCACTCCTTCTATCACTGTTTTAGTTTTTCCTTGTACCAGTGAAGCGATACAAAAGTGCTGGTACTAAATTCCTGCTGTAAAACCGGTGCCAATACTTGGTGTCTATGAGCTGCAGAGCACTTTGAGCACTGGAGCTCATGACATTACAAAGCTTATTAACATAAAATCTTCTTTGTGTTACATTTTTTGCAATACATTTTACAAAAATCTACCCCAGGGAGCCAAGGGGCAGTTGCTTCTTTATTACATTTTAGAAGAGCCACATTATTAGCGTTCCAGTCTATATATTATGAAATTAAGTGGATACCCTTGGGGTTAATTCCTTGTTGTAATTGTAATGAAAAGAAACAATTTCTAACCCTCTGTTTAAGATCTGTAACTATTAAAATCCACTAGTCCTAGTGACTCCTGGGGCCAGTGAAGTACTTCAGTGTATACGAAAAAGGGCACTCCTACAGTGTCCAATATCAGTGATTTATAAAAATAACAGCCTCCAAGTGGGAAAACTAACAAATGAGTTTCCATTGAGCCCCTCCCTGCTGTTTACCATTGCATGCTGAATTCATCAACTACGTAAAATTATATGCATATTGAAATTATGGAGCTGGGTTCCAAGGTTATATTTTGCCTAGAGTAGGAAAGGTAGAGCAGGAGTCACACAATACAATGATTAAATACAAGGAAAAATCATGCCATACAGCCATAGAGAATCCTCTTAGGAAAAAAAGTTAAAAAGCAACATTTTTTTTCAGAGGCTTCTCCTTAGTAAACAATCCCACTTGCTTCAACAAATTTTAACTGATTTTAACTCTTTTTTAAATAATCAAAGATTAACCATCTATTTCAAAAGCTTTTACTTCCCTCTGAAAATGCTTAATTTATTCAGTTTGGGAGATATATAGTAGTAACAATGCTATTGCCTATTTTCAATGTATTTATTATGTATTTGGCTGTACTTTTTGTGAGAATTCCTGCTCACTAGTGGTTTCCTATTGACTTTAATATGGCCAGCTTTTATGTCATCATATGTAGCAGGTTTCACCATCTCTCCTACACGCTTGTACCCCTTTTCACAATGCTCAAAAGGGAGAGAAACATTTTCATAAATGAGATGAGAAAAAACGGATTTTAAAACCGCAGTAGTTAAAGGGAGATGCAGGAATACTGCTCTACAGGAACCTGTTATTAAATCATTTTTATGGATTGACTAGGTTTCAATTTGACAGCAAACCTTTAGCATGTAATTCAGTTTGTTAGTAGTGAAATAAAATGTATATCATCAGATAGTATCTTCCAATTTAATATGCTTATTAAGATCATTGTTTCTATTAAGCTAAAAATTGTATAAGTGCATTATTGTCTAACACAGCATGCATGCTGAACTGACCTACTAATTTAATAGTAGGAGAGTTTTCTAGGACTTTGTTACAGTTGTCTTGTGAAAAAGAATATCCCTCTAAGATTTCAGGAATGGTCTGTCTTTTTGTTAAAGGTACTTGTTTAGCTGTGGTTGACATAGTTTTAATACCATTTATCTCTCTCTTTTTATTCATCATAGTATAAACTCCCTTAGGAGGAAGGAAAAGGGTCTTACCAGATATGAAAGAAAGAAATTGTTGTTTTTAAAAATAACATTCTACCAGCTAATAAAATATGATGTAAATTGCTGTGTACAGAGGAGTTTAGGCTCTATTGGTTATTTTTAAGGGAAAGAAGGAATGAAGCATTATTTTATAAGTCACTGATCAGCGAAAAATGGTTTTATTTTCATAAGTACTTATTGTAAATTCATATTAATGTCACCTGTTACTATTGGCAAGCCATGCTGGAGAAGGTCCTTATTTCTCCAGTGTTTACAAACCATTTACAAATCTGATCATTCACAGCTTGTGCATTCTCTAGTCATCATGCCAACCAGTGAAACTAGCACACCCATCTCAGGCTGGTATCTTAGTGAGACTTAAATTGCCAGCTTGAAAGGACAAAGACCTGTTACTCTTGCCTGCTTTCAAAGGATTATAGAAAGCTGTAATACAATAATTGCAGTAAAAGATGAAATTGGAAGAATGATAAGGAACTACAAATGCTTTCATTTATATCATTGGAACTGTCTTAATGTGCTGAATATATGGGTCTTTAGCAACTGATGGTTATTAGAACTTACCTAAAATGAGCAGGTGGCCTCCACCTCACTGGACAGATGTTAGCATCACATCTAATGAAGCTAAACAGAACCACTGTCAATAGAAGGCTGTAAGTTTAACACTTTTCATGATCATTACATCCCTTTTAATAAATCAAGAGCTGTTCGGAAAATACATGGCTATCCCTAGGAAGTAGAACACTTTCTAGCATTGATTGTATGGATGGTAGAAAGGGCTGCACTTCTCAAGGCCAGTTGCTAATTATCCCATATCAAATATGGATAGGATGACTGCTGGGCAAATAACTGAGCAGAATGCTGTTACTGGGAACCTTGGCAAGAATTGGTAATCATTAAAAAATTAAACAGGGAGCTCTGACCTTTGAACTTCTGATCGTTTCTTCCTTATGTCTTCATAGAAATGGTTTTTGTTCAAATCTATCTGCAAGTCCCTGTGATTTCACTGCCAATCACGTACTGAAGGGATCTTTCCTGAAGTGGGACACAGCAACACACTGATAAGGCTGGGGTGCTTGGAAACTATCGTCCTAATTTGCAATAAGCAGCATATCCGTTTTATTCTAGCATCAGAAATAATATACAGAATTTTGGCATTAAAATGCTACCAATAAAGCCATGTAAGTGCTGAGAATGGGTCCTTATTATATGTGAGGGAGCATGCACAAGGTGAATGTTAACTCTGTTTAACAGATAAAGATGATATAACACCCCTGAGATGCTGAGTCTGTGGATTATGCCTATTTACTTTGATAGTTGTAGTAGAGATTTTATTTGTACTGTGTACTGCATTTAGTCAAGGCAAAATTCATGTTACGAAGTTGTAAATAAACATAAAACACAGCACAGATGCTAACATCAAATTACAACTTGAATAATTACAGTATAACTGCCTAAAAATTTCTTGTCATTTCAGTTCCATAATGTACCCTTTGCTTTTTTTCTTACTCATATCCCTTACTTCTGCAACTATAAACATCAGTACATTTGTGAAAGAATTTATTCACCATATGTATATTTGCCAGCTCGAATGGAAAATATATATATATTAAAAAATTATCAATATTGCTTGTCTAATACTGAACAGTAAACTGGTAAAAGAATTAAAAGGAAAGAGCTATACTGCAGCATTCCAAAAAGGTAGAGACATGCTTATGTTTAGTTATTATTTATGAAATAATGACCAAAAGTAGGAATATGCTTGTTACAGAAAAAAAAACACCAACAAAAAACCAAAAAGAAACATTCAGGTTAAATGGCTTTTGTTCAGTTTTAAAACCTGCCATCTTAGCTACTAACATAATCTCTTTTGAATATATTCCTAACATAAGATAGCTGTATTTTGCACACTGCTTTTTTTGGACGAGGGAAAAATCACAAGGTAGAATCCCCTTCTCTCTTAATATTCACTGTCAGACCATAAAGATGAGAAACACTGCAGTGCTCTTGGCTTGTGACAGAAGTTGGTAACATGTTTGTAGACAGTGAAAAGCCCAATAAAAACCCCAGCATTGGTTGATTCAGTGAAAAACAGCATAAAATTTTTCAACTGAATTGAAACTATTTATTTCTTTCCTTGAATAAATGGACAAATCACACATGTGTAATTTGCTGTTACTTCCTAACCATGAAGCCATAGACAAAAGGCAGAAAGTAAGAACAAATATCACTCCAGAATCTAGCTTGATTCAGCATTCACCTGGAAGAAGGGAATTCTGGCTTCCAGTTTCTGCATCCAACTAACATTTGGAATATCTCCATCCTAAATACCTCCTAGCCACCAGGGCATGTGGATTCAATCCTGAAGCACGGACAGAAACTGAAGCCAGGACTCCCACATTCCCAATGGGCTCTCAGCACCACTTTGCGATCAGATAAAATCAGGCACTTGCTAGATGGGTGCAACCCAGCCTGAAGGGCAGACTGGGATTGCCTAATGTCTTTGACCCTTTTGGGAAACCAAGGAAAAAAAAATGCCTAGCACTGTAGGCCAACACATACAATAAATATTATTTAAAGTCATATCTGAATTACTGAATCCAGCCACACAGCACAGAGATAATTTACCCATGGATCCTGCAGATTAGCACCATCATGACATTCCAGGGTTGAAGACAAGCTTCAAACACTGCAGCTGAATTTGCTGTAGGACTATCTCCCCTTACTTTCTGATAAGCATTTTTCAAAACACAACTGCTGCAACCAGAAGAATGCAGAGCAGGAGGAATCACACACCATCCATGCTCACCCTGGCTCACCATTCAAGCACAGCTGGGTGGGGGTTTTAAATGGGCAAAAGGGACAGCTATGCACCCCAAGGAGCCTTTGTGTCTCTTCTTTAATCTCACATATTTTTCCATTGTGATTAACTTGCTTCTTGCTTAATCCCTGAAGGATTTTATTTAAAAAAAAATAAAAACTAAGCAAATAACCTGTCATCTCCTCACTGATGAGGAAACGTTGTAGATATTTGGAGCCATTTACAATGCAGGGATTGCAAGTTGAAGAGCTGGTGTGCTAGACAGGTATTGCCTACAAGCACCTCATTCAAGTGCATGAAGAATTGCCTCTCTTCATACATTCTGTTTAGAAAGGGTAATGGTCTGAACTGCTTTGTTCTCAACATATATTTAAAGCAGATTCATCACTGGGTTAAGAAAATAACCCAGTACTGTCTCCACAGACTTTTAAATAACAGTTCCTCCCCTTTTACTCTTGGCATTGCTACAGATGAATAACAGAATATTGGATGCTTGCTACACATCCTTGGGCTGTTCCAGTTGCAAAGAAAATTTGAGCTCTTTTAAAGAAGCATATCATAGTTCCAGCAGAAAATATGCCACCACTGAAGTTTCATTTTAATAGCTGGATAAACCTATGGATCTAGCCAGGTTTTGTTTTCATTTTTAGATTGGAACTGTGAAAGTTTCTCATTTATACTCTGTAAGAAGCAACTAATAAACCTGCCTCTCATCAAGTGTGTTAATTTCAAATCTGAAACTTAAAACAGTTAAATATCCTGTGAGGGAAACGGTCTGAACCCACCCCCACCCCGAAGTTCAGAAATGTTTAGCCATAGGTAAAAGTAGCATTCAATTGTAAACAGCAGGAGGGGTCACACAAGTGTTACCAGAAGCTTCATACTCCATGCAGACTTGTTTCAGTAACACTTAAAAGTTAAATAAGACTATCTATTAGATTTTCCTCCCAGCCAAAGCATGGTACTCGTATCTTAAACAAATGTATTCAATACTCCTCTTTCAGGCCAGTTATGGATTGAATCATTCATTAACTCTGGAAGCTTTCTTCAGGTTTGCAGAAAAACTTAGTCTTTTAGATTTCTAATGATTTCTAATTAGATTACTAATGACTCAAATATTGAGTTACTACCACTTTATTTACTGGAGATTTTTTTTCCTAGTATGTACAATATTTTGAGTGCTCTGTCAGGAGTTTTCAATAGCAGCAAGTACCAAGTTCAGAACTCAGTTTTCTTAAAAAATGAAATTTAACACAGCTCAATAAACCCCCACAAAAACAGGAGAAACAAATATTTTTCCTGGGATCACTCACTGGACAATAAATACCCACTTGCAATCAAAAGTTTTGGTACAGAACAAGTAGTTTCACTAAATGGAACTGGAACACAGCATTAGTTTGGGAAAGCACAGCAACAGAGTGCGAAACCATTTAAAAAGTAAGTAAAATATACCCCCAAACAGGGTCTAGAACAACTGATTGCTGGTAGTGCCCCAAACACATTTGGACAGGCTCCTCTCCAGGCTGCAGGAGAAAGCACCACTGCACTTACTGTGTCACGTGCACTGCCTGCTCAGATCTCTCCTGCTGGGTGAGCTCTCTAGCTGAAACATCATCTCTGCATGGGGCTAGCCTGGCCTCAGCACTTCTACAGGTACTGTAAGGGATTTTTGTGGTGCTGGGTAGGTGTGTCCTGGGGCATCCACAGAGATGCAGTCCCAGCTGCAGCTGCAAAATAAGTCCAGGTGCTCAACCAATCTGTTGGTGATGGAGAAAGGGAGATCTCAGGACAGCTCATTTAGATCCTGAAGTCTTCTGCAAACTCCTCACTAGGTTGCACCATGCTGCCAAGTCTCTCTTTTCATCCCTGCCCTTATGCTTTGGAGGAGGCTTAACAGAATAGTAGAGTCCACTCTACTGAAGATGATACATTTCTGTAATCAGGCAAAGGCTCTGAACTCTTGTTTATCTCCTTAGCACATCCTCTGGGCCATGCACAGCCAAGTTGGAGTAGAGCATATGCTTCCATTTATTACTCAGAAAAATAACATAACAAAAGCCCAATAGTTAAAATTCAAATGGATGTTTGCACTGTCACAGGGCTTGTTATTTGTTTTGTTTGTTATGTCTGTTCTTGCAGTTCATCAATATAGGAACAGATTTTCAGCTGTCATCTATACTCAGCAAACTACATCAAATAACCATTGCAATTAAACTTAGCCACATTTTCCTTTAAAGTTGACTTAGATTGCATTCTTTTAATTTTACACTGATCTTTCATACATATTTATCACTTCATTTTGTGCAGGTAGATACCCTTCAAGAGTTCCTCCTTGGTGACTTCTCATCTTGTGGCTATTTTCTTAAGAAAATGTAACTCCAGGCATATTTGTATTAAGAAATACAAGAATAAGGTGATGAGTAAAAAAGTATAATGCAGTTGGAAGAACACAACTTCTAGTCATCCAGTAGTATATCAGTTTGAGAACACTGAGTTAATAAAAGATGAAAAAACAAAATAGATATTGTTCCATTCTTGATAATTATTTTAGTTCCAAATTCTTGTATTGGCAAAGTGTCGATCCTCTACCGAAGTTGCTTACAGAAAATACTCATGTTAGGAGTATATAGAGGGTTTTGTTACATATAACACAGGATGTTAAAAGTCTTCTCTGGCTTCATATTTTATGAATACATGCTTTAAGAGAGGCTTGTAGCTTTCAGGGTAAGATCACAGATATCCATAATAAAATATACTGAAAACATACTCTAATTCCTTAGTTCTGCCTCAGAAACAGACTGAGGGCTAAATATTGCAGGCTGTGCAATATCAACACCAAGATTTTTGAGAGAGGTAGCACAGCATTTCTACCACTCTCCCCATATGGGTAACAATGAAATACCAGAAAATTTGGCACAAAGCTGATCTTTTACTATACTAAATAAAGTCAGATCACATTTCCTACAACAAGAGAGTGACAAGGACAAAAGAAGAGCTGAATATTTTTGAAGTTCCAAAGACTGTGAGTCCTTGTTTGTTGGAGGTGGCTTGTTTTTTTGTTGTCCCATTCCTTTCCATAGATTTTTTGATAGCTCAGAAAAGAATGAAGTCTCCAAATGTAGGCCAGCACATCTGTGGCCCAGATAAGGAAAGTGATAAACAGTCCCATGATAAATGATATCTCAGGGAAGGATACCAGATATCTTGATGAGTACTAAAGAATTTCCATGTGGATAACTAACACTATCAGAAAAAAGGAAGATATGATAAAATCAAAAACATTTCAGGGACATGAGGCAAAAGGGGAAGATGAGGAAATGCAACAGTTGTCTTTGAAACTGCACTGAAAGTGATTCTTTCCGTGTTAATCTTTTTCAACCAGGACGTCTATAGCTTTTATTGAAACTTTCACTATTTGTGTTGGACTCTGAAAACAGTCAAGTTAAGATGGATCACAAGTGTTTTCTTCCATTGGAATTCTGATATTCTGTAGATGAATTTGAATATTACTTTACAAGAATTGTTAGAAATGCTTTCCTCCTTTTAAAAAGCCTCTCCCTCACTTCTTTTTTTTTTTTACTTTCCCAACGTTGGTAATTGCCAGTAATGCCTATTTTTTTCCACTTTTAAAATGTAAAGTTAAAAGGAAAATACTTTCAGAACAACAAAATTTCAGTCATACAAACAGTTAATTCAGAATTCGATGGCAGTTACTTTACTGTCCTCGCTACGCATAATTCCCATTTAGAAAAGCCTTAACCCTAGAGTTATAGTAGAAGAAGCAGTGCTTACTTTAGTATTTTTCTTCTTTAATCCAAGATAAATCTCTATAATTAGAATTGACTGCTTTTTAAAGGAACAGAAATGGCAAGTGGCTCTATCTTAAATTAAAAGATCTATTACCTTCGGTCTTCTAATTCTTCTCAGCAACGTGTTGTCTCAGGAGGCACTTTCTCATCCTTATGAAAACTAGCTTACTGTAGATGTAGAGGGAAAAACACATCATTGGAGTTATGTACTAAGTGACTGCATAAGGAAGATATATACAACTTTAGAGCAATGGAAAATAATTGCCAAGTATGTCATGTATGAACATTTTATTAAAAAAATTTCTGTAGCATAAGCTATTCATCAAATAAGACATTTTTATTGAAGGCTACATTTTCACTCCCTCATGCAAATGGGACATTGGAAAGTAAAGAGTAGAGACTCACCATTTCTGCTTTCATGAGTTGAAGGCCTAAAATCTTAGTGGCACTTCTGGTACATCACAGCTTTGTACAGCCATATCCCAGAAAACCTCATGGCCAGCAGCAAAAAGTGGTATGCCCTGCCAGAATATCATGGTATGTATTCTTAGTTAACTGTTCATTCTTTTTGCTCCCAGGATTTTCTTTTTTTCCTGTGTCCTATAAGCTTCTCTTTTTAACTTCACTGTGTTAGTGCCCCTTTCTGTCCTGCTCTTTACATGGCTGTGGCTTTAAATCTGGACCTTAATGATCCTCTGATTTTTTATGCTCATCAGTCTTTATTTTCCTAGACAGACAAGCAGCAGATGTCCTAAGGTCTGCCAGATGATTTGAGATTTTTCAAGATCTGTCATACCCTGGAATTCGTGAACACCAGCAGCATGTACAACAGTAACAATGCTGGAAGCTATCTGTTGGCTGATGCTTTGATTACAAAGTCATTTATATAACAGTAACCAATACCATTTGTTTAACTACTCACAACATTAGATGGATGGTATGTACCTCATATTAAGAAGACCAGTCCAGCTTTCTTTTACCCAAGATAAAAAAGAAAAAAAGTACCTAACCAAATGAAACATTGCCCAAAAGCAAAAATAATTCTCTCGCTGGTCCCTCCCCGAAATGCTTAGTTTTACTCATTCTGACAATTATTTAATCTAGGTATGTAATACATTCTATATTTCAATGCCTTCTGGTTTTCAGACCTGCATGTATTGCCCTTTAAAATTATACCGTACAACCGCACACTAGCATCTGCTGGAGGGATTTTAGAAGTCATCAACAGGCCAGATAGCTTATGGCTGCTGAACACAAGGTATTTTGACTCTCCTGGCTAATTCCACTTATTTCAGCAGAGCTATGCCAACAGTCAGTCTGAGCCCTCTGTCTAAATTTAATCTGTTCATTACCTCCCAAGACTATTGCAAATAAATAGGCAATCAAGTAGCAAGAACGACAGAAAAGAGGGATACGGTGTATAATAGGTAACCTTACAGAAGACAATCAGAGCACTGATTCCTTTCCTTCCAAACAGCAGACAATAACAGTTCAAACTAATCATGATTCAAATTTTCTTTTCTACATTTAATTGATACTCTGGAGGCTTTATCCAGCTCACTCCAAATCAGTCCCTTGGTAACTGACTTCACCGATAACTGGATCAACCTGCAGGTAAGAGCTGCACTGGGATCTGTAGAGCATAAAGCCCTCTGCTTTATACAGCAGTGAAAGCTACTCCCATACATACGCAGTGTAAGCAATTGTTGAGAAAGGCTTCAGATGCCCTTACAATATATTTTAACTTGAACTGGTAAAACAAGCTCAATGTTTACCCAGTTCTTGGCTTCTTCACTCCTGCTACATTGGGAGTGATGCTTATGAAATAGATATCTTTCCCCAGGGAATGTATTTAAGAACAATTCAGTTTACAAACTCCAGGCTAAAAAGGACCTTTCAGGTAATGCTTCCAGTGAGGACTGACTGGGATGTCTCTTTATCTGGAGTACACAACTCACCTCTACACTCCTGTGGAATCCTCCCATCTGTCTGATACTTTCTAGTCATTACCAAATAAAATTCTATCATCTATTTAGAAAATTTCAATAGACATTGCTATTTAAAAGACCTTCCAAAGATGTAGCAGAATGTGTCTTTGGGTCAAAGGAGAATCTTATCTCACTATGGTTTCTAAATCTGTAAGTTTTTCTGAGGAATGGAGTGTTGAAATCTGCTTGCTGAGGCTATGCAACAAGAATGAAAGCTAAAGAGAAAGATTAAAGATGTTTAAAGTTCAGCTATATCTTTACTATCTTTCTCAGCGCATTGACATAGAGATTATATACAGTTTCTAAGAATAAGTGCAAAAATAATTTCAATAGATTCTAGTCAGAATTAGGTAATGTAAGGATTGTTATTCTCACACCTAAAAGAAGAATATTCTATCATGAAACAGAATAGCCCTTGTAGTAAGATAGTCAATAGTAACATTCCTAAAAGTGCCTGTTTATTTTTGATCAGACTTCAGAATGGTTTTGGTTTTTTTTTTACTCTTCGGGGAAACATGTATTAAATTTTGGTGTCCTTGTGCTGCTGTCTCTATCTTCAAACTGTTCTCCTTCAGAAACTGTATTTTTTTTTCTGTCCTCATACTAAATATCTATAGAGCCATACGAAGCTCTTCCATCTTAGAACAGCAGTGGAGATCAATCATCTAATGTGGGGCGTAAGCTTCCATTTTACTAGATTATCTTGGCCAAACCATTTAGTCTTTGGGAGCTCATGTACGTGACTATAACATACGGCTAATGACCAACAAATGATTTAAGTTCACTGGAAGAAAACCGTAACTCGTCTGCTGCAGCCACTCTAGAAACCCGCAGCATAAATTTCGTGAGTAACCCAGAGAGGTAGAGGCAGGCATAAGAACAAACTCAGAGCGGCCCAGGTCTACACAGCATTTCTCTTAAGCTAATATGATTTTTCTTCATAAGGCTATTAGATACCCTAATATGGGTATTTGATCCTTTGACTAGTTCTATTTTCTGCCTAATCATTCATAATGGAGTTAATTCCCAGCCTTTCCCATGGTTGTTTTTAGCTGTCGAATACTCAACAAGAAAAAGTGTGGGGGACAACTGAGGAGGAAAATGGTGAACTGTAAAAAAGGAAGAGCATTTTAGTTTAAAATACATTTGCATTTCAAAAGATTAGAGTAAATCATGTGCACTTAACTGGCACTTGCTTTTTTAATTTAATTAATGCTAGAAAGACACTTTAAGACATAGTGCTCTAAAGGTGCTTGGAAGGAAAAAAATTGTCCCCCAAGTGTCTGACGTGAAGAGCCCCTGGGTGACACTCAGAGTAATGCACTTTTTGAGCACTTCAACTTACTAGTGTCTTTCAGCGCTTAATTAACATAATTTGACACAATTACAGATATAAACACTTTATGAGCACTTGGTAGTAGGAGTGTCAAAAAAATGTTGATCTCCATCAGTTTATACTGGAAACAAAAAGCTCTATCACAGCACTCAAACAAGTACTTAAAACTGTTCCACACTATTACTAACATTCAAAGAAGCACCAAAAAGAAAAAAAACAGTGTTTCCAAAGTGTTCTCTGGATAAATTCTTTAAAGATTTTATGCATCCATGTAGCAGGCTACCTAAAACAATTAAAATTCTATGAAATGCACACAGTTACTAATTTCTGCTGCTCACTAAGTAGCTACAAATACTGGGTGAGTAAGTCAGCAGTATTTGAGGGAAAAAAGGAAAACCAAAAATGGTGCCATGCAGAATAACAATTATCATCTTATCTATCATAATTACATGTTAGATCTTCTGAAAGAGGATTGAGAATACGTAGGCTGGTATGTAGCACAGGCCCAAGTCATAGTGTTTAAGGCAAGACTGAGTGTAGGTATGCCATATGACACTGTACCTAAAGAGTTTTTTTCTGTTTATGCTCCTAACTTACTTGAAAAAATATTCTGGAAAAAAAGCCCATCTGAAATGCACTGTTTATTTCCTCAATACAGGTAGTGAGTCCTCCACTTGCTTAATGCACATGAGAGTGCTTCTTTTGAAGAGAAATGTTGTTCTCCCAGAAGATACTGCTGAGGACAGGTTCCGACAGGCAGAGTTTGGCGAGCAGTGAACCCACACCAACTGCCTGCTACACACGCTCCATTTCTTATCTGAGCAACAGATCTAGGTTTGGTGCTGAAAGTTCATTCTGTTCCATGGGGAAAAGAGCAACAGCACAAAGCTTAGGTTTGCTCACAGGACACTGCAATATCACCTTTCCCTCTCTTTTGATCCATGGATTTTCTTTTCAAGGAAACCGTTTTTAATTATTAACTTTTTAATTAATAACTTCTGTGCAGTCCAAAATTTCAAATCAGGGTGAGGACTATGTTCTATGAAAACATATGGTAAAAGGATCTGTTTCTAAAGACTGATTTGAAATTAAAAGTAAACAAAAAAACAGGGTGCTTTTTTCTCTTTTCCTTTCTCTTCATATTTATAATTTAACATGCATTTACTCAAGTCAGAGGCTGTGTTTTACAAAGTGAGTGAAGCACATAAACCCTGATATATATTATCCCTTTTTATGTGAGGTAGGTCAGCTAAATTTATGAATATTTCACTTGACAGTTACATTAATCATCTTAACACTTTGCGATCTTTTTGCCAGTAAAGTGGAATGACAATTGATCATATTAAAGATCAGTCATCACATTAAGAAGATATTATATATGTGAACTAAAACAAACAAAATGTAAAAGGTGATATTTTCAAAGTCATAACTTACTTTCACTAGGGTTAGCAACCTAACTGCTTTTGAAAATAACTCATTAGAAATTGTCCCTATTTACCTTATTAAGTGTTGGAAGTGTGTTCTTGCAAGATCCATCCATTTTGATTTAGGATATGCCTAATTTGCCTTGAAATTATCTCTGTCATGTGCAATTGCTGAAACATTGCTTGCCCAAACCAGACCAGAACACCTCTTCTTTTAGGTTTGGAATGAGGCTGGGCGTGGTGTATAACTGAGGATCCTAAAAAAAGAACAAAATAGCTCTAGAAAAGAGCACCAAAAGAATAAAAGAAAATTGGAGGCAGTAGGAATTACAGGATCATCTGAAAAAATCAAACCAATTTTTTAGGCACCTTCCAGCAAAGACTGCAAAACCTGTGGCCTTCCTTCCTCTGTCTGAAATTTGCCATCTACCAATTTAAGGCACTGTTGCAGCAAAGCACTTAAGCACTGCTTAAATCCTCATGAAGTCAGAGGGATTTAAGTAAGTGAATAAAATTATGTGCATACTGAAGTACATACTTGGCTAGGCTGGGTTGCATTGTTGAATTTGGCCATGGACAATTTAAAAAGATTACTCCAAGACTGAAACTGTTATCTGTAATTTCCTTGACAAAAGAAGATGTATTCTGCCTTTCTCCTTCTAATATATTTGAGATCAATAGGAGAACAGAAACAGCTAAAACTGGTTATTTTTCAGGGGTGGCAGGGAAGGGAAGATAGTCTCCAAGAAAAAAAAATGCAAGCTTGTTTTTATTTCCTTTCTGGATAAATATGATATGTCTCAGGTTCTTGATCCATCTTTTCTAACACCAATGTCTTCACAGTCAAAAGTTCCGTCTCTAACAAGTTGCACATTATGTCTCTCACCTTTTTGGGTGTTGCTGTGAAAAACACTAATGGTTAGAGATTTATTTTTTTTTTAAACCACCCCTTCTCCCCTGAATTCAACTGCAGTTGAGGAAAAGTCTAAAACTGTGATTGAAAAAGCTTCAGCCTCACTACTATCTAAGCACAGAAGCATTTCTTTGCTTGACTTATTTAGTCTCATTCCTCTAGGATCTAGGAGTCTGTTTCAGAGCATGTCCAAAACTCTTCCAGTTTTAGCAGTTCATTTAGTTTGTCTTAAGCCTGATAGGAATCCAAAAATTATGCAGAGGATTCCTTAAATCCTGAAGGATGCAATCCCGGGGAGGGGTGTGTGTGTAAAATATACATAATGTACAAACAGAATTTACTCTCAATGAAAATACAGCTAAATATTCTTTCATAATTAATGCAAGAAAAGGATGGTGTAATAGCCTAGGAGGAAAAGCACTCACTACAAATAGGAAACGTGTTAAATACCTTCTTCATCCTGAGAGGGATGTATATCTCATAGCAAAAAAACCCCACATTTAACCATGAGGTTTCTTCTCCATGGGTGCATTTGAAAACAAAACTGCTAATGTTGTTCTGGTCTTCAAAGAACAGTTCTAGATGTATAACCTGGGGAGCTTTGGGACTGCACATCTCAGTAGGCAGAGTTCAACCTTAAAACCCTAGACCAGACAACTTAGCTCTAGACAGAAGAGGAATTTAGAGCAGGTTTCTTGAAACATATCTTACCACATAGCTTCACACGCGTCTACTTACCATGCAGATGTTTAGATAACTTTTGTTAGGTCATAATTTTACCATGTTCTAGTCAGGTAATGTAGAAGAGATTAGATGTCCAGAAATTAGACACCTAAAACTTAGTTCCTGAGCATAACCACTTTTGGATGGTTATGGTTTATATTTAAATTACCTATTAGAACCTAGATTTAGCCCTCCTCATGCAACAAATGGTTTCAGCTTAATGGTTGATGTGACTGTAATTTTTTTTTTTTCATTAGAAAGAAATGACAGAAGCAGCTTTTTTTTTCCCTTTTTAAACAAAAATAATGTGAAGTGTTATTGTTACATTATATTAGTTTATTCACCTAATTCCACAAGCAAAAAATATCTTTTCCATGACTGGTTAAATGTAAATAAAACTCTGTGGTGGAACAGTTGATCTAGATGACAACTATCTGTCTGGTACTCCTCAGCTGCCACTATTTCATCAAAACACTCTGGCATTGTGGGACTATGCCAGTTATATGACAAATAGGGACCTTATGTATAGCACAGTGCCAGATTTCTTAATAAAAGCAGTCCTGGAACAATCAACCTCATCCCCTTGCTCATTTTCAAACTCTGAATTAATTCAGCATATATTACAAATAACTTTCTTCCCCAGACGATAGGCATTTGGGATCCTCTGGCATTCCAAGGCCCTTTACTCACAAAAGATCTCATTTTGTTCCACTCATAGGTTGAGGGTTTTTTTCTGCTTGCAGCTTTAGTCATAAAATAGCCTTTTACTTAGAAGAAATGCATTAATTGAACACATAAATACCACTAATGAGTAGGAGGGGATATGTCAATGACAACATACTAAGAAGACAATCGTAACAGTTAAAATTGCAAATACATAAAGACACTGGTGGAATGATTATGACAGTGCTGAACTATATACATATACACACCCTGATGATGGAAATGATATAATATTACTTAGTTGGTTGGACTATGTATCCTATGACTGTGTTTGTCTTAATCAATGAAAGGGTTATAGTTTGGCATGGATATGACAACAGAACACAGTACTCCAGTGGAAAATGTAAAGCAACCTTAACAGCAACACAATCAGACCCACTTAAAACATCAT
This sequence comes from Gavia stellata, assembly GCF_030936135.1. Lineage (NCBI taxonomy): Eukaryota > Metazoa > Chordata > Aves > Gaviiformes > Gaviidae > Gavia > Gavia stellata. The sequence continues at coordinate 21,244,802 of NC_082603.1, read as the reverse complement.
ACAGTCATTACATTTTGGGAGGCAAACACATTTGTTCAGCATCTATCTTAATATTTTGCATATGATTAGCTTAGCTCTGTCACACTGTGTAAGCATGCCAATAACATAGTGTTGAAGTGATATCAGCATAAACGAAGCTTTTTTTTGTTTTGTTTTGTTTTTGTCAAGGGCAATAAGAAGCATCCAGTAAATTGTGGTATATCTAGGCCTGTAGCCTAAACTGCAATCCCAGATACTTATGGAAATCAGGCACAGCTGGAGTTGATTGTCATTTACCTTCTCTGTGCAGCTGGATTTAATTCACAATTACCTTCTCTAGGTCTTCGTCCAAAAAGAACATACTCAATGTTTGTTGAGGTTTTTTTCTAAGACATCACCATATGCAGCTTTTTCTTGTCATTAGGAAGTTTTGATGACGGTCTTGACAGGTATAATTTATTTTAATAGGCTGAGTTGCATTCAAATATTCAGTTAATTCCATGGTCTGCTTCATTTATTATCTGTCACAGGTATGTTGTTCCACTTCCGACCCAACCTTTGCTCAGGTAATGACTGGCCAGTATGGACAAATGGCTGCTTACATCTGCTGAGAAGGCAGCAAGAAAATCCTGTCTTCCCTTTCCTTAAGCCTTCTTTAATGTGTTGTTATTATAACTTGATGCTTCCCTCTTGACAAAGAAGGAACACAAATTTGCAATAACATGAGCTTAAAAATGCTCTGCTGTGCAGATTTTTTCTTCCTCTTCAAATCACTCATATTGATCTGCGTGTTTCTTCTTTATTCTCTTCCTCCCCACAACCCTACTGTTTATAATGAAAAGTTTGCAGGCACCCTGAACAGAGCAGCTAAAGCCAGTCTGAGGGAAACAGATTTGTCAGAAGCTCCACAGAGCTCAGCTACATAAGCACAGAGGTGGGTGTCAGATATAGCTGCTGCAGATCTCATAGAAACATGATGGTTGGCTCATACATGATGGTTGGCAGATTTTTGATTGAGATGGATGGAAAACTATGCAGGCAATCGCAATCAGTTCATATGATGTGGGAGAGTGTGCTATGCTCCCTTGTGCTGGTAGGTGAGAGGTGGAGAACTTTGAGAAAAGCTGTGCCTTTGTACAAAACAGGAGGGTTTTTTTTGTTGTCTTAAAACGTTACAAAATTTATTAAATTATCAAATTTATCCACATTTCATCTTTAAACTTGCAATAGTTTTCTTCAATTAAAAAACTTTCTCCCATAGCTATTGTATGAAGAGGGTTATGTAGTAAGTAGTATCATTGTGTAATAAGTATGTCATAGTAAGTGGAATTGCAGAACTAAAAATTTAAAAATTAAGCAGGCTTAATAGCATGAAAATCCCTGGACTGTGTTAACAAGGACTCTCTAGATAGGTGAGACACAGTTTTAAGAGATGATATCAAGATCTGTACATTGTCCATAGTGATTTTAAATATTAATGAAGCATCACTGTGTAGCTTTGCATAACCAAAGATGAATTCCATTTTAGTTTTATGTAGCTGAATAACTAATCTTTATTACCTTATAATCAAGATTCCGAAGCTTTTAACATTTACATGATTGATTCATGCATACAAGATCAATTTGCAGGTCATTCCTTTCTTTGTTTTTAACAATTTGTTCCTCTATTATGAAAAATTGCCAATCTAAGCATTGCTCATTGCATTAGAATTTAGCTTTTGTGACTTGGATTAGATCGTGTTTTCAATATTGAAAAATTACCTCATGACTGCATTTGTGGTGGCAAGTCTTTTGCTATTCTTGCTATTCTTTCACTTCTTTTTTCAGATAAGAATAACAATTATCAGTCGTCTAGATGATTACTTACTTTCTCAATACTCACAGGGTCATAATTTTTTGCCAGGCAAGTGATACAAAACCTCATTAATAGCAAAAACCAAAGGCAAATATATTTGTAATCAAAGACTATATCCTTATCCATTCTATATTTGAGACATGGTAGATGAAGGTATTAGGAATGGACATGTGTCTCTATAGAACTGTATTCCCAATTACTGCCTTCCAGAAAGGTTTTCCATTGAGCTTTTACAGTGGTTTTGCTGCCTATATACATAGAAGGGAGCAAGATATAATGTATAAAGGCACTGGCATGTACAATGCCTTCCAGAAGAGTTTTGATTCAAGGGATGCCTGCATAATAATATCAACGAGAAAGGATAAGTCTATTCATTAGCAAACTATCTTCTAAAACTCTAATGAAATTAGCAAGACAATAATCCCTGTTAGCACTAATTTTTACCTAAATAATGGAAAAATATCCCGTCCACTCTCTGGCATTTATGTCAAGCATGAAGGACACCATACTCATGAAATTGGCAGCAGCCCTACATATATACAGGATATATTGTCAAAGAACATGGAGATTTCCACTCAAAGAATTCTTTTCTCGGAGAATCTTTTGGGACACCTATGAAGCTCTGGAGATTTCTTGGGTATTGTGAACTGTTCCTTTATCTTCAAGCAAAATTACTCTAATGGAGTTTATAATCCTTAACATCTTGAAGTCTGCAAAGAGTTCACAAGGACCACTTTAAAAAGTATTTTCTGGAAAACATATTCCTTGTAAAATTTGAAAAAGCTAGGGTAGTTTACTAGAATAACCGGGGAATTCTAGCAGTGTAACTGACTGCTTCGTCTAGACTAAAAAAAGTTTTTGAACATCAAAGTAAGTGAATTGAAGAACCGAAATTTTAGCTCATCAAAATCATTCATTCTCCAGATTATGTAAATAAACTTCCCAACTAATGGACAAGCTCCTACCATCTAAGACCTACTAAGTTTTTGAAAAAATTCAAATACATTCTCTTAGTCACTTTAAAATACACCTCATATATATTTGGATCAAGAACAATTTAACCAGCTATTTTATCTAAAATAATAATAGCACATATTATACGATGACTTTTATTCCCAGTGCATCACTAAGAAACACACATAAAGCAAAAGTAAAAGGATATAGTTTCATACTGAGCGACGTGAGCAGCTAACTGCTATAGTGGATGAAGACAAAAGCAAATCTTTTGATTTTATAAGCAAGGCATTGTGAAATATACAGAACAAACTCCGTGAAGGCTAGATAGAGCTTCAAACTTTGGACTTGAGGTTTATAGGCATTTCAGATCAATTGTACACCTTCCTGTGTCCTTCCCTTCAGCTTTAGGAAATAAGGTCAGAACTGTGCACATACAGATGAGAAAATATATTATACACATAATTGTGAACCTGCAAGGTATTGAAGAGTTAATATGGATCAAAGTATAAGAAAAATCTCAAGCCATTTACTGAGTTCATATTCATTTATCTCCCAGAGGATGATTTATGACCTGTTGCTGTACTTTCCTAGTTAGTCCATAGTATAGACTGTTAAAAGTCAACCAAAAGACGGTTCCATCTTACAAAGTATTCAGCAAAACATCCAATGAATTTGAATAGTGGCTAGGTCAATGACGTGAGAATTCATTTTTAAATTCAGTGAAATCACTGCTTAATACAACAGCATCTTTCTTCAAACAATTTGGATAAAGTTTTCCTGTTTCATAAGAGACTTCCTTTCTATAGTCCCTTTCAGACACATCTGTCAGAATAAGATCTTTATACTGTTTGCTGTCATTCACTCCAAACTAACAGCTGGCAGGGAAGGATCAGGTCTAGTCTAGGGAAGTGGGAAAAAAAACCACCAAAGACCTACCAGGAGATTCAAATTACAATTGCACTCAGTGCATGAACTTTCTTTGAGGGAAAGGGCTTTCAGATGCAGATTTATTTATAGAGGAATATGGACATTTCTTTCAAATGACTGTATTCATATATGAGCTCCACTGAATCTTGCTGAAATGAAGTGGGCAAACTCACTGTTAAAAATCATACACAGTAAAAAGTAGGGCTCACCCCTTCCTTGCTTTTAAAAGTGTTTCCTTCTCTAAGCTTTGAACTTAGTCCCATTGAATTGAATGTAGCCATTAAAAAAGAAATCAATCCACATATTCAAATTAATGGCATTTACCCTACAAGGAAAATAATCAGTATTGTAAACTCGGGTCATGAGCATATTTTTCTTGTATGTTACAAAGCTCTGCGTATCTTGTGATCACAGTTACACAATAACTCTAGCACACAAGAAACAAAGCCTTGTTATATTATGAAAACAACAACACATATCAAACAATTGAATTAGACTTCATAGGTTTAATAATTAATATGTGCAAAAAGGAGAACAAAAGATCAAAACAACTTAATTAAATGTTAGACTTTACAAGCATATCCTCACCTACGATAGACGGACTTAAAAGCATGTAGGCAACACTCACAGTAGGAACCATTCTTTGGTTTTATTAATTACTGGAATAGTTAAATAGCATTTACTGAAGAAAATATAGAATCATTTAATGGAAATGCAGAAGTTCATAACAACCTCCAAAGTGCAAAATAAGAAGTGATTTGATCTTGAACCAATTATAGCTGTTAAAAACGTTATTGGAAAACTTCCAAGATTAATTCCAAAAGATTAAAGTTTTAAAGAAAAAAATTTACGTTTTGAGTAATTTAAGGAAAAATTACTACACTACAAAATTCTCAAAAAGTACAAAAAGTAATTTCAGATTAATTTTAAATTGGGAAAATATCTCAGATGTGAGCTGTGAAAATTAGAGCACTGTGGCAAGTTCTAATTCACACAGTCAGCTCCTTACACAGTAGAAAATGCAAGATTGCTTTGTCTTGGCACACTTCTGGGATAATATTTTCTAAATGTTTTCATTTGGAACTCTTTCAAAATATCAGGTACAAATATACATTTCTTTAAAACATTGACAGGGTTTTGTAGAGTTCTGAATTAATTGCTTACATGTGTGAAAGACTAATGGAATGGTTTTAGGCCAGCCAGGTACAGAAGGGCATATCCAAGATACCTTCTGAATTCCTGTCAATGGACCTCCACAAGACAAACCTTGGCTTCTTCAGTGAGGACACATGCAGACACATAGGCATCAAACATATCTATTGTTCTAACCCAAGATCAGCTGCAATTCCAATTCACAAAACAAATGACACCTTTCCAGTCTCTTAATTAGTTATTATATACCCTTAGCACTTAGAAGACTGTGAAGACCAAAAAGTGATAATCCTACTTTATATCAATATCATTCTCATTAAAAAAAAATCCTACTTTAAATTCAGGTAGAGTTCAGAAATAGAACTGTAAGGGATCCAGTCCCAAATTTAGTGATATCAGAAATGTCTTTCTATTGTATTAGAGGATATGAATGAAATTTGAGACAACTAACCTCAGGACATGCAGTTAATTAAGAACCGAGATGGAACAAAGCTCATGGCTTTCAAATCGGAAGCTAATGTGTTGCCAGCTGGAATGTATGTCCCTCCCCCCACCCGGTAAGACTGAAAAGACACATTTGCAAACTGTGCTTCTCCATGTTTTCTCTGCTCTGGAGAAACCCAGAACTATAAAAGATGAAGAGCAATAAATCACAATTAGTACACAGTTAAAGAGAAGGCTTTTTTTCTTTTTTCCCCCCAAAAAAGACAAAAGACCCCCTTCCCTCTATGAAGGAAAAAGTGGAAAATGAGGATAGAAAGCCAGTTATTTGGGCAAGAATAGTCAGTACAGCTTTTTTTTCCCCCAAAAGTATCTCTTTCTTATGCAAATAAACTTGCACATAAAAGCTGTCTGCTTCTGCATGGGTCCACCAAAAGTTTTTAAATTTCTTAACCAAATTTGACAGAAGGATGGAGTTGTTAAAGATCATTAACTGCACTCAAATTTTATGAAAACAGCCAGGCCAAGTAGTAAAGGAGCATCTATAAAAGTTACAGCATGGCCACAAATGACACCAGATGGAAGAAAGCCTTTTAAAAGCTCATCAGTGAGCAACACTTCACCTCAGTCTTGTATTTTTGTAAACATGAGCGTCAAACAACTAGAAGACACAAACCCATAGAAAACTACAGTTAATTTATCCTGGAGCTTATGGAACTATTTGTCATTTCATTGTAAGAACAGACTGACTAGCACATTTTTTAAGTATCTAGGGAAAAATGTGGTGGCCATTGTGGTTTATGCCCGTACTAGAGCACTGAGAGCTCACAGCTCACACTACAGAGCTGTGCTGGCAGACTGGGAATTCGTAATGTTAGTGGATTAGCTGCCTCTTGAAAATGGTCTCCAAACTTCTCTTACAGTATGTATTATTATAAAAATACTCTGATATTCTTTCCATGAGCAGAGAATCTAATGACCATAAAATAACTGGTTGCTGGTACATGGATCTCTGAATATAAAATACTTGTATTATTTAAGTAACTAGTGAACTGTTTTTCCAGTTTCCTTTACAAACTCAGAAAGTTAAAGAATCAGCTTTAGAAAAACTTAAGAGACAACTTGGTGATTGATGTTCATTTACATATAAAGACTTGGGCAAAGACATAAGGTGTGGTTTAGATTAATTTGAAACAGATGTATAACTCATGATTGATGAAAAGCTTTACCTCATAAATTTAATTAAATCGTAAGATTCAGAGAAATCTGTCAATAAAGTCCAAACATTCTGGGTCTGAAGAACTACAGCACTGTTGCACGTATGTTAGCAGACTGCGTGTTCATAAAATGAGATGTTACCAATATACCATGTTACATTCATGAAGGAATGACTTCCTGAATCCCTGAAAAAGGTCTTTCACTGTGCTAGGAAAGAAAAAGAGATCGAGGAAATCTACAAGTGCTAAATATACCTCTCTCTGAAATGAGATGTTAATTCCGCATTCATACACTTCCACCTTATTCCTCCTAAACTAGTAAACTGCTAAAGATAAAAAGGAAGCTGCATTATAGTGCCATGAAAAAACAACCATTGTTTCTTCAATTTAGTTTCAGCACCATTGGTGAGACACTATTGGCAAAAGATCTACAAGGAGATTAGATTTAATCAGTTTTTATAATCAACAAATAGGATTTTGAGAATTATACCAGAACTTAAAATAGTAACAAATCACTCCAAATGCATATTATACTGTCTGTTGTGCAGTATGGAAAGAATATAAACATTAATGAACAAAGAAATTGAATTTATTTTAATTTGACAACTCCGATATTCATTAATTTATCTATTCCAAAACACTCTTTATAGAGAGGTCTAACAAGCAAAAAACACTGATATTCATCCCATTATTTAAGTTATACACCTTTAATTCCATTAGGTCAAGTCACTTGCATTTCTGCATTTACTAACTGGTAGCTAATCCAAAATGCCAGCAAGGATTTACCAATCCTGAAACTGAATTCCTCTGTCTATCTCTAAACTATTGCAGTTATCTGTTACAGAATAAATTGGAATAATACGACTCTTGTTTCTCTAGACTATAACTACTGAGTAATTTAGAGATAAAACCAATTAGTATTGGATCCCTTTTTACATCTCATTTTAATTTATCTCATTTAATATTCTTATTCTTCATTGGGTAGCTCTACTAGCAGGATTCTAATATTAGCATGTCTTTTGTACCTTTTAACTATCATCTGAAATGATTCCAGTAAGGGTAATAATAAGACTTCTTAGACATCTTTTCCATTTGCTAGTCAGCTAACACTGTAAGACTAATATTTAATGTTATAATAATTCTCAAGTCAGGAGTTAAGGATTAAATAAGGGATACAAAAGATTGCTAAGTTTAAAACACCATTTAATTTTGGTAGAGGTATGCAAATCAAAAACTGGAACAACGCCTGGGAGAAAACTGTTTAAACATGCTTGAATTTCTCTTCAGTTCTGTTTAACCCTCAGGTTTTTTTCCTGATAAACATTTGCCCTAATGCCTGCTGTGCAAAGAACAGTAAGAAAATCACCAAAGCTCCACAGACCATATCAGTGACTCTTCCTGAGTCATTATCTTGCAGCTACCGTAAGTAGCATGAAAGGTATGCTTTCTACCACTCTCAATAGGGATCCAGTGCAAAGCATTCAGCATGATGTCTCACAGAGAGAAATCAAGATCTAGAAGCTACATCAGTACCTATCTAAATTCAGTCTCCAACCTCCAATGCTAGAAGAAAAACATTCCCAGTACAGTTAATGCATGTAATTCCATTTTGTGTTCTTGAGTAAAAGTGTAGCTATATGGTCTCTTTTTTTGTTACCTTGTTGATGAGCTCATTGACTTCTCTACTAATGACAGCTGTCAAGAGGAAAACAAGAAGCCTAATACAATCTGATAAAAGGTTGTCTAGGTGGGAAATCCTATTCCAAGAATGAAAATGCAGTGTAGAGTATATGCTAAAACATTATAACTTTATGTAGCAGAATAATATGTACTAGCCTTTTTAATACATTAAAAGTTTTCCTTCCTTGACAAAAACTTTAATCTTATAGATGTCAAGACAGTTTTTGTTGGCTTTTACAGCCATAAAAACAATTATTGTGAGCCAGGAGACTGCCTTAGGAAAAAATGGTGATTAAGTTTCCTTTTTTTAATATATTCTTGGTATTTTTAGCCTGAAAGAATTTTAGGCCTAACATTAATTAAAATATAGCTATACGTTATTTGAACAGAAATAAGATTTTTTCTTTTTATACATACATATATATATATATATATATAAAGGTTGACAACATGGTTGAAAGAATGATTCATTACTCTCTCCATTGCCCTCAGTACTTGCAAATCCTGATTTCCAGGGGAAAATGCTGCCATGTTCTGCAATTACATAAATAAATACATAGTATTCTTAGAGAATACAGGATAGCTGCTCTTCAGCCAATGTCAGAGGAACAACAGAGGGTGATTGTAAATACTAGTTTATAGCAATACCATATGCACCTGTGGTTGTTGCATGCATTTATTTTTGGCTTACAATATAAAGCTTCCATCAGTTATCAGATAGCAAAACCTGCAGCAATATTTGCAATCAGCAAATGTGATATAGATCAATTCAGCATTTGCTGAAGGTAAAGGAAGAGACGTAAACAGTCATATATACCTGAAAACTAAAGACTAAGTAAACACAAACCAGAGTTCTTCTGTAGAACTAGATTATATCCGTGACATTTTATCCAATTGTTTCTGTCTCCCCTGTTATTCTTTGCTGGAGATCTGAAGGTATAAAACTTCAGAAGTCTTATGGGGACAAAGCTCAGGGGGGGAGAGAGAGAAAAATAGCCTGGATAAAAGGTCACAAGTTGTGGAAAAGGGCATAAAGTAGAATCCAAACACAAGTACCATGTATGATAGATTCCTAGGCATATTTCACTGAAATTATCACTGACAAAAAATTTTGAAAATAAGTGCACACATGCATGCATAGAAACAGACAAGCCAATGTATCAGTGTGAGTATAAACACCAATGCCACAAGACAGTGAATCCTCACTGATAACAAAATATTGAACACATACACACACACACAGAGTACTTGCCAAAGTAGTTCTTTTGATTGCAATTTGTTGAGGTTCAAATTAATTTCAATTTTTGTGTAGTAGGAATCCAAGGGTTATTTTAGCCTCTTTTAAAAAACTTTGCTTTAAATAACAGTAGCCAATATAGAGTGCTGTCGTACATTTTATAACACCAATATTTCAATTAAATTAACACAACATATATACATTTGAAAATACGTAAGTATTTGCATAAAATTCTATTCTTGTCATCATTAAAATGTATCTGCTACAATTAATTATGTTCGGAAAAGGCAAACAGTATCTACATGCATTTTTTCCTGAAAATAAAATCCAGGAATTGCATATGATAGTATTTTCAGGCAGAATAGTTTCTGAATTGATCTATATATATACTTAAAGAATATTTTTTGTTGTGTACAATGATTGTTTTTATAGTTTTGCATGAATACCTCAGTATATATATAAGCAGCACTGTGAACACACATTAGAAAATTTAATTAAACTATTAAACCTGTAAGCTATTAAACTTGAGCTAAAATTTGTCAAATGCCGGGGAAACCATTCCACAAATATAAGAACTCTTATGCCATCATTAAGAAAATAAAACTGAAAAGAGTTACTGAGCACAGTTTCATAGCCACATGAAATAATATTTTTCTAAGTCTAACACATAATCAGAAACTAGCCTGTAAAAATCACACATACTTGTTAAGAGAAATAAATATCCATGACCCTAAGAGAGGACAAATAATTTCATTTCATTAGTTACACTGTGTAAGGCCTTCATCAAGCAAAGATTTATGCATGTGTTTATGCACACAAACAATCTTATGGATAAATCTCACACATATCGTTCAAGACAGTTTAGCTGTTACAGGATCAGGTCCTAAATAACTGCTTGCTCAGATGACTGGGAAGCTGTTCCTGAATTTGATACTCAGCCATCCTCAATGTTGGCTAAGATTTAATTGAGTAATCCAACTGAGTGCATTTGAATTTGATTACTTGTGGAGTTAATGCTACACAACATGAGAAAAATGGCAGCATTGCACCATTAGAGATGACAATTTTTGGTTGATCAACCTGAAGGTACCATCATAAACATTAATGGGAAGCCTGGAAAAACCTCAGGGGAAAGAATCAAAGAAATGTTTCTTTAATCAAAAAATATGTTAAAATCTTTAGTCATTATTATCATCAAATTATTTTCAAGCATTGTTTGGGAGAATTCACCAAGCCAATATTGGAGGTATCATAATGTCTTAAAAACCTATAAACATGGAACAGAAAATTACTTAAGTATGTAAAGTTGGCATACAAAACAAAATTAATCTCATTTAACTGAACTTTGTTCCTGCTCACTTTCAGTCTTGCAGGGGCCATGACAATTACCTAGCTCAGTTCATAAAGAAACTAATTCTATAAGATCCTAACAACAATCCCTAAGTCAACATATGCTTTTAAAAATGCATCTATCCTGCCATGCCATTGCCAGCTGATGAGTAATGAGGAGCATGAAAACAAAGTAATTAAGGGCAAAATAAGAAAGATGGTGCATCTTAATGACAGGCAATATTAATTATGCCCTGCAAATGTACATTACAGCTCAACAGTCACTGCAGACAAGAAATATTAGTGGCAACTTATTCTGATTTTGTGAGACACAGTTCAATTAAATTGTATTTGTCCTCTTAGAATCCATCTAAACATTCAGACGAATTGGTTTAGCTCACAGAACTGTGTGAGGAATTTTATACTTGAAAATGTGTATGTTTGATACAGCGCATAAAGCTCCCTGCCACAAAATGGTGGCTGAAAGATAATGGCTGCCCCCCTGTATGTAGTGGAGAGGGACTTCCGGGTCCTTGTACCACGTGACCCGAAAAGGGGCAGGCTTCTGGGGCAGGCAGCTCATGTGACTTCCTGCAGGGGGCGGGGCACTTCTCACCTCATTTTGAAGATTGCGGTCCTTATACTACTCCTATTTATTATTTACTTCATCATATTTAAGTTTTTCTGTTTAAAACAGGTGCAGTCAAAGAGAAAGTGCATCGCATGACACATCAGTGATTAGCCACACACCACACGCACTGCAGAGCATACATAACCCACAGGCTGTTTTCAAAATACCTAGTGAAAACAAATGCACAAAACAAAATCAAACCCCATTTGCTGGAATTCCTCGCAGAAAACATGACCACTGTCTTCCAGCGTACATGGGATGACAGTGAAGGATGTCTGATTAGCTCTTCAGTGTGTTGACGGCTCACAGAGAATTATACTGTACTCCTCTGTTGGGGAGAGTGATAGGATTCAGGCCCTACAGGGACAAATCAGTCTGGTTCACCTTCTTTTAACAGAAGGTGTGTATAATTTAATAGAATTATATCCACTTAGGATTTGCCTTGAGTGGATAAAAAGGCGCTGGCCAACACTGCCAAGGTGTCTCCAGTCTAATCCTATGTAATTTCCATATTTTTAATGTTTGGAAATGGTGTTTTCAAACCTGAATTAACCTAGTTTTAATTCATTAAAGTATTTCATATGAAGTACATGAGTGTTTCTAAGCAGCAGTAAGAAGGTGGACACTTCAGTCAATTCAGGTGGCCAGGTTCCATTTAAGCTGTCTGGGACTAACAAGCCTTCACTAGATAAAAGAATGAGGAAGGCAACCTAGAGCCTTGGTGTGGAAGTCCTGAGATAAAGAGCCAATACAACAATCTATTCTGTGAATGAGATTTAAAAAAAAAAACAAAACTTAAAAACTTAAGCTGTTCCCAAAAGAAAAATCATTTTAAGTTAATAGCCAAAGTGAAAAAGAAAATCCCACATGGAATGAATAATTTTCCTAACAAGTCTTTTTTAATTTGAAAGAAGATTTGTGATAACAATGTTAATGCTGGGGATTTTAAGTGACAGAATATTATTCTAACTCACTCCTTTAAAGTCTCCACAAAAAAAAAGAGCTCCTTTGTTAGGCCTAGTTTAGGCCACCTTAAAGCTCCTTTCAATCAAAGTACAGCTTCTCATTAAGGGAAAAATGATTATTAACATCCTCATTTTGCTTCCTCTTGTGAATTATTTGCATTCAAAAATGTGCACGGCATTAGTTTCAGGGTAAATGCAAATATGACAGCGGGATTTCTCACCAAGCTCCTTTTTATTATTAGCTCTTTTTATGCCCTCCATTTATTATTCCCTCATCATTTTTCACAATGTATTAAAATGTTACATTTCCTAAAATAATAATATTTTTCTTCATTTGGTAATTGTCTCAGTCCAGTCTACAAAAGTCTCCATCACAATGCCTACTGTCTATAATTTGAAATAGTTTATAATAATTGTTCATCATTGCTTAGGGGAGCCTTGGGCATTAGCTATCACAGTTACGGAATCCCTTCTCTCCCACTGAGTACATGATTATTTTAGGTGAAGTTCACATGACAGGGGAGAGGGCAGGAAAACCGGCAAAGCTTATACTATAACTGCCCATGGTTGACTCTCAGTCTGTGGTCTGAAGGTAAATTGAGATGATTTTTGGTTTTTAAGCTTCATCCATCCCATGTCTGCCAGAAACAACGAGGCCAGCTCTGAAACATATTTTGAGATTATTTCAAATAAAACACCAAAACAAAACAAATAAACTATTACTCTGACTCATCTTCCTGACACTTTAAGAGGAATGATGTTGGATGCTGAAGATTAGTCAAAACATAGTTTGTTCAGTTAGAACAAAATCAAGTTACCAGTGGCATACTCTCTGCCAGGGTTGTAGTTGATAAACTGATTACAATTACTTCTTTTTTCCCTGGTCATATTAAAAAAATGGAAATAGATCTGACTAATAAAAGCAAACTAATAAAATCATTTGATCATCCTGATTCACTGCACTTCATCGTGCCAAGCTTCCCTGTTGACTCTCAAATTGTTATTGTCAAATTCTTAAGCATTTATTACACTCAGGATGACTTACGTGTCCCTTCTTTCTGTCACTGTGTTGATGTCCGTCATCACACCATCACCACCATCCAATTGCAGCAAAACAGATTAAAGACCACTCTGATACCACCCAATGAATATGAGATAATTTTATTTCAGAGTAATGTATTCTGCAGTAAAATCATCTACTATGATCTGTATTGACATGAACACAGATAACATCAAATTTAAAAATGCATCTAAATACATTTCGAAAGAGTTCTTAGTTGATATAATTTTTAACTTTCTTCCAGGGGAATCCCTAAGATTTATCACAGGATCATTTACCAGCATATAATTGAAACATTGCTACTGAATTTGACCTACTGATGTTGAAAATTACTGAAAGGAGTAGAACCAATAAAGCAGTTACTAGCAGGATGTATGCTAAAAGCAGATCATATCCTATTCATATCTTTCCTATGCCTTATTCCATTTCACTTGCACAAATGTATGTGCCCATTTTGTACTCATGACTGTCAGTATGAGTAACCTATGTAATTCTGAGTTCAAGTAGTGTAACTTACTGCCTCGGAATTTGTTCCTTTTCTTAAAGTGGTTTCTGAGTTATGGTGGATTAGTTTTCTGCAATGTTTTGTGGGAGAGACTTAGGTTAACTTAGGGTTCATCATGATACGGTACCACAAAGAGCTGGAAGTCCTGAAAAAAGCAGAAACACATTGTCCACGTCATTTGGTGGTGACCCATCTAGCCAAAATAAAAGCAGCATAAATGAACTCCAGAAATTGTTCTACCCATATGAAATCAAGACAGACATGAATTTGGGGGGGTGGGGGGGTGGGGGGAGATGGAGAATGGGTGTGGCAGTGAATTCAAGACACCGCAGACTAAAATCCTTGCTCACCTATCTTCTGTTAACAAGACTGTTAAGTATTAGCGTGTGTATTTCTTGTGTTTGTAACAGCCAATAGTGAATTTCACATTGAAGTAAGCTTTTGAACCTATGAAAATCTAACAAGTGTGCTTAGTACACTTAGGACTCAGTATTGGGGCCAGTTTTGTTTAATACCTTTATCAATGATCTGGATAAGGGCATTGAGTGCACCCTCAGTAAGTTTGCAGACGACACCAAGTTGGGCAGGAGCGTTGATCTGCTCGAGGGTAGGAAGGTTCTGCAGAGGGATCTGGACAGGCTGGATCGATGGGCCCAGGCCAATTGTATGAGGTTCAACAAGGCCAAGTGCCGGGTCCTGCACTTGGGTCACAACAACCTCATGCAACCCTACAGGCTTGGGGATGAGTGGCTGGAAAGCTGCCCCACAGAAAAGGACCTGGGGGTGCTGGTTGACAGCCGGCTGAATATGAGCCAGCAGTGTGCCCAGGTGGCCAAGAAGGCCAACGGCATCCTGGCCTGTATCGGAAACAGTGTGGCCAGCAGGAGTAGGGAGGTGATTGTGCCCCTGTACTTGGTGCTGGTGAGGCCGCACCTCGAATACTGTGTTCAGTTTTGGGCCCCTCACTACAAGAAGGACATTGAGGTGCTGGAGCATGTCCGGAGAAGGGAGACAAAGCTGATGAAGGGTCTGGAGCACAAGTCTTATGAGGAGTGGCTGAGGGAACTGGGGTTGTTCAGTCTGGAGAAGAGGAGGCTGAGGGGAGACCTTATCGCTCTCTACAAGTACCTGAAAGGGGGTTGCAGAGAGGTGGGTGTTGGTCTCTTCTCCCAAGTGACTAGCGACAGGACAAGAGGAAAAGGCCACAAGTTGTGCCAGGGGAGGTTCAGGCTGGATATTAGGAAGAACTTCTGCACTGAAAGTGTTGTCAGGCATTGGAACAGGCTGCCCAGAGAGGTCGTTGAGTCACCGTCTCTGGAGGTATTTAAAAGACATGTGGATGAGGCGCTTAGGGACATGGTTTAGTGGTGGACTTAGTCATGTTAGGTTTACGGTTGGACTTGATGATCTTACAGGTCTTTTCCAACCTATATGATTCTATAATCTCTTTTTCTTTATAATTTAACTTCTTTCCTATAGCATATTTTCATCTTTCTTTCCCTTTTTTCCTATTTTGATATGAGGATATGCAGCAATTACTATTATTATATGTTTTTAAAGACATATTTGGCTCAGCTACATTTCTCTCATTCTTTAACCATACATAATTACATCAATAACTTATATTAACAGAAGAGATTGGTTGTAGAGAGCTTATTCCCTGTTCTTTTCAGGAGGTCCTTCAGAGCACTGAGCCTTTCATTTGGGCAAGTAGTACAGCTTATTAAAATAAATTCAGTTTAATGCCATCTAATTCTGCAATGATCAGTTAATTATGGAGTCCTGTTTAGTTTCCAGTCCAAGACGAAGACATAAAATCATCACCTGATGGTCAGAGGCGCACGTTTCTATGATTTAAACCATACTGTAGTGCTCAGATACACCTTAAGTATCTCAATATTTCAGAATTATAAGGAAAGGAGCATAGGTTGCAGCGCAAGTCTGTATTGACTGTTTATTAACTTTTGCCAGTCATCCCTGCTTCCACTTCCTTCACCATATGGCGATTTTCTGAACAGTGGACAATAGAACAACACCTACAGTACAGATAGGTCGCAAACACAAAATCTGAACTCCTGTCAAAACTAGTAAGACAATGCCATTTTCAAGTAATCATTGAAGTGACAGTTAGCATTTGCAATAGAAACTCTTTTTTGAGAGGAATTCCATACATTTCATATTTTCTCTTAAAGGTAAAACCATAGAAATTAAACAATCCTTCCAAAATATTTTCAGAGTTTTCTTACCTGGAGAGTGGTTGTTTTCCATCTTGGAATCTGATCTTTCTGTTATATGCAACTATTGTCCCTACTGGAGACAGCAAAGAGTTGTTTCAGAGTCATGTTTCACAAAGAGTTACATGTCAGAAAGGTTACTCTAAGGAATTATAGTCTGTCCTGTGTTTCTGTTCCACAAAGCAGAAAGCCTCACAACCTTTTGGTTAGGGAATCAAGAAAACTTTTATTCTAACTGTGCCATTCTCTGTATTATAAATCTCTCTTCCCTCTCAGCATTTGCCTTTAACTGTTCCGAAGCCTGTCAGAATGGGGCAATAATCTCTGTTTGGACTTACGGTACATCAAGATCACAAGCTAAGCCACAACCACCATACCATAGGTGAAAGAGGTCAACAAGATTCACTGGGGGCGAGGTCTACCACAAGGACAAGGTACAAACTGTAGTTGGCAGAACACCTACTTATATCACATACAGGCTAAGAATATACTGTTATTCTTTAGGCCTATGAGACCAAATCCTGACCTACACATCTATTGGCTTTCGGCTGCATAAATATGTTTCCCCTGGACCAAATTTATAGAAGTATGAAATCTTGCATGGCTCCAGCCAGAAGTAGCAGCATGAACACTGACTCAGCTTTGCTGAGGTCATAGTCTTTACAAAGCCAGTAGAAAGGACTGGCCATTAATTTTCTCTGGTATGATTTTACTTTTTTCATTAGGTGCAAGAGTTTTGTTCCAGACTAGTAGGCCATGGCTGTAGGCTGGGGAGAATGCACTTCAGTGAGATAGAGCTCATAAAAAAGTGTGACAAACTGCAATGCCAGGGTTGTCTTGGTTGCAAGTGATGTACCAAAATTAAATCCCAGCCCAGACAATAAGGACACTGACAGTGCTACGCTAGTTGCAATAGGGCCTCTTATAAACTCCACAATGAGACATAGCCACAAAAGCCCAATACACTCAGAAGCCCTGACACCCCAACCAGACATTTAAAAAAAAATCTGCTAACAATTATTTCAATCTCTGCAGCTACTTTTATTTTATTATTTCACTATTTTTCCTTTTGCTATCAGACCAGTGAGATATCCAATTAAAAAAAAAATTAAAAAATCAAGTTGTTCCAATCCCTTTCTAGTACCTGGGGGATGGTCCCCATTCATACAGGAATAAGCTGCTTCAAAATATTTTCTAGGGAAAAGAGATCTCCTTCATCCTCCATGCAATTGTATATATTCCATTTCACTTGATTTCCTCTCTCTTTTATCATGTATGCCATTCCACCTGCCATAGAAGTTGAAATGTCTATCAGAATATGGCAAAATGTATATAGGAACAATAGGTCTGGTTCTTTTATTAGTAGTCTTTACTGACGATATACTCACACATCTGCAGGCTGAGAAGAGAATGCTAACTCTTGTAAGATATGCTTTTTTCAATTCAGTAAGATATGATTGGAATAGCATGATATAAAAGAGATACTGAAGCAGGTATCTCCTGATAGGTAACTGTCTATGTCTCTGTTGAGTACAGCTCATCCAGGACAGAAAGAAGGAGGTCAGGGTGTTGATCCATTTGAGTCCACTCTTTTAACAATAAGTTTATTGATAAGAAACAGTTTATTATTATTTGGAAGGGTGAGGGGAGCATTGCATGTCAGAATGGAAAAAAGGGAGAGGAAATTAGTGAAATACAGAGCTGAGAGGACAGCCCTGGAAAAGGAGCGAGGAGTCTGTCCAGCACTTCTTTTTCCATGACTACTCAAAAATACTAAACACAAAACCAAACAAACTGAAAATATTACTTCAATATTCAAACAGAAAATATTACTTAAATACTAAACAGATACAAATTGTCATTTTAAAAGTACACTCCCAAGAGAATTTCTGAGGGTCTTGGGTTAGCCTTTTCATTGTCTCTGCCAAAACAGAAATACTAATTTGAGTCTATGAGGGCCAATTAATTCCTTTTGTGGTATTTAATGATGTTATTAGGAGTCCATGAAGCATTTGCTGTAAGAGAAGAAATAATTATAATAATGAACTCAATATGCTACTTCTTCAGGAAGAACTCATGGAGTTTTGACAATAAAAATCCAAAGACTCATACAAAATTGTTGTTTGGATTGTGTAATAGGGGATAAACTATGTTCTGGTGTGGCACACAGAGATGTACTAAGGGTGAACATGAAAGTGTGGCAGGAGGGAAAGCTGGTCTTGTGTCACCTTTGAGCTGTCTATATTCTAAGTGGGTAAAAAGGGATATTTTCCAATTTATCAGAACTACCTGGGTGTAACTGCATTAGAACTGTGACTGCTCTATGCACCACATTGCCTCTTCAGTCCCCAAGTGCCTATAAATTTTTCTCGTACCTTCTAAAACTTTCCTCTGGTCCCAATACAAAGCCATATCACTATGCAAGTCCCAGCATCATGCTCTATTTTGTCATAGGCGTACAAGTAGCAGAGTGCTAGAAGTGTCCAGTTAGCCACAGACCTCACCGATAGAGCTCAAAGGAACCATGGCTGTTCCAAATTTTGCAGCATGGTTTTCTTTGGAGAACAAGGTTTTTCTTCTCACTTTGTCAGGCTGTGAGGCATTCTGGGAAATAAGAATCCATATGGATCAGTGCAGATTTTTTTTGGAGAGGAGAGCTGTAAGACAAGTTACATAGTGTGTAGAACTCTGTTCAGAGTTCTGCCAAATTTACCAGGCTATTATTGCCTGTAAGCCAAAATATGAGAAAAAATAACAAGATACAGTCCATTTCAGTTTACATTTATGAGATTAAGAATTTTCACAGATTCTGCATCTTGCTGGGCAAATCAGACCCTGAAGCTTTGTCTCAACAGTCTCTTACACAAAAGCATTTATTTCAGCTTTCATATTAAGGCCTTTATCAGATGAAACTTTTACTTAGTCATATTTATATTAATTTTAGTAGCCAGCTTAGTGACTCAGCTTTCTAGGGGGCTATCTTCTGCTTTCTTTCCTTTAAAAAATGGAAGCAATTATTTGCGCTCATGAGAGCAATGGGAACAGCAATGCACTAAAGACAAAAATATATGAAATTATCCACAGGAAAATTACAGAGAAGCTGCAGCTGCACTAAGTGTTCCCACTAACTACCCATTCACTGACCTCCTTCTTGAATTACTTACTTGAGTGAATGACACAGCAGAGAGACAATCTGAAAGACCCATTTGGCTATCACCCCACTGAAAATGTCAGCTGAGCTTGTTTGTTGAGGAATTCTGTTCATGTTGATCAATTGCTAAAAATTTGATACAGTAAAGGTTTAGCAAGCACACAGCTGACTTCAGTGACAGCATCTACATAAATAAAGGCACAGATTTACTTGAGTCTTTGGAGCATGATCCCTTAACTTGAAATTTAGAAGTTTCCATTGCACTGGGAAAAAATAGTTTAAAAATGTACAAAAATCCTACAATCTTAACTAGCAAAGATGGTGTCAAGAACAGTTTTTTCCTAGTTTTTAAATAAAACTGTTAAACCCAGAATTTATTCAGGTAAATTAGTTGGCTATCGCACAAATGTTATTTCACATTAAAAAGAAAATCCAGATATACAGTACAATGGGATGGTAGAAAATTCAGATACACTGTATATTAGTTTTCAAAACCAACATTTGACTTAGAGAAGTGAAAGCACAGTATATAAAGGGGAGAATGCTGTGACTGATTTGAATGAGAGTTACTGGTCTTTTCAATGTTGTTACCCTGCTGCTGTTGCTAAGGCACCTTTCTTTATTAGTTATATTATTTGTATGTGGATGAATTCATCCAGCAAACACCTTCTGCACTTAGTAAAAATGAAATGTAAGAACCATTAGAATGTAGGTGGAAAGGTATTTTTTACAAAAGACAGCAAGTTCAGTAGAACAGTTGTTCTAGCACTTATTAAGATTTTCCAAAATGGTATTTCATCTTGTGTCCCTAATTACTGAACCACACTTCCTGTATCCTGACAGATAAACCTGTTTAAAATTCTTGAAGAGACTGAAGAGAAATGACGTATCCAGCCCAAAGCACCTTCCGCCACATCTCTGACAACATTCAGCTCAAGGCACTCTGACCCCTCAGTTGATTATCTGTGTCTTGACAGTGCTGTCTACAAAAAATGCCAGAAAATTAGCACTTCTGAATGCCTGTTTTGCATTCTTCAAGTACATTATTAGAATTCTTTTGTCAAAAGAAGCATGCTACATCATTGTATTCATAATAAATGCTCTTTGATTTGTATGACTTTGTGTTTGTAATACACCCAAACAAAGATCTCATTTGTTCTGCTGGCAAAAGCTAATCTGTACAAGGATTTTTTTTATTATTTTCTGCAAAAACTGCCTTTCTGAGCCTAGAGATTGGGCTAGCTAAAAGCTTCACATTCATTATCTTTAAGGTACCATGTTAATGAAAGGATTTTAATCATTGACATTGCTATGTGAATTATTATTACACAAACCCCTGCTGTTGAGTTAGACAAAATTAACCCAGTGTAAGGGGCATTAAAAAAAAATCACAGCTAATTAGTAAGCTAACAGGAACAAAGAGAATGTATAACAAAGATGTTGAGAGGACGACACTTACGTAAAAGCTGTAGCTTCCTTTCCAGCATTGATCTTTCTGTATGGAAGTCTTTTTTTCTGTCTGATTTGTTCATACTTGAGCATTTTTATGTTTTGTAATTAGTTTTCTAAGCTACATCTCACTTCTCTCAAACTGTGGAAATCCAAAGGCTCATAATAGAAAATGGAAGATATTTAAAAATGCTTTTAAATTATTTCCCCAGCGATCTATATCAGAAGCATAAAGTAATTCTCCGGATTATTCTAGGA